>NC_135483.1:161682034-162282034 GCF_052094955.1 Ictidomys tridecemlineatus | reverse complement strand
AGGATCACAAGTTCTAAAACCACCCTCAGCAAAAGCAATGTGCTAAGCAACTCAGTGAGACCCTGTCTCTAAATAAAATACAAAATAGGGCTGATGTGGCTTAGTTGTCAAGTGCCCCTGAATTCAATCCCTGGTACTGCGCTCCCCTCCAAAAAAAAAAATTTTTTTAAACTCATAGAGTTAATAGAAAAAGTAAATGAGGGAATAAAATAAGGAACCATTAGTTCTCCTATTACTAATTAGAAAATTTGGCAAAATCATAGCTATATGATTCTTCCCTTTTAATAACCTACTGAGAGGACTTATTGAATAAGCATATTTAGCCAACAACAGTTTAAATTATTATCTTCACAGAGACAAGAATATAAATAGAACAAAACCTTGCCTGCTATGTCTTTTCCTATACTTAGCAGTGATGATACATTTAGTAATAAGCATTAAAGACTGAAATGCAAATGTCTACTATGAATTACCATATTTTCACTTTTTCACCAAATGGTTTTTCTGAACTCATGAGTGGCAATTTTATTTTTAATGCTATTTTCAATATAGCTTTTAACATTTTGAGTTTATAATTGTTATAACTTGGTACATTATTCCTTTTATACTAAGTCCCCTTTATCTTTGGTAATAGTTTTCACCTCATTATAGATTGCCTAATATTAATATTGCTTTCTCAATTTTTGTTGAGTTTAATCTTGAACACTTACCTTTTGACAGGATATTATCATATAAAGTATTTTATTATTCATTTTGTGTTTATTTCTACCCTCATGTTGAGGGTTCTCTGATTATCATATTTTTCCTTTTTCTCTGCTCTTTTTTTCCTCCTTCCCATCTTCTGTTAGATTGAGTTTTCTTTAAACATTTTGTCTGGCTTGCAAGAAATATATCCTACTTCTATTATTTAACATTTACCTAAAATGTGTAACATACTAATTTCATATTAATTTATATAGATTTTTAAATAGAAACTTTAAGACTAGTTTAAAGGAAGCAAAACTACAGAAACTGTTTTATTTAATATGTTCAAAAGTTAAAGTTATTGCCCTTTTAAAAATACCTTAGGATCCGAGCACAGTGGTGAACACCTATAATTCTAGTGGCTCCAGTGGTTGAAGCAAGATGATTTCAAGTTCAAGGCTCTAAGCTACTTAGCAAGACCCTATGTCAAAATTAAAAATTAATAAAAAAAGGGCTGGGGATGTGGATCAGTAGTTAAGTGCTCCTGGGTTCAGTCCCCCATACCAAAATAATAATAATACCATTAGGAAAAAAATGCATAATTGGTCATAACTTTATTATATATATTAAGAGAATAATACAATTATTCCAACCTTTAGCAATCAATCATAATTAATTTTTAAAGATTCATCTCCAGTTAAGTCCCATAAACCAGTGGTTCTTAACTAATGATAGATATACACACAAAATGTGGCCTTGAGAGTAGCCACATAGAGAGGTTGGTACCATTGTCCCAATACCATACACTAAAACAGGTAGCATCCTCCATTTCCATTTATTCCTAGAGCTGTCCCTCCAATTTACCCAGTGAGTCTTTCAGGCCTTCTGCCACTGTTCCATCCAAAAATCTTAATGTCTCAAGGGCAGGGTTCATCTCTCCTTGGAGATATAATTTTCTTCTTGCAGGTGGCATACTTGATTTCCTGAAACATCCTGACATCTCATACCTTCCTGCTCTTATGTGAGGAGCTGAGGATTTTAAAATCCATGGTGAGTAACTGTGCCACAAACAATTCAGTTCATGGCCAAGGGAAAAAATACCATAGTCTTACTTTGCTAACAATCCATGTATGGCTGAACCTCCCAATATCTACTCCAGTTGTCAGGGCCGTAGGAAGATCCTCTTGGTGTGTGGTTCTTCCCAGTTCCTTTCCCTCATCATGAAAATATAAGTAGAAACTAACTAATGAAATGTAGTCTTAAATATAAGTACCTAAATATGCTCAACTATTCTGTAAAATGATTCCCTGATTTCAGAAGATCTATTTTGGGTAATCCAAGACTATCTAAAATCTAAGATAAAGAATCCAATTTTACCTCCAAACTGGTGAGTCCCCTCCTTTCTTCTCAAACTAGTAATTAAAGATGTAGGAATGCCAACTTAGGCTGGGCTTCTATTCTCTGCCTCCAGAAATAAGCCACATTTCATGAAAGGTTAAAAATCCCACTAATTAATCTTATTAACTTAGTTGTTACTGTTCTGGATCCTCTAGTAATACTAACCAAATTATGTTCCTCTTGATAAAATTAACCAATCCTATCCAAAGCTCCTTCAAGAGGAAGGGGCAGAACCAGTTATGCTGTGCAGAATATCCATTAGTTTTGCAAGGAATCTGAAGGGTTTCCTATAGATTCTGTGTTATAACCCCAGTCTGTGCCATAGCTCCCCTCAAACTTGCTGACCCAATACACCTTTGCTACAAAAATAGACATATGGCTATCAATATGTCCATGTCATTCTGGGTGTACTAATATTCACTCTCTAACAAAAGACAAGGAAAGGACCCACCATGGTTTACAGCACCCCAGACCTCGCCAATAAGTGATTCTATATCTAGTTGGACTACAGATTTTAGGACATTGTCTTCAGAAGGCAATTACAGATTATCTACAGCAGCTGTATGCACCAAATCTTAGCCAGGAGGCCTAACCTCCCCTATAACTAAAGATTACACTAGTGCAGGCCAAAATTGCCACTATATACCTGGTAAAGGCAGAACAGTCAGAGATCCAGGAACCCATCCCTACCATAATGCATAAAGGAACTTTGGTACTGTCACTTGCCGCAACTTTATGGTTGTAAGTCATCCTTGTTGGAGGCCTACAACATGAACTACTGGCTAGCTTCACTCCAGTTTCAGAACTTCTCAGATTAAAAAGCTACATCTCAATCATAGGTACATCTTTGGAGGAAAAAAACACCATGCCCAAGGACCCATCTTACAGCCATTAGCCAATGCCTTTCTCAAGTACTCTGGCATCAACTTCATATCCAATTTCTTTTCACATTCCTTATGGAGTCCACAGGTCCTCAAGAAAAAGAATGAGGTCTACTTCTAGAAAAACTGAGATTTCAATGAAATCAGAGATTGTATTTACTTCTTGCTTCTCCTATAGTTACTGGTTTTCCAACTTCTAGGTGCCCAGTCTAAGAGTGTGCTTATAAAACAGGTCTCCATTATATAGTGCTGTCACTTAACATATACTCTGCCAATTACTTCTTACATGACATAGATAGGACTACAGTCTACTAAACTACTGTCTACTGACATCTTATTACTCTCCTAATAGGACAACCTGGGAATACCTGATCTAAACAGTGCTTTGTCCCTCCTGTAACACTGTTCCCAAAATGAATATTTGAGAACCACAATAGTAGTATTTGGAAGAAAATTCTTTATGATAAAGGGACCTACAAGATGCCAAATAAGGTACTAACAGTTCTAGAATAAGAATTCTTAAAGCTAACTTTATTGTCATCTCCCAGAAGTTATTAGGATGCCGTGTGTGTGTGTGTGTGTGTGTGTGTGTGTGTGTGTGTGTGTGTTTACATAGTACTAGGGATATAACCCTGGGGTCCTTTAAAACTGAGCTATCCTCAGCCTTTTTTATTTTGAGAACAGGGTCTCACTAAGTGCCCAGGGTAGCCTCAAACTTGAAATCCTCCTGCCTCAGCCTCCCAAGTAACTAGGATTACAGTCATGTATCACCACACCTGACAAGACGCCCCTCTTAAAGTGCATGCCCTCCAATTTTAAATGTCACCTGTCCTCCACTTGCCATTCTTAAACTACTGGATCAAACCAAACACAACTGAGTACCCAAATGGTTATCTGTTTTATCAGTAGTGTGCCTCCAATAGAGAATCTGACTGATTCACCTTCCATATCATCACAGAAGTGAGATCCAAGTTACTACACTCCTCCACTCAAAATATCCTGTCTTCTGTAGTAATTATACCCTCTCTTTTTCTGGTTCTCCTATTTTCTTGTACCTCCAGTACTACAAATATCTAAGTTAAGTGTCTGCACAAGTAACAGACTGTAAAAAAGAACTCAATATTAACACCCTCCAACAAACCAACTTCTGTGTATTGATCAGCACTGGGCCGTAAGAAAGATCAATGCAAGATAACTGTGTATTAGTCCATGACAGAAACTATAACAATGCTATAAGAGCACTAACAAAGGCAGAGATTATCATCTCACTGATTTTCCAAATGTTTTCCTTCATTAATGTAAACAAATGACATCTTTCACTCTGCTCTAGTATGTCTTGGTAATTCTAGTAAGTAACCAGAATACAAAAGCCCAAAATGATAACTAAAAAGTCCAAAGGGAACATTTGTAGAAATGGTCCTTCCAACTTTAGAATGCCTTCATTCTTTTCCAAGCAATGTTTCCAAGTAACCAGGAATCCCTCATCTTGATCATTTTAAAGAGAATCTGGAGCTGAATGGTGGCACCTAAAATAAATCTGTGAAAACTACGAGGACAATAGTTTACTTCAGAGTGAGCCCTCTGCTCGTTACCATACAATGAATGGATATTCCAAGGCATGTTCTCATGTTAAATTTTGGCCTAGTTGCCCAATCACCTGAGCTATAACACTGGCTTACTATATTATAGTTACTGTATAAATTGGTACCTTAACATCTTCTCTGTGATATTCTCTTATGGAGCCTTGAAGTTTCCCTAAATCCAGTTTGAGATTCCTGGAGCATTGATCATTTCCTCCCTGCACCATCACCTTCAACAAATGCAACAGAACAGATCTGAATAAGGTACTTATAAACTTTTAAACTTTAATAAGTTAAAACATCAAAAGAATTTAACAGCAAAATCTACTTGAAAGTAAGCAAACTAATATTTATAATTTCTATACAATTTCTAAATTGTATTATTTTGATTCACCAATAAGAAATCAAATTAATATATGTGGATAACAAAATTAAGCCTATAAGAAACAGAAAACATTAAAGTATTTACAAATTGTTAGCTATATCTGTAACCTGTAAAGTTTAAAATTAACATACCAAATTCTGCTAGTTTTATAGTTTATCATATAAACAACTTTATACATTTATGTATTAGCCTATCAATAAGAATAAATGTCAGCCAGCTGTGGTGTCACACATCTGTAATCCCAGTGACAGGCAGGAGGATCACAAGTTCAAGCCAGGCTCAGTAACTTAGCAAGACTCTGTCTCAAAATAAAAAGGGTTGCGGATGTGGCTCAGTGGTTAAGCACCTCTGGGTTCAATCCCTGGTACCAAAAAAAAGGTAATTGTCATTTTTCAGTAGTCTTAAAAAAAAAAAAAAAAACCTGAGGGCTGGGGATGTAGCTCAGTGGTAGAGCACTTGCCTAGCATGCGCAAGGCCCTGGCTTGAATCTCCAACACCACCAAAAAAAGAACTTATCAAAATAGCAGTGGTGGCAAATAATTGTTATTTTAAGAGAGTCAAGATTAGGGATATAGCTCAGTGGTAGAGTGGCTAGCGTGGACAAGGCACCGGGTTTACTCCCCAATACCACACAAATATACACACACACACACAAAAAAAAAAAAAAAAATCCCTTATGATATCTCATCATCAAGAAAAGTATAAAAATTTAAAGCCCAGTGAAATTAGCAGAAAACTTAATTCTGAAACTTCTATTTTAAGTAATTAAGTGTGAGGCTAGAGCCATCTACTGGTTGAAGTGTAATGTTACAAAACACAACTGTTTGGACTGACTGACAAAGTAGGGAGTCCTAGTAGGCATGGAGTTTAAATGAATGAATATGGGCAAAAATCATATGGTTTTTAAAAGAATCTGCAAAAACCCAATGTTAACAAAGTAGGGCTGCCTATAAAAGCTGAGGCTGGGAGGCTCCAACCCCTCTCTCAATAAAAGGAGTCACTGTACTTATTGGCCTGAGAAGCAGAAGTAATGAGAGGTAGTTTGGGCAAACAGATAACATAACTGTGGTTTAAGAGGAGGTATAATGGGGGGAAAATATCAGCAATTTTCTCTCTTACCCACATTTCCCCTAGAGACATCTTAGAACATTGGTGCACAAAAGACAGTGGTTGATGGGCATGGAGAAATGGAAATAGTCTTCACCTGAAAGGCTACAAACCATTGTTCACGGGCACATGGAGTATGTGCTCAGAAAACACTAGTATAACCTTCCTGAAAATGAAAATAACACATTGCTTTTACCCCAAGCCAGTAAGAAATGAGCTTTTAGGTCCTGTGAGCTTTCACCAGCCAAGCCCTGGACTGGTCAAGTCTTGGAAACAAAAGCCCAGTTTCAGGTCCCAACCTCCTCCCTTCAAAAGGACATGGATGTCCATAGAATCGAGGCAAGAAAAAGAGATCTCCAAGTCCCCTCTCTGTAGCAGAGACCCCCAGCCTGGACAGCAACTTGTCAGCTAGGTTTGGGGTAACAGGCTGAAGCAAAGTTGCAAAGACACGCAAACATTCCAAAGCCACATGAAGCACAGTACCCAGCCAGAGAGCATCTGCTGGGCTCTCCCAGTTCAATTTCCACGGTGCATGCCTTTGGACAAAACCATTAGTTTGCCGAACACAGCTGGACACTGCCTCCAGAGCCTTATAGATCTGAAAGTTATCATAATACTCTGCTACCTGCTTGGGCAAACTAGCCATTGCACTCACGAGAGCATAATCCTCTGCCTGAGCACGAACTGATGGTCCCACCAACCCTGGCTTACTAGGGAAGCAGGTAGTGCAAAAGGCTGGATAGGTTCCAGAAGGGTTTATTCTTTTAGCAGTGCATCGGTTCAAAAGACCCCCCAAGGCATCTGCCAGCTCAGAGTCCAGCAACTTAACCACCTTCTCATCGTAGTAGTCACAGTCCCAGCTAGGAACACCCTGCCGAAGAAGAAAATAACGGAAGCCGTCCACAGTATATCGATCAAGGCAAGTCCTGGGATCCACCACGTTGCCCAAGCTCTTGGACATCTTTTGGCCACACACCGTCCAGTGGGAGTGGACATAGATGCGATGTGGTGGGCTCAATCCAGCCCCTAAGAGAAGGGCAGGCCAATAGATGGCATGAAATTTGAGTATATCCTTACCTATGATATGAGATGTGGCTGGCCACCAAGATTTGAACTCAGCATTGGGGTAGCCAATTATGGTGAGGTAGTTGACCAGGGCATCCAGCCATACATAGATGGTCTGTGAATCGTCCCCAGGAACTGGAATGCCCCAGTGCAGGTGGCTGCTCCTTCGAGAAACAGATAGATCTGGTAGCTCCTCCTCCAACCATTGAAGGACTCCGTGATAGAATGGCTCTGGAGTGATGGCCTGAGGGTTGCTTCGCAGCCAACGTTGTAGTGGCTCCTGGAACTGAGAAAGCCTGAAAATATAGTTTTCTTCCTTGGTCCAGGAGACAGGATGCCCGCTCTCGAGAGATACAGGGCAGGAATCCCCCGACGGGCCCGGCTGCCAGGTGACCTTGGCCTCAGGAAGGAAGCACTCGTCAGAGGCGCAATACCAACCTTCATAGAGCCCTTTGTAGAGCAGACCCCGGGACTTCAGCACCCCCCAGAAGTGCTGCACGGCCACCCGGTGCCGGGCCTCCGTGGTGCGGATAAAGTCGGTGGAGGAGATGCCAGCCTTCTGGAAAAGTTGCTGAAACTGGGCAGAGACTCGATCGCACAGCTCAATCGGGGCCACGCCGGCAGTGGCCGCCGCCTGTTGAATTTTCAGACCGTGCTCGTCGGTGCCTGTAGAGAATCGGGTTGCGGCAGTTCTGGGAACTCGGAGGCGACGGTGGCGGCAAAGGGCATCTGCCAAGAGTGCAGAATACAGGTGTCCGATGTGCGGCGCCGCGTTCACGTAGAAAATGGGTGTGGTGAAGTATGCGCGCGTGTCCTGAGGATCATCGCGGGTACACTGAGAACCTGAACCATAGTGGCGTGGGCCAGAACTCTCCAGGAGAGAGACCCTGCGGGTCCCCGAGTATCCCAGCAGCCTGAGGACAGATATTCGCAGCATAGTTCCAGCCGGCCTAAGCTGTGGAGACGGCGTCTTAAACGCACGTGTGAGGGGCGCATGCGCAGCCAAGCCGCCCAGAAGCTTCCGCCCCGAAAACCAATGGAATTCGGCCGTAAGCGCCCGCCCCCGCTCCCATCCTCCACAGGCTCTGCGCCAGTAGATTTCTTGGCGGAAGTCGGCGGGAAAATAGCCCCTTTTCTGTTATAAAATCTTCAGCTCCCTTCTCTTAAATTGTGGTTTTACACTCATGGATCTGTTTCCCTTTCTAGGCAGGACATTCCTCTACATATGCCCTGGTCTATATATGAAAAGTCAATCTAAATTTTATTTCAGAACTTAAACTTAAGGGAAGAATAAGAGCTGAAAAAGTTAGAGAAATATTTTATGTAAACAGTTTTTGCTGAATCAAGATGTAGATTTGATCTGCTAAATCCTTCCCATAGACACTTGAGATCCAGGGAAGTAGACTGCAATGTTGCTGCTGTGCACATAAAGAATAATAATTTTCAAATTTATTTTTCAAGAGGAGTTAATTTTTTTTAATGGTCTTGATAATCTTCTAGGAGTGTTTTTCAAGTTTGCTTTTAGTAATGGGACTCTAGTTTGGGGGCAGGAGAAACCTCAGGAGCCCAGAATTGAAGTAATAGTCTGTAGTTCATAACACACTCTCATATTTGGGTTACACCCTCTCCCCACTTAATTAATACTTCTTTCCTTGTGGTACTGAGAATTGAACCCAGTGCTAGACAAAGGCTTTGCCATTGAATTACATTCCAAGTGCTCCCTCATGTAACTTAGGGGTTCATGATATACATGTAATTAAAAAAAAAAAAAAGGATGGAACAACTGGGTGCGGTGTAATCTCAGCTACTTGTGAAACTGGAGCATCAGGATTGCAAATTGGAGGCCAACCTTAGCAACACAGGTGAAACTCTCAAAAAAAAAAAAAAAGATGTCGCTGTGGTAGAGCTCCCTGGGCTCAATCAATAGTCAAAAAAAAAAAAAAAAAGGATGGAACAACTGGGTGCGGTGTAATCTCAGCTACTTGTGAAACTGGAGCATCAGGATTGCAAATTGGAGGCCAACCTTAGCAACACAGGTGAAACTCTCAAAAAAAAAAAAAAAAAAAGATGTCGCTGTGGTAGAGCTCCCTGGGCTCAATCCCTAGTCAAAAAAAAAGAATGGAGTACCTTGTGAACCCACAATCTAACCAAAGTGAAGTACTAGAAATGGTTCTCAAAGTATCTTCCCCAGGAAAGCAGAAAACTAGAAGCATCTGGAATTTGGTTAGTAATGCACATTCTTAGGCCCCGTTCCCCACATTCTCAAGGCATTCTCCAGGTGATTCTGATGCGTACTAAAGTTTGAGTACCACTAAACTAAGATGAGCAGTGAGTCATGTGTACTGATTTTCTTGTGCTCCTCACTTCCCCAGAGAAGTAATCCCTGTCCTGAATTCTGTATTTGTGCATTCATGTTATCATACATATAATATGTTCGAGTAGCATCATTTAATTTTGTGTTTAAACATTCTTAAAAAGTATATAGTATTACATGAATCTTCAACTCACCTTTTTCATTCAATACTTTCTTACTAAAATTCATCCATGTGGTTGCATGTAACCATAGTTAGTTCATTTTGACGGCTTATTATTTCATACATTATACGAATGAAAGTATATGGGAAGTTGGAACTAATTTCTGTGTTGATATGGAAGGTGGACTAATATAATTCTCTATACCAAAGATAAAACAAATATCCAAAAAAATAATCAGTCAATATGCTCTTATTTGATCCAGCGGTTTAAGAAGAGCAAATAAAGGTCAATCTTAAACTGGGGCAGGGTGAAGGGTGTATGACCTATAATCCCAGTGACTCAGGAGGCTGAGATTCAAGGCCTCAGGCAAGAGAATCACAGATTCAAGGCCAACAAGGGTGGAGAGGGGAGCCCTTTTTGGCGCACATCTGTGATCCTAGCAGCTAAGGAGGCTGAGGTAAGAGGATCACAAGTTCAAAGCTAGTCTCAGCAATTTAGCGAGGCCCTAAGCAACTCAATGAGATCCTGTCTCAACTCAGTGAGACCCTGATTCGAAATAAAATACAAAATAGAGCTAGGGATGTGGCCCAATGGTTAAGTGCCCCTGATTTCAATCCCCAGTACCTGCCCCAAAAAGAAATTTAAAAAAGGGGAAGGATTGGGGATATGACTCAGTGGCAGAGGTCCCTGGGTTCAATCCCCACTACTGCCCAAAAAAAAAAAAAAAAAAGGTTTCCATTGAACCAGTGCTTCATGCATATTTCTGCTTACTACTGTTCTCTCACCTAAAAAAAAAAAAAAAAAAAAAAAAAAAAACTCAATCCCCATTTCCATTCTATCTCTTTCCTGTAGAACAGAACTCCTTGAAAAAAAAAGAAAGAAAGAAAAAGAGTGGGGGAGAGGAGGGGTGTAGAGGGAGGGGTTGTGGCTCCACTGAGCACTTGTTTAGCATGCTTGAGGCACTGGCTTCAATCCCCAGCACCACATTAAAAAAAAAAAAAAAAAAAAAAAAAAAAAACTAAATAAATAAAATAAAGGTATTGGGGTGGGGGCGGGGGGAGGGGGGGCGGCTGGGATTGTGGCTCAATGGTAGAGCACTTGCCTAGCATGTGTGAGGCACTGGGTTTGATTCTCAGCACTGCATATAAATAATAAAGGTATTTTGTCCATCTACAACTAAAAATTTATAAGAGAGAGAGAAAATAAATGTCTACTGATTAACCCAAGTGATTCAAATATTTACTCTTAGGAACAGTACTGCTATTAACTTTCTTGTGTGTGATTCCTGGTACCTCTATGCTGAAGAATCTCTTGAATATATGCTCTGGAGCGAAATTACTGTCTTGTAGAGGATGTGAATGTTCAATTTCACAAGATAATGCGAAATTTTCTTCCAACTTGGTTAAATAAATTTTCACTCTGATTAGCAACATTTCCTTAAAAAGATCTATTCAGTGCTTGATGTTGTCTAGCTTCTTCATTCTTGCCAGTCAAATGGCTACAAAGTACTATGAAACTTATGTTCACAATAGCCAAAAAGTGGAATCAACTCAAATTCCATTAACTGATAAGTGGAGAAACAAATATGGATATCCATACAATGGAAATTTATTCAGCCATTAAAAAAAGTGAAGTACTGATACAGGATACCATATTCATAAATCTTTTTTTAAAATATGTTAAGTGAGAAAAGCCAAACAAAAATTCTACATGTTATATGACTCTACTACATGGAATATTCAGAATGGGAAAATGCATGGAGACAGAAAGCAAATAAGTGGTTGCAACAGTTTGAGGAAGAACTATAATGGAGAGAATAAATGCTTAATGGATATGGAATTTCCTCTTGGGGTGATGAAAAAGTTCTGGAGCTAAATAACCATTGCAAAACATTGTGAATCTACTTCATGCCATTGAATTATACATTTTAAAATGGTAAGTTTTATATTTTTCATATTTTACCACAACTTTTAAAAATTTTGTATTGTTGTGGCCTTGATTTGCAATTGAAATTGAACATCTCTTCATATATTAATGAACTTTCATGTTTCTGTTCCTATGACATGCTTATTTATTTTTGTACAAAATATATTTCTTTAAAATGATCTTGAAGTTCTTCTAGAAAAAATATAAATTCTCTTTTTTATTTATTTACAAGAGTTCTCTATGTATTGTTCATACTGTTCCTTTACTGATTGATATTTGGCAAATATAAGCAGTATATCCCAGCTATATTTCATCTTTTCACTTTAAGGAGTCTTAATGAATAGTTCTTAATTTTAATACAATTTATTTTAGACTTATTTTATGATTATCATTTTCCTCTATTTTTAAAGAATTTAACCTTTATTTTATTTATTTGTTTTTAAGTGATGCTGAGGATCAAACCCAGTGCCTCACTTGTGCTATGCAAGAGCTCTACCGCAGAGCTAAAACCCCAGTCCTCATTTTCCTCTTAAAGATACTCTTGTACTCTGAGGTAAGATAAATATACATCTATATTTTCATATAAAATTATAACATTTTGCTTTTGATGTTTAAGATTTTTATATCGAATTGTCTCTTTTTCTTTCTCTTTTCTTTTTTCTTTTCCTTTTTGTTTGTTTGGTTTTTGGTGCTGGTGATTGATCCCAGGGTCTTGCTCATGCTAGGCAAGCATTTTACCATTCAGCTACCCCAAACCCTAGAATTGACATTTTTTTATATGGTAAGATGAAGAAATCCAATTATTTTCCCCACATGGCTAACGGGTTGTCCCAGTTCCATTTTCTCCACTGATCTGCCATATCACCTCCATTGAATGGAAAATTCCCATACACCAGTTTGTTTCCAGGCTCTTTATTCTATTGTATTGCTAATTTTTCTGAGCTTTGTTTAAAAATAACTTTAAATTGGTATAGCTTTTTACTAAATATTAACATATACAAAACTAATTTCTTCTTCTTAGTCTTTACAATATTCTTTCTTGACTTTTATCTTCCACATAAAATATTAAAAATCAACTTGAAAAGTTCCATACAAAAGACTTATTGGGGTTTAGGTAATTATGCATTAAATCTGTAGATCAGGGCTGGGGATATGGCTCAAGCAGTAGCGTGCTCGCCTGGCATGCGTGAGGCCCGGGTTCGATCCTCAGCACCACATACCAACAAAGATGTTGTGTCCGCCGAGAACTAAAAAATAAATATTAAAAAAAAATTCTCTCTCTTCTCTCTCTCTCTCTCTCTCTCTCTCTCTCTCTCTCTCTCTAAAAAAAAAAATCTGTAGATCAAAGACAACTATTAAGGGCAAGGGAGACTGACATTTACAACATTAAATTCTAAAAAAAAAATGACCATGAATGTCTTTTTTAACTATATTAAAATTAGAAACTATCCTTTTGTTCTGTTCAGTAAAGTTTTATAATTTTTAAAATATTAGTCTGGCTTAACATTTCAGTAGATTTATTCCTAGAAAACAAATAGTTTATAATGTAAATGGTGTCATTTTCTAAAAGTCATGTTTTTTAAAATTATTATTGATGTATGAAATTGATAAAAGCTAAATTGTTCTGTTAGATAACAGAGCACAACCCACAACCCTGCCTGCTCAAAGATCCCTCTCTTTTCATTTCTTTAAAACAAAAGGCTCTGCCATAAGCACCTTGTAAACTACTGTCTAGAAGAATAAGCAGTTGAAAATAGTCAATTTGGGGGCTGGGGTTGTAGGTCAGTGGTAGAGTAGTACCACTGGTAGAGTGAGACACCAGGTTCTATCCTTAGCACCACATTAAAAACATATTTATTATTATTTTTTTTAAATAGTCAATTTTGTAAAGAAAAGACTATTGGCCAAGGATGTAGCTCAATGGTAGAGCATGTGCTTAGCATGTGTGAGGCCTTGGATTCAATCCCCAGCACCAATCAGGAAAAAAAAATTATTGTATCAGCTGGACATTGAAAATTACAAAGCCATAAAAATTTTTCAGTGTGTTAGGCTGAGAAGCCAGACTATAGAAAAAATAATGTCAAAATACAAGTATTAGTCTATACAACTCTTAGTGGATGATGATTGTAGCTTTTCTAATTATTAGAGAAAGAATAAATAAATAATATTTTCTTTTAAGTATTTTGTTAGTTATTAATGGACCTTTATTTATTTATTTGTTTATATGCAGTGCTGAGAATTGAACCCAGTGCCTCATACATGAGAGGCAAGCGCTCTACCACTGAGCTACAACCCAGTCCCAATAAATAATGTTTTCAATAAGCCATCAACTTCTTTGGAAATGTGAAACACTACATCGAGTAGTTAAAACTTAGTGTTTGCCAGCTTATAAATTCTGGAGAGCATAAAATGTGGCTTTTCATCTTTGTTCCTTGCAGTTCTTTTATATATAGTAGGTGCTCCAAAAACATTCAGATTTTTGTTGAATATACTTCTTTGAGCAGGAACACATAAAATAGGTTGGATTTTAAAATTACTATTATGCAAAAGTTTCTCTCTGTAGAGAATGGGTTAGATGAAACATAATTATCTCTTAGAAGCTTCAAGACTTCAGTGCATTCAGATGGTCCAAACTTGCCTCCTACATTTTCATAATTGTCATTCATTAATTCAGGGACTAAGTGTCTACTATAACTTGAACAAAAATCAATAATACACTTTATTTTTTTTAAGAGAGAGTGAGAGAGGAGAGAGAGAGAGAGAGAATTTTTAATATTTATTTTTTAGTTCTCGGCGGACACAACATCTTTGTTGGTATGTGGTGCTGAGGATCAAACCCGGGCCGCACGCATGCCACTTGAGCCACATCCCCAGCCCTCAATAATACATTTTAATTGTTTCTAGCCACATATACAAGAATTGATAATCCATCAGACCCAGCTTTTGTACCTGGGAATTCCCATTTGTGACACAGAACTGAAAATTGTCCCTCAAATCCATTGTTGTCAGCAAATATAATTCAATACAAGAAAGTAACCAATGTTGGGCTAGGGTTGTGGCTCAGCAGTGGAGTACTCGCCTGGCACGTGCAAGGCCCTGGGTTCAACTACAACTAAAAAATAAATATTTTTTTTAAAAAGTAACCAATGTTGGAAGACATTTATTTCAAAAATTTATCCTAATTACAAAAGTGGGGAAACATCATTGGTAAAAAGATTTTATATGGGGACAATTGTTGTAATGATTGGATATAAGAGTGGCAGGCAACTGGCTGAATGGATACAGTACCTTCATTTATTTATTTATTTATTTATTTTTATGTGGTGCGGTGCTAAGGATGAACCTCACATGGGCAAGACAGGCACTCCACCACTGAGCTACAATCCTAGCCCCTGGTTTTCTGCTCTTAACTGGATTACCATCCTGATTCACCTCCCTCCTTCTTGCTCCAATTAAAAGCATCTTCCTCAAAGCAGCCCCAATTATGTATCTAAGATGCAAATTGATATTACATGCCTACTCCAAACTCATTTGCTTATTCCACTGAATTATTTTACTCCCTTTTTTTTAACTTATGAAATAAAGTACAAATTCCCTGTGTATAGCATAAAAACCTCCATTACAGGTTAGCCCTTTTCTCCTTTACAGCCTGTTCTATTTTCTTCACATTTTACATTCTAGTACTTCTTAACTGCTTCATGTTCCTTAGACATGCCATTGCTGTTTTTATGATTCATGACTTTGCTTTTGCTTTTCTCTCCTTGGGACACATGCTCCCTACCTTTCTTTCGTTATCTTATACATATTCATCCATGAAGATAGCTCAGACAGCATCCTCTAGACTGAGAGGCCCCTTCTTGGGCTTATAGGCAATCTATGCATACTTCTATTTCAGCAGCTGCCAAATTACATTTAAATTCTCTATTTCTAAGCCTGTCTTCCCCATATAACTAAGGCTCTTTGGGGCAAAGGGCCATGTTTAGTCATCTTATATACCCAGTATCTAGCTGAGTGCCTGGAAAGTGGCACTTAATAAATATAATGGGTACTAAACAAATTTTTATTTACTTCCCAGTACAAATTCTTGTTAAAGTTTATATTATATAATTATATAACATAAAAAAACATTGTATGCACAAATCATTTATCCTAAGATAGTATAATATTATGGTAAATTATTGGATTTCTTTAATGTCTCCAAAAAAAGAAATTTTAAAATTATTTATATTTAAAATTAATAATAATCTTCTAGGCACTTCAATAGGTACTAGTAACCTTCAAAGATTACATTTCTGCCATAAAGGAATAAGCACACAGCCCAGATCCTACAAGAGAGAACATGAAAAAGACAGGCATGAAAGCACTGTAAATAGACACAAAAGAGTCACTGTGGGTCAGAGTCTGCTGTCTTTTTAGTCACATTTACCCAGAATTTGCTTATCACCAACCATGTTCATATATAAACATGGAGAAGTATGGAATTTTCCTCTGTTAAAAACACTTTTGAGGCTGGGGTTGTAGCTCAGCGGTACAGCGCTCACCTAGCTCGTGCAAAGCGCTGGGTTCAATCCTCAGCACCACATATAAATAAATAAAATAAAGGTATTGTGTCCAACCACAACTAAAAAAAATACATATTAAAATAAAATATTTTTGAGGAGTAAAACATCAAGACAAGTTGGCCAAAAGAAGGGGCAAAAGGTGATGGTGATCTACAAACTAAAGAGCCTACCCCCCACCTTTGGAGAGTTTCCATTTGTACACTTGAATGTAATTGAAAAATCTTTTCTCCAGAATCTCAGTTTTGATCAGGACTTGTTTTGTAAGAAATCAGGTAAATAATGGTAGTGGTGGCAGAATCACTTCCTTCCTATTACTACTCCCAGTCCCATTTTATAATGTACATACATTGATAAATGTATTCTGTGCTATTTGCCAGGACAAGTGTTAAGATAGCAAATAAGATTATCTCACTCAGCCTTCATAACAAGCCTGTGAGATAAGTACTATAATTAACTCCATTTTAGAGAAGAGAAAATTGAAACTTAAAAGAGTAATTTGCCCAAGGTCATATCTGTAGTAGGCCTGAAGCTGTATTTGAACCCAGGCTGTCTGATTCCAGGGCTCATAGTTTTGATGAGTGTACCATACTAACAGATCTGCACATAGTTAAATGTAATAAACACTCATCACAAATGATCCATTATAAGTTGTTCTTGACCTCAAGTAAATGGCAATTTATAAAACTGAAGAAATCAGGTTGTCAGAGTTTCAGTGTTTGGTTTTGTTTAAGTATACTTTGAAAACTGCAGAAGTGTTATATCAGTTATTATCTTAAGTACTCTAATATCGGAGTGTTTCAAACTATTTAAGGATGTTAGGAAAACTAATTATCCATATATCTATTTCCCTTTAGCAATTAAGACATTTTTATGAAAACATTTTAATGTAAATTTTTTATACTTGGCAGTTTTAATCAGCATATGATTTTTTAGGCAAAAAGAAACTACGTTAGGAAAAAAAAATCTTTAAAAGTGCTGTTTAAAGACTAAAGTGCTTTTTTTTTCTCTTCACTTTTCTTTTCTCCTGTTGGACTCCAGAAACGGTTTTCTCATAAAGCTGACTTCCTTTCTGGAAATGATTTTTGTTTCCAACCATGTTGAGAATCCAGTTTTTTTCCCCCTTCTCTCTCTCTCTCTCTCTCTCTCTCTCTCTCTCTCTCTCTCTCTCTCTCTCTCTCTCTCTCTCTCCTCCTCTCTCCCTCTCCCTCTCCCTCTCCCTCTCTCTCCCTCTCTCAATAGTAGCAGGGAGGAAGGAGGGTGGGCACAAGACAGAGGGAAGAAAGAAAACAAAAAGAATTGGATGCTACTGTGTCTGAATATGTCTTTAACTTGTAGATAATTACATCTGAGTTGCGCTTTTGCCTTTTTATTTCCGTTTTGGGACACCTCTTTTATCATCCAGCCAACTGGGATAGACAAAGCACTGTTGGTGCCCTGAGCGACAGAACTCTGGTAGGGGGGCTGGCTGGCTGTAAATTGACGTGGCATGGAAATTCTCTACTAAGTTGTAGCAGCTTGCATGTTTCACTAACATCAAGCCCAGCCTCCCAGAGCTGTAGCTTAATCATGGGCTCAGTGACTTTACAGAAAAATGGATAGAAAAAGTCTTCAGCTCCTTTCTTTGGACCCCAACCTTTTTTTTCCGGTGTCTATGGTTTTGCTGAAAATCAAATCAAAGCAGTTAAGTCTGTAACTTTCTTTTTGCAGCTTAAACAACAGAATTTGTTGTTCTCCCTCCCCTTTCCTGCAATTTAATTCCTTACAGACTTTGCCATGGGGTGCGGACTTAGAAAGCTAGAAGACCCTGATGATAGCAGCCCTGGAAAAATATTTTCTACCCTGAAGAGACCGCAAGTGGAAACAAAGACAGAATTTGCTTACGAATATGTATTGCTGGATTTTACTTTACAAGGTACTTTTGCTTCTATTTAATTTATTAAATGTTTTAAAACTAAGAGACTACTAATTTTTTTAAATGTTGACTTATAAATTCTTAAGCTTTTCTTCATAATTAGATTTAACAATAATGCTGTTTGTTTTTTTCATTTGGTTTGGAAAGATTTGTGTATTGTTTTGGTTGTTTGTTTTTGTAACATGGCTCATATGTACTTTCCAAAATTAGGAAAACTGCTTGGAAATGATACTTTCATTTTTAAATCAAATACTTATTTGTGGACAGATTGATGAACAACATTGGGTTTCCAGGCTGAGTAGCTATATATCCTTAATGACAGCTTGTGTTTTGAAAAAGGTTTGAAAGGCACAAGACGGTGGCATGTAGGCAATATTGCTTGTATCAAATTGTGCAAGATGATTTGCTTAGACAATTCTGAAGTTGCCAACTGGGTTGAATTTTGTGATTATATTACTCATTTGATATTTTTGACCAGACTAAAGTTTGAAACTATAGAAAAAAGAGGAAAAAAGGAGAGTCTTCTATAAGACACTTCCTTTGCTCACTGCTCTGTCGCTAACAGAGAAACTCTCTGTTCCAGAAAGTTGGAAACACAAATAAACAAGCCCAGATGGCAGCTCTGTGGAAGGGACCGAGGCAGCTCGACTTCACAAATACTTTGCCTCATTTCTTTTGGAAACTTTGAGTACTGTACAACTGCATGAACAAAACACCTTTTAAAAAGAACTGTATCTTTAATTATGGGGTACTAAGAATGAGATTTAGAGTAACTTGTTTGCAGTTAAGATTTCCAGATACTAGTATTTTAAGTTCTTATTATAAAGTTATAATTTTAATCCTCAGAAATCATAAATTTTATCAATTAATAGAAAGTTTATACTAACTAAATTATTGGTTGGATATTATTTTAAGATTTTTTCAACTTACGCAAATCCTTTTTTTTTTGGTTTGCTCTGGAAACAGTGCATCTTTGTGCAAGAAGCAAGAACAGCCCATTTTTCTTTGTCAAATATTGAGCTGGCCAGCAAACAAACTCCATTCCAGGGACATACACAAAACCCCAAATCTATATATGTTCACATGCCTAATTTTATTTAAAGCTAAGGCTACCAAAAGAAAAAAGTTAGTATTCTTAATTTTCTTTTTAATTGAGAGTTTTAAATTGATTAAGATGATAGTAATAATCAGAGAAGTAACCAAACAATTGTATTTTTTTCTGTACTTTTTAAAATATCACAATTTGAGAAAATATTTGTAACATGGTACTATTTATTCCATTTCTTTTCCTTGTCAATCATAGGACACAAACATATACCCCCTTAACCTTGAATCTATTCATAAAATTTAGGCCAGTCATTTTGATCTGCTCTTTAAGATTCACAGCACAATCCATTCCAGGATCCTAAGGCTTTCCGTAACTTGAATTTTTTTTTTTGGATTCATTTATTTTCAACAATGTTAACATCTCAAACAAATTTATATAAATGCAATCATCCTTGAATTAGGAAGATCTATAGTTTCATTCAAAAATCATTTTGGTTTTGTTCTATCAGAAGCCCTTTAATTTGTGAAAGGAATATAATTTCCACCTTCCATGGTAGGTGTTTGGAGAAGGTAATAGAGTGTTCCACCGTAAAGTGTAGGTACAGGCATAGTGGGCAAATGTTAACTCATACAGCATCTGGTTCCTATTTGGTACAGGCGCCTAGTCTCCTGGTACCCCATTTCTCTCCAATTCTTCCATATGTTTTTGTTTTGGCTTATTTGGTTGGTTGGTTGGTTGTTTTGGTCTTTGCCATTGCCTTTGCTTCAGAAGCCAGCACCCCAGCACCAGCCCAGATCACAGTTTCCCTGATTCATTCTCTCTCTCTCTCTCTCTCTCTCTCTCTCTCTCTTTCTCTCTCTCTCTCTTTTTTATCTCTGCCACCTGCCAAAATCCAGTGTATACAGGAGTGAATCAGAGTGAATTAAAATATGCTAGCCTTCTGTTTGGCCCTGGCAATTCTGTCCCATGATTGCTCAAAGTGGTAGTAAAGAGTGGCACCTCCTGCCTGTCTGAGGCCACCATGCAATGAGCAACCTTTGAAGAGACAAAATGGCCTGGTGACAGCTGTGTGTGGTCACAATGAGCCTGTCTCTTACATTATTTTCCTCATTTTTTTCCAAACAGAGGCCATGAGACAGAGAATAAAATGCCAATGGGGCCCAGCACAATAGAGCAAGCCTACTCACCAGGCTGAGGTAGAAGGATCAACAAGTTGGAGGCTAGCCTTGGAAACTTAGTGAGACCCTGTCTCACAATAAAAAATAAAAATAAAAAAACTAGGGATGTAGTTCAATGGTAAAGTCTTCCTGGGTTAAATCCCAGTACCATATACACACAAATAATAAAAATAAAAAGCCCATGGGTACAGGAGGAAATCCTTTAAAAATTTCCAGTACCCTATGTTGTGTTGGTGGCTGTCATTATCTGGAACAACTTATTTATTTTCCATTTTATGCTCCCTCTTCAGCCACAACTTTACAAATACGTTTCAAATTATCTTACAAGAAGTTTCCGTGGTGGAATATGAACTTCAAATGTTATTTTCACTATAATGCAGAATATTTCAAAATTATCCCCTATATTACCAATGAACTCACTTGTCACTCTCTACCCTCTACCTTCACCTTCAAAGCTCCACCCACAAACCAACTTACACCTCAGTCTCTTCACTATTGCTCCCTCTTGCTACTCTAGCTCTCTTGAGTTCTCTCTCTCTCTCTCTCTCTCTCTCTCTCTCTCTCCCTTCCTCCCTTTCTCCCTCTCCCTCTCTCCCCCTCATTTTCTCTGCCTTCCTCTTTCATTTTCTTTGTTCTTTTTGGTCTTCCAACAATTTATTTACATTGCCACAGGAGAAATAATACAAGGCATACAAGGTTCTGTAGTTGTAATCCCATGGGTCCTGAATCTTGGCTGTTTTACTAACTGTAGCAAGTTTGTTACATTATGATAAGGTAACAATTCATGAACAGTTTTTTACTCCTGCTTATCAGTGAAAATTATCTAGCGATTTCTTATAATATACCTATAGATATGTGTTAGCATGTAATGTGTGTATATGTTACTATAGAATTTCTCAATGAAAAATTAACTTTGCACATGATTCATGTACAATCCAGGAAAACAATCTGAATAATAATAGCTTGAAGAGTTTTAAGACCATTTATAGCTTATGAATAGAGTTTCTATAACACTAAAAACTCATCAGAAGGACAGGTGGCAGCTTTCTTATTTGAATTTCTAATACAAATACTTAAAGTATATGAAGTAAACTTTGCTAGCTTGCTGCATTACTGCTAGAAGAAGAAAATATTTGTCTTTCATCGACACTATTAATAGCAATAAGTACATATTATGTATATATACTGTAGAAGAGACTGATTAACATTGGAAATACAAAAAGGAATAAGACAGTTTCTTCCTGCAGATTTTTTTATTCTATTTGGCCAAACCAAATGAAATTATGAACTCTTCAAGGGCAGGAACTATATTTTGCCCATCTTTATATTCTCTGTTTCTAGTACTGTGTTTGGCACATAGCAGTGGCTGTTAGATGAATGAATGAATGAAAAATTATAAAGTACACATTAGAGAAAATGATATGGTACAATAAGTATCAGTTAAAAGAGAAATCAAGGGCTGAGGATGTGGCTCAAGTGGTAGCACGCTTGCCTAGCATGAGTGAGGCATTGGGTTCGATTCTCAGCACCACATAAAAATATAATAAAGATGTTGTGTCCACCTAAAACTAAAAAAAAAAAAAAAAAAAGAGAGAAATCAATTTTGAATAGGACCAGTTGGAACTTGAGTTAGGACTTTACTGACCCTTGAAGAAAAAGTAAGGCTTAGATAAGAAGGAAAAAATTAAGAGGTTGGTGTATGGTCAAGGGCGAGCACACAGAGCAGTGACCTAAAGAAGGCTTTGTAGGAAAGAAGCAAAAAATAAGGGGCTGGGGTTGTGGCTCAGCGGTAGAGTGCTTGCCTAGCACATGCTAGGTGCTGGGTTCTATCCTCAGCACCATAAATAAATAAATAAATGTATTGTGTCCAACTACAACCAAAAAATATTTTTTAAATAAAGAGGCAAAAAATAAGATTGGACATAAATGGAGTTTGGAAGGAGTTCTGCATTGATTAAAATTCAATTATATGAAGAATAAATAACTACAAAGCTTTTTTGAATGAGTAGTCAATAGGTGCAGAGATGTTTAAACTCCATTGTTGGAATTGCAGTGGAGAGAGATGGAGACAAGAAGAAAAGTTAAAAGACTGCTTATAGTGGCCAACACTAATGGTGATAAGAACCCACAGGTGAAGGGCAATGATAAGGATGGAATGCAAGGAGAATATACAACAGATGTTATAAAAGAGGAACTTAGCCAGTGACTGGCTAAATATGAAGGGCCAGAAAGAATGAGGAACCCAGGATAACTTCCTGGTTCTGAGCCCAGTATATATGGAAATACTGATGCCTCTTTCAGCAAGAGAGAGAGATCCCAAAGGGAGTCAGCATGTAATCAAAGGATACAGTTCCATTGCAGGCATGTCAAATCTGAGGCAGCAGTGGAACATCCCTGCAGAGGTGGCGATTTCAATGAGGTATTAAAATCAAGTCTTCAAGAGAGGGAATGTGGGCAGAGCACAGTTGTCTTGGGCTGTTTGGACATAGCCATAAAAAAAGAACAACTCAGTAAACATGACAGAGTGAAAATAAGCAGGACTGTGCAGTACCAGAGAACATAAGGAAAGGGAGGGTTTTATAATGCAAATAATCAATAATTTTAAATGCTAGAGAACTTTCAAGAAAGATGAAGAAAAAAAATGCAGAGAAATGCATTAAAAAATCAACAAGGAATGAATAAAAGGTTAAAAAGAAAAATGTCTGTGTCAATCTAATAAGTTCTTGGTCATTTCCTCAAGTAGTCAAAAGAATTTTCAAAACTAAAGTGCTACATAAGAAGAAATTAATAATAAAAATGACTGATTCAACTAAGTGTCAACATAATCCCTGTTATGGTGCTTAGTCACATTTCTTCCAGATGGAAAGAAAAAAAACTATATAAGATGTTCCATTATGTCTAAAATGGTAAGATGTTTTGGTTGAGAAAAATAACAAAACTCACAAATCCCGACTATTGTAGGAAAGAAAGATTCCATTCTGCACTGAGAGAGGAAGGAACCTGTAATAACAATGCACAGTTGACACACTTTAAAAAATGATGCTGGAAGGAACTGGGGTTATGGCTCAATGGTAGAACACTTGCCCAGCATGTGTAAGGTTCTGGGTTTAATTCTCAGCACCCCGTGTAAATAAATGAACAAAATAAAGGCCCATCAATGTCTAAAAAAACATTTTTAAAAAAATAATGCTGGGAAATAATACATATACATTTCCATTAGCTATCTACAGTACATTGGGTTTTTTTTCCCTATGTTTCTTATATCTAGATGGACATTTCTTTCTTTTTTTTTTTTAATAAATAAACATTGAGCACTTCCTGTGCTAAAATAAAGCCTAGTCCCTGCCCTCTAGGAATCTACATCCTAGGAGCATCCTAGTGAGGGCAACTGCTAAGTGCATGTGCAGAGACAATGCACACTATACCCTGGGATACAAGCTGAAGTAGTATGAAGAAGAGCACCTTGGCCTGAGAAGTATCACCTCATCTGGGAAGTAAAGAATGAGTGGGACTCAGACAAAGGCTTGTATGCAGAGTATAAAAAAATATACACATACCATACAGAGATGTTGTGTCCGCCGAGAACTAAAAAATAAATATTAAAAAATTCTCTCTCTCTCTCTTAAAAAAAAATATTAAAAAAAAAATTTATCCTAGTCTAAAAGCTGTTGCCCAGTTTGTCTGAATTTTCACAAATTCTGAAACAATCAAATCAATGAAGTTTTCTTTTCCTGTAGGCTAGAGTGCACTGGCTCTCACGTCGTTCTGTCTGGGTTCAATTACAGCCTCACAATTTACTAGAAATTTGGGCAAGTTACCTTATCTCTCTTTTCCTGAGTTTCCTTTTTACTATAATTGCTACATATAACATTGAAATTAAAAGTCTATTCTGTTTTTTAGAAGTGGTAAAATAGCTGGTTAGTGTCTGCACAATTTATTTAAGGAAACAATGTTTTATAAATATTTCAAAAAATGTACGAATCTTCAGAGGTGAGCTGATGAAAATAAATATGTATGTCTTGGACTATTTTCATAGTTACAACATCAAAGCAAAACTTTTAGCATTGAACAAGTTCTTAGCTTTATACTGGAATATGTTTCTATTTTTAAATTGTGATCTTTGTCTATGAAACTTTAAGCAAAGAAGCATAAAAAAGTCTATGGATATTTTATTTTAGAAACTATAAGGATAAGCTAGGCACAGTGGTACATGCTTGTAATCCCAGGGGCTCAAGAGGCTGAGGCAGGAGGATTGAGAGTTCAAAGCCAGCCTCAGCAACAGTGAGGCACTAAGCAACTCAGTGAGACCCTGTCTCTAAATAAAATATAAAATAGGGCTGGGGATGTGGCTCAGTGGTTGAGTACCCCTGGACTCAATCCCTAGTACCAAAAAATTAAAGAAACTATAAGGATAAATGAAAGCATATTTCATTTTAAATAAAAATTCACTTTGCATTTGTACAGTTTTCAAAATGACTGCAAAGTAGCCTGTAATAGCAATTACAATAGCCCTATAAGATATAATAAAGTTTTACAAATTACATAGCACTAATGTAACAGTAACCAGCCACACCCATTAAAGCTATAAAAGGACCATTTGTTCCTGCTCCCAAAGATATCAAGAAAGAACTGCTGGTGTGGGGATCTAAAAAGAGCAAGAAGGCTTGCAGCTGCTGCAAACTGCCTATACTGTTAAAATTCTAGCCAAAACAGCCACCACCACCCCTTTAATTTCCTGTTTTTAGAAAGTAATAGACCTGTTGATCTCACTGCCCCAGTTAAAGGACATCAAATCAAAGACTGGCCTCAAAACACTGAGCCTATCATGGAGACATAATTACTTACTCTAATGAGCGCTGATGAAAATTGCTCACTCTGTATGCACAGCTCTCCCTTTCCTCACAGTTCTAAGATGAATCAGGTGTGAACGACTCCCTAACAGCCTTCCAGTCTTATTTCAGCATTAAAACTCTGGAGGATTATATGAAAAAATTTTCAACAAAATTCCCACATTTGTTATTGCTCTTTGCTATTGCTCCTGGGTTTACCTTTCTTGAATGGTAATGGCCTTTTTATAGCAAGTCCCCAATGTCTCTTGTTTACAGAAATGTCCCTGTAAGGAAGACAGCTTGTTAATAAAATGAACCTCAAACTCTCCACCATCCTCCTACTCCTACCCATTCAGAGAAAAAATTGGATCACTTTTTCTGGAGTGCTAGGAGGATAACCACTGTCAAAGATGGTTTAGGAGGCTTACCTGGACCTGGGCAGGCTCTGATATGGAGATCCCTGGGGTGACTCAGCAGAACTCACAAACCAACAACTCATAGCTAAATTCAGACATCAGAAAGGTCTCAAAGTTGACAGTGTTAAATTATTTGGATTAATTGTCACTTTAAAAAATTGGGAGACAGTACATAAGAATCTAAATTTGAGGAATTTTCTAAGAATTCAACACCCTTGATTGTAGCACTGATCTGGGGCAGCTGCACTCTTTGGAAGAGGCCTTGAGTGTTCCCCAGAATTCCAGCATAGCTGCCTTTTTTTGTCATCCTGGTATCTATGGGCAATTCAGTACAAGACTCATCACAGTAGATCACTGTGAATTAGAGTGTGAGTTAGGAACCTGAGATCTAGAACAGGAGTGAGGGACCCCTAACCTGGAGTGTGAGTTAGGGAGGGACCTCCATACAGATTCTGTTCTGCAGGCCATGTTTTTAGAATAAGTTCAGATCCCTAGAGAGGGGGCATAGGAATAAGAAAGACAGTAGAATCAGTTAGACATAATTTTCCTATGTTCATATATGAATACACAACTAGTGTAGCTCCATATCATCTACAACTACAAGAATGGGAAGTTAGGGCTAGGGATATGGCTCAGTTGGTAGAGAGCTTGCTTTTCATAGACAAGGCCCTGGGTTCGATTCCCAGCACCACAAAAAAAAGGAAGTTTTACTCCATACGTGTATAAGTGTCAAAATACATTCTACTGTCATGTATATCTAAAAGAACAATCCAAATCCCTACCATCATTTTTCCTGCAAATTTGTCTTAAACTTACCAATAACTTATTTCTAAGGGATTCATTTGGAAGTATCAGATCTGGGTCAACAGATGAGGATATTGCTGAACTTTGTGTTAGGCCTTGGGCTCCTGTTTGGTAATTACTATCATAACACTCTATAAAATCAGTAAGATTATTTATATTGGTTTCAGAGAAATACAGTAATGTGTTCTAAATCATATGCCTAGTAAATGACATAATCAGAACTCAAACCCAGATAATTTGCCTCCAGAGCCTAATACTCTAAATAAAGAATAATGTGGGCAGGGCTGGGGATGTGGCTCAAGCGGTAGCGCGCTTGCCTGGTATGTGTGCGGCCCGGGTTTGATCCTCAGCACCACATACAAAGATGTTGTGCCCGCTGATGTTAAAAAATAAATATTAAAAAATTCTCTCTCTCTCTCAAAAAAAAAAAAAAGAATGTGGGCCAGGGTTGTGGCTCAGGGGTAGAGCACTCGCCTAGTACGAGGCCCTGGGTTTGATCCTCAGCACCACATAAAAAATAAATAAATAAAATAGATCACATCTGAAAAAAAAAAAAAAAAAGGAAGAAAGAATAATAAATAAGGTCCTCCTTATTTAATAATAATTAAATAAGGAGGACCTTATTTAATAAAGCAATTACTATAGCAATTTCTACATGCCGGACACTTTCTAGGAACAAATGTTAGTTTTTTAATTATCCTAATAAACATATAAGGTGGATTTTTTTTCTATCATTCTCATTTTGCAGTTGAAGAAACTGAGGTACACAGGAATGAAATAGCCATTAGGCAGAGTTAGGATATGAATCCAGGTGGTCTGATCTTGGACTCTGTACCCTAAACCACTGCTCCAAGAGCACTCTGGACCTGTTAATTAATTGATGTAATTAATATTACATCCAATTTTTTATTTAACTGGTCTCTTAAGTATTTTTAAAGTACTTACCATAACCATTGTCATCTCTGTACTGCATGTTAAAGATTTATCAAGAGACCCAGATGTCCAGATAGGAGAACTTGTACACTTGAAATTATTGAATAATTGATGAAAAGCAGAGAGCCCAAAAGGAATATGGTTTTACATTAGCTAATGTTAAAATGTTTATTAATATTGATACATTTTTTTTCTCCTTTTATAGCTTTTCTGGATTTCTATGTGTAATTCCTCCTGAAACAACTCCTGTGTGTGTGCATATGTATGTTTACTGTGTTCACATTTCCTTTATATTGAAACTTAAGATAAAACCCTTACTTTATGGAGAGTACAAGAGGATGTAGATTAATTAGACCAGAAATGTTGGATTTAATTCCATTGACACAGAATTTAACTGACATCCCCAGAGATGAGGTATTCCTCACAAGTACATTCTCTACCTGAACAGGAACCTCTTTAAGCACCAATTTTACTCTGTTATAGCTATCTTCTTAGTGATTATTTTTAACATGTTACATAGCTTGGCCTCTGAAAACAGTTCTGAAATGGAGGTGGGGTTCACTGTCATTATCAATATGGGCTAATGATAACTGTAAAGCTCTTTAAAGTGGTCCCTGATTTAAAATGCTATTATATTTTCCTTATCTAGTTTTGGAATTCATTTTATTCCTTCTGGTGTCATCTGTCCATTTTGCTGTTATCATTGTGTTCTTGCTACTTCTAATCAAATGGGTCACAAAGCCTCCACCAAATAACTTGGCATTGGACGTGAGATGATCTTAGGTCACATGCTCAGAAACAGAATTAAATAACAACGGATCATACACAGAAAAGTGTGCCCTTTTTAATTTTTTTAAGTCTTCCAATCAGTTGATAAATCTTTAACACCTCTCTAATAGCTAATTTTCCATTTCAACAAATAGTAAATCTGTGCTCGAAGATAACAGCGTCTAAATATAATAAGTTTTCATTGTATTTATTTGTAAGACAACTTGCCACTTATGGTAAATAACTGTTCTATGATTATAGGAATTATATGAATTCTTTTTGGAATAATTTTATTTTTCTTAAAATGAAAATTAAAAGGGAAAGCTAAGGATATGGTGGTATTCAAATATGGTCAAAATCATAAAAGTGTACTCCACAGACTGAAGTTTGGAAAACACCACCTCTCTAACACATGCTCTGTTGAGAGAGCTGCTAGGGGAGGTGGCTCCATGTCTTTCTTATGGGAAAAGTGCATGGGATTTTTTAGAACTCCTTTTTTTTTTTTTTTTAGGTGAGTGGTGGTTATGAGTGCTAGATTTTTTAGGTTGCCAGTAGTCTGCTTTCCAGTTAAGTAGAACAAAGTAGTATCTCTTTAATGGTTCCAGAGAGTTTTCTGTCTGACTAAAAGATTGGTACAATACTAATAATCTCACCAAAAGTGATATGCTTGTTATGTTTAATGTTTTTATCTTTCTTTTTGTTTTTGGACCATTCCTGGAAAGTTATGATGATCAGGACAGAAGCAAAAAGTGCTGTCACTGTGTTTGTTCAGAGTGGTCAGTTTCACTGTAGTAGACCCTTCCAGTCACTGGTTGCCTTGGCAATGTCACTAACTTTTTTTAAGAGACAGACATAGGGGCCCACTTGTGGAGGCCAGGATAAACATGTTACCAACTTTGCTGTGGGTGCACCTCAAGAACATGATTTGGTTTGTTGGGGTCAAACTTGAGTGGCATGGTGAAAGTAATCAGGTTTAGATGAACTGGATTTGGGATGACAAGTAGCTACTTACTGGCCTCTCCAAGTTGAAAACCAAAAGTTAAAAAAAATCTTTGGCCTAAAAGTAAGACCTAAAACTATGAAATTCCTAGAATAAAACATAGAGAAAATCCAGCAATCTCACTTCTTGGTATTTATGTAAAAAGAATCCAAAGCAGTATCTCAAAGAGATACCCATGTCCACAGCAACATTATTCACAGTAGCCAAGAGGTGGAAGCATCCCAACTATCATTTGATGGACAAATAAAAAACCAAAATGTAGTATATACATAAAATGGAATATTATTCATTCTTAATAACAAAGGAAATCTTAGCCGGGCACAGTGGTACATGCCTGTAATACCAGTGGCTCAGGAGGCAGAGGCAGGAGGATCTCAACTTCAAAGCAGCCTCAGCAACTTAGCAAGGCGTAAGCAACTCAGCAAGACCCTCTCTCTAAATACAATATAAAAAAGGGCAAAGGTGGTGGTGGTGGTGGCTGGGGTTGTGGCTCAGTGATGGAGCACTAGGTTCAATTCTCAACACTGCGTGTAAATAAAAAATAAAGGTCCGTTGACAACCAAAAAAATATATTTTTAAAAAAGGGATGGGGTGTGGCTCAGTGATTGAGACCCTTAGGTTCAATTCCCAATACAAAAAAAAATATATATATATATGTATATATATATACACACACACATACAAACATACACACACATATATATATGAATATGTGTTATGTATTAAACATACATAAAATAAAAATCTTTGACATGTAATCTTTTTTATAATGGTAAAATATACATGATGTAAGATATACCATCTTAACTACTTTTATGTTTATAGTTTGGTGACATTAAATACATCCACCTATTGTACAACCACCACAATCCAGATGACATATAATCTTTAATGTAGAACTATAAAACTAAAATAGTAGAATTAACTGCTGAGCAGGTGATGAAAATACAAAAACTGAAACATTTCAAATATTCTTTGTGTAGGAATAACATAAGTGTCTCTGTGAGCCCATTAGCTACTCTTTTTGTGCTGGCTCCCATATTACTCCACTTTCTGGGATGATGGCAAGCAAGATTACAGAGAACATACAGAGCATCAAAGTGCCTAAATTGCTCTGAACTCTAACCTATACCTCCAGGGGAGTAGACTTTTCCCAGCTCTGAATTCTTGATATCTGGGTTTTCCTCCCAAGCAATAATGCCAAAGTCAACTAGGTGAGGCAACATGTGACCTAACACTGAATGCCACCAAGTCAGCCAGAGAAGCAAGGCCAGCCGTACCCAGAAGTTTCCCAAGCCCACAAGCTCAAAAGAACCCTTTTGATAAAAGCCACACTGTTCTTCTTCATTGAATTATTCTTTGTCTGTAGCACAATCCTGTCCCAAATGTCTCTCTGAATTTCACTCCAACATAGAGCCAATTAAATCCCATGCAGCTTCACCTCTCATGACTTTTTTTTTCAGGGGGAAGGGTAACCAGGGATTGAACCCAGAGGCACTCAGCCACTGAGCCACATCCACAGCCTTTTTTTGTATATTATTTAAAGGCAGGGTCTCACTGAGTTGCTTAGTGCCTCATCATTGCTGAGGCTGGCTTGATCTCGAGATCCTCCTGCCTTAGTCTCCCAAGCCGCTGGGATTACGGGTGTGTGCCACCGTATTTTTTATTTCATTAGCAATATGTTTTTTCTCATTGTAATATCATTAACATAAGGAACGTAAAGTTGAACTAGAGTGAACATGACTTTTTTTTTTAGTTGTAGATGGACACAATATCTTTATTTTTATATGGTGCTGAGGATCGAATCCAGGGTCTCACACCTGCGAAACAAGTGCTCTACCACTGAGCTACAGCCCCAGCCTGTGAACATTACTTTTTAACTCTGGATCCTCACCATGTTCTTGACCACCCTCACTTCCAATATCAAAAGAATGAAAAACAATTCCACATCACTGCTGTTTTTTCTATTTTGCCTCTCTCCTGCAAGGTCTGAATAACCTGAATTGTTCCTAAATTCCCTAACCTAATGTTTTTCATTTGCACTAGTTCACATTGATTTCTTTCCCCCTTTTATGTAATATTTTTGCCTCTAAATTGCCCTAACAAACACTATTTCCAATTTAACATAGTGATCCAAGGAACATAGACACAGAAAGACATGAATAAGGTAGTTTTTTGTTGTTGTTATTGTTGTTGTTTATTTGTTTGTTTGTTTTCCCTTAAGGAATTCTCAGTCTAACATCAAGATAGACATATAAAGAAATAACTATAACATAGTCTGACAAGGGCACTGGTGAGAGTAGGTACAGCACAGAGAAAGGGATGATTTACTAGGCAGGGAAGGAAATGAAGGCCTAGTGGCCTGACAGAGTGGCAGGGTCAGAAACTTACAGTAGTTCTGACATGCCAAAGCAAGCTGCACAAAAGATAGCATGATAAGAGTGAAATATGAACCCACAGACAGAGGCCAGACTGTGAAGATTCTTTTATATCATGCTCAGCAATGGTAGGATTAATATATATCTCTAACATAAGTATAAGTTGTATTTCATTCCTTAGAGCTTGTTTAATTTTATTTCATAGTTTTTCAGTTCCTTTGTTTAGAAATCAGGGTCCAAATATTAAGAGTAAAGCCAAATGAATCATGGAATAATTGCCACACAACCAGCCAGGGCTGGGATGTTTACATGGAAGCCCAGCTGTTTCTTCAAAGTCCAGGATCATTCTCTTTGTTTTCATTTCTATTCATCATAATGAAGAAAATGTATTAAAAGTAGAATATTAGTTTAAATCCAAAAGAAGATGAAAATTGGAGGAAATGAATTCATCCTGGCTTGTATAGCTTTTCTGTTGAGTATTTTATTTTAGTTTGAGAAGTTGGCATAAATACCCACTGATGGTGAATTTCTTTTCCATCACGTGGATATTAATGTAAGGGGAGGAGGGGATTTCCTCTGACCCTTCTTCCTCGTCTGCTTCTTAACCTTCTTCCTGTGTTCAGGCAATCAGCCGCAGTTCTTTTCGAGACTCCACTGACCACGCTAACAGAAGGCCAGGAGCCAACTCAGCTCATACCTGGAAGTAATTTTATGTGTATTGCAACTCAAGAGATGATCAAAGTGCAGGCTTATTTCCAGATAACAATTCTGAATGTTTTCCATAAAATAACAGACATAATTACAGAAAATAAGCTAATTATATAAATTAAAATTGCTAGAATATTAAGAATATTTTCTAAAATAATGCATTTTTTTCTTTTATATTCTAGTCTATATAAATAGTGCTACTGTGTAGTACAGATTTCTACAGTTTCTCCCTCCTTCAAGTGATAATTCAGTTGCATATCAATTTTACATTTAGACTTCATCTACATTTAGATTTTTACTTGTTATAAAGAATTTCTTTATAACTTTATATTTCAATTCCTTTACTTAAACATTTATATAAATGCCACAAGAAATTGTATTTTTAGCATTTCAGAGAAATCATGGTACTTTTGAAGACTAACTGGAAATAAGAAAGCACTTGATGATTCCTATTTATCAAATGCCACTTCTTCCATTTTTAGTTTTAGATTTGTAGCAGGCACAGTGGCTCATGCCTATAATCCCAGCAACTCAGAAAGCTGAAGCAGAAGGATTGCAAGTTTTAAACCAGCATCAGCAACTTAGTGAGGCCCTAAGCAACTTATCGAGACGCCATCTCAAAATAAAAAATAAAAGGGGCTGGGAATGTGGCTCAGTAGTTAAGTACCTTGGGTTCAATCCACAGTACCAAAAAAAAAAAAAAAACTATGAATTTTGGGTTTTTTAGAAATTATGCATCTCATTGTATTCAACATAAAAACAATTGGCTCTTTGAATTATTATGTATTTTATATTTGTCTTCAATATCTACTAATGGAAATATAGTCCCTCAAATGAAACCTTAAAAAGTATTGGAAAAACAACATACAAGGCATTGTATTTCTGCTTTAAGACATATTGTTAATATATCAGCTCATAAGATCACTTTTGCTTTCTTCTGAAATAAGTTTAGAAAATATATAATACAAAATAGTGTAACTTTTTTGAGTTTAAGCCATATGGATATTTTTCCTACTCATTGGTATTATTGTACATAGATAGAAATAATGTATAATTAAATCCTATTAATGTGAAAATTTCTCTTTGCTTTTGATATTTCAGCTTCACCAAATCCAGAAGTTATCAAGATAAATTCAATTCTGGATATAGTAACAAAAGTGGAAGACTATTATCTTAAAGGATATGTTGTTGGGGCCATTCATCCTGCTATACAATCTGTGGGGCAGCGAAAACACCTACCAGCAAGTTACCTATATCGGGTGGTGCTATTGCGCTTGAAATTAAGGTAAGCATGATGCTCAAGGAAACCATCATGCTACAATGCAGTTAAAAATGAGTTTTCTTTGCCTAAAGAAAAATAATTTTGAAAAGTGGTGGAAAGTAAAGAAAAACTAGAGATTTAGGTTTAAAACACATTTTTCAGCAGTTGAAACTGGACTGAAGCAAGGAAATTCATACCTCTCCTCCTTAAAACTCCTAACTGACCCTAACTCCTTGCAGGCCAACAGGTTGCAGGTGAGGATGGCAGTAGACAAAAGGAAAGCAAACTAGACCTGGAAACTCCTGTAGCAAATACAGCACGTGAGAGAGTAGCAGTTAGCTATAAGTATTATCACTGGGCTAACCATACTGACCTGAGCTATGCAGTCCATTCTCACTGAGCTCTTTGAACTGCCATATGTTGTTTTATTAATAGTAGCAACAGAAACTATCTCCTCATCTAAAACTTTACAGCAGAAAGATCAATTAGATCAGGTTCTCACAAATTAGACAAACTTGATTATCAACTTTTTTCACCAAATTTTTTTGTTTTTTTTTTTGCACTGAGGATAGCACCCATGGCCCTGCACATGAAATATAAGATTTTAGAGTCATCCATTTTATCTTATTTTTTCAAAAATATATATATTTTTTTTCAGAGATGAGAATTTATTATTTAATCCAGCAGTTCTTTCTTTATGAAATTTTCAAAAATATTAACAGCTACTTTTTCAAATAATACTACAACAATTTTTGCCTGTCTAGATGGCAAATTCAATGGATTTTTTAATGGTAAAAATATTGTTGCTCTTACCAATGAAGAATTGAAATAACCAGAACAATGTCTTAAATTCACTTTTTTTTTTTTTTCCAGACAGGGTTTTACTAAGTTGCCCGCACTGGCCTGGAACTTGCAGTCCTGTGACTTGCGACTAAGCCTTCTGAGTCGCTGGTATTACAGCCATGTGTCACCTTGCCAACAATACATTAAATTTTTTTATACAACTCTTAAAAACCATATCTAAGACCAGAGTAAAAACTTCTTTCTTTTTATAGTGATGGAACAATAAAATTGCTTTAACTATGAAATGGCTAAGAAAAAAAAGAAATAAGAGAAAAAGGATGAGAAAATAGGAAAATTTAAATAAAAAGAAAGGGCTTTAAACAATCCCAGGTGTGCTTTTAATGGACACTGTCTGCTACTGAGAAGTTGCTTCCCTATACATGTCTAGCAGTGGGTGTACAGGTTTCAGTTTTCTCTAAGAGACAGAGTCCCATCAGGTATTTATTAGTTAAAGCATTGCTAAACAAACATGATGTAGTTTTCACGGTGTATAAATAATCTTTTCTGTTTATAGCATTATTCAAATAGATTTTTTTAATGTGACTTCTTTTTAAAATTGTTTTTTAGTTGTAGATGAACACAATACCTTTACTTTTTATTTGTATGTGGTGCCTGGGATTGAACCCAGTGCCGCAAACATGCTAGGCAAGTGCTCTACCACTAAGCCACAACCCTAGCCCTGCAAATAGATCTAAAGTGCCCTAACAAAGTTGAAAATAAGCAAGGGCCTGGGGCGGTGGTAAACACCTATAAACCAGCATAGATGTTACTATGTGTTTCTGATATTTTTATATGAGAAGATAGCCATCAGACTTGAAATAACAACAAAAAGATTGTTTTGGACCTTATTTGTGAGTTCTCATTCATTTTCATATTCTCTCTGTTACAGCCCGAAGCATTCAGCAGCACCCAGGGTACAGAGACACCCAAGACTTGTGATTGAGGAATGTCCTCTAACTTATGAGACACAAACAAATGATATAGCTAAAGAACTGATAGAAAAGGTACTAAATACATACATTTTTCTTGTGATGTTGAAAAAGTTTGGTATTTCTTCTTTACCAATTTTCCTTTTTTTCTTTAAGATAAATAGAGAAATAATAGATAACTCAATTTACCAGAATTTAAAATGTATTGAAGCACTTGAACTAAATTGTACGGTGTTAAAAACAGAAATACTGGCCTGTGAAACAGAAGATACCAGAAGTAAATTTAATCACATACAGAAAACTTAATGACAAACCTGATAATAAAAAAATGGAAGAATAGCCATTTTTTAAAAATAACTTTATTTTTTTATGTAGTGCTGAGGATTGAACCAAGTGCCTCACATGCGCGAGGTAAGTGCTCTATCACTGAGCCACAACCACAGTCCCAGAATAGCCATTATTTAATAAATTCTACTGGGAAAGTGAGCAGTCATTCTATATAAAATAGATTCTACACATTTCAGATGAGAAATAGATTATGAATAAATTTAGGAATTTAAGTATAAATGAATTATATACAGAAAAATTAACTTTTAAAAAAGTATCAAGGTGAAATCTGCAACAAATGTTTTGTATCAGAGCTTCTTTCAAAATATACAGAAATAAATATAAATTACACTAAAGAAATGTCCAGTCTTAAATGGACAGAGTCCTGTAGACAGCACATGCAAATGGAAACAAGAGCTGGCAAAAGATTCAACCTAACAGTCTTTAATATAAATAAATAAAACCAAGAATTAACACATCACCAGTATTAACCTGGAAAAATAAAATTATTAAATCCAGAATTGGCAAAACTTTAAGAAAAAAAGATCGTTTTGCAACTGGTATTATAATAAATTGATAGTGTTCCTGAATATCAACTTAGTAATAAGAATCACAAGTTCTACTTTATTTTCTAACCTGGTAATCTCGTTAGGAGGCTACTGCAAGAAAATACTTGAAAGGAAAAAAAGTCATTTCTGTACAGAGATAATTAATCAACAGTGATTAATGAATCACATTTCCAAAAACTGAAAGATTTCCCAAGGAAACAGTGGTATATCAATACAATCAAATATCTTATGGGCTTTAATGCAACAACTAATTGTTAAGAATGAAATATCTGACAATATAAGTTAGTTGAAACAAATGAAAAGTTGAACACTGAGGTTGATTAAAACCAAAAAAAAGTATGTATTCATAAATATTCTAAATTTGGTGGTATTTTGCGGGGTTTGGGAGGGTTTTTTTGTTTTGTTTTGTTTTGTTTTGTTTTTTTTAAGCCACATTGATCTATGTGTAAGGTTTTAGCTTTTGTTTGAATGCACACAGCCATGGGCTGGGGTTGTGGCTCCGAGGTAGAGCGCTTACCTAGCATGTGTGAGGCACTGGGTTTGATCCTCAGCACCACATAAAATAAAAAATAAAGATATTGTGTTCACCTGTAACTAAAAAATAAATTTCTTTTAAATGCACACAGCCAAAAACCTAAGGCATTTCCTTTCATGTAACTGAAATTTATTTCTGTTATTGCTTACGTACTTTAAATAACCATGTATGTAAGATTACCTGTAGTTTGTGTATAGCCAGTTATAGCTGCTAATAATGTTTCCCATTTAGGTATAAAGTAAACATTCAATGAGGGTTTTTAGGAATGGGCTTCGAGTCTTGATTTTTTATAAACAAAGTACACATACTGTTTACTGCTACTATTCTGGGAGATTTTTTTTTTCCCCCTGGAATAAATCCACTCCAGAAAACTTCTTTGAAAACAAAAATGTAGCTACTAATTTAGACTTAACAGATCACCATCAGAATCCTTGTTTTCATTGGACTTCCTGTTCACAGTAAAAGATCTATTTAAACAGGAAAGTACTGTTATTTCAGCAATTAGAGTAATGGGGTTATTTCATGAATAGAAAAGCTTCAGGAAACAAAGCACATGAAATATTTGAACATTGCCCTGAGTATGAACAACAGCAATATGTGAGTGCCAAATATTATTTTTGAATGGCTGCCTTATGTAGAGTTGATAGTTGAACATTTAGCTTTCACATCAAGCTTAAACATTATACCAATGTTTACTGTTTTTAAAATTAGATTTTCAAGTGTTTCCCTCACCTCAAAATTTTGAAATTAAAATGGCATTTTAAAAATATCAATCATCCAACTTAAAAAATGGAAAAGACATTAATACTATATTTGTTACCAGACCTTTCCAAATAAGATTTTCTAGTAATAGAAAAATCTAACTTAAATCAACTTAGAAGAAAACACAGGTAATAAATTCACCCACTTCCACCTGCAAAATGCTATGCCTCCTTACCCAACCCTCCCCCCACCTTCTCTTCCAGGACCCCTGATAAAAATGAAGTTTTGTGGTTAATTTTTTAAGGTTTAATGCACCGTTATAAGTTTAATATATTAATTTATAGGAATAAAATAGGTTGTGCCAACCATAGTTCTTTGTCTGACTTCACACCATCATAGCCTCCCCCCTCCTCAAATTTTCATGCCTCTTCATCTGAAGTTGAGTTAAATTTCATTCTTTGATTGGGCTCTTGATTTTTCTCCCAGATCTTCCTGGCCTTTTTCATTCTAACTATAGATGTTTCCATTTGAAATCTCCATCATAACCCTTCTCACCTTCCCAGGTAACATTTAAAACATGTAATGGTAATCTTATAAAAGGCATTGCTTATCTTTTATTTTAATTTATATAACAAGTACTTATGGAGCACCTATAACTACAAAACACTGCAAAACAAAGATGAATAAGACCCAACCTCTGCTCTCAGAAGACTTGCCAGTTGAATAAAGGAGAAAGGCATAGACACAAAGAGAATAAATAAATGAAGGAAAAGCAGAAAAGAAAATGCCTTAGGTTTTTGGTAGTATGCATTTAAATGAAAACTAAATCAACTGTTTCAAAATCCTATTCTTTAATTGATAGGATTGAATCTAATTGTTAGTATTTGGCCCAGATAGGAGACAACAATACCAAGATACAGTGTTAGCAGATACTTAGTAAGTATATAAGCATAAGTACATAAGCAAATGCCTATGAACTCAGAAAGCTTCAGAAGAATTGTGCTATGAATTGGGCTTATGATCTGTATGAACACATTAGTCTTATAATGTTTTTCTTTATCAACATGGAACAAGTACACTTTTCTTTACCACACAGAGTACTGCATGAGTTTTGCTTTTAAATTAATTTTCCCATAATGAAGATGTATTTGGTTACTTGTGGAGATTTTTAGAATAGTTTTCTTTTTAGTTGTAGATGGACCCATACCTTTATTTTATTTACTTATTTTTATGTGGTGCTGAGGATTGAACCAGTGCCTCACACATGCTAGGTAAGCGCTATACCACTGATCTACAACCCTAGCCTTTAGAATAGTTTTTAATTTTGCTCCAATTGGAAAGACCTTATTTCATGGCCTCTAAAGATCATGCTATAAAAATTACAAGTTCTTCCTAACCGTGGCCTTTCAGAGAAAAACATAGCTCTTCCTTTTATAATATCTAAAGTACATTAGTTATGTTTGAAGAAATCATGATGATAATGTGCTCTAACCTTTGGAGTGCTGTTTTAAGGCTTATTAATTAATTTATAATGGGTCTTTAGTTACTGGTCAACTTAATCTTCTAATGGATTTCCTTCATAAAGCTAAGGGTTAATTGATATTCAGTGCAAAGGGAGTTTACATCATGTTCTGCCATCTCTTTTCAAACCTCAGATTAATGTCGCTGCTAAAAAAGGAATGAAATTTGTTGGATTCATATCACAGCATTATCCACCACCTAAATACTGTAATGGAACCAACTATGATGGAGATATAGAATCAATGCTGCATGTGAGACACAGTTCAGATGAGAACTGTAAAAGTTGGAATGAAGGAACATTAAGTGGGCAATCGTCTGAAAGTGGAATTGAAGAAGAACTTCATCATGAAAGTGGACAGTATCAAATGGAACAAAATGACAGCCCCAGCTCCTCTAAACTAAGAAAGGGAGAAGGTAATCCATGAGTAGTTTAAATTTAGAAAAATACATATTTGAGGTTTTATTAAAAAGAAATACAAGGCAAAGTAAAATTATAAAGAGTATAAAGACTAAATGAGCTAATATAAATTTTGTCATGATTTTAAAAAGATCATTACAGCCAGAGATAAGGCAGCACAGCATTTTAGACTGAAGTTCTTCCTAGCAAATGATACATATAATGAAACTATGTTTAAGATTGATTTTCATATAGTCATACAAAACTCCCTTGTGAAATGGAGGGTTGTATGTGTGCCTGAAGAAGTGAGTCTATCAGGAAGCTGTATTTACTGTTGTCCTTATAAACAATGCATGAGAAATTTAGTTTGAGCCTTTCTCATTTCATGGATGATTTTCATCTTTGAAATTAATTGACTTTCTTTGGTCAGCAACTAACATATGACAATGGCCCATCATGATGAAACAATTATTATAACAATAGTACCCACAGCCTAGAATAACTTCAAACAATAGTTTTATTCTTCTTTGCCAAATAGCAAGTTTTCCCAAGAAATTGAGAATATTTTATTCCTTTATTTTGGACTTTTTAAAGTTTTGTGATGACTTTTCAGCATCCTTCTTAAAAGCACTATCAAAGAAAATCAAAGACTTTGTATACCTTTGAGTTAATAGCATGGGCACTGAAGTCAGATACCTCAATTTCTTTATAAAAAAAAAAAAAGGTGGGGGGCGGCTGGGGTTGTGGCTGAGTGGTGTAGTACTCACCTAGCACGCATGAGGCACTGGGTTCGATCCTCAGCACCACATAAAAGTAAAATAAACATATTGTGTCCACCTAAAACTAAAAAAATAAGTGAATATTTCTTTAAAAAGGAGGGGGATAATTGTAAGACCTCCCTCATTAGATTGTTTTAAGAAGTAAATAAGAACTATCTACAAAGTGCTTAGCCTTGTGCAGAGCACAGAATAAACTCTGTGATAAAGCAACTACTCTTAGCTGATCTTCTGGTCATTGTTGGCATTGGAGGGGTGCATAGTGGAGCCATGGCCTTTCTGGGTTACGACGAGATACTGTCAACATTCTGTGCATAGCAAAGATACACTAGACCACATTAGCACAATCTCCTGAAGAAAGAATGGGCAACATTTCCCAACTCATCACCTCATTCAACCTCCAGAAACCTTCCCTTTTTTTCACATTTTCCTAACTAACAACCATTATTTTTCCTGCAGTGTGAAAATTAATGGAATGTAAAGTGAATAAGAGTTGTCAGTGGTCAGAAAGCTACTCTCAATCTTCCACCCACTGCTACCTTTAAATTCCATGTTGGTTCCCACCCTGTTTAATCAGATCAGGTGTCTATTTCTAGTTCTTCAAGTCTATACTACTTATCTTTAGAGTATGCTTTCTAAATATTTTTAAATTATGTACTTAATAACTTTCAATGGCAGAAGCTCTTGAGAGGAGATAGGGGGTTGAGGAAATATGCTAAAGACCTCTTGGAGTATATTATGAAATTCAAATACTTTTGTTGTAAAACAAGTTATGTTAAACCTCCTGAAACATAACCATGGATGTGGGTCCCTAGCCCCAAATTAAGAATTTGCCAATTTCTAGTAAAGCAGAATATACGACCCAGCATTTTCATATCTAAGCATGTATTCTAGCCCCTCTCACATGGTCCAAGGATATATGAAAAATGTTTGTTAAAAACAAAATATTGGAAATAATGTCCATCGAAAGGAGTATAGTCACAGACCTGTAATCCTAATGACTTTGGAGACTGAGGCAGGAGGATCACAAGTTTGAGTCTAGCCTCAGCAATTTAGCAAGGCCCTAAGCAACTTAGCAAGATCCTGTCTCAAAATAAAAAAATTGAAAGGACTAGGGATATAGCTTCATGATAAAGCACTTCTGGGTTTAATCTCCAGTACAAAAAAAATGTTAACTGGAATACCATGAATCAGTTAAAATAAATGAATTAATTGATATAACTATTTAGATTTCAAAGGCATAATGTTGAACCAAAAAAATCAATGTGCAGGGCTGAGATTATAGCTCAGTAGTCTAGCACTTACCTAGTATGCACAAGGCCCTGGGTATTGAACCAGCCACATACACACACACAAATCAGTTTGCAGATTGATATATTACAGTATGGTACTATTTAAATAAAAAGAAATTAAGCTGCAAAACAATATCATATGAATATATAAGTGTGTATTAAAAGAATGGAAGCTTTCATGAAAATGATAAACACCAAATTCATTATACTACATAGTAGCCTCAACTGTATGCATTTCTCATTTCTGTGAAAAAAGAGAGTGAAGCTAGTAAGGCATAATGTTAACATTTGATTAAATTCAGTAATGGGTTCTTTACTATTCTCTACACTTGTTTGTATGCTTGAAATATCTCATGTTAAAAAGAAAAGATTTAAGACTCTTTGGTAAATAAAATTTTAACTTTGCATCCTTCTGAATGTCTATCCCCAGATAACAAGTTGTATATAGTTTTCAATGTTTTTGATGATGATTCAACATGCTGGACCTATCAGGAAGGAGTCCTATCAATGAAAGTAACAAGAAAAGGATCTATCATTAGTACACTTGATGCTGATTGGCTACAGTTAACTACATTTTATTATAAGCAAGGCTTGTCTTTAATGGATTCTTTTGTATGCTGGGAAACACCTAAAGGTAAGTTTTATATTAATGATATACTTATATCTAAATAATTTGAACTTTTACCAAAATTGTTGAAAATATTTTTGCCTCTAAAGTTCTATGGCTTGCTGGGAGCATAGGTGTGTGTCTGTAATCCCAGTGACTAGGGAGTCTGAGGGAGAAGGATCGCAAGTTCAAAACCAGCTTCAGCAATTTGCAAGGCCCTAAGCATTTTAGTGAAACCTTGTCTTGAAATAAAAAATAAAAAGGGCTGAGGAGGTAGCTCAGTGATTAAGCACCCCCAAGTTCAATCCCTGGTACAAAAAAAAAAAAAAAAGTTCTATGGCTTATAGTATAGATTTTATTGTTAGGAAATAAATTCCACTCTTCCACTCATTACATAGCTGTGAAGTTTCAACTTAAAAGCTTAACCATCCTTGAGAACAAACTGACACCCACTGTAGAATTGTAATGTAATCTTTGCCATTGGTTTGCAACTGTCAAATAGACAAATCACTGTGGGACTGACTAGTGGAATTTTCCAAGCACAATGTAGTATGACAGCCCAGTCATGAGGTTTATGATGGCATTAAACTGCTAGTAGTCAACATTTATTACATTATCCCAATTTTGGATACTACTACCATATGTAGTCAGTGTATACATACCTATTTTGTGTACAAAAGTAATCTTTGGTTTAGAAAGTGACCCTGTTTTTACTTCAGTTTCTCTTTGTGTTCTATCTTTCTTTAACCTTTCTCAGTTATAAAGGAATACATAATTATTCATGTCTATCATAAAAATAAACAACAAAAGCTTCTCAACAATGATTTTCTAGAGAAACTTTAAAATGATTAAGAGAAAAATTAGTGTTAAAAGAAAAATTTAAATTAAAAAAATTATTGTTAAAAGGGAGAAAAAAGATAGTAAGGAGACTGAGAAATTGCATAAGGAATCATGAGGGTTATGAAAAGCAGTATGACTTAGGACCCTGTCTCAAAGACATTGGAGGAAAGAGTGAAAAGGTAAATGAGATCAATACAACTTAGTATTGTTAAACCAGCCCAGTAATAACTCAGTAAAATGCAATTGAAGACTTTGGATGAATACTAAAAACTATCAGGAGGTCTTTTGAACTAGCACTGAGATTAAGGATGAAGCCCATTGCAGCACCTAGAATTATCACTCCTGGCATAGTGCTCAAAAAATATTTTAGTGGGCTGGGGATGTGGCTCAAGTGGTAGACTGCTCCCCTGGCATGGGTTCGATCCTCAGCACCACATAAAAATAAAATAAAGATGTTGTGTCCACCAAAAACTAAAAATAAATATTTTTTTAAAATATATTTTAGTGATTTTGGTTATCTGTCTGTTCTTCCACTTGGTCTTATATGGAAATAGCAAGTTTTAATGGGAAGAAAATGGACTTTAAAATCAGAAAGACCAGGACTTAAATCCTGTGTCTTTTACTTATTTGCTGTGTGGGAAGTAGGTTGAATTCACAAAGCTTCAGTTTCCTAAAAGGAGTATAATAATAATCTTTATTGATGTGAACATTAATAAGATACAATATAGATAAAGTAACTCCTGTGGTACCTAGACTTCAGTGAGAGTTCACTTTCTAAACTCTTTTTTTTTTCTTTTTTCCTGCCACTTGTTATATATGGTTTAATTCTTGTAGTAGAGATCATCTTTGTGGAGGTTAATTTTATGCTTTATAATATCTGTATCTATCCCTCTCTCTCTCCTCCTCTCCCTCTCTCCCACCACCACCACAAAGAGTCTAAGAGCTATTTCAAATTTTGGTTTGTGACTAATTGCCTAAGGAAAACCGAAAATACTCTTCACAGTCTCCCTCAGGCACCCCTGCCATGGGCCTTGCCTGATGAAAATAAAATTAGCCACAGCAGTTGCCAACCAGAGACTCTGTGGGGCTTTTGTTCTAAAAGCCTCAGAATTATTTAGAAAGCCCCCGGGGAGACTCTCCCCCCTCAGCAGCTCTGGAATGCCTCATTAGACATTTTACATTGCACACTATGCCAAGCCCCTACCAAGCCACCTCAGTCTGTGGGGTCTGGCCACTGGGTGTGTCATTCAAGACTTCCCTAGGAGTATGCAGGGAAGCTGCAGAGGGGAAATTGTGACCAATGTCTGTGTCACTGTGAGAAGCAAGACAGAGGAAGCAGGGCTGAATTGGTTGCTTTGTTCTGGGATGTTTGATGCCTGACATCTAAAGCACATAGGAGACAATGTTATTTTGTTCTATCTTGTTTTTGTCCTCTTCCCAAATACTGTCAGAAATCAGCTCACCATGAGAAATGAAAGTACAAATCCAGACATTGCTCAGAAATTTAAATATATTACCTCACAAATCACACTGAATAAAATAGCTTTCCCTAGATACAGAAAGAGAGGGGGGAAACTCTTTTTAAAAAGTTTTCTACTTTAGCAGGATTATGATGTAAAAGTTGTAAGAGCTGTGAAACTCCTGTGTGATGTCCTTTTACACTTACTATGAACGCCTTTTCTGTTTTAAAAAGCCCCTGGGACACAGAAAGACACACACACACACACACACACACACACACACACACACACACACACACACCTGAAGTTCCTACTCTTCCCTAGCCTACCAAATGACCCCATCATTTCAGAGCATAGTCTTTCTCCACCTTAGTGTGCTACCTTTTAGGGGCTACATTTTGATTTTTTGTGAACTCTTTTCAGACTTCTCTTGATGTTCATTTCAAAGTATCACATTGAAGAGTGAGATGAAGTAATAACATTGAAACGTATATTTCCTTATTTTACATGTATGTTTATGACAGGCCCTGTGCTAGTCACTGGGTTTACAATAATGAGTAAAATGGATGTCTGTGCTACACTCAGAAACTAGCATGCGGCATCAGACACTGGTTATGAAGGTATCAAAAATGTATTTACCTAATTTAAAAATTAAGAAACAGGACTGTGGCAAGAGTACCAGACGAGAACATACTTGAAGGGGTACTCAGGAGGTCCTGTCCAAGAAGGTAGTAATTACCCTGAGATTAGGGTACTAGAAAGGAGCAGGCCTGTGAGAACCAGGAGGGGAGCATTCTAGGCAGCAGAAACACCTCCAAATGCACAAAGACCAGAAGGCAGGAAAGAGGAATCAGGGGAAGACCTATGTTGCTAGAGCAGGATAGGTAAGAGAAAAAATGGCCCTAGACAAAGTGGAAGAGGCAAGCAGCAACCAGTCTATGCAGTCTTGTACTGTCAAAAAAGCAATAACAAGAGCTAATGAGTAAGATGTACTTAGTATACGCCTGCATTGTTCCAAATACTGAACATTGACCAACTCTTTTAATCCCCACAGCAACTCTGTGAGATAAGGTATGATTATTCCTCTTTTACATGTGAGGAAACAGAGGCACACAGGTATTAAATAATGAGCACATTTTTACACAACTAGAAAGGGTAGGGCCACGTAGGTGGAGTGTATGCTCTTAACCATCAAGCCAGTATGTTTATTTCAATTCATTTGTTGAGTATTTGAAGAGGGAATCATGATATGATTTGCATTTTTAAAGACAATTATTCAATCTCATTTCAGGAACTGGATCACCAAGGGCAAGAGTGGAAGTGGTAAGGTTGTTTAGAGGATATTAAAAATCTTTAGAGAGATGATGGTAGAGATGGAGAGAAGTAGATAAGCTGAGATTTGTTTTGGAAACAAAATGGACATACTGGAACTGCAGAATGACAGCATATGTGCCTGCTCTCCACTTCAAAGATGGTCCTGGGCCCACCCCCTGGACAATTTAATAACACAAATGACACATGGACCAAAAATACTAAATGAAATATTATCTTTTCTTACATTTAGAGGAATGTCAATGTCATACCTAGCTAAAATGAGTATATAATATCGCACATTTAACAAACCATTCCTTGGTAATCCTCCAAGCTTGAATATTTCTAACCAAGGTATTCTCAGGATATGCATCTTTGTCCCAGGGGGTATTCACATTCACAAATTTGCAAGATAAATCTCTTATAGAGTATCAATATTACTTTAAGATGGGGGTAGAATGGAAGAGATTTTCTTTTTTAGATAAGATGAATATATTTGAACAGAGTGTCAAGTTTTGTTTTTTGGTTTTGGATGTTTTTGTTTGGTTTGTTGTTTTGTTTTGTTTTGTTTTAGGTACTAAGGATTGAACACCAGGGTGCTTTAGTACTCTGCTACATCCACAGAACTTTTTTTTTTTTTTTTTGAGACAGGATGTTTTGCCCAGACTGTCCTCAAATTTGTGATCCTCCTGCCCCCCAGCCTCATGAATGCAAAGTCTGAGTGCACTTTTAAGACATAACATTAGACTTTATTTTTTTTATTGGTTGTTCACAACATTACAAAGCTCTTGACATATCGTATTTCATACATTAGATTGAAGAGGGTTATGAACTCCCAATTTTACCCCAAATGCAGATTGCAGAATCTCGTCGGTTACACATCCACAATTTTACATAATGCCCTATTAGTAATTGTTGTATTCTGCTACCTTTCCTATCCCCTACTATCCCCCCTCCCCTTCCCTCCCATCTTCTCTCTCTACCCCATCTACTGTAATTCATTTCTCTCCTTGTTTATTTTCCCATTCCCCTCACAACCTCTTATATGTAATTTTGTATAGCAATGAGGGTCTCCTTTAATTTCCATGCAATTTCCCTTTTCTCTCCCTTTCCCTCCCATCTCATGTCTCTGTTTAATGTTAATCTTTTCTTCCTGCTCTTCCTCCCTGCTCTGTTCATAGTTGTTCTCATTATATCAAAGAAGACATTTGGTATTTGTTTTTTAGGGATTGGCTAGCTTCACTAAGCATAATCTGCTCTAGTGCCATCCATTTCCCTGCAAATTCCATGATTTTGTCGTTTTTAAGTGCTGCGTAATATTCCATGGTGTATAAATGCCACATTTTTTTTATCCATTCATCTATTGAAGGGCATCTGGGTTGGTTCCACAGTCTAGCTATTGTGAATTGTGCTGCTATGAACATCGATGTGGCAGTATCCCTGTAGCATGCTCTTTTAAGGTCTTCAGGGAATAGTCCGAGAAGGGCAATAGCAGGGTCAAATGGTGGTTCCATTCCCAGCTTTCCCAGGAATCTCCATACTGCTTTCCAAATTGGCCGCACCAATTTGCAGTCCCACCAGCAATGTACAAGTGTACCCTTTTCTCCACATCCTCGCCAGCACTTGTTGTTGTTTGACTTCATAGTGGCTGCCAATCTTACTGGAGTGAGATGATATAACATTAGACTTTAAAAGGGATCATTTCAACTGTGCTTGGAGATCATCCTTCAAGGATACAATATCACTTTCATTTGCTAGTGGTAGTATTTGGCTAAAAATCTTTTTATTGTTGAGAAACAATGAGTCAGGCCAGTGCTTTGTAATTTTTTCATATCACATGCACGGAAAATGGTACTACTGTAAGGCACATGGGTATGAGTGGATGAAGCTGCTCTGGGCAGGAGATGGCGCCCTGTATTTTGGCATACCTGTCACTTTGGTCTCAGACACTAGTGGGCCAAGGCACATTGGTTAGAAAGTTTGCTTTGGATTGTGTAATGTTAACAGGTGATTTCCCTGAGGAGACAGTTATTAGGCAATTGTTCAGAATTATCATCTCTCCCTGTCAGCTCGAAGATTTAACACTGAACAATCTAAAGGTGAAGTCCTTATAGGTCCTTCCCTGCCACCATCCCTAGCTGCCATTTCTGGGAGAATTTCTTAAGAAATCTTCAGAACTCACTCCTGTGGAAGTGTCAGACTTCAGTAGTTCTGGAGCCTGGTATAGATCCTAAGAGAGCTAGTTAGGAGCACTGGGGACCTTTAAAACAAGAAAGGACCTTTATTTTTAACTGACATGCAACATACACATAGTAAAGTGCATTGATCTTATGTGTACAGTGGAATTATTACAAATAATTGTACAAATTATAGAACATTCCTGGCATCTCAGAGGGTCTTCCCATGACCCTTCCTTCTCAGCCCTTCTCCTCCCAGCTCAGAAATACACATCATTCTGCTTTTATCATCATCATCAATTGTGCCTGTTCTTGATCCTCACACAGTTGAATACTCTCTACAGAGTATATTCTTTTGAAACTAGCTTCTTTTATTCACCATAGTATCTCTGCAATTCATCCACGTAGTTGCATAACACTGAGTCTCTTTTGTAAATTTCCATTTAGTATTGTGTTGTATTTCATTCTTTCTTTAAAACCTAAAAAGTACAGAAATACTATGTATCACAATATTGAGAGTTACAACACCTGTGATTTTCATATTACATAATCCCAACAGAAATAAAAGGTAGATTGTAATGATCTACATAATATTGCAGTAAAAATTATTTTTAAAACTCATACCCCCAATTCCAAAAAATGACTTAGGGCATATACCACTTTAAAAATTGTCTGGATTTGATTCTGCTAGTTACTTTGCTCTAATGGTAGATAAGTAAATTTAAAGGAGGTGGTACATATACTGTAAGTAGAGAACCAATTCCAACTAGTAAATTAACTGTTACTTTGTTCAGGCACAAATCTGAAAAATATAAATTCTTTGTGATATTCTACCCTAAATATGAGTGATGTTTTAAAAAAATGTAAGAATGTTTTACTTATCTAAAAGTTCAATAGCCTGTTAATGAAAATTAATACAGAAAATCATACTGAAATCACTTTTGCCCATGTTATCTTTAAGCTTAAAATGTCATTTGAAAATATTGAAGTCCTTTATTATTTAGAGAACTGTCAACCAGGGAAACTTCATTGTGACATTGTGCTGCATAAAAACCATGTTTAACCCTCACATGACTATGGGAAAAATGTCTTCCATTGCAAAACAAGAGACAAAAGAAAGTCTACAAAGTCAGTTTGGTTTAGGCCAGCTGGTTATTGTCAGCTATTCAAGAAAAAGTCAGAGAGGCCCTCCCCTAAAACTTCCTTCCCAGCAGGAATTCTTTTGACAATGACTTCTGTTTAGGGTCTTCCTGTCACTGTTTATTTTGGGGGCTTTGGGGTGTTCTTTTTTTAATGCATCACTGAGGTAAAGAATTGTTCTGTGTTTGTATTTCTTAAAGAATTTGCCTTGCATTGATTTTAATATCATACCTTCAATTTCAAGAATTAATGTTTATATTGTTTGTCATAGGGTATAACATAACATGTAGAGCAGAAACCAAAATTTGATTTCAAGCTAAAGATCATTTCCAGATGATTTTTAGGTTTATTTTCTACTCGTTTCTCATTGTATCACATTATTTAATCCTATTTCTGTTACCATAGTTTTAATGTGGATACTTTGATTTTAATTCAGTGAAGTACAAAATTGTCTTTGCCTTTAGGAGGAAAAGAAAATCTTCAAAAAGAATGTTTGATTCAGTCAAAATATGTTTTTAAGTGATATGTTTTTAACTGAAATGTTTTTCTCCCAGCTTCCTATAAGTATGACTTAAGGACTTAGACAATCTTTAGAATCTTTTAATATTTATAACTCTTCTTAATTGTATGCTTTTCCTCACAGGGGACCATTTGCCCAAATCTTTGGAAGGATTTTTTATCTATGAAGAAGAAGGCTCTGGCATTCCAGGTTCTAACAGGAAAGGAAATGATGCCATTGTAGTAGAACAATGGACTGTCATTGAGGTGAGCTGCAGTCTCTAACATTTTACCCTTACCTTTATATTTATTTCACATGTTGGAGACCTTCATTGCTGAAACATGTAGAATCCTTAAACCCAGATTTGACCATAGTTTGGAATTTTATCACAAATCCATAAAAAATTTCTTTCATACCCTTTACCCAATGTTGAAAGTAATGTGTTTTCTTCAATGCTAATTTTTTTGTAAGATAGCAAAATAAAATCTTTTCATAAATAGCAGGAGGTTCCAAAAACTTGGAATTCTCACCTTAAACACAGTCTCCTGGCACTGAGATTCTCTTTACACAATGCCATGACAACTGGTTGAAAGCAAAAAAAAAAAAAAAATCAGTCACTCAACTAAGCATTTTCTCTCCAAGCAACCAATGTGACTGACTTTTCTTAACTTTATGAATTGACTTTTGAAAGCAAAAATATCCGAAAGGTGTTCTCTTTCTTACCAGGCCAAATATGTACACACAGCATTGTCCTTCATAATCAGAGATGACATTGCTGCTGATGTTATGCACTCTGAATTCAGATGTCACCGAATGGACTGCCCTTGAGGTGGACAGACTGAATTCAGGTATACTCTGTTATGTGTATATGGCCCTCGCTGATGGGCTCCTACAGTGACACTTGTGTCTTCCTAGCCTTACAAAGGTTAGAGAGACATAGCCCATTTTCAAAGTGACTAGGAATTTCACTGGGCGTGTGGGAGGTTTGAGGGGAAGAAGTGAAGTTTTCAGTTTTAAAAAACAAATTCCAAATGAATAAAAAGCAGCAAAAAAAAAAAAAAATACAGCCAAGTTCCTCCCTCCCTCACTACTCAGTCCTCACTCTAAACTTTCATCCTCATTCCCCTAAATATGCTTCATAAAGTACTTGCATCCAAATCCCCTAGAAATTGTTTTTTATGTTTACTATCTTATTTTAATTTCTTAAATTTGTCCTAATTAGTTATACATGACAGTAGAATTCATTTTCACACATTGTATACAAATGGAGCACAGCTTCTCATTCTTCTGGCTGTACATGGTACAGAGTCACATGGGTCATGTAATCCCACATGTGTACAGGGTAATAATGTCTGTCTCAATCCACCATCCTTCCCACCTTGACACCTCCTCCCCTCCCCTCACTCCCCTTTTGCCAAATCCAAAGTTCCTCCATTCTTCCCTCATGCCCCAATATGGATCATTATCAGCTTATCAGAGAAAACATTTGGCCTTTGGTTTTTTGGATTTGGCTTATTTCACTTAGAATGATATTCCACAGCTCCATTCATTTACCTGTAAATGCCATAATTTCATTCTTCTTTAAGGCTAAGTTATATTCCATTGTGTATATAAAAAAATTTTTAAATGTAGATTATAAGTCCCCATGCTCTATCAAAACCAAAGGAAGATCCAAACTCCCACTCTCCACTCCCAGCATTTTTTTAATATTTATTTTTTAGTTTTCAGTAGACACAACATCTTTATTTTATTTTTATGTGGTGCTGAGGATCGAACCCAGCACCCCGTGCATGCCAGGCAAGCACGCTACCGCTTGAGCCACATCCCCAACCCCATTCCCAGCATTTTTAACTTGGTTCAATAGTTTGAAGGCAGCAGTAGCAGAAAATGAACCCAGTAATCTGGCAGCCCCATGAAATTGTACATAATAGAGAATGAACTTCCTTTGTCATAATACCCATCAACCTTGTCAGATTTACTTGTGTAACTGGCTTTACTTGTGTAACTGAAATTTACTTATGTAACTGTCTTTGCCATTAGATTGTGAACTCTTACGCTTATTTATGCAGGGCTGTGAAATCAAAACAGATTATGGCCCTCTGCTACACACTCTGGCTGAATTTGGATGGCTCCTGACAAGCGTGTTGCCTACACCCATATTGAGACATGACAGGTAATGCAAAAGTATCCTTTTCTGCTCTCATTTAATTCTAAAATAAGTTTACAATTTGTTTAACAAATGCCTGCCTAAAACCTACAAAAATCAGCCAGGCACATGCCTAAAAACCCAGCAGCTCTGGAGGCTGCAACAGGAGGATCGCAAGTTCAAAGCCAGCTTCAGCAAGCAACTGACATGCTAAGCAACTCAGTGAGATCCTATCTCTAAATAAAATATAAAATAGGGCTGACCATGTGGCTCAGTGTTCAAGTGCTCCTGAGTTCAATCCCCAGTACAAAAAAAAAACTCTACAAAAATCTTTTCAGCAAATTGCTAATTTGATATTATGGACTTTGGAGATTAACAAATTAAATCCCTTCATGTTACAGATGAACAGATTTCAGCACTACATGTGCAAAATGCTCTCATCCCCAGCTCACAGCCAGATTTAGGGCTGCAGTAAGTAGGGCCTAGAACAGGCAAGGGTAGAGAAGTATTTCTGCCTCCATCCTCCCCTCCACCAAAGTTGGTTAGTTTTCCCCTAAAGCATGGACTTACTTACTTGCTGTTTCCACCAAAATATCTACATTAAAACCAAAATGTCAAAACTTCACAGTACTAACTTTTCCTTTTTCTTTTCTCCTTTTACTAACTTTACTGGGAGGGAAAAATTGAACCACCGAACTTTAATTTTAATTTGTTTTTGAGAGACACCAATTAAATCCTCTGTATAAAATGGATTGCTAGCCCTTCAACCCAAAGATGTTCCCTCTGATGTCTTTGGCATCCAGAAAATGACTGATTGCCAGGACTGCTGTGACTGGGCTGGTAATTACTTACCCAGGATAGCACAGTACCACTTAACCAAAGGGGCCTTCCCCATTTGCAGAGTTAAGCATGGTTCCACACATTCTGAGTGATAGTCAGGTGTGACTACGGGAAGCAGCTTCTCCTCGTTCTGTATCTCACTTATCCTTTTCACCTTTTCTGGTTTTCCCAGTGTAGCAACTTGGCCCTGCCACTATCTAGCATTCCCACAATCTAAAAACATTTGATTGACATATCTTTATTTAAAAACTCCACATCTTCAGAAGGAAGAGGGGTTAGGGATAGGATTTAAGAAGGATACAAAGTGAAGACACTGAAGCATAAGAACAACAGCAGCAAAGAAAAAGAGAGAGAGAGAGAGAGAGAGAGAGAGAGAGAGAGAGAAGTGAAGTGATTAATCAGTTTTTCTTCTAGGCTATCTATTGTAACTATTCTCGAATTGAGTGACAACTCCCTGAAGCATTATTTCCCGACTTTTTCTATCTGTGACATACCTATCAAGTCACAATACAACACTAATTCTTAAGATTTGGGCTTCAGGCCAGGCATGGTAGTACATGATTATAATCCTAGCAACTCCCAAGAGGTAGATTGCAAGTTTGAGGCCAGCCTAAGCAACTCAGCAAGACTCTGTTTCAAAATTTTAAAACAATTTTTTTTAAAAGGCTGGGGATGTAGTTCAGTAGTTAAACTCCCCTGGGAAGCATGAAGCTGCACTTGATTTGACCCCCTTGTGCCAAAATAGTTAAGGTCACAATCTGCACTGAGTTCTTGAGAGACCCACGGCGTTGAGATGGCAGTATATTGTTTCTAGATCAGAGGGAGGGAGGGAGGCTCCAGAACCTCACCACCATTTAAGTTTCCCCTGTACCCTAGATCCTCTAAGCCATTAAGGAGTCACAAAAGTAGATTTTCTATGCCTTCCCTGTGAAAGCTTATCTTCACTAGAATGGCAAAGGAGCTAGTTTCTTATTTAGTCTGTGATTTTGAAACTGGGTAAAAAAGTTATGAAGTACTCAAACTATGGAAGAGTATGAAACTGAGAAAAAATAATGAATAGATACATATATGCATTGTCATAGAATTCTTTCTATGATAACCACTGAGAATTTTTTAGTCTTTTAAGGACAACTTTTAGGATGATTTCAGAGCACAATCCCAATTTTTACAATTTATGTATTTTTAATATATCTAAGCAAAACTTTGAAAGGCTATATAGCAAATTCTAGTGAATGATTAGCTGTCAGGAAAAGGAATTGAGGATTTCTTTGTCTTTAAACTTTTTTAAATTTGGTTTTTATAATAAATATGCGTTTTTAAAATCAGAGTTAAAAAGCAAAAAGTCTATCAACTAACAAAAAGATGTGGAAGCTACACATGGTGTCTGGCTCTGAAGGTGCTTGTGAGAGGGTTAAGTTTACATTTAGTTCAGGACATAGCCAAGAGCTTTCATGCTGGATGGAGAAGGTCAAACTTACATATTATATAATATAATCCAGTAACTAATCAAGGGCTAGATGAGGAACTTTAGTCTATAGGTTCTATAGGAGTGTTAAAAAGAAGAGGATTAAGGCTGTCAAAGTGAAACAGGATCTTCAAATACTAAGGGGATTCAGGGGAGCATCACCATTTAGCAGATTGTTGCTTAGGAATCTGCCCTGGTGCTGGAGAGAGGGAAGTAGAAAACTGTACTTGAACACCAATTGTCCTTATGCCAGAAGGCACACCACAACATACAGTGTCTACTCTTCCTTTGCAGGCCAGGGAACTTTGTGCATTGAATGTTTATTTTGTTCCTTTACATTTTGTGATTTGTGTCTATGACTTCAACAAAGACAACATAAGATGAAGGTTAAGATTCACTGTTGTTATCTGGTAATGAGGATTGTTGGTGAAAACTGCTTATCCTCCGCCTTTTCATTCTTGTTCAAATGCTGTTCTTAGCTCCCTCAGTACACAGAAAGAAAGTAATCACTGAAAGTCCTGTCATCTTTAAATATAAAGAAAAATTACACATAGTTGATCTTGATCAAGTATGATAGAGCCTAAAGTTTTTTAGCTCTGAAACTAGAATGGTTAAGAGCCCAGACTTGGAAGCCAAGTAGATCTTGTTTAATTGTAGCTTTACTTTTTAAAAAAATATTTTTTTAGTTGTCAATGGACCTTTATTTATTTATTTATTTATATGTGGTACTGAGAATCGAACCCAGTGCCTCACACATGCTAGGCAAGCGCTCTACCACTGAGCAGCAACCCCAGCCACAGTAGCTTTACTTTTTTCTAGTTGTATGACTTTGAGTGAGGTACCTAACCTCTTTTTATTTTTTAATTTTTTATTTGTTATTTTTATCTATATATGATAGTATAATGTATTTTAATATATTATACATACATGGAATATAATTTTCCATTTTTGTGGTTGTACATAATATGGCGTTACACTGGTTATATATTCATATATGAACACAGGAAAGTAATGTTAGATTCATTCTACTGTCTTTCCTATTCCAACCCTCCCTCCCTTCCCTACATTCCCCTTTGTCTAATCCGAAGTACCTCTATTCTTCCCTACCAACCCTGCTTATTGTATCTTAGCATCCAAATATCAGAGAGAATATTCAGCCTTTGGTTTTTTGGATTGGTTCATTTTACTTAGCACAATAGATTCCAGTTCTGTCCATTTGACACCTAACCTCTTTAAGGCTTAGTTTCCTTACTGGAAAATTGTATAAGAATGTCACCTCTAGTGAATTAACATTTGATTAAGGAAGATAATATATGCAAAGTACCTACACAGGGCCTGAGTATATTAGGCTAATAAATTAGAGCTATTATTTTGGGGCCTACACCTTTAACAGAACCAAAATCCCTAATAAGTTGAAACCAAATGTTCAATCATGAGAGCTTGTCTTGTCCTAAACAAGGATGTTTCAGAAAATTCAAATACTAGTTTGCCATATACAAAATCAGCATTGTGGGTTATAAGTCAATAAAAGCAACAGAAATAAATGCAACATCATAAAGATATACTCCTAACACCCAAAAAACAAATGTCATGTTCTTTTTTTGCCCCACATGTCTGATAATATAGCTTAGAACCACTTTTGGTGAAAACTTCCTTCCTTAAATGTGTTTGTTTAGTGTGTAACAATAGTGTCTTCAGCATTTCAACTCTCTCCTACTCTTTCTAATCACCTAAGCTATACTTGAATGGCATTTCCCCTAATTTCCCTCTTTACTAAAACATATCCTATTATCACATTACATAAAAATATTTCCCCCCTGTCTCTAAGATTCATTTTCTTAAGCAGTATCACATCACCAAGGTTTAACACTGCATTACCATGGGAACATATTGTAATCTGATCTCTCTGCATTATCTAGGTTTATTGTTGTCAACCCTGAAAATATGTCATATCCCTTTTTAACCATCATCACTGTAATTATACCAATGGGCGGATCCTTTTTCTAAGAAACAAAGGTGAAAATTGACATTAAAGTCTTTGAGACAAATTTAGTGGAAGACCAAATTAGCTGAGCTAGAAGCTCATGATACTGACTTTTTAAAAATCACACGAATAGCTGGGTGTAATAGCATACACCTATAGTTCCAGCAACTTGGGAAGCTGAGGCAGGAGAATCACAAGTTGAAGGCCAGTTTCAGCAAATTAACAAGAACCTGTATCAAAATAAAAAGAACTGGAGATGTAGCTCAGTAGTAGAGCACCCTTGGGTTCAATCCCCAGTCCAAAAAACAAAAAGGAAAAAAAAAATCACAGGAATAATATGGAAGGAAAAGCCAAAGGATACACCCTCATTTATATCTGAAAAGGCAGAAGCTTTTGGGCACAATTGAATAAAGTTATACTCTACTGAGAATTTTTTTTAAGTGTAATCTCTAAAGACAAGATGTGAATAATAAAAAAAAGAATCGTCTTCTCCCTGTGGTGTCTGGAGCCCTGCTCTTCCTTTCTCCTGCCCATTCAGGAGGCTCAATAGCCTTGTGAGCAGCACAGCTCAGAAGCACTACAGCCTGCGGAGTCACTTCTGTGTCCCAATAACGTTCTCTAAATCCTCCTGTGGCAGTCAAAGCAGGACTTGCATATTTATATTCAGTCCAGGGAGAAGCTGGGATTTGATCCATTTCAATGCAGTTCTCTTCCTTTCTAATTTAAATTCTGGTAACAGTATCACATAGTCCCACAGTGAGTTAAACTCATGGTAATCTTGCTGTGAGGAGCATTTTGACAGAGAGCATATTTTTCCGTAGCCAGTTTGTCATTATATGCCCTGTATTCCTCATTATCATCACTCTTGTTCATCTGAACTTACATTTTTAACATTTTATGAGTTGGGATGGAGGCACTAATTGTGGTAGTGCTTTTTAAAAAATATTTTGTAGTTCTACATGAGCACAATTTCTTTGTTTGTTTTTATGTGGTGCTAAGGATCGAACCCAGTGCCTCACATATGTGAGGAAGTGCTCTACCACTGAGCCACAACCCCAGCTCATGCCTTTTTCTTTTCTTTTTTTTTTTTTTAATGCATACACACTAATACCTGAGAAACAAATTAGAGTCAGAAGACAAAGAAATTTGTGACTAAGCAACAAATCTACAAAGTTGCAAACTAAAATGTAATTTTATAATTTTGCTTTTTAAAAGCTAAGAATTCAGGCTGGGATTGTGGCTCAGTGGTAGGGCGCTCGCCTTGCACACGCAGGACCCCGGTTCAATCCTCAGCACCACATAAAAATAAAGGCATTGTGTTGTGTCCATCTACACCTAAAAAATAAAAAAAAAAAAGTTTAAAAAAAGAAGCTAAGAGTCCACTCACTTATGAGTTGCAAATGCTAAACTATGACAATTAATTAATGGATATAAGGAAGAAAAGTAATCAGAAAAATACATAATAAGTTATTCAGGTTTACTATTTAGTTTCTTTGAAGCAAATTATATTCCATGCTTTTATAATTATGTCAAAATGAAGCCCAATATTATGAATGAAAGCATCACTGAGGTTGTGGCTCAGTGGTAGAGAGCTCGCCTAGCCTAGCATGTGTGAGGCCCTGGGTTCGAACCTCAGCACCACATTAAATAAATAAATAAATAAATATGATATTGTGTCCAACTAAAAAATAAATATTAAAAAAAGAAGAATGAAAGTACCCCTGAGTAAACCCTCTAGTTACCGCCCCCAACCCCCACATAAAAAATGTGGTATTTAGGTGGTAATGTCTGTGTAAGGGATAGATGTTACTGTAGGCTCTTTGGTGGATCTGGAAACCCAATTAATAAAGAGCTGTTTAATAAGAGAAAAGAATAAAGGTTTTGTTAATTTCATATGTGCATGGGGATCTTCACAAGGGGGTGAGTCTGAAGAAATGACTAAAGCATAATGATTTTTAGACAAAGAACAACAGACTCATGAAGGAATGACAGTACAAATAGACACCTGGATTAGGGGAGTACTTCTAGGGAGTTTAAGAGATATATAGGGGCAGGGTAGAAGCTGGTAGAAGATGAGGGTTGCTGTAAAGAATTTGTTTATTGAAGTTCACTGCAGTCCCATTTTGCAGTGTCTGGGGATCAAGGCTATTTTTCAGCCAGGTATGTGAAGGACATCCTTCCCAAAAACATCTTTATGGCTTGCTCCATATAGGGAAACTCAGACCAAATGGCTCTTTCTGAAGTTCCAGTTCCTCAAGTGATTTCAGCTTGAAATAATCAGAAAGCCAGTTTGGCACATTTTGAGATGGTCCCCTTTAACTCCTTCTCTGTCATGTGCAGGGAAGGCAGGATATGAAGTTTAAATACCTCAGATTATTTGCTCTCTCTGGCAACCTTAAGTAAGAGCAGTCAGGAATGTGCAAGGTGTATTCAAAAAAGTAGGAACAGGTGAATGAATTCCTAAAGCCATCTTCTAATTTAAAGTCCATTTGGGCTGGGATTATGGCTCAGTGGTAGAGAGCTTGCCTTGCACGGACGAGACCCCGGTTCGATCCTCAGCACCACATAAAAATAAAGGCATTGTGTTGTGTCAATTTACACCTAAAAAATAATTTTTTTTAAAGAGAGAGAGAATTTTTTATTATTTATTTTTTAGTTTTCGGCGGATACAACATCTTTGTTTTTATATGTGGTGCTGAGGATTGAACCCAGGCCGCATGCATGTCAGGCGAGCGTGCCTCCACTTGAGCCACATCCCCAGCCCCCTAAAAAATAAATTAAAAATATTTTTTTTAAAAACTAAAGTCCATAAAATTAAAGTCTGATTTTTCCAAAAAGAACAAATGTGAAAATAGAGGGAGGTTTTCTATCAGTTAACCATATTTCACATGTCATCATTAAATATGCTCTTTTAGAATAATTTTTGAGGGAAAGTACTACAGACTGAATTGAAGCAAATTATATTCCATGCTTTTATAATTATGTCAAAATGAAACCCAATATTGTGTATATCTATAATTAACCAATAAAAAATTAAAAATTAAAAAGACAGTTGTGGCATAAAACACATATAGGAGATGCATAAAACACAAATGTTATAATTATAAACAATCACCCGTGTAATCACCACCAACCACAAAACAGGATATTACCAACACCCTAGCAGCACCCTATGTTTCCCAATCACACCCACTTCCATTACCTAGAGGCCTGGTTTTTCACTATAATCACATCCAAAACAGTACATTTTAGCTTCGCCTGTCTTAACTTTATAGAAATAGAATTATATTATGTATATGCTTTTACATGAGCTGCTTTCACTTAATTACTGGCCTCATGGATCTTTCTTTAAAAGATCTGTTTAAGTCTTTTGCCCACATTAAAAATTATATTTATGAGTTATTTAAATATAACAACCATATCTTTTATTAGTCATGTAGGTTGCAGTTATTTGCACTAGTTCTGTGCCTTGTCTCCTTACTCTTTTTATGATTCTTTCTTGTTGTGCTGGGGATGGAACTCAGGGCCTCATACATGCCAGGCAAGTTCTACTACTGGGCTACACCCACAGCCCTATGATATCTTTTGATGAACAAAATGTTCTATTTTTTAAATTTATTTATTTATTCTAATTAAGTATATATGACAACAGAATGCATTTTGATTCATTGTACACAATTGCAGCAACCATTTATCTGGTTGTATATGATGTAGCATTACACCACATGTGCAGTCATACATGTAATAATGCCCATCTCATTTCACCATCTTTCTTGCCCCCATGTCCCCTCCCTTCCTTTTGCCCAATCACAGTTCCTCCATTTTTCCCACGCCCCTCCCCCCATTATGGATTGGCATCCACTTATCAGAGAGAACATTCAGCCTTTGGTTTTTTGGGGATTGGCTTACTTCACTTAGCGAGATATTCTCCAACTCCATCTATTTACCTGCATATGCCATAATTTTATTCTCTTTTAATGCTGAGTAATATTCCATTGTGCATATACACCACAGTTTTTTTTAAAATATTTTTTGTGAGAGAGAGAGAGAGAGAAAATTTTATTTATTTATTTTTTAAGCTTTCGGCGGACACAACATCTTTGTATGTGGTGCTGAGGGTCGAACCCAGGCCACACGCATGCGAGGCGAGCGCGCTACGGCTTAAGCTACACCACAGTTTCTTTATCCACTCATCTACCGAAGGGCATCTAGATTGCTTCCACAGTTTAGCTATTGTGAATTGAGCTGCTGTAAACATTGATGTGGCTGCAGTATGATGTGACTACAGTATGCTGATTTTAAGTTCTTTGGATATAAACAAAGAAGTGAGATAGCTGGGTCAGATGGTGGTTCCATTCCAAAAAGGTTTAAATTTTAAAATAGGCAAATGTATCAGTCTTTAGCCTTTTGTGTATTTTTAAGAAATTTCTCCCCTTCACTAGGTGTGGTGGCCCACACTTTTAATCCTAGAGATTCAGGAGACTGAGGCATGAACTTATACAAGTTCAAGGCCAGTCTGGATAACTTAGTGAGACCTATATCAAAATTTAAAAAAATACAAAGGACTAGGGATGTAGTTCAGTCATGAAAGCACCCCTCAGTTTAATCGCCAGTACCAAAAAAAAGAAAGAAAATTTTTTCTTCACTGAAATAACTAGGAAATGGAAAGAGGAAATGACTTTATAATTTGAGGCACTTTAATAAATTCTAAATTAGCATAAAATTCTGTCAGCTATAGTTATTATAGGGTCATGAGCCTAAAGAATAAGTTTTATGAAGATGAGAAGTAATAGTTACAGTCATATTAAATGTCAATGAACTTCTTGGTTCATTGATATTTATAAAAAGACCTAGCTAATTTTCATCTCTGCTGCAAACCTTTGCTCACTTGTTATAATTTTGGGAGGGGCAAGGGGGTGTTACCGGGGATTGAATCCAGGGTTGCTTAAGCACTGAGCCACATCTCCAGCCCCTTTTTTATATTTTATTTTGAGATAGGGTCCCGCTGAGTTCTTAGGGCCTTGCTAAATTGCTGAGGTTGGTCTTGAACTTGCAGTCCCCCTGCCTCAGCCTCCAGAGTCACTGGGATTATAGGACTGCACCACCACGCCTGACTTGGTATGGTTTTTTTAAAGCATGCTCCATCACATTAATATGTTAGCACAGAGATAAAATGACCAGATACTCATAAATTCTTTGATTCTTCAAATATTACCGAGCTTCTTTTAAAAAGGGAGCTTCCTGCTAAGTAATGTGAAAGATGGAAAGAAAAGAAGAAAAAACTCCTCAAGGAGTTTACTTCTGTTGGGAGGAAAATGTCAGCAACTATATTACCAGGGAAAGTGGGTAAGCTCCACAAGAAGGATCCATGAGAGCTCTGAAAAAAAGGTCAACTGGAGAATTTTTGAAGGCTTTATGAAAGAGATCACACTTAAAGCTAATCTCTAAAGATAAGAAAGATGGGACCAGCCAGCGGTGGTGGTGTGGGCATTCCAAATGGGAAAAAGCTCCAGCAGAGTTTCAGCGATTGATTGTGGGACAATCAAACATGATATAATAAGACTCTTCTATCTATTCATTAGTTCCAATTATTTCTCCTTAGTTTCAAAGGTGCTTGAATCATAAGTACATATTGGACTAAGCAGAAATTCCAGTTGTCCTTATAACCTCCTACAAAAATAATTTTAAAATTTAGATATCACTAAGAATATTATCAAACTATACAATAGGACTCCTTTTTAGTTTTGGTTTCATCATTTATTTTTATAAATAGCTATCTAACTCTTTGCAAAACTAAATTCGTGGGAGGAATTTTAGGCAAAGCTTTCAGTGATTCATCTTTATGAACTTGTCATGAACAGGTCATGTACTTGCTCCTTCTTCCTTTTGAGATACTAACATTGAGACTGACCTATTATAATAATCTACTTGATTCAGGATAAATGAATACTTCTTTTTATTCTTTCATTATTTTTCAGTATAACCCCTGATATTATAAGCTGAAATGCTTAATTCAGGAGATGCTAAATAAAAATCTGAACTTTTACAAAATAATCTACACTTATCCACTAATTATAAAGATTTCTGGTGAAAATGGGATTAAAGTAAGCCATTCTCTTCTGTGGCCAGGGCTTCACTGAGTTCTTTCTACACTTACTTGTGGAGGTAGTATGATGTAGGTTGTACCAGAACTTTTTAAATTATTTTGTGTAAATCAATCATTTTTTTAAAAAAAAAAAAAGCTGCATTTGTTTTCTATTATATATATAGTATTTGGACTACATTAATTATATATTATATAATTATATATTATATATTATACTATATAAATATATAATGTAAAAAGGAATCTGAAGATTCTTAAATTCCCCTCAAGAAGGCGTGAGAGGGACTTAGTTACTCAGCTAAATCACTGTTTGAATGGAAACAGTTGTGGGCCCTGTCCTCTCTGAAAGCATCCAGGGCATTTGAAACAAACTCTCAGGTCCCATGACGACTTCTTCAGTCTCCACTATGGGGAAAATACTTTATCCTATATCTGTAAGTAGAATTATCTCAGGAGTTACTGTCAGCATGAGATACTCACTTTCTTTACCAAATAGGCATCTCTCTGCAAAGCTCTGACCTCTTTGCATTAGCTCTGCCATGATTAGAATTTCCAAATTACATGGTGCCGCCACACGCCACTAAATCAGTCAGGGTCACTCCAGGTGAATTGTTTGGCAGGAAATAATCACAAAGAGACAGAGAAAATACCTTTTTCTTGGGATTCAGCTATGGCTTCTTGGCCCCAGCTCCCACAAGAGAGGCAGACAAAAAAGAGAAAGAGCAAGAGAGCGCGCCTGAAGCCCTATTTATTGGGGGGAAAATACTCAAGAAAGTTCCATCCAAATGAGGCAAGGGATTGGGTTTCAGGGGGGTGTAGCCCAGTCTCATTGGGTGACGCCCACTCCCAAGGCTTCATTCCCCTCGCAGGGAATGAAGTCTCCACACCTCCACCACTCGAGGCTAAGGGTGCCCAGCTCCTATGTGGCTGATCCTGACAACATGGTCTCACTGGTGTTCTGAAAATAGCAGGACCTACTTTAAATCTGAATGGCCCTCAGAACACCAGTGCCATAGAATTTGCAGACATCTCTCAAATTGCAGATTGGACTCCCAGGACCTCCCTAAAAAGTGGGCACATGTTCCAAAGACTTATTTGGGCATCTGGAGGCTGCCCAGAAAAATTGAGAAACCACCTCTGCCTTTACTACTTTATGTCATGAGGATCCACAACACCAATCCTCACAGAGCCAGTAGAAAGTATTACTCATTGTCACTTTTGCCTATGAATGGATACTTGTCCTTGCTTTTAAAAGTTTCTGCCTGATGGGCACGATGCCATGTAATCCCAGTGACTCTGAGGCTGGGGCAGGAGGATCACAAGTTTGAGGCCAGTCTCAGCAAGGTCCTAAACAACTTAGTGAGACCCTGTCTCAAAATAAAGAATAAAAAGGGCTGAGTATAGGGGCTGAGGATGTGGCTCAAGCGGTAGCGCGCTCGCCTAGCGTGCATGCCGCCAGGGTTCAATCCTCAGCACCACAAACGAAGATGTTGTGTCCGCGGAGAACTAAGAAAAAATAAATAAATGTTAAAATTCTCTCTCTCTCTCTGTCCCCCTCTCTCACACACTCTCTCTTTAAAAAAAAAAAAAGGGCTGAGTATGAAGCCTAGTGGTTAAGCAACCCTGAGTTCAAACCCCAGTACCAATTAAAAAAAAAAAAAAAAGAAGGAGTAGTGATTCTGCCCTCTCACAGGTGAATCTTCTTCACACCACAGGAGTGATAAGTTTGACTATCTCACTGTCCCATCAAAGTGACTATGGTTGCTTTGCCCTCCCATTTTCTAGTATGTTACCTCTCTGCATGATGTGGTAAATACCAAGCCAAATGCTGGTGAAGGGAATCCTATTTGCAACATTCAGGCAATAATTCTCAGCCCAGGGTTCTGTGCTTCAGACTAGCTGAGAACTATTTTTCTTGATGAATACCCCACCCCACCTACCCACCACCTCCAACCAACTAAGGCTTTGGTAGACCATGTCCTTTCTCCTTCCCACACCTCATTGAGATCCACTGATAGGTACTCTCTCAAAGAAACAAAGAATACACACAGTCATAATAGAAGAATATGAAGACAAAATTAGACATCAAGAGGAACCATTGATGGGTGTTATCATTTAAGGGACAAAAACATTGAATGCCTTCTGATAGTAGGAATCAAGTAATCTCCAGGGCCCAAGAATTCCACACTTGGAAGTCTGTCTTTTTTAGCTATGGTTCCTAAATATAGTACATTAGAGCTACTTGGGGAGCCTAGTGAAATGGAGAATCCACAGATCTGGAATCAACAAGCATTTGGGTTTGGGATGCACAATGAAGCTGGGGAAGTCTGCCCCGGGCCAGACACTGCATCCTAGAGCATTCACACTTGCCCGTGCCATGGTCAGTCCCTATAGAGTCATCATAATTCCTACCCTGACACTCCTGCTTTCTATTAAAGAATAATTCTACCCTGATCCCTCCTCCTTATCTTTGGATAGTTCTAGGCCTGGTTCTTTCATGTCATTCTCTACCTGGATTGCACACCTTGAACCTCACTCAGAAATCTCTTTTCTCAAGTTCCCTTTCCCCTGAACTTGCTCTCTAAGAGATATAATTGATTCTGAGATACTTCCCCTCTCCTGAACTCCACCCCACATTCCACTAAAGGGATGGAGAATGTGGAAGGAGATCACATTTGTCGTGCTTCTGCTAGTAACAGGCACAGGGGAAGCTCTTCATACACAATTGACTCATCTGTCATCAGGTTCCTATTAGGAAACTGAGTCAGAGAATGTAAAGACTTGGACTGAAGTAGTCCACTTTAGGTACTATGGTAGAGTTTGGATTTGAACCCAGGAACTGTCTGGTTCCAAAGCTATGTTTTTTGAGCTTCCTAAACACATGTCCCGCCTGTTCTGTAAGCATGCAAATACCTTCTCCCAACCAACTGGTATCTTATAATGATTTAAATTGTTCCCAAAAATTACATTATACTTCATACCAAGTTTAATAGTTCTAATAGAAGATAAAGTCCAACTAAAATGAGACTTTACTAAAAGCAGTCTTTTAAAAATAAAAAAGAAGCAGTTTCCCATCACCACTTAGAGGGGCAATTTGATGTTTCACAAAACTCACTAGCATCAGTGTGTTGAGATTTTCAGATGGTGTGCAGTTGACATATACTAGGGCCAGAATCTCAGCATTGCATTCATTTTCCAGAAAAAGAACTCAGCATAAAATGCAGCTAATAGTAAGGTTTTGTTGAGGTTTTTTGCATAATAAAAGTCGTAACTGAACAACATTCGCAGCAGACACTCCTCCCCATAAATCCATGGAGACTGGAAAGCATTTCAGAGGAACACAAACCCCAAGTAGTCTTTGGCAAGGGGTAATTTGCCATGATGATAGTTAAATAAGGAGAATACTGAGTGGCTGACTACAAAGAAGCATCTTGAAAATAAAACTGGCTGTGCCTGATGTCTGTCATTTGAAATGTATATAAAATTTCTCACATGTGGAGCCCAAATTGATCTCTTTTTTGATGAGGCAGACTTGACAATGCATACCAAGAAGCTTAGATCATACTTTTTTGACCTAGTAAACCCACTCTTGAGAATTTATCTTAAGGAAATATTTATAAGATGAAGATTATGTATATTTTTATAACACCATGATTTATAATTATCAGGAAACTGGAAACAACCTATTTTCCAGAAATAAAGAAAAGGCTTAGTACTTTTTGGTATCTTAATTCTTATAATATGATCATATCATACTAACAAAGAAAAGGGTATTCAATGAAAGGTATAGAAACAAAAATGTAAATATGTGGTGGTTATAGACATACAAAACTACATATGTTGCTAAAGACTAGAAGGGAAAACAGAGATGAAAACAGTTACAGTGAGATATTATAAGAGGTTTTTAAACATAAAAATTTCTTTCTTTCATAATATTTTGTTTTTTCATCTTATTTTCCCAGCTGTAACTTATACAGAATCATATTTCATAATTATCTTGGGGTCAGAAGATTATTTTACAAAGGACATGTGTGGATCATTTCTAGCCAAGTGTGAAATACAAAGAATTACTGATTGACAAATACTGTTGCTGGTGTGTGCTTGTTTGTTTTTTTACAGTGAGGGGAATCTGGCTACAAAGCAGGTGGTATTCCTTCAGAGGCCAGTTATGTGGAATTCAGCTGTGCAGACCCCAGAAGTGAGTAGAATTGATGCTTTATGAATTGGATATGATATTAAAGCATTTAATCCCTAAATTCTCATTGTAATTCCAAATGGTGAGTACAGATGATGAAGTGGGGACTTGATATGAAAACATTCTTCTGAATGTTCCCTTCTGTCTTCTGTAAGAAGGGAAATATGTTAGCCATCAGGCAACATGAGATAGTTCTGAAGGGGACTAAAATATGCCATTCCAAAATATGCCACTTTGGTATAAGGATTATTTTGAGCTGAAGGAATTAAGAAATAGCAAGTACAAGAGAAACTCTCCACCCTCCTTTTTTCTCCAGAAAAACAGGGCATAAATTTAACATCATAAACCAGGTGTGGTAGTGTACACCTGTAATCCCAGGAACTAGGGAGGCTGAGGCAGGAAGATCATAAATTCAATGCCACACTGGGAAATTTTGAGAACTAGTACCAAAATAAAAATAAAATAAAAAGGGTTGTAGATGTAACTCAGTGACTGGCACCACATAAAAATAAAGATATTATGTCCATCTACAACTAAAAATATTTTTTAAAAATTTCAGGATGTTGAGATTATTTCAGGCAGAACATGTGGATAAAGCAATCTGGAGTATCTAACCTCTATAACAACAAGCCAACTTGCAAATTCTTTTAGTTTTCTCTAGAGATACAAAAACTATTAATATTACCACAGTCAACTTAGCTATTCATATATATTTTGTGAAAGTTAAATTTATAATATACCTTGAAAAAATTATGCAATCATATATTTGTAATGGCACTGTTGTTCTTTGTTTGTACTTTATAATCAGTTGTTGTTTGGGAGATTTCTCTATAGGTTTTTCAGATAATTTTGTCAAATATGTTTAGTTCTAAAAACAGTCGGTGGAAATTTGGACTTGACAAGTGTTGCCCTAGGTTTGTCAATGAGTTTTTATTAAAATGATCAATTTCATGAGCTGTTAGATATTGACCTAGAGTCTGACCCTTGGGGGAAAAAAATATTTTCCCTTTCTTCTAGTAAGAATAATGTCAAGGGGCTGGGGCTGGGGCTCAGTGGTAGTGAACTTGCCTGGCATGTGTGAAGCACTGGGGTCGATCCTCAGCACCACAAATATATAAATAAAGAAAGAAAAGGTCTATCAGCAACTAAAAAAATAAAACTAAAAAAATTACAAAAGAAAAAAAAAGACTAATGTCAAGATATGTAAGACTTTTCCTATCTAATTGTACTCAGCATAGAACAATATTTTTATGTCAAATCCATTTCATGGCCCTGTGGTCAGGAGAGAAAACAGAATTATGAAAGAAGTCTGCTGTTGGAAATTTTTCTCTGCAGTTATCAAGACTTTACTTTTGGAATTTGTTTTATATTTCATATACTTTATGCAATATTCTAGGTAGCTTAAAAAGTTTTAACATGAAAATTATCAAGTCAAAACATGCTTCCATTTACTACTGCCTCAGTTTTCTTTCTCTTTCTTTGGTACTGGGAATTGAATCCAGAAGCACTTTACCCCTAAACCACATCTCCAGCCCTTTCTGTTTTTTTATTTTGACACAGTTCTTGCTAAATTACTGAGGCTGGCCTTGAGCTTGGGGTCTTCCTGCCTCAGCCTCCTCATTTACTGGGATAATAGGACTACACCACTGTGCTGGGTGAGCCTCAGTTTTCTTTAAGCTGTTAAAAGATGTCTATGTTAGTAGAACTAGAAAATTTTTAGAAAAAAAATGTTAGAATAAAATGCCCATAAAGAGGGGTTAAGCAAAGAATTCTTAGACATAATCACAAAAACATAATCCATTAAAAATTTGTTCAATTAGATTTCATCAAAATTATGAGTGACAATGTTCTATGAATAACACTATTAAAGAATGAAATGACAAGCCATAGATTGAGGGGGGGGGAATAAACTCACCTTACATACATGACAAAGGACTTGTATCCAAAATGTATCAAGGACTCTCAAAATCTAACAGTAAGAAAAATAATGCAATTTAAGAAATAGTTAAAAGACTTGTCTCCCTCACCAATGAGGACATATACATGAGAAGTAGATGAAAAGATGCTTCAACCACTAGCCCTCAGAGAAGTACAAATGAAAACCCGATGAGATACCCTCATACTACACCTATTAGAACAGCTAAAAAAAAAAGAAAAAAAAAAGAAAAGAAAAATGAAAGAACTGGTGAGGATAAGGAGGAAACAGAACTGTCATGCCATTGCTGGTAAAGTGCAAAATGGTACTTTCCAGCCTCTCTGGAAAACTTTTTCACAGTTTTTTTTTTTTTTTTTTTTTAAAGAGAGAGTGAGAGAGAGAGGGGGACAGAGAGAGAGAATTTTAACATTTATTTATTTTTTCTTAGTTCTCGGCGGACACAACATCTTTGTTGGCGAGTGCGCTACCGCTTGAGCCACATCCCCAGCCCCTTCACAGTTTCTTTAGTTAGCAATTCTCTCAGATGTTTATATAACTTAGCAATTCTCTCAGATGTTTATCCTAGTTCCAGGATACAAACTTAAATTAATTAATTATATTAAGTAATTATATTAATTATATTATATTAATAATTAATTAGGATTAATAATTAAGATACAAACTTAAGTTAAATACAAACTTAAGTTCACACCAAAATCTATATGCAAATATATATAGCAGTTTTAGTCATACCTACTGAAAATTGGGAACAACCCAAATGTCTTCAACAGGTGGATGGATAAACAATTATGGTATGTCCATACAATTAAACATAACTCAGAAATGAACTAGTGATACAAATGATAACTTGGACAAATCTCCAAGGTGTTATACTGGGTAAAAGAAGCCAGGCTCAAAAGGTTAGATTGTATTATTCCATTCATCTGACATCAAGAAGACAAAACAATAGTGTGAAGAACACATCACAATACTGTTGTCAGGAATTAGGGGAGGAATAAAGAATGATAGAGGGGTAAATGGAGTTTTTTAGGTGATAGAACTACTCTGTGTACTGATTATGATTACACAAACCTATAAATGTGTTAAAATTCACAAAACTATACACTCAAAAGTCACTTTTACTGTATGATCATTTAAAAAATAAAATTTCAAGCTGGGCACAATGGCACATGCCTCTAATCCCAGCTACTCGGGAACTGAGACAGGAAGAATATATGAGCCCAAATGTTCAAGGCCAGCCTGGGCAATATAGTAAGACCTCATTTCAAAATAATAAAAATAAATAAATGAATAAAATTTCAAAAGATCAGTTGCTTTGTAAATTACATAGACTACATTTTTAATGTCTTGTTTGTCTATAAAGGCTGTTTTTGGATAATGTAATTCTTATTAAGTACAATGAAGTTCTTAACCTTCTTTTTTCTACATGAGGTTATGTGGTGTGGTAAAGTCCTTTTCTTTTTTTCTGTTCTTATCTATTTTTACTTTATTATGGGGAGAGGTCTCTATAAGGTCCTTGCTTAGCATCTGGACAACCATCTTAAGTGACAGCTTCCATTTTAAGAAAAATTTCACTTTCCTGCCCAAGGGCGTTTCTGAAAAAGGCTCACCACTCCCTCATACCAACCCCACCCTAATCCACCACCATTAAGACCCACCCAGCTCTGATTTCTGAGCCTGCCCTATAAAAATCCCAGAACCCAAGTCTGTTTCGCCTCTCTCTCTCCTATAGAGAGATGGTCTTTTTTGGGCAGCTCTGACAAATAAACTTTCATGTGTATCTCTGTCTGGTCTCAGCCTTTCATTTTTCACTTACCCGTTTCTCATTCCTCGCTTTCCCTTCAGTCTCTAAATGGATTCAAGGAAAAGATAGCCATGCTAGGAAGGGGAAGAAATTCTGATCTGGATTTTACCTTCATCCAGTTAAATGTTCTCTTAAATTTTTCTTCCAAGATCTCCTTTCTTAATTTTTTGTTTCAAATAAAACTCAGCCTATGTTCCCTTTGAATCTTTTTTCTTAATTTTTAAAAATTTTTACTTTTTTGGCACTAGGATTTACCCAGGTGTGCTAAACCACTGAGACACATCCCCAGCCCTTTTTGTTTATGAGACAGGGTCTTGCTAAATTGCTGAGGCTGGCTTTGAACTTGCAATCCTCCTGACTCAGCCCCTTGAGTCACTGGTTTACAAGTCTTCACCACTGGGCCTGGCTTTCCCTTTGATATTCATTTAAAGGAAACAAAAGGTCACTTAAAGTATTTGGTTTCTACTAACTCATCCAATGGTGGCCCCAGGAGTAGGCAACAACCATGAAAGGTTTTCTGGGGCTTGGGGTCAAGTAGAAACACACAATGTCTGCTGCACTCTCGAAACCTCCATTTCCCTGTCTATAAAATACAGTTAACATTAGTACATACCCCAGGGCTCTTAAGGGAATTAAGTCTGAAACACATGTAGATGTGTTTGGCACAATGCCTGACAGAATGAGCGATTGCTACTGTTTTCATAGGAATGTTTTTCTTTTAATACCATTAAACACTACTAACTGTATGGAGAAACTATTCAGAAACTGAATATAGGGCTTCTATTTTCTCCAACTAAAATTTACCTTCAACTATTATATAGAAATGTGATTTATTAATGATTCTGTACTTTCCTGAACACATACATACATAGCAAAATATTTTAAAAAGGTTGAATTAGGTTATGGGTACATGGGTGCATACTGTACTCTCCTTCAAACTTTCTGTATTACTTGACATTTTTCATATTTGGAAAGTTGAGAGAAAGAAATTGTCTCAAGTTAAAAAGCATTTTTTCCAGCAACTTTTTTTCCATGTTGGTTGTTCATTAGTTTCTAAGCTACTCGAGATGACAGAGAAAAGAATGGCTAATGCAGGAGGAGGGACTTATTCTCTCTTGTAATAGTATAAGGTTGGCACTCCAGTGTGGGTAATGGCTCTGCCTCATGACCAGTCAGCCTTGCCACCTCAACGTCTGGCTCTTGCCTCTGGACCGAGGGCTACTACAGCAATTGTTACCATGTTCAGCCTTGAGAAATAGGAAAAAGGAATTCCAAGCATGCTTCTCAGACTGACTTTCACACCATAGGCATCATTTGTTTTCACTTCCTCTTGGCCAGAACTTATTTATGACTCTACATACATCTTCAAGGGAGGCAAGGAAGATTAATCTGGGCAGCCATGTGCTAGTACAAAAGTATGGGATATTCAAGGGGAGATATTCGGTTACTAAAAGAGAGATGGACCGAATGGATCCTTCAATTTTTTTTTTTTTTTTTTTTACTCAGGGCCATGTCTATGTGAGGCAGGCACTCTACCAACTGAGCTATATCCCCAGCCCAGGAGTTCAATTTTTTAAATATAAATTGGATTTATACTTTAACTGACACATAAAAACATAAAAATGTACATATTAATGGAGTACTGGTATGTTTAATAATGTTTAATTTAAGTTAAACATGTATATTTTCAAATTTCTATCACTTTTTTATGATGAAAACTTTCAAAATCCTTTCTTCTAGCTTTTTTTTTTATATGGTACTAATTTGTTATCTATAGATAGAACTTCTTACTCCTAACTGTAACTCAGTTCAGTACACATTGATCAACAGTTCCCTTCCTCCCCCCACCCAACTCTCTCCAGCCTCTGGTAATAACCATTCTATTTTGCACTTCTATGAGATGAACTTTTGATATTCCACATGAGTAAGAATGTGGTACTTGTCTTTCTGTGCCTGGCTTATTTCACTTAACATAATGATCTCCAGTTCCATCCATGACAGAATTCCATTCTTTTTTATGATAGAATAGCATTCCATTATATATGTATGTAAATTCCAAAATGGACCACATTTTCTTTACACATTTATCAGTTGATGGACATGTGTTTCCATTTCAAAATTGTGAATAGAGCTGCAATAATCATGGGAGTGCAGATGTCTCCTTGACATACTGATTTAATTTCCTTTGGATAGGTATACCCAGGAATGGAATTGCTTCATATCATAGTTCCATTTGTAATTTTTGAAAAACCTCCATGCTGTTTCCCATAATGACTGTACTAATTTACATTCCCATTAACAGTATGTAAGGGCTCCCTTTCTCCATATCCTGGCCAGTTTTAATCTTTTTGATAATAGCCATTCTCACTGGGGCAGGGTGAAATCTGTTCATGGTTTTGATTTGCATTTCCCTTTTGATTAGTGATGTTGAACATATTGGCCATTGTTTTTTTTTTTTTTTTTTTTTTTTTAGAAACACCTATTTAAATCTATTGTCCGTTTTTTAAATTGAGTTATTTGTGGGGTCATTTTGCTATTGAGCTTTTTGGAGTTCCTTATACATTCTGGATATTAACTCCTTGTCAGATGTATAGTTCAAAAATATTTTCTCACATTCTATAGGTTGTCCCCCCACCCTACCCCACAACACACACACACACACACACACACACAGAGAGAGAAGAAGAAGAAGAAGAAGAAGAAGAAGAAGAAGAAGAAGAAGAAGAAGAAGAAGAAGAAGAAGAAGAAGAAAGAGAGAGAGAGAGAGAGAGAGAGAGAGAAAGGAAAGAAGTACTTCTTTATCCTAGAGTCAGTATAATAGCCCCAGGGAACAACTCTGGATTCGCTGGGGTCACCTGCCCACACTGCAGCATAGGAGGTGAATTTAGAAAGCTGGCTGGAGAAGTAGGTAGTCCACTCCAGCCTTTCTCCTCATAGGCTTGAATGATTTTGATAGCCCCAAACTGGGATGATCCAGGAAAACGCTTTATGAGAAGGTAGAGGTGGTGCCTTTGCATTGTTTCAAAACCTCAAACCAAGAGTGATACTTGGGCTTGAAGTGGCTTCCTAATCTAAGAGAAATAAATTCTGACCATCCACTCTACATTGCTATCTCTTTATAAATTCTCTCTTGATCACTCTTCTATTCCGTCCTTTATGAGTAAGCCACTTTCCTACTCGTCCAACACAGTGTCCTAGGATTGCTGGAGTGATTCTAATTTAATTCTTTTTATTTTGTTTTTAAGACACTGACCGTGAAAAATGAAAAGTAGAGTGGTAGGACATCCTAAAATCAACCAACTTGTCACTGAGTCTAATGTATTTTTAGTGGGTCACTTCCCCCCTCTTTTTTTGAAAATGGAAATGACTCTTTAAAGTTAATAGGTTAAATCAAGGGAAGCATTAAATTTGCATCCAAACCTTGGTAAAATTTCTCCCATTTTATAGTGAAAATATAAGAAAGTGGAAAGGTATGTGAGTAAACCTTATCATATAGCATGGAAAAAAATCTCTCTTTATGGACATAGATAGTTGTAAAATAGTACTAAGTGGAAAAGTGAGGCATAAAACTTTTTGTGTAATATTTTATACATAGTGTACACGATACAAATGCATATGTATTTGAAGAAGAAAACAAAATTTTAACAGTAGTATTTCTGGGAGATAGGATCATAGATGAGTTTGGTCTTTTCTTGTTTTTGCCAAGTTATCTACATTGAACATTTTTACTTTTGTAATTGAAAGAAAATTGTATTTAAGAAACACAAACCCTTTTACCACAAATAAATTTCTACAAAAGTGACCAATACATTATAAAAAGAAGAAGGTAGAGACTCAGGCACCAGTTTGGGGCCTGCTACTCCATGACCTTGGACAAACCCTACCTTATTTTTAGGCCTGAATTCTACCTCTGAAAAAATAAGGGAATTTAAGGATATGGTCTCTAAAGATTGCTTGGACTTCAGACTCCTACAATCTGAGTTATAAGGACACTACAAATTGGTTTGTTGGAAAAGCTGTTATTTCCTGTGGAATGGGGTTGGGGTAGGAGAGGCAATTTCATTGCTAAAGATGTATTTATTGAATTTATCAGTCACATGGATAGAAAAAATAAAAATGTGTGTTCTGAATTCTTTTAGAGGTACAATGTTAAGTATTTTGTCACCTGAAGTGAAATTTATTAGTGATCATCTAAAAGTGGAGAAATATGAATATCTTACTCTGAGAAATATTCAATTTTTATTAAGTAAGTACTTATTAAATATGTGAGAGTTAGCCTCTGTTAGCTTGTATACAATTAGGAATTTCTTGCAAAACTCACCTTTGGCCCTGTTGCTGGTGAAGAAGGAATGATCCAAGCAGCCAAGGGACTAGGCACCCCTGCCTTCCCATTTTGATTCAATGAGTGTTAAAAGCATTGAGACCATCTTTCGAGAGTGAATGTGTTCTTTATTCCTGTGGGAAAGGCACCCCCAACCAGGCTTGAGAAAAGAGCTCAGTCTGGCAGAGCTTGTCACTTCTGCCTGAAGCCAAAAGATTATATCCTTGCTGACCACACACACAGTGCCAGGGAGAAGGTGCCATTCTCAAATCGAGTATCCTATCTGAGAGTAAATTCAGGTTTCAACTGCTTGTGCTGAATTCAATAAATGTGGTGAATGGGAACAGAGGAAAAGGATTAATTATCTAGTATTTGCATTTGGTGAATACAGGGTGCCAATGGAAAATGTGAGCACCACAGAACTGTATCTGAATTGGGCCTTTGCTGAGGAAGGACCAGGTAGATTTTTCCCTTAAAGTTGCCCACAGATTCCAGCAAGTTGCCCATGAGAAAATGAGCTGCCCGGGTGCTGCCAGTGTGTTCCTTTCTAAGCAACACCTGGGGCTGATCTTCCTATTTAATGTCTCCGTGGTGTTTCATTCCATATAGCCCACAAAATCCAATTCAGTAAAGTTGTTTGTTTTCTATCTTTGCCAAGAAAATCAGTAGAAAATACTTATATATTTTATACACTACAGTTCAACAAACCTATGGATTAACACACTTTGGGAAGACCAGCATGGGCTTCTAAGTTTTTCATAGAGTTTCATTCTTACATTTAGGAAAATATAATCTTAGTTGCCAACTAACATATAAATGAATCTTTGGTTTAAAAAAAAAGACACTTTAAATAGGGAAACTACTGTGCTTTTTAAATTTATCTTTAAATCCTTGTTTGTTTTTTATGTGCCTAAGATTATGGATCACATTCCCATATGTTGCATTGTATCAGTGTTAAAGAAACCCTTGTAATAAGATCTCATCAGGAGTCTGAATATCCATGTTGAGCTGCTGATTCTTCTTAGGCTCCTTTTTTGACTTAGATATCTTATTTTTGACTCAGTTTTCTTGGCAGAGACCATGTCCTCTTTATTCTGAACTGTACCAAGGACATGGTCAGTCCTCAGTAAATATTTATTAGCAAAACATCCACAGCTTATCGAAGTCTGACGAATGCACTGGATCAAATTGCTGAGCATTTCATACCATCAGGGAGAAGAAGTTTGTAGCAAGATAAGGCAATGAGTCTGCTTGGTCCAGGAAGACATCCCAGGCACTTGTTCAAATGCCACCTGTGCCTCTGTGAAATGGGGGTAGGGTGGCCTCTCAGCACAGTTGCTGTTGTCTAGATCCCAGCCAACTCCAACAAGACAAAATGTATCTGTATTTCTCCCTTGCTTTGTTCCCAATCATGACTGGAACACAATTCTCTCCTTAGGTGTATACAACTCACCTGCCAGTGAGAGGATGTACCAGGAACATTCAAGAGTTGCAAAATGGGGTAGAGGGAGGAGATGAGGAGGGTGACTACAGTTAATTTAGATAATTTTTTGCCATGCTGGGGATTGAACCCCAGGCCTTGAGCCCTGGGCCTCCTGCCCGCTAAGCAGTTGCTCTACCACTGCGATGCACCCCCAGCCCTGTCATGAGCAGGCTTTTGAACAGAAGCAGGGAAAGGACGTTTCAGGCAAAGAAGCAGCTTGTGCCAGAGCAGGGGCGCAGGAAGCACCGTCTTTTAACTCCTGGTTGCCAATCTCTTGTGTTTCAGAGGAAAGCAAGCCCTTTTATGAAAGGCGACGACAGAAACAAAGTCAGCAGCAGGAGCATCGGATTAGACGCAGGCGGGTCACAGCCTATGGAGGCCAGAGCCCCGCCAGAGGAGGGCCGCTTCTCGCCTTCAGGAGAATGCTGGACCAAGGAGGGGAGGCCAGCACAGTGCAGTGGCTTCTCGGGGTTCAGCAGCAGCGACAGTGTCCTTCGGGAACTAGATGAAGGACAGTTTGACCAGGAGGACGGAGTGACTCAGGTCACTTGCATGTGAGCCTCCAGGTGAAAGAACAGAGGTCCTGTAAATAGTCATTAAAATAATTGCCAACTGACTATATTACTGTACCTGCATTTATGTGATATCCTTGAATTTTTAGACTCAACCTTTCCTCTAATCTGTGTAAACTTTGGCTCAATCTTCTAGACAAGGAAGAATAACCAACATATTTGTAAATTTAGAATCATGTTTACACTTCTCTCAACTAAAACATCTGTCTAAACAGATGTCCCATTAGGTTATTAAGCAATAATCTACTTCAGTTTCTCATGAATGTACAAAATATATTTTGCTTACCATTCCTGTTAAGAAGACTGAATATCCCAGTCAGTATTTTACCTAATTAGAGAATTCTCAGGAAGTTACAGAGGCTTATTTAAACTGAAAAATAATCTCTCTTTCTCTTACATACAAATCAGCACAGCGCACAGACACATAACTGATTGGTAAAAATAAATACCTATTTTCTGAATAAAACAATCCAAATTTTCTCTTTGACTATGGACTGTATATACAAAGAAAGCCCCTACCTGTTAAAATATTCTCTGAAAAACATAAATTCTTTCTGTGTGTCTTTGCTTTTAAAGACTCATCAGTTACCAGCCCTGTATTGATTCATTGAGCTTAAACATTATTGCTCCTACTAGCTTAGAAATATAGCAAAGCAGCATCTTTTAAAATTCAATACAAAAGCCAGGCATGGTGGTGCAAGCCTATAATCCTAGCAGTTCGGGAGGCTCAGGCTCAAGGCCAGCCTCAGCAACTAAGCAATTTAGCAAGACCCTATCTCAGAAAATAAAAAGGGCTGGGGATGAGGCTCAGTGCCTAAGCATCCCTGGGTTCAATCCCTGGTACCAAAACACACACACACACACACACACACACACACACAAAAAGATTCAACACAAAATCCCAACTTGTAAAAACCTCAATAGACAGAAATATTTAATTTTCTTTAATCGTGAACACCATAAAAAGAACAAAATATCAAATTTAAGTCTACATCTTTCTAGATTTGAATTATGCTTTTATTTTGACTTGCTAAATCCTGAAGAATGTTGAAACCCAGAATTTTTTTCAGTCCTGCAAGAGTGGAGAGGTGCTCATAGCACGCGTGATGTTTATGAGGCTCATCTCTGCCTTTCTCACTACTGCTAATAGGCATGCCTTTGCCTTGCCCTAATAATATTCTGCAAAATAGAGGATTTTCATGTATGTTTGAATAGCTTACTTTAGAAGGTGAGGACCTTCAAGTGAATTACAATTGACCTTACCCATTGATGAGTTCAGCCCATTATATTTATATTTTTTAGTACTGATGTTGACATTGTAAGATCATTTGAATAATAAAATATCATTTGTTACTGGGCTATAATTTTATTGAACACACTCATATTTACATATATATATATATATATATATATGATCAAATATATAGTGCAATTAAACTAAACCAATCTGCATGAATTTTTGGCAAGATTAACAGGAAATATTTTATGGCTATCTGCTTGTACCAAGTAGAAAGGGACTTAAGAACTGTCTACTCAGTCTTGTTCTGTGAAAATAGCTATCAACAGAATTTGCAGAAATGCTTTTTGTCTTGATTTTCAGATGAATCTGAGTTCTATATCCAAGAGTCCTTGGGTTTTTGATAGAAACAATCACCACTTCACAATTCCACAAAATGCTATGAAACTACAAAGCACAGGAATGTACTGAGAAAAATCAGGTTTCCCAATGCCAACGTCTATAAGAGATGGAGGCTCCTTTGTCATCCTACACATAGGGATGTGAAATACCAAGAACAGAGGTAGAAATTTATATTGAACAAGGGAAATTCAAGAATATGTCAATTTTTTAATTTTAAATGTTGTGTAAGCATGGTTTTTACATTTTGCTTTTAATCTAGGGGTTATATTTTCCTAGTTAAAAACAACAACAACAAACAAAACTGGGTACAGTTGCATATACCCATAGTTCCAACTACTTGGGAGGCTGAGGGGGGATTGCTTGAGCCCAGGAATTTGAAGCCAGCCTGGGAAACATAGCAAGACCCTGAACTATTTAAAAATAAACAACAAAAACCAGCCTTTTATTAGAATAAACTTGGCAGTCTGTCCCAGTATTTATTTCATGCCAGGCACAAGGGCATACACCTGTAACTTGGAGGCTGAGACAGGAGGATCACAAGTTCAAGGCCAGGCTAGGCAACTTAGTGAGACCTTATCTAAAAATAATAAATAAACAGGGCTGAGACTTGGCTTGGTTATAAAGAACTTTGAGTTTAATTTCCAGTACCCCCTGTGCGCGTGCGCGCGCGCACACACACACACACACACACACACACACACACCCTTATTCTGTAAGTATTTACTCCAATTCTATGTAATAAATGCGTACAATAGTGAATAGTGACCAAGCAGCTCTAGAGCATTTTAAATATACATAAGTAGCTGAGTCTATTATGAAAGAAAAAAGAAAGAAAAAACAAAGCAACAAAACTAGGACTCCGTGTGCATAAGTTGTTAAATGAGACTAATCTTGCAGTTGTATATTCAACCTCCAGGAGTTCACTAGCACTCAGCCACTGAGCTGACCCTGAGCCCTTAAAACTTACCAAGTTTGATGAAAATGTACCAAGATCAAAGGCAAGGATGTGAAGCTTTGCCATTCCCCTTGGTATGGTATTGACGGCACTTTGTCTTAGCTTTCAATAATTACTTGGTAGTTCTATCCCATTTGGATGTAATGTCACCCTGTCATCTATCTTCCGTGGGCAGCATTTATCCCCTCATCATGGAGAATCACCATTGAACTGAGGAACAGCTCTATCAATGCCACTACTGTTTCCTCAGTGAAAGACACAGGGAAGGGTCACTTGCTTTAAAAGATTTTAAGGTTTTCAGGAGTCTTCCACTTCCATAGAAGCAGACAGCAATATATCAAATCACAACTATTTCCAAATCATTTGTTTTATGGGGAGCAGGTGTTTCTAATATCAAGTACCAGGTGCTCTTCTACTACTTTCATTCTGGAATAGCTGAGGAGTTGTCTCATTTTCCCTCCACCATTCTGGGCTGGAAGGACTCTCCCTCAGCATATGACGAGAATTTCCTCCTGTTAACTCGGGGCCACAGAGTCACTCTATGTGAAAAGACTAAATTCTGAGTGAGAACAAAAATGGAGGAGCTACTAACTTTGGCGAGAGTCTGCAACTAAGTGTGTTAACTAAAAATATGCTGTTTGGATATTTAGGAAAACTGGCTAACTACTATCCATCAGAACTAGCAGCAGAGCCATTCAAATAATATTTGTTGTGGCAATCTATCATCCCTTGAGAGGGAATTTTATTTGTGCAATAGCAAAAGTTCACAGAAGCAAGTATATATGACCAATGAGAAAGTTCTAAAATGGTATTTGAGGTAGAAAATTAGGCAAAACTCTAAAATAATGAATCTAATTTCTAGTGAACCTCAAAGTTTCTGTGGAGGCAAAAATGAGTTCAAGAAATGCTTGAGCATTAAAATCATTGTGTAATTATCAAATAAGTAAAACCAATGTAAGTGTAAAATAAATGTGTAAGTATCAAGGTAATTCTAAAGGTTTCTATCAGCCAGCACTCTTAGTTGCAGGCAACAGAACTGATTTTGGTTCATTTATCAGCAAAGAAAATTATTTCAAAAGATATTTGGGCAAAGTGGCATACTCCTATAATCCCAGCAACTCCAGAGGCTAAGACAGGAGGATCACAAATTCAAGATAAGTGTCAGCAACTTAGCAAGGCCCTAAGCAATTTAGTGAGACCCTGCCTCAAAATTAAAGATAAAATGGGCTGAGGATGTAGCTCAGTGGTAAAGTGCCTGGGTTCAATCCCTAGTACCAGGGGGGGGAAAAAAGATTTGGAATTAGACTTCATCAAAATTTAAAGTTTCTGTTGATCAAAATTTTCAATTTAATAAATGAAAAGACAGGACATAGACTGGAGGGCTATATTTACAAAAGATTATCTGACAAAGGGCTCATAACTATATATGTGACTCCTATAAATCAATAATAAAAGACCCAGCACCCAATTATCAATGGGCAAAAAGCATGAACAGATACTTCACAAAAGAAAATATACAGACTTCCCTTTTCAGAAAGATGAAGTTGATTCCTTCCATGAAGTACAACTAAAAAACCTGAACGTTATTTGTAAAATAAACATGAGCAATACTCCTCAAATTATTCCATGAAATAGAAAGGTAGGGAACCCTTCCAAATTCATTCTATAAAGCTAAGATCACGGGGCTGGGGATGTGGCTCAAGCGGTAGCGCGCTCGCCTGGCATGCGTGCGACCCGGGTTCGATCCTCAGCACCACATACCAACAAAGATGTTGTGTCCGCCGAGAACTGAAAAATAAATATTAAAAATTCTCTCTCTCTCCTCTCTCACTCTCTCTTTAAAAAAAAAAAAAAAAAAAAAGAGAAAGTTAACATTCACCTACCTTATGATCCTGCCTCTCCTCTCTAAAAAAAAAAAAAAAAAGCTAAGATCACCTGATACCAAAACCAGACAAGGCATATCAAGGAAAGAAAATTTCAGATCAATATTTCTGATGAACATAAATGCAAAAAAAAAAAATTTTTTTGGTGTGTTTGGTGCTGGGCCTTGCACATGCAAGGCAAACATTCTACCAACTAAGCTATCTCCCCAGCCCACAAAAATTATTAGTAAAATACTGGCAAATCACATAGAAAAACATTAAAAAGATAGTGCACCATAATTAAATGGGGTTCATCCCAGGTATGCAAGGCTGGTTCAACACACAGAAATCAATAAATGTAATTCATCACATCAATAGACTTAAAGATGAGAATTACATGATCATCTCAATAGATGTAGAAAAAACATTTTGACAAAACTCAGCATCCATTCATGCTCAAAATACTAGAAAATCTAGGGATAGTAGGCCATACCTCAACATTGTAAAAGCTATGTATGCTAAACCCCAGGGGAACATCATTTTCAGTGGAGAAAATTTGAAAGCACTCCCTCTAAAAACTGGAACACGACAAGGATGCCCTCTTTCACCACTCCGATTCGACATAGTCCTTGAAACTAGCCAGAGCAATTACATAAAAGAAATTAAAGGGATGTGAATAGGAAAAGAGCTCAACTATCCCTATTTGCTGATGATATGATTCTATATTTAGAAGGCCCAAAAAACTCCACCAGAAAGCTTCTAGAACTCACAAATGAATTCAGAAAAGTTGCAGTATAAAAATTAACACCCATAAGTCAACTGTGTTCTTATATACAAATGACTAATCAACAGAAAGAGAAATCAGAACTATCCCATTCACAATAGCCTCAAACCCCTCCCCCCCCCAAAAAATGGAGAATCAATCTAACAAAAGTAGTGAAAAATTTCTACAATGAAAACTACAGAACACTAAAGAAAGAGATTGAAGAAGACCCTAGAAGATGGAAAGAACTCCCATGCTCTTGGATAGACATAATTAATATTAATATTATCAAATGGCCATGCTACAAAATATTTAATGCAATTCCTATTAAAATTCCAATAATGTTCTTCATAGAAGTAGAAAAATCAGACATGAAATTCAGTGGAAAAAATAAGAGGCCCAGAACAGCCCAAGTAATCCTTGGCGAGAAAAGCAATACAGGAGGCATCCCAATATCAGACCTTAAATTATACTACAGAGCTATAGTAACAAAAAACAGCATGACAGTGAAACCAAAACAGACATGTAAACCAATGGACCAGAATAGAAGACACAGAGACAAACCCTCATAAATACAATTATCTCATACTAGACAAAAGCACCATAAACATACATTGGAGAAAAGACAGCCTCTCCCACAAATGGTGCTGGGAAAACTGGAAATCCATATGTAGTAGAATGAAATTGAACCTCTCTCTCTCACCCTGTACAAACTCAACTCAAAGTGGATCAAGGACCTACATATTACTAGAGAGATTGTACTTACTAGAAGAAAAAGTAGGGCCAACTCTCCACCATGTCAGCTTAGGAACCAACTTCTTCAATAAGACTCCTAGAGTGTAAGAAATAAAATCAAGAATCAATAAATGGGATGGTATCAAACTAAAAAGCTTCATCATCGCAAAGGAAACAAGAACATAAACAGAGAGCCTACAGAATGGAAGAAAATCTTTACCATCAGCACCTCAGATAGAGCATTAATCTCCATAATATACAAAGAACTCAAAAAACTTAACACCAAAACAAACAAATAAATAAATGGGCTAAGGAACTGAACAGGCAGAAGAAAGATGAATGATTAAAAAATATATTTAAAAATGTTCATCTCTAGCAATTAGGGAAATGCAAATCAAAATTATTCCATCTCACTCCAGTCAGAATGGCAATTATCAAGAATACAAGCAACAATAAATGTTGGTGATGTGGGGGAAAAGGCACACTCATGCATCACTGGTGGGACTGCAAATTGGTATGACCACTCTGGAAAGCAATATAGATTCTTCAGAAAACTTGAACTGAGTAGCTGGGCATGCTGGCACATGCCTGTAATCCCAGTGGCTTGGGAGGCTGAGAAAGGAGGATCATGAGTTCAAAGCCAGCTTCAGCAACAGTGAGGTGCTAAGCAACTCAGTGAGACTGTCTCTAAATAAAATACAAAATAGGGTTGGGGATGTGGCTCAGTTGTAGTGTGCCCCTGAGTTCATTCTCCAGAGCTTGAACTTTTACCCCTCTGGATAGTAACGAGGTAACCTTTCTTATCACTGAGGTGGAGGCAAAGGGAGCTAGGTGGACTTTCACTTCAATGCCACTCCCACTGAGGTGTCAATGGAGACACATAAGCTGGCACTCACAGCAGTAGCGAGGAACCACCCCGCTTTGGTGTCTGCTGAACAGAGGTTAAGTGGGAACCTGATCTTCAGCCTCCACCTGCAATAAGTAGGCCTCACCCCATTCTGCTAGAGTGATGTCTGAAAAAGCCAACCAACACAGAGGCATAAGATCCAAAATCTCACAAGAAAATGCCCAGCTATCCACAGCAAGCTACGCATTATACCAGGAAGATGCTGAATTAAGTGAAAAGAACAGAGATGTCAACATTGAAATGACAGAGATATTAGAATCGTCTTCTTCAAAAGATTTATTTTAAAACAGCCCTCATTTAAAAAAAATGTTCAACAAGCAATTATGAAACAAATGGAAAAAAAAAGCCTTGCGGGGCTGGGAATGTGGCTCAAGCGGTAGCGCGCTCGCCTGGCTTATGTGCAGCCCGGGTTCGCTCCTCAGCACCACATACAAACAAAAATGTTGTGTGTGCCAAAAACTAAAAAAATAAATATTAAAAAAAGTTCTCTCTTGGGCTGGGGATGTGGCTCAAGCGGTAGCGCGCCTGTCTGGCATACGTGCGGCCCGGGTTCAATCCTCAGCACCACATACCAACAAAGATGTTGTGTCTGCCAAAAACTAAGAAATAAATATTAAAAAATTCTCTCTCTCTCTCTCTCTCTCTCTCTCTCTCTCTCTCTCTCTCTCTCTCTCTCTCTCTCTCTCTCTCCTCACTCTCTCTTTAAAAAAAAAAGTTCTCTCTCTCTCTCTCTCTCTCTCTCTCTCTCTCTCTCTCTCTCTCTCTCTCTGTCTCTCTCTCAAGAAAAAATAGCCTTGGAAGAAATATAGAGAATAAACATAAAGAAGAACCAAATGGAAATTTTAGAAATGAAAAATACAAAAGCCAAAATAAAAAGTTCACTGGCTGGTTTCACCAGCAGAATGGAGAGGCTGGAATAAATCTATGCACTGGAAGACAGAGTAATAGAAATTATCCAATCTGAACAACAGAATATAGACAAAAAATTGATTTTTAAAAAGTTTTAAAAATCCATGTCATAGAGTTCTCATGGGAGGGTTGGAAAAAGAGAATAAAACTGAAAAAGCACTCAAAGAACTAATGGCTAAAAACTCCCCACATTTGGTTAAAAGACGTATGTATGCATAAGTCTGAGAAGGAAAATCTATATGGTGATGAAAGTCAGAAGACCAGCTGTCTGTTGGGGTGGGCTGGGGGAATTAGTCAAAAGAAACCCTTTCTGACATGATGGAAATGTTCCCTATCCCAGAACTTGGGAAGGGTGTGGGAGGTTAAAATGGAGATAGAATGGTTAATGGGAACAAGGGTGCAGCTGAACAGATGGAAAAATAATTTCCTATGTTCTATAGTACAGTGGGAAGAGTATGACTGACAAAAAGGAATTGAACATTTAAAAATAGCAAGTAGAAGCCAGGAACAGTCACACCTGGAATCCCAGATGCTTGGAGGCTGGGATTGGAGGATTGCAAGTGTGGAACACCCTAGGTTCAATCCCAAGTACCACTAAAAAAAGAAAGAGAATTTGAATGCTCCCACACAAAGAAATGATATGTGTCTGATATAAAAACCAGTTACCCTGCTCTGATCATTATATATTGTTTACATGCATTGAAATATCACACTGTGCCCCACAAATATGTACAATTACTACGTTGATTAAAAATAAAAAAAACATTTAAAAAAATGTCCTATGTCTTTATTTAGTGATAAAATAATACAAATTATAAAATGGTCAAATCCATTGATAGGCACATTTTACTGTGTGTAAATTGTGTCTTCATTAAAAAGTATTTATTGGGGAGTTCATAGAATTGTTGGAAAGGCTAGAGAAGCTGGCTCAATGCAGGCTTTCAGAATAACGTTCAAACCTACACAAGACACAAAACCTGGGGGCTGCCCTGGCACTGCTGCCAGAAATCCAACTTTCCAGCTTCAACTTTTTGCAGGATCTGACAGCCCTCAAAACACAGATGTTCGCTGTCACCCTTGCCAGAGAAATGGTTATACTTGGTGCAGCTTTCTTCCCCTTGTGACTCACTGTGGGTCCGAATCCCAGGAGTGAGTGAGCCTATGCCCTGACTTGGGAATGAGAGGATTCCACAGAGTGGAAGAGAGGTGTTCTGGGTTCTGAGACAGAACTCATCAGACTTGAGATTCCCCAAACAGAGCACATATTTTAAAAGTTTTCAGTTGGCCAGAAAACATGACCTGTGTCTACTACAAATCATGGGCTTCCATCAAGTCTGCTTTGAATAGGCAAACTCATAATTTGGAAGATCCTTCTCCTGGGTCTCTTTTGGGACTGATCCCTGACATCACAGCTAGATGGAACGTGTCTTCACCATATCAAAGATGATGCTTACTCAGAATTTTCCCAGCATGTTTAAAATGCTATACAATTTTTGGAATCAATTTCTTTAAACTTTTTAGAAAATCCTAGAATCCCAACACAGGTGACAGATTGGGAAGAAGGGCAATGTGGCAGGTCATTCCCTAGCAGTAAAAGAAAAAGAATGAAGGGAAGCCCACATTTAGTAGGAAAAATAGCCATAGGAACAAATGAGAAAGGAGATCCCCACCTAGGAGCAGTCTTTAGAGTTACCAGGAAACCAGAGGTCCCTGTCTTTGAGCTGTGTAAACTTGGACAAGTTGCTTAATCTTGTTGAAATTTTTTTCTTTATGTGTAAAATGGGGTAAGTATATATTTGATAGAAGTATACTCAGGATTGCACAAAACCAGCATTTGCCACATTCAGTGGTGGTTATGGTTGCCATATGTAGACAGGACAGCAGCTTCGAAGGAAAATAAGCTCTAGTAATACGAGATTTATTTATGTACTTTCTTCACCTATTGGGTCATTTCCCTGCAAAACATTAACTCAATTGTTACAAAAGAAGTTCCCAAGAGGGTTGGGGGATGTAGCTCAAGGACAGAAAGCATGTTTAGTATGCGTGGGGCACTGGTTCAATCCCCAGCCCCCTAAAAAGCAAAAACAAACCAAAAAAAAAAGTACAGTGGGAAGAGTATGATTGGTCAAGATGCACTGAAGCAAAAAAAAAAAAAAAAAAAGAGTCAATGAAGCAAAAGAAGAATAGGTATCCATATTTTCTTATCAATACCAAAATTTTAAAATAAAACTGTAAGGGGAATTATAAGACTTACATGGAAGTAAGTTAAGTTTGAAGCAATCAGATACATTTCAATGAGGGCTCATTGTGCCCTACCTAGTCACTACAGTGTTACAGTGCTTAGGAGAAGTGGCCAGGAACCGCCCAAAAGGGCAAGTGGGAAATCTGTAGTCCTGGCTTTCTAATGAAAGAATTTTTGTTATTGTTGTTGGTTATACAAAAAACTATGAACTGCCACATGCCTCATTCTTAATGAATATGCTAATCCTTAGGGACAGAGTTGTTTTCCACATGTTAAAGTTTCAAAAAGAGGACCACTCACATTATAGTAAGAGATTGGTCAGCAAAATAATTTTTTATTTAAGAAAATAGCATAGGGCTGGGAATGTGGCTCAGGCGGTAGCCCGGTCGCCTGGCATGCGTGCGGCCCGGGTTCGATCCCCAGCACCACATACCAACAAAGATGTTGTGTCTGCCGAGAACTAAGAAATAAATACTAAAAAAATTTCTCTCTCTCTCTCTCTCTTCTCCCCCTCTCTCACTCTCTCTTTAAAAAAAAAATAGTGTTGTTAAGATTATTTGTATATAAGGAGTGTCTCAGTCTCTGTTTTCAATTCTTTAAAAAAAAAAAAAAGAAAATAGCATGCTTTATTATTTCATCAATTACTATAAAACTTAAACAGGGCTGGGGATGTGGCTCAAGCGGTAGCGCGCTCGCCTGGTATGCGTGCGGCCTGGGTTCGATCCTCAGCACCACATACCAACAAAGATGTTGTGTCCGCCAAGAACTGAAAAATAAATATCAAATCTGGATATTTTGTTTACATTTGCTTTTTCTTTCAATCTGGAGCCATAATTTTTTTTTTTTAATTTCAGGAGTGCTTAACCACTGAGTCACATCCCCAGCCCTTTTTAGTATTTTATTTGGAGATAGGATCTCGTTGAGTTTCTTAGGGCCTTGCTAAATTGCTGAGGTTGGCTTTGAATTGGGATCCTCCTGCCTCAGCCTCCCAAGCAGCTGCGATTATAAATGAGTGCCACTACAACTGATATGGAGACCCAATTTAATGCTTATAAAGAGGTAGGATAGAAAGAATAAGAAATGGGTTGAAATGAGACAAAGGAAGGACAAGGAAATAAGATTTTAATTGAAAAGTTCTGTGTACTTTTTCATATCTGTTGCTCCTTAAATTAGTCTCCTTCCCAAGCCTATTTCATTCCCAAATTCCTAGAAAATCTATAAACCTACCTAAGCATTGTTAAGTGACACCCCCCTAAAAAAATTAAGTAAAAAAATAATGTTTTGAGAAACTAACAGTGTAGGGGACTTTCTTGAGCAACCTATTGATCAGAAATGAAGACCACATCAGCCTAAATATCCCAAGACGGACAGACCACTAGACCCACCTTGAGATCACGGGACAGATGTCATTCCTACATACTTTTCCATACCCACCTCTCACCAAGTTGCCTTTAAAAGAAGTACTGAGAATCCCCAAATTATGTCACTCACTCCAGAAATAGCCTGCATTCTCCCTTGAAGGCTTATTCCTTGCTTTCCTAAGTAAACCTCTCTTAAATAAACCTCCATCTGTGCCTCTGACTGGCTCATGCAGAAATTCTTTTCCATCACTTATGCCAAGAACACTGCTGGTCCTGAGTCCAGTTCCTGCTTCTCTCGGAGAATTGCTTGGGCTCTTCTTCAGAGACACCTCTCCTTCCTTGATAATACCACACACGCAAAAATGGGTTTTATAATTTCAATATTTGTTCTGAAAACATTAGTTCCTTAACCATCTTTTGTTCTTTTGAATTTGTTCTTCTAGGAAACCATGTGTCTCTAGATTTTTCTTCTTGAGATTCATTCTTTTCTTCAGTTTCAGAACTGCCAATTGACAATACAGTTCCAGCCTGACATTGTGTTTGTTTCTCCCTTGCTCCCCACTTCTTCATGTGAAGAGCTACTGTGCACAGACCCAAGTTTGTGTGAACTGTTAAGCAGGTTAGTCAGCTATGAAGAGGTGGCTAGAGGAAAGTACAATGAAAGGCAGTAACTTACAAGCAACAAGTCAGACACATGCATTAAGAAAAATCCATGATGTACGGTCTCACCTTCAGCCCAAAGCAATGGAATTGGCCATCTAGGGACTGAGATCTCTGATACTGTGAGCTCCAAATAAACTTTTCCATTTCTAAGATGTTCTTGTCAGGTCTTTTGGTCACAGTGATGTGAGAGATGATCTCAGATGGTGCACAACAGCAGATGGCTCCTTGTCAGCAGGTATAGGCATGGGAAAAGAGCAGGTAATAGAGAACTCACAAGGATGAGTTCTTCCCCTGTAGGTAGAAAGGACCTTGCTTCAAGAGAAATTTGTACTACTGGCTGCTCCTCATTTGGCCCCCTTTCACCTTCACTACTATATTAACCATCCATCTTGGTCCTTTTTCATGCTTCATTCTGATTCTACCTGAGCAATCTTTTTCATTTCTGTGACTTGTAATGAGAACAAGTGTATTTCAGGGCCTTTGAATCTTTACTTGCAGATCAGTGGAGTCTGAGGATTGGCAGAAGAGATAATGCCTTATATAGAGAGATTGGATAGCCAGAAAGGTCCTTCCTTCTGATACTTAGCACCCTACTTCACAGACTGTGGCCTTTCCAATCAATATGGTCACATCCTTTTTGGTGTTACCTTGCTAAATCTGAGCTTTCCTCTGGACGGCTGGGTTTTTGCCTTGGTAGTTATATTTGGGAACTAGTACATAATTAAAATAACAAGGAGTGGGTCTCTTCTAATTTCCCCCAAATCATTGCAAGGTATTTTAAATCCTGTTGTATTAACACATTTAACTATACTCAGATACTCAAAATAACCATATGTAAACACAATTCTAAAGGAAAATCTTCATTGATTGCTAAACAGGTTGTGAATACAACTTAGAAAAAGCTTCTGCCAGTAATTGAACACAGGGGTGCTTAACCATTGAGCAACATCCCCAGCCCTTTTTTATTTTGAAAGAGGGTCTTGCTAAATTGATGAGGCTGATATTGAACTTATGATCCTCTAGCTTCAGCCCCCTGACTTGCTGGTATTACAGGTGTGCATCATCATACCCAGCAAAGGATGGCTTTTTTTGTTGTTTGAGGTAGGCTCTCGCTATGTTGCCCAAGCTGGCCTCAAACTCCTGGACTCCGGCAATCCTCCCATCTCAGTCTGCTGAGTACTGGGACTACAGGCATGTGCCACAACACCTGGCTCAAAAGCCATGTTTTAATAGAGGTTGTTTCCAAGGCCTTAGCACCTCCAATTAGGCATGATAAGACATTAATATAGCCAATATTATATTCTAAAATACAATTTATCTGTTATTCACCAAAATTTTATAAATTTACAGACACAATTTCATAAAGTACCACACTAAAATGTAGAGTTAAAAAACTATAAACTGTAAGATAGTCCAAATTTACTAATTGAAAAATTAGCCAAGTGCAATGGCACACACTTGTAATCACTGCAGGATACCAACTTCAAGTTCAGCCTCAGCAACTTAGCAAGAAGCTGTCTCAACAAAAGAGAAAATGAACTACAGATATAGCTCAGTGGTAAAGCACTCCTGGGTTCATTTCCCAGTATTACAAAAAAAAAAAAAAAAACTAAAAAGATGCACTTTTTCTTAATTTATCCTCACCTCTGCTTTAAAAAAAAAATGGAATTACAGGTGGGCTTTCCTAAACTCAGTTTACAATTTCTTGATTTATCAATTCACCCAATTGGAAATAGATTATCTAGACTGAATTTTTTGCAGGGCAATGATTTGGAATTTCAGATTTTATATTAAATCACTTGATACATAAACAGAAAATGCAACAGCCAAGTGATAACAACTGCAATGTGTAATTCTGACTTGAAGCAGCACATCTGGGTCCAACTTAAGAAATGATCAAGTTAGTGCTGTCTGAATAGGAAGCCCTGTGGAAGAATGGGGACATCGTGAAGCTTCTGGTTTACTTATGTATTAACTGAAGGCAGATGGGATTTTAGCAGTTGATGACTGGCCTATTTTTATTTAGAATTGTAAGTAGGAGAAGGGTCTATTTTACAAACAGTTAAAATCACAATATGCTCAAGATATGCCCTGGAAGGAAATCAGGGGTTTTGGAAGCTTGCTGCTGTACCAAATATTCCAGTACATGAAAAGATTTTATGCAACTTCCAAATTATCACCTATTCCCAGAGACCAGACAATGATGGCAATGTTAAGTTTGGCTTTAAGAAGCACTTTTGGGTCCAACTAGAGAATCCCATCATTTCCTGTTGGGTTGTAGGATCTGGCTAAAATACAACTTGCTTTTTTTAAAATTGAGATACTTAATGGTGCATCTTTACACTACTGAGAAGTCATGAGGGAAAATGCTGGTTTCTCGGGACCCATTAGGTAAAAATTTTATTATTATTATTATTATTATTATTATCATTATTATTATACAGGGGATTGAATCCAGGGTCACTCTACAAGTGAGTTACATCCCAGCCCATTTTATTGTTTGAGACAAGGTCTTGCTAAGTTGCCTGGAACTTGCAATCCTCCTGCCTCAGCCTACTGAGTCACTGAGAAGGATCACAGGCATGCACCACAACACTCAGCAACTTTTCTCCTTCTGTCTCTGTGTTCACACCCATGCCTTTCAGGGATTTGCGGCCACAACTCTGCCACTATGCAAGTGAATGAAACTGGATTCTTATACCATATACAAAAAATCAACTCAAAATGGATTAAAGGCTTAAATGTAAGATCCAAAATAGTAATGTAGAAGAAGAAAACAAAGGGGAAAACTTCATGGCATTAATTTTTGCAATGATTTCATACATGGGTCACCAAAAGCACAGACAACAAACACAAATAAACATCAAAACTTCTGCACAGGGGCTGGGGATGTGGCTCAAGCGGTAGCGCGCTCGCCTGGCATGCGTGCGGCCCGGGTTCGATCCTCAGCACCACATACCAACAAAGATGTTGTGTCCGCCGAGAGCTAAAAAATAAATATTAAAAATTCTCTCTCTCTCTCACTCTCTCCTCTCTCACTCTCTCTTTAAAAAAAAAAAAAAAAAAAAAAAAAAAAAAACTTCTGCACAGCAAAGGAAACTATCAGCAGGGTGAAAAGACAACCTAAAAAATGGAAGAAAAAATTTGTAAACCTACATCTGTTGAATCTCCAAAACATACAATGAACTCCTAAATCTCAATAGTAAACAAAACAAAAAAAAAAACAAAAAACAGTAAACCAATTTAAAAATAAGCTGAGGACTTGAATAGACATTTCTCCAAAAAAGACATATAAATTATTAACAGGTATTATGAAAAAATGTTTGATGTCTAGTCATCAGGGAAGAGCAAATCAAAAATACATTAAGGTGGGGCTGGGGATGTGGCTCAAGCGGTAGCGCTCTCACCTGGCATGTGTGCGGCCCAGTTGGATCCTCAGCACCACATACCAACAAAGATGTTGTGTCTGCCGAGAACTAAAAAAAATAAATAAATATATTTTAAAAAATACATTAAGGTGTCATCTCACACCTGTCAGGATGGCTGTTATCAATGAAACAAGTGTTGGTGAAGTATTGATGAAGAAAATGGGACCCTGTATTCTGTTGGTGAGAATGCAAAATGGTGCAGCAGCTATGGAAAATCAGTATGAAAGCTCCTTAAAACCCACACAGAATTACTATATAAATGAACAAATAAATAAAATATATTTATATAAATAAATAAAATAAAGGTCTATTGATATATTTTTTAAAATGTTTTAAAAAACAGAAAGGGAGAGGAATATATATGAATATCCAATTTTGTTGACTCATTTGTTGAAAAGACCATATCTTGCAGGGCGTGGTGGCACAAGGTTGTAATCCTAGAAGGTCCAGAGGCTAAGATAGGAAAATCTCGAGTTCAAGGCCAGCCTCCTCAATGGCCAGGAGATGCTAAGCAACTTAGTGAGACCGTATCTCTAAATAAAATACAAAATAGGACTGGGGATGTAGCTCAGTGGTCCAGTGCCCCTGAGTTCAATCCCCAGGACCAAAAAAAAAAAAAAAAAAGACTATATCTTTTCTCAGTTTGTTTGGAGGGGTACATGATTTATATGACCTTTTAGTTGAAGCACAGAATCAATCATTCTGCGGTTGACAGGCCTTGCTTATCAGTTTGTGAAAGAGTAGGAGAGAGAGAAAAAAATGGGGTGGAAGAATGTTTTTCAAACCTCTATTATGTATCAAAAAACAAAATTAAAATTGAGAGATTCCTGGGCTTTATCTTTGGGATCTGAGATTGGAAATGGGAAGGGCTGCATCTTGGGTTTTAAAAGCACCTCAACAAGTTGAGGGCCACAGCCGAGTCGGGATGATGCATGGCATTTTTGCCAGAACAGAGTGGTTGAGAGGTGACCACAAGCCAGCAAGCCATTGAGATGATGATGGTTATGTTAAGCTGTGTATTCAATTGTATATTAGACCCCTGCTGTCCGCCTCAGCCTGCTACTTTGGAGTTCTCGTGGGGATTCCTGGGGAGTTCGAGTTGGTTGGGGAAGTGCCGGAGGAGGGATTTCCGGTTGGTGTGTGTTGTGCCCGGGGAGAAGGCCGAGTGTGTGGCGTTCGGGGGAGTTCAGAAATAATGTTTGTTCCTGCTTGAGTGGCTCGTGATTTGTGCCCAGCCAGAATGCGGCAGCATCTGATATGCTATTCATTCTGGAAGTCACTAGGAAAATCAGATGAGGTAGAAGGTACACTTCCTTCAAATAAGTAAACAGTAATTGTAGCCAAAGAAGTTCCCAGCAGAAGGAACGAGTTTGGAGTATACCGTCTGCTCCTCCCAGTGTTAAAGGAGGCAGCATAGGAACAGTATGGAGGAGGACTTGCTCCTCTGCTCTTAAATGGCTTTGTTGCTAAAGTTGGCAGAGCTTTTTGAGATCTTGAGCTCCACACCTTGACGAGATTGAAGCTGTTTCATAATGAGACCATAATACTGTTTGTGAGGACTTTCAGCCATGGCATTTAGTTGAGGATAAACCCTTTATATTTTGGTTTCATGGGATTTAAGGAAATAAGTTCCAGCAAGTCTGTAGTGTTTTGATTGCTTACAAAGAAGGCCTCCTTCGCAAACATGCATATGATGGATATGGGTAGCATAGAGGACATGATTGCGTAGTTTTTCTTCTCTCAAGAAGTGTGTTCCAGGTTGGGGGTGTAGTTCAGTGGATAGAGTGCTTGCCTATCATGTGTGAGGCCCTGGGTTCAATCTCCATTTCCAAGGCAGGGGATGGGGAGTGCTCCTTATCAGTTAGTCTATAGTATCCAGAGCACCCAGAAGGGATAATAAGAGTTTCATTATCAGGTTTGTGCAGTCTTGTTTGGCATGTACATTGAAGAAATTTACCTATTTGGGGACAGCATAGTGACTTCCTATCACCAGAATCAATATGATTTGCTTTATATTTCTATTTTTTAGAGGTACCGGGGGTCAAACCTAGGGTCTTGAGCATGCTAGACTAGTGCTTACCCCTAGACCTCCAGCCCCCAGATTTGGCTTTATTTTAGGAATTAAATCTAAAACTTGGGTTGGGGCAGAGTGCAAGAGTACAAATGCATATGCTACTTCTGAGCACATATGCAAAAGAATTGTAATCCAGATGTTGAAAAGACATTAGCATTCTTTGGTTTATTGCAATAGCCAAAGTATACAAACAACCTAAATGTCCATTGACAGATGAACAAAAAAATGTGATAATACATACAATATAGTGTTTTAAAAAAGAAAAGCTTGAAGATCTTACGCTACATGAATAGTTAAAGGCACATACTGCATAGTTTCACTTATATGAGGCATCTAAAAAATAGAAAGATGTATTGAATCCAAGAATGGAATGGTGGCTACCAGAAGCATAGGAAGGGGGAACGAGGAGTCACTAATCAAAAGTTGCAGTCAAGTGAGATAAGTTCTATAAATCTGCTCACATTGTGCTTGTAGTCAACAGTACTGTATACTTAAAACTTATAAGTTGGTAAATCTCAAATTTATTTCTTCCCATCAACAAAGCTGGAGTTGTCCTAAAATCTGATGCATGGAAATTTCCAAAATGGAATGCCCCTAACCATACTGAGATGGAGCCAGTTCAGATTCCAAAGAAAGTAGCCCTAAATGCCAGGGTGAACAGTTCAAACTTAGGAAAATTTAAGAGTGCTGCAGGTAATCCTCTCAACAGAGGCAAGGAAGAGGTGTCTTACTTAGGTATGTTTTCAGCAAGGAAGCCAGGGTACAGAATTCATTCCAGTATTTAAGGAATCTTGTCTCAGGACCAGGGCCAGTTTCCTTTAGTTTGGGGGAACAACCTAAACATCTGTATCAGTGCCTAGGAATGCTCAAGGGCCTGGTTTGGGCTCAAGCCTGCTGGGAAAAATCTGGTAGGTCACAAAATGATTAATGCTGTGGTTTTTTAGAACACAGAAAGAAGGAGGAGACCCTAAAAGTGTTGTTACCACAATAAATTTTAAAAATAAATCTTACCAAGAACTATGTTAAATGGTAATTTGTAGGAAGTGATCTCAAATTAATTCAACCTTTTTAGAGACTTGAATGTGTGTAAATGGGGGGAGGCATGAAGAAGTGGATAACAAGTAGGAAATAAAAAATAGCTCTATCAGAGTCAAGATTAAGTCCATAGAAAGAAGTTTTTGAGAGTAACAATATGAATTTGAGAGAACTGTTGTGGCAGGCTGAACAAAGGCCCCTATATCCATGTTACCTGTGAATGTCACTTCAGATGGCAAAAGAAACGTTGCAAATGTGATTAAGAATTTTGAGGGAGACATGGCTTAGGCTTATGGTAGAGCTATTGCCTGGCATGGATAAAGACAGAAAGGAAGGAAGGAAAGAAGGAAGGAAGGAAGGGAGGGAGGGAGGAAGGAAGGAAGAAAGGAAGGAAGGAAAATTCTTTTGAGCTTGGGAGACTAACTTGGATTCAAGTGGTCACAGGATGTGATCACAAATGTGCTCATTGGTGGAGGGAGATCCCACTGCAGAAGAGAGCATGGAGATAATGGAGGTAGGGACTAGAATGATGCAGCCATTAGCCCAAGAATGCTAGTAGCCACCAACAACAAAAAGAAAACAAAGAAAGGATTCTCCCTCAGAGCCTCAGAAGGAACCAGAAATGTGATTATAGCCTAACTGATTTTGAGCTCTGACTTGAAGAAATGAGAATAAATCTGTATTGTTTTAAGCCACCAAGTTAGTGGTAATTTACTACAGCAGCCACAGGAAACAAATATAATCATTGACATGGTATCTCAACATCAGAACCCAAGAAACACATTTGTTTTATAAAACGTTAAAAAGCCAAAACCACCATTTTTAAGCTAAATCTTTATTTTCATAAAAGTGATTTAAGTATTATCAAAATCAAGTATAATTTCTCTTCCTCTTGTTTTTTTTTTTTTTTAACATTTTCTTAGTTGTCAAGAGACCTTTGTGTTGAAAATCGAACCCAGTGCCTCACACAACTAGGCAAGTATTTTACCCCTGAGCTACAGCCCCCAGTAGTTTTAAAAACATAATGGTACCTTTTGGGAAGGTAAGTAGGGATTTAACCTCAAAGAGATCCAATTGAATTACTGGAAGTGAATAAAGGATCACCTCATTTGCTATTGCAATAATGACTATACCCATTATTCCCTTAGATGGGGTTCCCTTAGTTCTTTATCAGCTCCCTTCAATTTATCTCTGCGAGAGGTTGGGGAAAAATACACAGAATTTTAGTTAAGCTCTTAAAAACAACTTTCTTCTAGACATTGATACTAAGGAAAACCAAAAATATTTAAAATAAGCAAATACTTATAGGATGTAGAAAATTCTTCTACGGCCAGGCATAGTGGCACATACTGTTAATTTCAGCAACTTGGAAGGCTGAGGCAGGAGGATCTTGAGTTCAAAGCCAGCCACAGCAACTTAGTGAGGCCCTCTCTTAAAATAAAACATAAAAAGGGGGCCTGGGGATGTGGCTCAGTGGTTAAGCGCCCCTGGGTTTGAAAGAAAGAGAGGAGAAAGAGAGAAAGAAAGAAGAAAAATTTTTTAACAACGCATTGTGACATCTCTCTCTCTCACGTATACAAACAGATAATCCTACCACCTATAATGTAAATCATAATTTTTTTGGTGCTGGGAATCAAACCCAGATCCTCAAGCATGCTAGCCAAATGCTCTACCACTGAACTGTACTCCCAGACCCCAAAACTACAAATTTGAAGGTAAAAGTTTTAATTGTTACACAAGGTACAGATGGCTCTCATGAGGTCTTCCCAAAGTGGTAAACACACTGTTTATGTAATTATAAAATGTACTTACCAAGGCTTATAGAAATCTAGCTCCAGATAAAATCCTGATTTCACTAAAAAATGAACATCTGACTAGTTTTGAATGTTTATGTCATAATTTGACAATGATCAGGCCCTGTATATACTATCTTCATGGATATAAATTCTAAATGTGAGGGCTGGGGATGTGGCTCAAGCGGTAGCACACTCGCCTGGCATGCGCGGGGCACTGGGTTCGATCCTCAGCACCACATAAAAATAAAATAAAGGTGTTGTGTCCACCGAAAACTAAAAATAAATACTAAAAATTTCTCTCTTAAAAAAAAAACAAACAAAAAAACACTATCCTGTTCTTTAAAAAAAAAGTTCTAAATGTTAATATATTTATCTTTTAGAAAGTCAGATTAATATGAAAATTTAGGTTCACATACTTGATATTAAACTTTCTGTATTATAAAAAATTATCAATGGCAGGAAAGAAATCACACAAAGAATGAGGCTCCTCAACCTGCTGGATGAGTCATCTAACACCTAGTGGACTCAGTAGTTTTCCAGTTTTGTAGTGTGCCAGACAGTAATAATGCCTATTTTTTCAGGAAACAGATGTGAATGTTTTGACCATCTCAAAACTGCTAAATGTGTTGTACAAATACATCTGTATTGTCTGTTTCATTAACAATTAGTTACAAGGGGATTCTTATTAGAATAATACATATCTATGCATGTATAATTTGCCAAAATACTTTCTACTGTCACATATAACTAAAAAGAATTTAAAAAAAGAAAACCAGATGCAAAAGCATCTGATGCCATTATCGGAAAAAAATTCCAAATTATTATTTAATATCCTTAAAGAAATTAATGAACATGGAAAAAAATTAGATGGTTCAAAAAATGAAAATCAATTACTTTTAACTAAAACATCTGCTTAGCAAGAAAGTATAGAAAAAAAGCTTTAGTACATTCTAGAAATATTCTTGAATATTAATTACAGAATTGCAGAAATAAAATTACAGGAAGTCCTGAAAATTAAAGATGTCAACATATAGAGATTAGGCAAAATATCATGGAAAAAAAATTAGTTCTACTACAATGACTCTCACAATCAGTAAATGTGTTTATAACCACAACACAATCATAGGTTTCTAATTTTATTCTGATAGTAAAAAATGTGGTTATTAAGAATTTAACCATGGGGCTGGGGATGTGGCTCAAGCGGTAGCGTGCTCGCCTGGTGTGCGACCCGGGTTCGATCCTCAGCACCACATACCAACAAAAGATGTTGTGTCCGCCGAGAACTGAAAAATAAGTATTAAAAATTAAAAAAAAAAAAAAAAGAAAAGAATTTAATCATAACCAGGCTGGGTGTGGTGGCATACACCTATAAGACTGGTGACTCGGGAGGCTGAGGCAGGAGGATCACAAATTCAAAGCCAGCCTCCGCAACTTAGTGAGGTCCTAAGTGAGTTAGTGAGATCCTGTTTCACTGCAAAAATAAAAAAAGCTAGGGATATGACTCAGTGGTTAAGCATCCCTGGGTTAAATCCTCAGCACTGAAAAACAAAACAAAACAACAACAAGAAAAAAACAATCAAACCTGAGATACTTCTAGAAATTCAAATTTGACACCTCAAGTCATAGAAAAGAAAATATAGACAAAGGAACTTTATAATTCTTAGAGAAATGTAAGTGATTAGAAGTTGGCTACTTTTTCAGAATTAACAGGAAAGAGAGTGAGTTGACCATATGTCTTTATGAAAAGAAAATTTAATTTTAACTTTTGGATTTATATAAGGTTTTTAAAACAAAAAGTAAAGCCTAACTTTCTTATCACACAGAACGGTGAATTCTCCATTTTTCCTCTTCTTATAACACTTTATTAATCAATGGTTTGCCAGCTCAGGTTCAATAATCCTTTTTTAAAAAAACACCACTTATGTACATGTGCATTTTCAAAATTCTGAAAATAGTATTAAAGAAAACCAGAAATTATTTCATTTAAGGTCTTAACAAGTATAGTCAATTAATTTCACAGTATAATGAGGATTAGTGAGATGTCAATATGAATAAAAAATACAAAACCAAGACTACGAACTGAGGTTTTCTTTTGGAGTGAGTGAGTTTGTTTTTTAAAGATCAATTCCAAACACAAAGTACAGGGAGGAGGATGGAATGAGTTAGGAAAAAAATGGTATTTTATTTCCCTGTTAACACTAAGATTCAAAATATTTAGCCAAATCACCAATCCCAGTCACTACCTTAGCTCAAATGTTCACTAAGAAAATATTCAAGAAACAGAAATCCATTGTGAGACACCATCCAGAGAAGAGCTACATTGCTACATATAATTTATTAACTTAGTAGTTTAGTCTCTCAATATTTAGCAAATTTGCTTAAAAAGTAGTATTCCCATTGGTTTATAGTAACATTAATATAAATGCATAATTTCAAAGTCAACACATTCCTTTCACTGTGAACATAAAACTTCTTGAAAGATAATTGTGGTTTGTGGTACAGTAATGACTGTGGCTGCTGGGATAGTACTGTTTAAAAGTCAAAAAAGACAGGCAGGCTTGGAAAAGACTAAACTATATAAACATACTCTCAGTCTTCTACTATTTCCCACCCTTTTCTGTACATACTTGCCTTGTAATACAGTATAATTTATTTCTTCAAATTAAAAAAAAATTAAGATGAATACATTTTCATCTTCACTTCAAAATAACCCCTTTAAATGAAAAAAAAAAAAAAGTTCCTCAAGTTTGTTTAGTTTGGTCAAGAGATGGCTTTCAGTATTTTCTTCACAACACGTACAATTTTTTTATCCTATCTTAGTGAGTCATTATAACCAGTTTGGCAATAAGACCTCCAACACTTTACAAAAAACCTTATTCAAGAAATTATAAAATTGTTAAACCTGCACTTGAATTTTTGTTAAAGACAATGAATTATGACAAAGTCCCCAAACATATGACCATGCATAAACACCATTGGAACCTGTAAATTACTGCAAATAATCTCACCTGTATAATAATTCAACATAAATTTTTGGGGAGGGGGCATAAAATAAATACTATAGTATGTCTTCATTTCTATTTAATGCTGCTAGGATTAGAAGATTAATATCACTAACAGGAAAAGTCAAACTATCTTAAGGCTATTTTCTAAGTAGTAAGAACAATTTCCCAAAACAAAGATAAGCAAGAGCCTATGCCAATACAGTTTTCCTGTAGTGTAAAATAATTGCTAATATGAGGTATAATCTGTAAGCAATTAATACAAATATAAATAGGAGTAAGCCACAACTAAATCATGGTGAAAAAACTTCTAAGCCAAAGTGGTTTGGGGAGAGGATTAAGGGATATGAGGAGGAGGAGACAGGGCAGGTTTCCAGTGGGAACATCATTTAGTGCTTTACTGTTATCATCATCACATATTTAATAATCTGCTACTGTGAAAAGGTAAAACCTTTCCAACTACACTATACTGGCCTAGAACATACTTTATGTAGCATAGTAAACTTATTTAAGTATTACTAATCCCTCATTTGCTCTTTTATTTGGATAATAATCACATATGTATATCAAAAACTATAAACAGAATTTTAAAACACTTATCTAATTTTCAAAATGTTAACAGTTAAGATGAAACTATGTACTACAGAATTGTTTAAAATATCTAAACTCAGGGGTAAAACCAAAGGAAAACATTACTATCTTTTCAGTAAATGGCTTGTTGAAACTTCAAGCTCACTCATTTTTATAGATAGGTTTATTTGATGAGGATTGTGATCCAATGATTGTTTAGCAGCAATTTTACCAAACTGTAAATTCTTTTATTAACAAGCATTATAAACAGATAATACTAATCTTATTTAAAAACTGTGAGTGCCACACTGGTGAATATACAGCTCATGAATAACTTAAAAAGTATTTCCCATTTTAAAAGGCAACACACAGCATACAAAAACCTATACTAAAGAAAGAAGCTATAATGTGGATACATGATTGATGTGTCTAAAATGATATATATATATACAGTACATAATTAATGTTAATTATGTGATCAGTACATTTTTCTATGATTCCCTTCATGCTTCACTTTCCCCAGAAACTGAATTCTGAACTTCCTCTTCTAAAATTGGTACAATCAGGTTATCCTTCGACATCAAATTATATTTCATCACAAATTTAGTAAATCGATGACATAAAAATGTTTCATTCTGTAGAAAGAAGGAAAAGAAGTTATTTTATTATCCAAAATCAAAAAACTAGAATATCAACACATGTTATCATTCTGATAAAAATGTTATTAGTATAATTAATGAAATATACTTACTTCATACTCATCAAATATCTGCCGGTGATGGAAATAAGCATGTGAAAATATTCTGTAAATTCTACGGCATACTGATCCTAGTTTTGCTACAGATGATTCTTTTATGCTAACCCTAAAAACAGAAACAAAATCATGGATTCATAGAGCTCAATAAAATGTTAGGACAATATAATACAATCTTCTCAATTTACAAGTATAGAAATCTACATCTAGAAAAAATAAGTGACTAATCTAAAATCACACAATACTAACAAGTGCCAGAAGCAGACCTGTAACCCTCCCATTATTCCTCACTCCTGGGCCAGTGCTCTTTCACCTTAACCACAGTACTGAAGTTAAATTCAATATTATAGTTCTGAAACTTATAAAGTTCAATATAGTTAAAATGAATCCCTGATAACTCAAAACTTAATACAACATTTTACTATGTTAATACTCTGTCCAGTAGAGGTGATTAAAACAAAGAGGAATATTCCTTATTCTATAGAACTGGATTTTTTAAAAAATCAAAATATGCCTATTTCTGATATTCTTTTTAAAAATATGTATATACAGGATATTGAAATAAAATCACTTTTGTTTGTTTGTTTGTGGTGCTGGGGATTGAATCCAGGGCCTTGTCCATACGAGGCAAGCACTCTTCCAACTGAGCTATGTCCCCAGCCCCACTTAAAAAAAAAAAAAGTATTTTATATGAGCTTCTTGAGCAAATATAAATATTTTGGAGGAAAAAAATCTCAAGTCCAACCACCAGGAAACAAATTGACTCACGTCCCCTACTCCCCAGTACTGAGTATTGAATCCAGGGCCTCACACATTGTAGTCAAGTACTCTACCACTGAGCTACATATTCCTATCCCCCCCCCCTTTTTTTTTTTTTTTGAATTTTTAACATTTTTATTTTTTAATTCTCGGCAGACACAACATCTTTGTTGGTATGTGGTGCTGAGGATCGAACCCGGGCCACACGCACGCCAAGCGAGTGCGCTACTGCTTGAGCCACAATCCCGGCCCCCTATCCCCTTTTTCAAAATTTTTGAGATAGAGTCTCCCCAGGTTTCCCAAGCTGGCCAATCTTCCTTGCATCTTCCTGACTCAGCCTCCCAGGTTAGTAACAAATATCTTAAAAGAATAAAAGACCAATCACAAACCTCACCAATAATATAATGTATACATGGCTTCTTCCCAGATCTTAAAAATCTATAGGGAAACAAACAAACAAAAAAAACTATAGGAGAGAAAAAAGAATCCTACAAAAACAAATGCTCCAACTTAGGAAAGTCTGCACTGTAGGAATACTGTATAAGGAGAGGCTGACTATCAGTGATTCAAGTGAACAAGCTCGTAAATATCTCAACTCTAAAGCATGATAGGAAGAGACCTAGGAAATGGTGCACAGAGGCAGAATTAATCTTGATTGAATTGGTCTATGAGGTTTAGGAAACAAGTCCTGCTGTTTAACTATAATCCTAATTTTAAAACTTGAATAATATGAGCAAGCCAAAATATATCACAGTAATTTGACTAAAGATGTAGTTCAAAGGTAGAGTCTTGCCTAGCACACACAAGGTCCTGGGTTCAACTGCCAGTACCACCAAAATAAAAATTTAAAAAAAAAAAAAAAAGCCCATAAAAATCCATAAACAAATAAACACAGCTTAAAAAAAAATAATAACCACCACCTAATTTTAGTTTTAAAACATCAATCTTTTAAAGTAAACTCACAAAATTTAACATCATGTTTAAAGCTTTGTTTACCTGCTGGGAAAATATTTATTGCTATTCAGAAGACACGCAGCACCATCAAGTGTGTGTCTAGTATAGTCTATAGCAGGACACTAGAAAAGAAAAGATTTTAAAAATGCATCAGCATAAAGCTCTATCTCTTAAATTAGGTATATTTATTATCTAGGTAACTTACTCCAAAGACTTGAGTATATCCTAAGAAAAAAGTCCTTTACAATTTCAAAATGATCATAAAATACAATGTTACATCAATAAATAAAGCTTTTTTATTCACATGAACCATAATATCAGGCTTCTAGAAGATACATTAATCAGTCTCCCAATTTCATTCCAAACAATAAACCTAGAAGAAAACAATGTTTAGGACTGGGAAGATGGCTGGGGATGTAACTCAGTGGTAAAGCACTTGCCTAGCTTGTGAAAGGTCCTGGGATGATCCCCAGCAATACAAAAACAAAAACAAAAAAACAAGTGAAAAGCACCCCTGATTTAACTAATCCAACATGATTATACATTCAACGTCAAATGAATGGTCAATAACTTATACAAATCATATAGTTAGGAAAAACGGCTCCCAAACAACATCCCAGATACACTAATTCCTAGCCTACTGGTTTATACATTACTAAGTGTCCCAAAGCTTCCTTCCCTTCACAAATTATTTCCAGGGACCACTGACTTCCTACAACCTGGAAAACATGCCATTTACCAATCTAAAAGCTCTCTAAAACACTTTCTCCTTGAACCTCTTTTAAATTTTCATGTAAAAACTTTAAGTATCTTTAAGTTTTAATAAACCTGTCTTATTCTATTACATTTATCAGAAACAATCAAATATATCAGCTCATGGAGAGTCAGTGAACTTAAAGAGAAAAATAAAACTACAAAGTAATTTCCCTGAAGACAGACAGGAAGAAACATCAAGGGACAAGAATGATTAGGAATAAGCCAAGAATGGACCAGAAGGAAAACAACTAGAGAAAGGAATAATAATGATTCTAGCTTTATTTAGTAATTTGAATTATTTTTCAGGTGCTGAAACTGAAGTTGACATTTAGAAATGCAATAACTACTAAAGACAGCTCAGTATGGTATCATGGCAAATATATAAACAACTAAAAGGGGGTGAGGTTGGCTGGGCATGGTGGTACACACCTGCAATCCAGGAGACTCAGGAGACTGAGGCAAGAGGACTGCAAATTTGAAGCCAGCCTCAACAACTTAGGGAGGCCCTACTCACTGAATGGGAAAAATAAAAAATAAAGGGCTGGGTATGGAGCTCTGTGGTAAGGCATACCTGGGTTCAATCCCTAGTGCCAAAAAAACAAACAAAAAATCCTGGGCAGGAGGTATATACCTATAATCTCAGCAACTTAGATAATTAAGGTAGGAAAATCAAAAATTTGAAGTCAGCATTAGCAATTTAGTGAGATACTGTATAAATTAAAGGCAATTTTATTATCTACTAGTCAATTTCTATAGTTTCTTGATTATGCACAATTACCTCAAAAGAGTTCAGAAAGTATACTGGGGTTTGAACTGAGGGTGCTTACTTGTTAAATTGCTTAGGGCCTTGCTAAGTTGCTGAGGCTAGCTTTGAATTTTTTATCCTCCTGTTAAACTCCCAAGCCTCTGGGATTATGGGTGTGTGCCACCATGCCTGGCTTTCTGTTTTTATTTTTAATATTAACATCATTCTATAAACTATCACTTGGAAACAGCACTATCATCCTTCCTTGACATTTGGCCAATTCATTGTAACTAGAACTCAGCAAGCAATGTTGCAATTTAAGACTTCATTATAGGTCCTAATGCTAATGATTACCCCAGCTTACATTTAATATTAATAGGGAAGACAGTAGATGTGAGAATGACACTATATTTAAGACATAATGTATCACAAACAGAACATCTCTAACCCAAAGTGAGAAAAATGCATCTTTACATTTTGGCAAAAGGAACCTGGTCTTCTTGACTTAGTTTTTGTTATGGTTTGGATATAGAATGTTCCCTACAGTCTCATGTGCTGAAGGTTTGGTCTCCAATGCAGCAATGCTTAGAGGTGGAGCTTTTAGGAGGTGACTAGTTCATGAAGGCTCTGACTTCATTAGTGATTGATCCATTAATAAGTGAATGGAATACTAGGAGGTGGTAGAAATTGTAGGCACTGGGACATGGTTGGAGGAAGAAGGTTTCTGGGGGCATGCCCTAAAGGGTATTTATAGTTCCTGGCCACTCCCTCCCTTCTGCTTTCCAGCTGTCATGAGCTGAGCAGCTTTCTTCAGCCATGCCCTTTTACCATGATCTGTTTTACCTGAAGCCCAAAGTATTACAGCCAGCCCAACATGGACTTATACTTCTTAAGCCATTAGCCAAAACAAATCTTTCTTCCTTTAAGTTGTTCATGTCAGGTAGTTGTTGTCATAGAAATGAAAAACTGACATAATACAGCTTCTTAACTTCACTTATCATATTAATCACTACATTAACTAGCCAACTTCAGGGAATTATCAATGAAAAGCTATGTGGATTTTCCCAGATATAAACTGATGCACAATCTTCATGTTACTTCACTCTACTAATACAAAAAATGTAATCCTGAATGAAACTGGTCTTCCAAATAATTACCATTTGCTTACACAGGTACCACATACTCCTTATTCTGGGAATTTATCCCCCTTTTTTCGGGGGCATGGGGGGTGGGGGGTGCCAGGAATTGAACTCAGGGACACTCGACCACTGAGCCACATCCTCAGCCCTATTTTGCATTTTATTTAAAGACAGGGTCTTACTGATTTGCTTAGTGCCTCACTTTTGCTGAGGCTGGCTTTGAACCTGTGATCGTCCTGCCTCAGCTTCCAGGGCCGCTGGGATTACCGGAGTGAGCCAATGCGCCTATAGGAATTTATCTTTTTTCAAACAAAAGAACACCAAATACTGATTTTGCAAGTTGAACATCGCTTTCTTTAGCTTTAGAGATCTCTCAATATAATAACCATTTGAAGATCAATAATTCTACAGAACTGGCCTAGAGCAATATCCTTAATAAATGTCAAGTAAAAAGTAATTACTATAGATTTTTTAAAAATGCAGGTCATGGGAAACACAATGCATAGTGTAAACAAACCAGCTATAAAGGACATTTTTAAAACAAGGAAAAGTGAATACATATTAGGCATCAGATAATAAAAAGGAATGACTTAAAATAAATATGATAAACAATTGCTATTGTTCACACTCATACCCTGACAAAAACTGAGAAGAAAAACAACATAAATATTAAAATCTCAAAAGTAACATTTCTACTAAGACTAGGCATCAGGCCTGGGGTTGTGGTTCAATGGTAGAACACTCTCGTAGCATATGTGAGGTACTGAGTTTGATTTTCAGTACCACATATTAATTAATTAATTAAAGGTCCATCAACAACAAAAAAAGTATTTTTTTAAAAAAAGACTAGACATCAATAAGTAATCAATGGTTCTGCCTCTCAAAAGAAAATATAAGGGCTCCGTAGTAGAGCACTTGCCTAGCAGAGGCCCTGGGTTCAAAATCCTCGGCACCAAATAAACAAATAAATAAACAAATAGAAATAAATATTGTCCATCTACAACAATAAAAAATGTTTTAAAAAAAGAAAATATGACAACAAAAATATAAACAAGCATATCTCAACTATTAGTGTGAAAGATATTATTTTGTGGTAAGTCAGTTAATCAGAAAGTGAGTTCTACTGCACGTAATTGTTGAAGTATGAAAAATGACGCTAATCATAAGAAATCCTAAAACAGCACTGTGGTAATAACCTTGCAGGCAAGACATTCTAAACCAAGTGGCAAAACAAACAGAAATTGAAAATTCTAAAAATCTGCCTACCAATGTCTTAAAGATATTTAGGTTATGATGATTATTAGTTATTCTATTTCATAAATCCTCACCTCTTTTGGAGTTTTATGAGCTGCACAAAGAAAAATCCATTGTTCAGTTGCTGTCATTTGAGTACAAGTATCTGGGTGGCATTCACTCTGTTAAAAATAATTGTATTTGTTAATATGTAAAATAATGATGAAAATGATTATCATTTGGGTTATTACATTTCCATATAAAATACAAGAAAAATTATTAGAAAAGTTGGATAAGTCTTTGTAATCACATTAAGTTACAGAAACAGAAATATATCAGAACTTTTAATTACAGCTTTAACTCACAGAAAATATTACCTGAAGTTTGACAGCAAGTCCATTTAGTTCAAGGCAGAATTGCCTGAAAATGCAAATATATAAATGAAAAATCACATTTATTCTCCACAGGTTTTTTTTTTCTTTTTTTTTTTCCTTTTTCTTTTTGAGCCAGGACCTTGCTATGTTGCCCAGACTGATCTTGAACTTGTGGGCTCAAGCAATCCTCCCACCTTAGCCTCCCTTGTAGCTGGGACTATAGGCACATGCCACCATGCCTGGCTCCAGTTATTTTTAGAAAATTAATTGTAGAAATAGAATCTCATCAGTATCATTCTTCCTTTCTCACCACTATTATCACCACCACAAGAACTGACAATGGCACATTTCTTCCAAAGATTTACATATTAAAACCCAAAAGCAATGACCCAAAAAGGTTCAACAGCAGAGTCCAGAGAGTTGATTGTTCTTTTATACATTAGAAATTAATGATTTTTGTAAGAGGTAATTTGAAAATATTTAACCAGTCTTAGAAATTGTGTACTTTTAAACTAAATCATCCATCTATTGTAATAAAATAATTAGAACTGCAGCAGATACAGATTACAAAGATGTTCACAGGAACTATAATATGACAAATTTTTTTGAAATATTTCAATGGGAGGGTAGTAAAATATTGGCACATATATACAAAGGGTAAATGTTTACAGTAATATTTCAGTTGTCTAAAAAAGTATATGTATAAATAAATATTAAAATTCTCTCTTAAAAAAAAACAGCTGCCCCTTAAAAAAAAAAAAAAGTATATGTATATACTCATATACAAAGAGACACAGAATACTAGACTTTTTCTGATAGACTAAATGTGTTATATGTATTTTCAAAGTTTTATTCTCACTATGAATAACATACTCCTTTAAAATCTTCAGAGTTGGGGGTGTACATCAATGGAAGAGCACTTGCTTGTTTCTAGCCAGTATGAGGCTCTGGGTTCTATTCCCAGCACCATAAAACTAAAACAATAATCAAAAGTCAAACATTACCAAATTTATAATGTAGAAGATCTAAATTCTCTATAATTCAATTATTTCTCCCAAAAGTTAACTACTGTTTTAATGCAAATTTATTTTTCTATGTACAGATTAAAATATATTGGGATTGGGCTGGGGTTGTGGATCAGTGGCAGAGCACTCACTTAGCATGTGTGAGACACTGGGTTTGATCCTTAGCATCCCATGCAAAAATAAATAAAATAAAGGCATGATGTCCCTCTACAACCTACAAAAATAAAATTTTTTTAAATATACTGGGGGCTAGGGATGTGGCTCAAGTGGTAGCACGCTTGCCTGGCATTCGTGCGTCCCGGGTTCAATCCTCAGCACCACATACAAACAAAGATGTTGTGTCCGCCGAGAACTAAAAATAAATAAATATTTAAAAAAATAAAAAATAAAATAAAATATATTGGGATCAGATCATATACAATTTTCTAAAATGCTTTTGTACTTAACAGATCTTGCCAATTTTTTCCCCCCACTGCTGGAAATTAAACCCAGGGCCCTGTGTATGTTAGGCAAGTGCTCAACCATTAAATCGCACCCTTAGGCCTTTGGCAATTTTTTGGTAATATTCTTTTCTTCTAAAACAAACTAATAATTGTAAAGCCTATATAATGACTGACATACAGTAAGTCCTCAATTTTTAAAAAAATTTTTTTAGTTGTAGTTGGACACAACACCTTTATTTCACTTATTTATTTCTGTATGTGGTGCTGAGAATTGAACCCAGGGTCTCACATGTGAAAGGCAAGTGCTCTACCGCTGAGCCACAACCCTGGCTCCTCAATATTTTTTAATAAATGAAGAATGTAGGAAATTACAAGACAGTTTTAAATAGGCATTTGATGTAAGACAATCCTCTAAGTCATAAAAATAATTTTATAGTTGTCAAGCTACTGAATGTGTTCCCTATAAAAATACTATCTAGTAATATTTAGTGTACCATATCAAGGTTGAAAATCAAAACTGTTTCCCCCACAAACAAATTAAAAATACTTTGGTTCCACCAGGCATGGTGGAACTATAATCCTAACAACTTGGGAGACTGAGGCAGGAGGACTGCAAGTTTGAGGTCAGCCTCAACTACTCAGCAAAGCCCTCAGCAACTTAGTGAGACCCTGTCTCAAAAAATAAAATAAAATAAAATTGAAAAGGGCTGGAGATATGGCTCAGTGGGAAAGTGTCCCTGGGTTAAATCCCAAATACAAACTACCAAACAACCAAATAAACCAAAACAAACTTTGCTTCCCCCCAATGCAAAGCTAAAACCTAAACAATTAGAAGATGAAAGGGATTTCCAAATGATAAGAATAAAGAGGACATATATGAACTAATTTGGTAAAAGAAAAACCACACTCATTTACATATTTATTTTAGGTACACTATAATAGAAGAAAACAAAAAGACAAGAATCAAAAATTTAGTTGTCTATAATTTTCTTTCCAGATGCCTAATATTTTTCTTAGATTGCAAAAATAACACTACTTCTAAATTACCCATCATCCTCTATTTCCCTGTATCAGTAGGCTACAGGTTATGGGTTTTTGAGTTGTTTCCCATTAAGTGGTAACGAACAGTGGTGGTGATAAGCAAGTGTCTTACCTAATCCAACCTTCTTATAGACAACAGTAAAATTAACTGTTTTGAAGTGTTGCAGGTATAATCTGGGATAAACAGTACAAACCTAAGAGCAAGGCTTTAAATTAATCTACTACAGGGCAATACATACAATGGCAGAGCTGAAGACACAGGCTAGGACAGAAATTTAGTCTGACATCTCAGGTATCAAGCCACACATCCTGGCATAAAATTGTACGCCATTCAAAGGGGTATCTTTTTCTAATCATAAAGATTAAGAATGAGCTACTGAGAGATTTGAATAAAGTCATGATCCAACTCAAAGTAACATAATAATAAAATTAATAACAGCAAGTACATAGCCTCAGGTTCAATAACATCAAGAATGTGGGGGAAAAAAAAAAGGCCCAAAAAGGCTACTTAAGGAACTCTTCTTGGTCAACTATAGTAACATACAATATAACAAAGAGACCAAAGAATACATATATGACTACAATATTAAATTTGCCCCTTCAAAAGTAGTTAATAGAAAAAAAATAACAAAAGTAAATATAAAAGCACCAGGAAAAACAGAATAAAACTGTTATATGTTTCATATAATGCATATCTCACAGTATAGGTTAAATAGGGAACAAAATGTTTTCTTAGATCTGAAATAAAACCTTGTACACTGAAATTGAACCTTACTTTTTAGATTTTGTGTGTGTGTGTGTGTGTGTGTGTGTGCGCGCGCGCGCGCACTGGGGATTGAACTGAGGGCTTTTGTGCAGGTGAGGCAGACACTCTACCAACTGAGTTCTATCCCCGGGAAAACCTCACTTTTTAGAATTAGGTTTGTAGTGAACAAACATGCTCACTGGGAATTGGGGATGTAAGATGTAGGATGTATGTTTAACATAAGAAAAGCTCTGGGTTCAATTCACAGTACCCAAAAAAGAAAGCTTAAGTTCATGTTCAGCCTGGACAATAGAGCAAGATCTTAAAAAAAAAAAAAAAAAAAGAAAGAAAGTGTGAGGCCCTGGGTTTGATCCTCACCCCCACAAAAATAAATATATTAAAATAAAATATTCAAGTGATTTGTCTAATAACTGGCAAAGCATATAAAGAAGTTGTATCATTCTAAAATTGCTCAACCATTTTAACAGGACATATCAAGACATATACATATCTTAGCAAACAGACAGCATCAAGAATTAATAAAAGGGGCTGGGGATGTGGCTCAAGCGGTAGCACGCTCGCCTAGCATGCGTGCGGCCCGGGTTCGATCCTCAGCAGCACCACATACCAACAAAGATGTTGTGTCCGCCGAGAACTAAGAATAAATAAATAAATGTTAAAATTCTCTCTCTCTCTCTGTCCCCCCCCCCTCATTCTCTTCTCTAAAAAAAAAAAAAAATTAATAAAAAAAAAGCCCTGTCTACAAGTTAAGAAATGTATTATGCAGTTAAACTTATACTGTATTCTCTATATTTAATCTGTCAACTCATCCCAGCTCTTACTTGCACTGAGAAGTTTACAATTTTAGTACTAACTTCAGGATGTTGCTGCTTCCAAAGTTAACTCTAAACTGGGCATGGTGGCATATGCCTGTAATCCCAGCAACTCAATAGGCTGAGGAAGGAGGCTCATAAATTCAAGGCCAGCCCCAGCAACTTATTGAGGTCCTAAGCAACTAGACCTTGTCTCAAAAATAAAAATAAAAATAAAAATAAAAAAAATAAAAGGGCTGGGAACTTAGCTCAGTGGTAACAACACCCTTGGGTTCAATCCCCAGAACAAAAAATAATAATGTTAACTCTACCTATTCACTAGTCAACAATAATCTCATTCAAAGGATATAATGAAAGCATAAAAATCCTTACTTTAGGAATATAATTTATCTTTATTTACCAAAGGGAAGACTGGAAGTTTGGACAGTTCTTAAGTAATTCATCAGATATTAAGCCTAGATTAGGACCTAGAGATGATCCTCTATTAAAGTTATTCATGAGTGGGAAAATGGAAATAATGCATCTGTAGTTAAGAGATACAATTAAGGAAAATCATGTAAAAAGACAGTAAGGCCCAAATCCATAAATATAGAAACATGCACAAGCAAGTCTGCAGCCATCTTTCAAAACAAGTGACTTTGTAGCATTACTCCACAGGGAAACAACCAGTGAACAACAAAGCTGAAGAACCTTTTTAACAATTAAGACACAAAAATTTTAGAATGTGGCGTTTTGATCTTTACAAGGTCTGATTCATTATTATCATTAGTGGATACTGAAGGATATCTTTACCAGAAGCATAATTGCTTTTTAATGTATCATAAGAACTTACCTTAAATGTTCATATTTCCACACACCTTCATCTTGGCCTTCAGGAGGTTCAAGAATTTTGTCAATATTGGAGCAATCTGCCCTTATGTTCTGTTGAATATACTATAAACAAAAAGTTCTTATGGTTAATTAAAATATTGTGCTACGTGACAAATTTGGTTTTAAATGTATTTCCATTTTTTAATACAAAACTGCAGTTGTGGTTCAACTTTTGGGTTATACACTAAAAAGAAAATCAAGTTTTGACTCATCCGTTAACTCAAAAAAGGAGGAAACCCTTCCAAGTCAACTTCATTGAAGATAGAGTATCAAAACTAGAACTGGGATCAAAATTGAAAAACCATAGTTTTCATATGAATATAAAATATAGACAATGTAAATGTGACTGTGAATATATCATATGATTCCATTTATATAAAATATCTAGATTAAGCAAACCTCTAGCGATGGAAACTAGATTATCAGTTGCTAAGGTTTGAGGAGAAGAGGAAGGCAGAGAGGAGAATGAAGCTGACTGCTATCGGGGATGGGGTTTTCTTTTAGGGTCAACAAAAACAATCCAAAATTAAACTAAATTGAGGCTGTTCAACTCTGAATAGAACTACAGAATTGTACACTTTAAATGGTTATTTATATGGCATATTAATTATACCCAAGGAAAGTTGTTTTAAGAGTTGACAAGCAGCCAGGCCTGGTGGTGCACACCTGTAATCCCAACAATCTGGAAAGGATTTACCATTCTAAATGGTATAAAGAACACTCATGGCCAGGCACGGTGGCGCACACCTACAATCCCAGCAGCTCGGGAAGCAGAGGCAGGAGGATCAGGAGTTCAAAGCCAGCCTCAGCAATTTAATGAGGCGCTAAGCAACTCAGTGAGACCCTGTATCTAATAAAATACAAAACAGGGCTAGGGATGTGGCTCAGTGATCGTGAGTTCAATCCCTGGTAACCCCCCCCCCAAAAAAAACCACTCATTACCCCAATTAACATGTACAACTTGTATGTTTTTATGTATCACTCTGAAAAACAATTTAAATTAAAAAAGAACACTTGTGATTTGTGAAAGGCTGTCAATACGTTAACACTGACAGGAGTTTGGAAGTTGATTGCAACCCTCACAAATGTCTTTTACAGGTTAAAGACTGTAGCAAAGGAACTGCAGATATGATAGAAGTGGCAAGACAACTAGAATTAGACACAAAGCCTTAATATGTGACTGAATCTCTGCAATCTCATGATTAAACTTTAACAGATGGAGCTGCTTCTTAGGGAAAAGCAAAAAACATGCTTCCTTGAAAAGAAACTCCCGATGAAGATGCTGTAAATACTGTTAAAATGACAACAACAGGTTTACAATATTATATAAACTTAGCAGCAGGGTTTGAAAAGATTGATTTCAATTTTGTTGTTGTTGTTGTTTTTAGTATGGGGGACTGAACCCACAGGTGCTTACCCACTGAGCCACATCCCAGACCTTTTTTTTTTTTTTTTAAAAAAAGAGCTTTTAAAAAAACATATATATATATTTTAGTTTTAGGTGGACACAAAACCTTTTATTTTTATGTGGTGCTCAGGATCAAATCCAGTGCCTCATGCATGCTAGGCAAGTACTCTACCACTGAGCTACAACCCCAGCACCCTTAGACCTTTTTCATATCTTATTTTGAGACAAGGTCTTGCTGAGTTCCTTAGGGCCTTGTTAAATTGGTGAGGCTGGCTTTGAACTTGTGATTCTCCTGCCTCAGCCTCCCAAGCAGCTGGAAATACAGGTGTGCACCACCATACCCAGCTTGATTTCAATTTTTAAAGTCAAACTAGTGTGGGTAAAATGCTATCAAACAGCCAGGCACAGTGGCACACGCCTGTAATCCCAGGCATGTGGGATTAGGCTAAGGCAAGAAATTCAGAGCTAGCCTTAGCAATTTAGTGAGCCCCTATGCAATTGAGCAAGAGCCTGTCTCAAAATAAAAAATTTAAAAAGCTGGGAATGTGGTTCAGTGATTCAATCCCAGTACCAAAAGGGGGAAAATGCTATCAAATATAGTTACTGCAAGTTATAAAGCATTCTCCATTCTTAAAAAAAGATTATGACTTACTGAACTCTGATGATTGATTGCAATTTTTAACAATAAAGTTGTTTGCTTTTTTGCTTTGTTTTTGCAGTGCAGGGGTTCCAACCCAGGGCCTCATGCATGCTAAGTGCAAGCTATACTAAATCTACACCTCCAGGGACTAGGGTTATGACCACATTTGTTTTTTGTATTATCTGAATTAGCAATCTGTCTATTCATTTTCATCTTTCCTAACCCCACGATTCCTTCTATAGAACTTTTACTAGCATTTATTTCACACAAAAAAATAGCACTTATTTTCTTATGTCTCCAACAAATAGTGAGACCATGAACACAAAGACTTAAGTTTTGTTTACTGGCCTCACTTAAACCACCTTACTTGAGGTCAAAGATAAATAATGGTTTGAAATATTAAAGCCATGGAGTGATAAAGAGAACAAAATTCATCAAAAATAGAGTATACACCCTGATTCTTTTGTATTTCTTGGCGATCCCTGTGACTCAGAAGGCTAAGGCAGAAGATTCACAAGCTTAAGGTCAGTCTCAGCAACATAGAGAGATCCTGTTTCAAAAAAAGAAAAGCCTAGGTAACAGCAAAATCTGCTTATAACACAGTCCACAGAATATTTTAAGCCCACTGTTGAGACCTTCTGCTCATAAAAGATTCTTTTCACAGGCTTGCACCACTGCACCTGGCTTAAGTATAATTCTTAAGGGTCCTAGGATTTTCAGAATAGTTAATGAACTTTGGTTTCAACTTGAAGCCATTGGCCTCATTAACTCCTAACATGAGAGGTAGTCTATCCATTGAAGCTTTGAAGGGAAGTATTGACTTCTCTCTAGCTATGAATGTCCTAAATATAATTTTTTTTTCGGTATGAGACTGTTTTGTCTACAGTGAAATTCTGTTTAGAGTAGCCACTTTCATCAGTTGTCTTAGAGATCTTCAGTTTAGAAATAAAACCAAAGGGCTAGGGATGTGGCTCAAGCGGTAGCACGCTTGCCTGGCATGTGTGCGGCCCGCGTTCGATCCTCAGCACCACATACAAACAAAGATGTTGTGTCCTCCAATAACTAAAAAATAAATATTAAAATTCTCTCTCTCTTAAAAAAAAAAAAGAGAAAGAAAGAAAACCAAAAATAGCTCAGTACAGTGGCACATGCCTATAATCCCAGCTACCTGGGAGGCTGAGGCAGGAGGATAACAAATTTGAGACCAGCCTGGACCTTATCTCAAAATAAAAAAAATAAATAGGCTAAAGATGTAGCATGATAGAGCACTTGCCTAGCATGTGCTAGGCCCTGGGATTCAATCTCCCTTCCCCCCCCCACTCTCTCTCTCACACACACACACAAACTCCCCTACCAAAAAAAGAACTCTAGGCTTGATATGAAACCCCAAAATAAATACTACAGCGATGACAGAGAGTGGTCAAATAGAAATTCTGGCTTAGGAATGGAAAAAGCACTTCTAGGGCTTGGGAATAAAGCTCAGTGGTAGAGCACTTGCCTAGTACACATGAGGGCCTGGGTTCAATTCTTAGCACTGTTAAAAGCAAATAAAATTATAGCTTAACTAATACCTAATCTACTAGTATACTCCAATTTCTTGCTTTTATTTTTGTTGTTTTACCTTCTTTCTTCTTTTTTATAGGGCTGGGGATCAAACCCAGGGCCTTGTACATGCTCTACCACTGAACTACACCCCCAACCCCTATTAATTACACCTCACTCTTTGTCACTCTTCTATTAAACCCTAATGCAATCCTTAACAATGAGCTCTACGTATTACTGTTTTTCCCAAACTGCAGATGTTGTTTAATTATCTGTTATTCAAATTATCATTCAAATAATTTTAAGTTCATTATAAAATCAAATTTAGTACTCTAGTCTGTATAAAATAACATATTAAAGTGGATTTAAGACTGACTATAGTTTAATATACCATCTTTTTTTTTTTTTTAAGAAAGAGTGAGAGTGAGAAAGAGAATTTTAATATTTATTTTTTAGTATTTGGCAGATACAACATCTGTATGTGGTGCTGAGGATCGAACCTGGGCCGCACGCATGCCAGGCGAGCGCGCTACCGCTTGAGCCACATCCCCAGCCCTGAATATACCATCTTAAAATGAGGCTTAATTAAAGTTTTAAATGGGCATTTCATTAACTCAGTGGAATCTGGTTTATGCTGTTTAAAAATAAAATAGAAATACTTAACTATGCCAAAGAGGTAATAAAATAATTAGGCTGAGTTATAAAAGAATCTCTTATTACCTGCTGAACAGCAAGTGTACTGTCCATCTCATCAAATGATTCATCAGGCCAATTATAGAAATCCTATAAAAATAAATTAAAGGTTAAAACATATACAAAGTTATAAAGAGGATGCATTAATATTATTATTAATTTTGATTCTGAATAAAAATCCAAAGCTCACACTAGAGAGGAAGAAAAGCCTTTATAATGTGATTATCAGAAATAAATTAAGAGGGGCTGGAGTGCCAGGCGCTGCAGAGCATGCCTGTAATCCCAATAGCTGGAGAGGTTGAGGCAAAAGGATTGTGAGTGCAAAACCAGCCTCAGCAATGGTGAGGCACTAAGCAATTCACTGAGACCCCTGTCTCTAACTAAAATACAAAATAGGGCTGTGGATGCAGCTTAGTGGTTGAGTGCCCAAGTTCAATCCCCAGTATTCCACCCCCCAAAAAAAGGGGCTGGGGTTATGATTCAATGGAAGAGCACTTGCCTAGTATGTGTGCGGCACTGGGTTCAATTCTCAGCACCAAATATAAATGAATAAATAAAATAAAGGTCCACCAAAAACTACAGACATATTTTTAAAAAAGAAAGAACAAGGAAATATCTCCTCTTTTCAAAAAAAAATTTAGTCAATGTTTTTAGGTGAACATCAAGATTTTTAAAAATTAAATACAAGTCAGGACTGGGGATATGGCTCAAGTGGTAGTGCGCTCACTAGCATGTGTCAGGCACTGAGTTCGATTCTCAGCACCACATAAAAAAAACAAAATAAAGATATTGTGCCCACCTAAAACTAAAAAAATAAACATTTTTTTAAAAAAATCTCAAAAATAAATAAATAAATAAACAGACAAACAAACTACAAATCACATTGTTTTCAACCACAAATCTCTCAAAGCTGGTTCCCATTAACCTTTCATGTATAACTTAATTGGGGAGGTGAGTCTATCATTTTTTTGTTGAAGATAGCTAAACATCTCTAAAAAAAAAGTTGCACTAAAAAAAAAGTCTCTAGGGCTAGGAATATAGCTCAGTTGGTAGAGTGTCTGCCTCATATGCACAAGGCCCTGGGTTCAATCCCCAGCAGCAGCAGCAGCAGCAGCACCACCACCACCACCACCACCACCACCAAAAAAAAAAAAGTCTCCAGGCATCAAAAAACTAAATCAGTTTCTTACCTAAAGTAGCTAATTTATGGCTCCATAAGTGTTATTTTAGAAAGATATTATAAATCCTTATTCTAATTCCAGATAATTTCAAATTGCTAAATAAAAACAAAACTCCATCAAAAAGTAGTCATCCAGCCAGGCATAGTGGTACACATCTATAATCCCAGAAACTCAAGAGGCTGAGGCGGGGGATCACAAGTTCAAAGCCAGCCTCAGCAACTTAGCAAGGCCCTAAGCAATTTAGGAAAAGCGTGTCTCAAAATAAAAAAATAAGCAGGTCTGGGGATGTAACTCAAAGGTTAAGCATCCCTGGGTTCAATACCTGGTTTAAAAAAAAACAAAAGAAAAGAAAAAAGAACAACAACAAAACAAAACAAGTTGCTCTCCATTTGGCTGTACAGGTCAAGGGTAGAGCACTAGGCATGTTCCAGGTCCTGGGTTAGATCCCAGTTGGATCCCCAAGGCTGTGTGTATCCAAAAGACGACTATTTTGTTTGCTGGTTTAGGATACTGGAGATTAAATCCAGGCCTTTTGACCACTGAACTACATCCCTAGCCCTTTTTTCATTTTGAGAAAAGATTAAATTGTTGAGGTGGCCTTGAATTTAGAATTGTCCTTCCTCAGTCTCCAAGTAACTAGGATTATATAGCATTTGGACAAATGACTTTTTTTTAGTTGTAGATGGACACAGTACCTTTATTTTATTTGTTTTTATGTGGTACCAGGGATCGAATTCAGTGCCTCCACACCTTCGAGGCAAGTGCTCTACCACTGAGCCACAACTCCGGCTCCACAAATGACTTCTTCTAAGAGGGATGTTTTTGTGAAACATCTGGTACTATTTCTGAATCATCTATAGATACGGGAATGTCTGTGAACCCTGATAAGTGATTAATAGATTTGACTGATTTTCCAGCAAAGTGTACCTATATATTCTTAGTAAGTAAGCAATGCCTGACACACAGTTGGTCTTCAATAAAAGTCTCTGGGGTAAAACTGAGAAGGGGGAAAACGTAGTAATATTCCATAAATTTGAATCAATGTTCAATAAATATGAATCAAAAATCATAGGAAAGTCTTCAAAACACTGAGTAAAAATAAAAGGCCAGGTGCAATGGGTGGCACACACCAGTAACCCCAGTGGCTCTAGAGGCTGAGACAAGAGGATAGCCAGTTCAAAGACAATCTCAGCATGGGAGAGGTGCTAAGCAACTCAGCGAGACCCTGTCTCTAAATAAAATAAAAAATAGGGCTGGAAATGTGGCTCAGTGGTCAAATGCCCTGAGTTCAATCCCTGGTATCAAAAAACAAAACAAAACAAAACCCACAACTGGAAGAATATACAGTGTACGATATCACATGAATAAAAGTTTAAGAAAATGCAAGATATATTCACAGATATAATGCACATATATTAAAAGTATAAAGAAATCACCATTTCTGGATGGTTGGGGGAAGTAGAAGACAGAAAAACATTAGCAACATCATATTCTGAGGTTAGGTGATGGTTATATCTTTTTAATTATCTTAAACATTTCACCAGTGTTTAAGTTTTCATAGTTGTACTATCTGAAAGAAAATATTGAACTAAATTTATTAAGGAAAAATGTCAAATAAAATAATCCTTTCGAACTTGTTCCCAGATAGCTTTTCTTAGACATTATCTAAATATTAAAGAGCAGTTTTTAAATTCTTCCTACATGAGTCACATTTTAAAATGTTTCTTATTCTTTCATTTAAAAAATTAGAATGATTGTGGCTGGGATGTAGCTCAATGATAAGAGCACTTTCCCAGTATGTGTAAGGACCTGGGTTCAATCCCTAGCACTACTAAATAAATAAATAAATAAATGGGACAAAAAAAACAATATGGTAATAAAACTGTAGATTATTTTGTCTTAAAAATATTAATGAGTATACATAATAATACTATATAGAAAAGATGTTAATGATTTCACTGGGAATAAAAAGTTTTGCATCATTTTTTAAAAACATTTTTTTAGTTATACATGGACACAATATCTTTATTTTGTTTATTTATTTTTATGTGGTGCTGAGGATCAAACCCAGGGTCTCTCACGTGCGAGGTGAGCACTCTACCACTGAGCCAAACCCCAGTTATCATAATTGTGATATTTTAGACATGTTATGAGACACCAAAAATCTAGCTCTCCTGGGTACACGCCTTTAATCCCAGGGGCTCAGGAGGTTGAGGCAGGAGGATCACAAGCTCAAATCCAGACTCAGCAACTTAATGAGACCCTGTCTCAAAATAAAAAATAAAAAGGCTGAGGATATGGCTCAGCGATTAAGCAACCTGGGTTCAATCTCTGGTAAGGGGGAAATTTTTCTCATCTAATCGTTAATATTTATTGAAAAACAACTATGTGCCTACATTCCAGTCTAACCAATTAAAAAAAAAAGCAGAAAGATAGATCACCTACTTTTTATACTATAGTTTTATTTTATTTTTTAAAGAGAGAGTGAGAGAGGAGAGAGAGAGAGAGAATTTTTAATATTTATTTTTTAGTTCTCGGCGGACACAACATCTTTGTTGGTATGTGGTGCTGAGGATCAAACCCAGGCGAGCGCGCTACCGCTTGAACCACATCCCCAGCCCAATATACTATAGTTTTAAATACATCATTTTTTATATTCACTGAAGGAAATTCATGTGACAAACAAGAATACTGCTAAAGTCTTTTTTCTTTTAATCTTCCTACATTTTACTTAGCCTTGATTTGTGATAATGTGGAAAAATGCAAAGGAGCTTTCTTATGACAACATAGCAAACAGATATTTTACAGTATTTGTTTAAAATTAATTTTCAAAATTAAGGACTTTTGGCCAGGGCTCTCTGTGACAGAGCTCTTGCTTACCACTCTGGGTCCACAGTTCCTATCCCACTATCAAAAAAATGGAAACTTGATCACTTAAAAATCAGAAAATCAGAAACAATCTTGCCATAGAATAAGAAATAGTTATCTGAGAAAAGACCCTGTAGAAGGAAAAAAAAGTTTAGAAATGGTAAAAGAAAGCACACAAAATTTCCAGTAGTATGAAGGCAAAACTGCCAGTAGAAGTAACTGACAAAGTGACTATATACTAAAACTTTTCAAAACAATTCTAAAATACAGTAGCAGAAACAACTTGTTAAAGTCACTAGTGAATTAACCGGGTAACTTTAAGCAAATTCAGTAGATTGTTTCCCTAGGCTTCAGCTTCCTTACCTTTAATGGATCTGGAAAGAGGTGCAGATATATAAACTCCCTCTGAAAAGTCTCTTTTCCACAATTTTGTAAAAGAAATTAAAATCTATTATTTTAACAAACATGATTATAGCTCCATGACCGTTTTCTTTTCTGACTCATCACTTTTCCTTAAAATTACATTTTAAACATGCTCTTCTGATTTTAGAGCATCTATTTTATGGCAAGTCATTTTGGCTGGGAGAGTAATCAAGTCTGAATGCCAATTCAATTTTTTTAAGGGAAGCATCCCATCTTTTGCAAATCCTAAGAAGCAATACCTAAATAAGCACCAGCTTACCCCAAATAGTGCTCTATTAAAAGTTGATGAGATTATAATCAGCTCATTCCCTGACTATGCTTCATTGAAATTAACAAGGAAATTTATAAAGAATGATATCTAACAAGTCGCAACTTGGTGTTGAAAACTTGCTGGACCAGAAAACAGCTGCAGGGAAGCAGAGGGAGTGATGGTCAAAGGCAAACAACCGGAGGAGGATAAATTATTGCCACCCGCATCCGGCTAGACAAGCTGGATGGGAGCAGACCGACAGGTACGTCACAAGGCAAGTAGGCAATGGAAGCGGGGAGGAGGTAGGCTGTGTTAGCACCCCCTACCACACCGCCGGCCCTGACCCTAGGAAAACCCCAAGGTCTCCACCTGGCTGGCCGCGCCCCTTCGGCGCCAGTCAGCTGGAACTCATCCCCAAGATCATTACCTGCAGTCACCGGACAGGCTTATAGCCTGGGGCCGGGGCAGGCACCCCGGTTCCCCACCGCCACGAGCGCCTCACGCCCCCACTCAGTTTTGAGCTCTGCAGGCCTTGAGGGCGGCCACTGCCGTCTCAGCCCGACAGAGGAGCTGCGGCTCCGGAAGAGCAGGCCGGGGACCAGTGCCCCCGCCCGCCCGCCCGCGGCCGGGGCCCAACCTTCCCCCGGCGGCCGCCAGCTTGCAAGCGCGGCACCGCTGGGTACCGAGAGTTCCCTGGCAAGAAAGGAGTGGAGATGATACCTGCGCCTTTGTGCCCGGCCTGTTCCTCCTCAGAACTGCCGTCCCCTCCGCCATGACCATAGTGCCAGAGTCTGGGCGGCTAGAGTCGGTACCCGGATGTAGGGGACGACTGCCTGCGCGGGGGGCGGGGCGCTGAGGCACTCTGGGTCCGGAATCTGGGGAGGGGAGGCACTCTGCGGAACAGCCGTAGTCCGCGCGGGGCAGGACGGGAAGACAGGGAGGAGTCTGAAGTAGGGCGGGCTAGGCAGGGGGAGGGAGGTTCCGGTGTCGACTTGGAGAAATAGTGGCAGGAAGGCTGGGGTTTACGGACGGTTTGGGGAGGTCCGCGGGCGGGCTCCGAGAGTGGTGACCAAGGATGACCCCTGTGGCAGTGTGCGCGGCTTGCGTCATATTTAAGTGCCTCCCCTTGGGCTCTTGTTAATTACATTACAAGGGCAGAGTTTACGCAATGGCGACCGTTTTGGTAAACCCACGTGCAAGCAAAAATTTAAAGAAACTTAATTCTCCCCAAAATCCACCTAAGGGAAGCAGGGTAGAAAACGGACCAGTCTGGGAAAAATAATAAGGAATTTGCATGAAATCGACCCAATCTGAAATTAGACTGGAAATTTGACTATTAAATGTTTTGCCACCTGCTGTCTACAAAGCCAAGGACTTTTTCAATGACAAGTTTGCGTAGATAGAAGACGCAGATGGTCATTATAAAATGTAGAGTGGATGTCTGGTATTTTGCGTTAGGTGTACTTAGAATTAGCGTTTTTGGAAGTCGGAAGCAGAAGGAAATGAGTAGTCCTTGATAGTGGGATTTTTACTTCTTCCAGGATTCCAAGTTTTAAAGTTAAGTTTAAAAAAGAAAAGAAATAAAAATCCTGTTTAGAAAACTTAAGATCCGGGCCGGTGCCCCGTGGCACAGGACTGTCATCCCAGCAACTGGGAAGGCTGAGGCAGGAGGATCAGAAGTTTGAGGCTAGCCTCAGCATTTATTAAGGTCTTAAACAATTTAGAGAGACCCCTGTCTCAAAAAGTTTTTTTAAAAAAGGACTGGGGATGTAGCTAAGTGGTAAAGTGCTTCCTGGGTTCAAGGAAAAAAAATTTTTTTTCTTTTCTCTGTATTTGGGGTTAAACCTGGGGTCTCCTGCAAGCACTGAATTACATCCCAAGTCCCCATTTACCGTTATTTTTGGTTTTTGTTTTTTTAAGAGAGAGAGAGAGAATTTTAATTTTTTTTTTCCGGGGGACACAACAACTTTGTTTGTATATGGTGCTGAGGGTCCAACCCTCGCACCCGAGTGGACTACCGCTTGAGCCACATCCCCAGCCTCATCATTTTTGTTTTGGTTTTTGTTTTGAGACAGGGTCTAGTTAAATTGCCTAGGCTAGGGCTGGGGGTATAGCTCAATTGGCAGAGTGCTTGCCTCACAGGCACCAAAGCCCTGGATTCAATCCCCAGCACCACCAAAAAAAAAAGAAAAAAAATTGCCTAGGCTAACCTCAAAGTTGAGATTGCCTTCCTCAGCCTCCTGAATAGCTGGAATTACAGTGTGTGTGCCATCAAACCAGGCACACTGGTACCTCTTAAATAAGAGTAATGACTTATTTTTTTTCTGCCTAGCACTTGCTCCTATCTGTTAAAAGATTTGCCAGGCTTGGTGGCACATGCCTGTAATCCCTGCGACTCCAGAAGCTGAGGCAGGAGGATCACAAGTTAACAGCCAACTTCAGTGTCACAAGGGGGCAAAATTGTGACAGATGCAGTCAAGAGGAAGAAATAAAGAATCTCCATGTGCTTCTGCTCCTTTCAATGCTTTATTCACTCAAATTAATACAGTTTCACTCTATAGGTTCTTAATCAAGAAAACAACAATCCTTAATGTTAGGCACTGCAATAGACATAATCAATTCACAGCAAACAATTCTAGATTAATTATAAGCACTGCAAACACACTTAATCATGACAGGCTAAGACAGACATTCCCTCTGTGTGCTAAATTCACTTAAACTTTATGTCCAGCAGATGCACACTCACTCAAACTGTGGTGATCAGATCTGGAACCAAGGCAGACTTCTCCTGGTGTGGAGTGGATAACGGGTTGAAGAGAGGGTCAGGTCCTACGGAAAAGTTGCAGCTGTCACAAGGGTCCAGAAGAGGCGGTAGAGTTTGAGAGCAGTGAGGATCATGCAGAGGATCAGTGATGGGATATCAGTCAGTCCAGGTCCTCATCATGCAGAGTGCATCCTTGTTTTGGCTGGTTGAATTTCTATTCATTAGCTCTTTATTTAACAAATTTGGGAGGTTTTGACCCCCCTCTCCCTTTCAATCCTTATTTACCCTGGGGTCAGAAACAGGTAGTCTCCACCCTGACCTTCTTACCTTTCCTCTTACCAGGCGAGGACAGCCTGCCAGAGGCTTCACTCTGTTTATCAGGGTGAGAGGAAGTAACTTGTCTGAGGCCATACTGGAGGGCTCTGTTACATGTGCCTAATGAGACTGAAGGTTTCAAACTGGGGTTTTTTAAACGGAGTTGCTTAGGTCAGGCCTAAGGTCATCCTCACACTCAGCAATTTAGTGAGGCCCTGAGCAGCTCAACAAGATCCTGTCTCAAAATGAAAAATGAAGAGAGGGACTGGGGTTGTGGCTCAGCAGTACAGTGCTTGCCTAGCATGTGCGGGGCACTGAGTTGATCCTCAGCACCACATAAAAATAAAAAAATAAAGATATTGTGTCCAACTACAATTAAAACATAATATTAAATAAATAAATAAAAATAAAAAGAGCTAGGGGGCTTGGTTTTGGCTCAGTGGCTGAGCACTTGCCTACCGTGTATGAGGCACTGGGTTTGAGTCTCAGCACTACATATAAATAAATAAGTAAATAAATGTCCATCAACAACTAAAAAAAAAATTTTAAAAAAAAGAGTTGGAGATGTGTTTCAGTTAGGTTAAACCTCAAGTAATCCCCCACCAAAGAAAAAAGATTACTCATACAACAAATATTTATTAAGGGCTGGGGATGTAGCTCAGGGTTACAGCACTTGCCCAGCATGCAGAGGACCTGTGTCAATTCTCAGTACTGCAAAAAAACATAAAAGGCCCACTATGTGGTAGGCACAGTACAAGCATGAAAAGCCCAAGACTTTCACCATATGTTATTTAAAGTTTAACAAAGGAGACGTGCAGATCAGCAATTCTTAACACTAAATGTAGAACATCCTAGGACAACACTCAAAAACTACCTCCCTACCAGAGATGGAGGAAGGATCTGTGAAAAGGAGAGTTCTTGGTATGTCTCTTGGTCTATAGATGACTCTACCTCACTCTAAGGACTAAGTTTAAATTCCACAGATTGTGTGGTAATTTCTCGGAGTGTAAATGGTAGTTACCTATAGTCAAAGGGGGGGTCATTTTAATGTTCTATTAATTCCAGATTTGCTAAATAGTTTCAGCCAATTTTGTTTAAAAGTAAAAAAAAAAATGGATGAATATATGTTAAACTCAGGAAAAAAAATACTCATCATTCTCTTTGGAAAGACCAATAAATTTGCATGGTGATGTCAACCCTGACCTTGTTCACAGAAGAACCTTGTTCTTTAGGGCTGAAATGTTTCTACTTCACAACCTTCACATTTTCATTCCTCTGTCAGCCTGAAGATTATGATCTTCAAACAAGAAAAATGTTGGGGGTGAGGGGAAAAGAAAATTTAAAATGAGCTTAGTCATGTGTGTTTCAGTGCTTACTTAAGCATGTGCAAGGCCCTGGATTTGATCCCAACCACCACCAGGAAAAAAAAGAAGAAAAGAGCTTAATCAGTAATAACAGATGTAATGAAGAGTTACTAGAATATTTCAGGTCAAGGAGCCTATTTGAATATTTCAGGTAAAGGCAATATAAACCAAAGAAAATGACCCTGGGCTGAGAATCAATCTAGATTCACTTGACTATTGACTATTCACTTGATTAAGACTTCAAACAAAGACTGGGGGGATATAACTCAGTGGTAGAGCACTTGCTTAACATATTCAAGGTCCTGAGTTCAATCCCCAGTACCACCAAAAAAAGTAAAAGTTTAAGACTTCAAACAAGGTTATCAGTTAAAAGCTTCTTAATTTGTAGCCAGACACAGTGACACACATGCCTGAGAGAGGAGGATTTTGAATTCAAAGTCAGCCTCAGCAAAAGCGAAGTGCTAAGCAACCCACTGAGACCCTGTTAGGCCTGGGGATGTGGCTCAGTGGTTGAATGCCCCTGAGTTCAATTCCCAGTACCAAAAAAAAAAAAAAAAGGTTTCTTAAATTGTAATGAAGGTTCTACATAGTCCTTTTCCTCTACTGAACAGACTACAAAAGCAAAATTAATATTAAACAGTTTTAGAAGTCTCCTGAAGAAAATATTTTTATAAATCTAAAGTATCATAATTTTCAAAATATCTTCTCTAGTATGAAATTCATTTTGGGAAGTGTGTTTCAGGGTGTGTGTGTGTGTGTGTGTGTGTGTGTATATATGAGAGAGAGGGATACTGAAGGTTAAATCCAGGAGTGTTCTTTCTGCCTTGATGATTTTTTAAAATTTTAGGATAGGGTCTCATTAAATAGCATAGGCTGGCCTTGAACTTGCAGTTCTTCTGTCTCAGCCTCTGAAGTAGCTGTGATTATAGGGATATGCCCCCCACACCTGGTGACTTTGGGTAATTTTTAAATCGAAGTACAATTCTGCTTTATTTAACAGAAATACATTCTGAGAAATGCATCATTAGGCAATTTTGTCATTGACCGAACATCATAGTGTACTTGCATAAACAAAAATGGCTGAGGTCACTAGGCAATATAATCTTACAAGACCACTGTTTTATATGCAGTTGTTGACTAAAACATTGAGGCACAGGACTATTAAGAGTGAACAAGTAACATATGCAAAGTACAGGGTAAGATGGTGAGAAACATGAATGTTTTAGATGCTATGATTTTCCTCCAAGACTTTAAGGGCAATATGTAGATTACTATACTACAAAACAGAATGCCTCCAGTGTATAGCATCTCCTGTTGGTTGCCTATTCATTACCCCTTCCGTTTTTGCAGTCTCTTTGCAAACAGACTTGGATCTTGCTCCTTGTCTATTTGTTCCGGTGACCAAGGAAAGGTAAATCTCATCTCCAAGTGAGGGATAAATCCCTATTAGCTTAAGCCAATGATTAGTATGGGGTAGGCATTTAACTCCATTTTATCTTAAAGAAATGTTAAGGATGTCTGATGGAGCACTTTGGGAAAAAGGTTTCTTTTTTTCAAAAGGAGATGCCAAAAGAAATGGTTCCTTTTTTCCGTTATTGGGCATTGCCAAGTATGGGACTGTAGCATCAATCCTGGCTTAAAGGAAGTCAGGCCAAGCACAGTTTAGCCAGTGAACAATGTAAGAAGTAGCTGAAATATGCTTTAAAGTATGGGTAGCGCTTTCATGAGATATAGGAAATTTCATTGCAGGCTGAGTAAAGTTGAAGCAGCAGAAAACCATAGTAATATACATTCACAGTTGGACAAAACAGTGTCATTTATGATTTTATGCATCTTCAGTAAATTTGAACATTTATCAAAGTTAATTTTTTTGGATTTAAACTTAGGTAACTGACTGCAAATGATACTAAACTCTTGTGACTTGTCTCTTAGCAATATTCCAAAATATTTAATCAAATTGGTGGCTGCAGTTGTTGGCCTCCAATGACTGTCATCTTTTGGTATTTACACACTTCTGTGATTCTTTCACATTGAATAGGGCTGATTAGAAAAGCCAATAGGATGTTGTTGAAATGTGACTTTTGGGGGCTGGGGATGTGGCTCAAGCGGTAGCGCGCTTGCCTGGTGTGCGTGTGGCCCGGGTTCGATCCTCAGCACCACATACAAAGAAAGATGTTGTGTCCGCCGATAACTAAAAAATAAATATTAAAAATTAAAAAAAAAAAAAGAAATATGACTTTTGATGTTATGAGACAGTGGGCTTCTGCCTTAGTCTCTTGCCCTATGATCATGGCTTTCAAGTGTGAAGTCAGTCAAGCAGACATATCAGAGGTCTGTGTAGTGAGAAATTGAGGGCTTCTGCCAAAAGCATCAACTTGCTGGCTTGAGTGCATTTTGAAACTGTCTAGCCCAAGTGAAGCTTTCAGATAATGGCAGCCTCATTAGACCCCCAGAATTCGACCAGCTCCCAATTTCTGATCTATATATATAGTGTGAAATGTTTACTGTTGTGTAAAGCCACTAAGGTTGCAACAGATAATGTAATAGTTTAACTTTCTGGGAAGTAGAATGATCAGAAGAGACAAGTCACAGTATTATCCTCTTAACAGGGTACTTACTTATGTTATTCCCTAAGCAGCTTTTCCAATTTCTTCACATGAAACGCATGCTATTATCTTGTTTATTGTGTGCCTCTCCTACATTTCTTGAATCCCCACTGCCCACAATGCCTCCCACATGATTAAAAAGTGACTTAAAAATACTATTAATTAACTGGTCTTTTTGAAGTTACACACAAGCCAGACAATGCCCATTGGTGTTTTTCCAAGTCAACGTCTTAAGGCTAAATGAGATGAAATTCTGCATGACTTGAGTTAAAATTTACATGGTTAAAGAATTAGGCTTAATCTGTAAAAGAGTAGAGTGGTTTGATACATTGCCTGTTATTTTTTAATAGGAAAATCTCCAGATACAGCCAAGATCAAAATATTAAAAAACAAGGGCTGGGGATATAACTCAGTTGGTAGAGTGCTTGACTAGCATGCACAAAGCCCTGGATTCAATCCCCAGCATAAAATAAAACTAAATTCAATCTGGGCCTAGATTGCAAGTTTGAGGCCAACCTATGCAATTTAGTGAGACCAGTTCAAAATAAAAAAAAAAAAAAAAAAACTAAAAGTGCTGGGAACATAGCTCAGTGGTAGAATGCTCCTTCACTCCCCATTAAGGCTAAAAGTAAAAACGAAAAACTTGAGGGGCTGGAGTTGTGGCTCAGTGGTAGAGTGCTTGCCTTATATGTGTGAGACACTGGGTTCGATTCTAAGCACCACATATAACTAAATGAATAAAATAAAATTCCATCAACATTTAAAAAAGAAAAGAAAAACTTGAAACCATGGGAAGAACTTTCAGGTAGTAGACGCTTCAGAATTTGAAATAATACCCAGGAGCCAAAATGGCTATTAATTATACCAAAATGACTTCCTGCACATATTAAGCAGAAGTCAAAATGATAAACTGTAAGGAAAAAAAAATGTATCACAAAAAGGCCTTGAGCCGCTCTCCCCCTTGGCTCATTCTTCAGAGCACTACTTTCACCTTCACCTTCCCTAAAGCTGTGCTTTGCCAGTTTTAAAATAAAACAGCAACAGCACAGCCTGTCACAAATAACCTAGGACACTTGCTCAAGGCCATGGCTTTCCCATTTCTCAAACTTACCCACACAAGTAAGTTTTGAGATCAAAGTGTTCAAACCTTGGATTCATCTTTGGAATTACCTGGTTACACATAAAATGTGAAAGCCCCATCCAAACCTACTAAATCAGGAGATAAATTTTTTAACATTTAAGTAATTCTATTGTGATGCTTGCCTAACAGAATGACTAAATAAATATTGATTAAAACAGGGAAAACAACTTTGTCTTAAAAATTTAGGAACTGCATGTTTCAGACCACTATGTTGCTTTTCAACCTTTGCCCAAAAGGGAAATAATTGGGAAGGTAAACCTGGGCTTCAAAACTATCTAGCCTGGGCTGGGGATGTGGCTGAAGCAGTAGCGCAATCGCCTGGCATGCGTGTGGCCCAGGTTGGATGCGATCCTCAGCACCACATACAAAGAAAGATGTTGTGTCCGCCGAAAACTAAAAAAATAAATATTAAAATTCTCTAAAAAAAAAAAAAAAAATCAAAACTATCTAGCCTGAGGCAGAGTATGAAATTTATGATCAACTTGAATACTAACATGCATTTTTGGGGGGGGTACCAGGACTGAACCCAGAGGTGCTTAACCACTGAGCAACATTCCCAGCCCTTTATATTTTTTAAATAGGGTCTCACAAAATTGCTGAGGCTGGATTTGAATTTCCATCCTCCTGCCTTAGCCTCCATAGTTATGGAGGGATTATAGCATGAGCCATCATGCCCAACAAAAGGTATATTTCTAAATTTGACAAAAATTAAATTTAGCAGATACCTGTAATCTCAAGTAACTTGGGAGGCTCAGACATGAGGACAGCAAGACAGAGGCCAAAACAAAGAAAAATAAACTTTAGTATATCAGACATCAACACAAACAGAAATGTATATACATATTAATGGCACATACTACTTTAGTAAAGAACTAAAATTAACACTGCTGGGCACAGTGGCACATGCCCATAATCCCAAAGGTTTGAGAGGCTGAGGTAGGAGGATTTGGGGTTCAAAGCCAGCATTAGCAACTTATGAGACCCTAAACAACTCAGCAACTGTCTCTCTATAAATAAAACACAAAGGGCTGGGGATATGGCTCAGTTCAATCCCTGGTACAAAAAAAGAAAAGGCCATTAGCTGACATCATTGCTTAAGAGTTAACGCTAGGGCTGGGGATGTGGCATGCTCGCCTGGCATGCGTGTGGCCCGGGTTCGAACCTCAGCACCACAAAGAAAAAAAGAGTTAACTCTAGAACAGAGTGGAAAGTAGCTTTATTGAGGACAGCAGAAAAGAAAAGACTTCTCCCTGGAGGAAGAAAGGGACTCAAGAGGTGGGAGGTTGGAATCTTAAATTTCTTGCTATTTATCTCCTTCAGTGAAAATGTTTCATTTTCTGTTAAATTCAACTTATGGGGGCTGGGATTGTGGCTCAGTGGTAGAGTGCTTGTCTCGTGTGTGAGGCACTGGATTAAATTCTCAGCACAGCATATAAATAAATGTCCATCAACACCGAAGAATATTTTAAAAAATTCAACATACGGTATACTAAATATGTAAGTAATGAACTACCTGTTCCCCAATACCAGTGTTGATCAGCAGAATTAATTCAAATAATGTGTTCTAAATTCTCAGAAGTAGCTAACATAGCAAAAGCCAAAGGATAAAGTTTTAAATAGCATCTTGAAGTCCAAATTCTGGCTTTGCTACTTCCTACTGAGTCCTTGGTTATTTATTATTACCACCACAAAGTTCCTACCTTGGAAAACAGAAGGCATTCAGCCTATGTTATGACTATATCTCACCTTGCATGTTTTTGCCAAATAGATTAAGTAGTAGTGTTGTTTTGAAAACTGGAAATATTCATTCAGGAAATAAGTTTTTCAACACAAAAATTAAGAAACGAGGCATTAAAAAAACCAAAACCCAAACAATGGATTCATCAACTGAAGACTGTACTATAAGGTTGTTATATTTAAGCCAGAATTTTTAAAAGTATAAATCCATGGCTTTGTATCAGGATGAAACAACTATGTAATAAAGGTAAATTCAACATGAAAATTTATCTACCTAGAAACCTTCATTCTCAGAATGTTCTAGATTACTTGAAAAGAGCATAAGCTGGAGAACTCTAAACCACCTTAAGTTATAAAATAAAGACTAACAATTCATTACATATTTTATTTGGAAATGTTTACACAAGTATAGGGAAACTAAGATTTTGAGACAGTGGATGTTATTAGATTATCATCAGTTTATTATAAAAGACACATGGAAATTATTTACATGATGAAAGATCTCAGAACTTCAGTGGAATGGGCAGCTTCATAGGATGCCATTTCAACAGTGATTTGTTTCAGTCTACATACTTTCCAAGAATGTCACCATCTCTAAATAAGAAATAATCCTGCAAATAGAGAAACTATTAGTTAAGACAGCTAAGAGCAAATACTTAACTTCTTTTTAGAACTATTAAGTTTACATACCTTGTCATCTAGAACTACTTTGGTGCCTCCATACTCTGGGAGAAGAACTTTATCTCCAACTTTCACACTAACTGGCTGAATCTCTCCACCCTTAAGATAATAAAGATGTTTATCAGCAAACACATCCAGTTCACTTAACTTTTTAAAAAATAAATATTTATTTTCTTGTAGTTGGACACAATACTTTTGTTTTTTCATATGGTGCTGAGGATCGAACCCAGCGCCTTGCACATGCTAGGTAGTACTCTACTGCTGAGAAACAATCCCAACCCTCACTTAATGAAGGTAATTGGGTGGATACTTTATACTAGAATTGCAGTTTTTCACAACAAAAACACCACTTTAAAATCCTAATTTGCAATAAGGAACATACTTCAACTAAAACTCAGGTTCTGACTTCAGGGTAAAAGCCCAAGGAATTTTACTGGAAAAGCAAAGTTTAACTAACCAAACCTAACTTTAAAATTGTTAAATATTAACATAATCCATAGACAGTGAAATAAAAGGGTTTCTTGAAAGTCCTCCTATTCCTAATTCCAGGACAGTTCCTTAGTAGAAATAAGTTTGAGGAGACTGGAACAATGTGGTTATCATATTTGACCCCCAAATATATATAAAAGCATTTACTGTCCGACACTTTAACTGGAGAAAACTTACAAGGATAAGGTCAACTGTTCCTTTCACAGGTATGCCAACAAAGATCAATGATTGGAGTTAATTTCAGTGAATTGTCAAAAAACCCAGGGACTTCTTGAGACATAACCTTCTGTCTAGTCAAAAATTTAGAATTTGAAGAAAACGATCACAAGGAACCTACCAAATGGCTAAGGACAATTTCAATACACTGGAAATCCCTATCATATAAAACAAGCAAAGTGATCATTTTACAATCACTTTCATTAAAGCAAGGTTAGAGATTACCTAGAAAATAACACAAGGTTTTCTTACTTTTTCCTCTTGCAATGCACCCATTTACCTTTCCTTTAGAGCCTGATCCCACAGCTACTACTGTTGCTTGCAATACTTTTCCTTGAGATTTTTCTGGAAGCATAATGCCTCCTTTGGTTACAGTTTCGGCTGCACTCCTTTCGACCAATACTCGGTCAAAAAGTGGAAGAAACTTCCTAAATGCTTGTCCAGCCTGTTTAAAAAAAATGTTAAAAGAGCTGAAACAACACTATGTAAATTACACTCAACCGACCACACCACTATAAGCATTACATCTAACATGTTCTGGAGTTCAAAGTTATTACCAAAACTTATATTATTCACAGGAGGTGAATTTGAACGTTCCACTTTATAAGTCAAATTTAATTCCCATTCCCTATGTCCCTTTAGGGTCGTTGTGGCTTCTCGCCATCAGCAACCAGTCTATTTTAGGGGTAACCTTAGTTTATTCCAAGGTCAAATATTTTCCGTCCTCAGGTTTTCTGGACACTTTCAGGAAACGATGAAGGTCATTCTTTTTACTTGAGGCCATGCTTTCTCCAAGACACACACCCACCAAGGCCCCGCAGAAGCAGGCGGGCAGCCACGCACGCGTCCAAGTTCCCGCCCCCTACCCACCATGCCTGCGGAACGCGTGCGTCCAAAAAACTCGCGGTGGAGGAAGGGTTCGAGCGGGGGTACCTCCCCGGGGTACAGGTGAGGGCGGTCACCAAGTGGCCCACCATATCACCTACCAGGCCCAAGAGAGGGCCGCTAGGGACTCCCCGTTGGATCCTAACCGAGCAGGATCCGGCGGCTTCCGGGCCACGCAGGACTCACCATGACTCGCGCCACCGCAGCTCGGACTGTGCTCTCTTGCAGCCGCCGCAAAGAGACCCGCAATCCGGCCCTCGGAACACGTGAAAAGGCCGTCCCGCGCGCACGCGCGCTGGATCCTGCCCTGCCCCCGCCCCCGGGAGAGAGGGCGGCCGCGCCAGCGCGCGACGTGATTCGTCCCAAGGACTCAGCGCAGGCCACTGACGCGAGGGCTGGGAGGCGGAAGAAAAGAGGCGCTCTTTCTAGGCTTTTCTAGGCAGCCAGCCCAGGTGAAAGATCTACCCCTGTGTCCCCTCCCGGAAATGACGCGATTTGACCCTTGACTCTAAGAGAGCGCGGCGCTTTCCGGAAAGTTCTGGAACTGAGAGTGGCCCGGGAACTAGCCTAAGCGGGCAAGAGAGGACTGGGCCCGTTAGCCTGACCCTGCGCGGGTAGGAGGGGCGGGGCTCGTGAGCAAGTTATGCTGATGGCCGGGCCGCCGACTCCGAGGGGGCGGGAGCCGCCTGCACACGCGGTGCCGCAGGGCGGGTGGGGGGGTAAGGGGTGGCGGAGGGAGGGGATTCGGGCTCATTGCCGTGTGCGCCTTGCACTCTGTCCCTCACTCGCCGCAGACGGTCTGCCTTGCCGCGTGCACTCCCTGCCGACGCCCCGCAGGTACGCGGTCGCCCTGTGCCGCTTCGTTCTAGGACTGGCGACCCCGGAGTAGGCCTTTCTCCAACGCAGACGTTCCTGAGAATGCTGGCGGGCTACAGCCGGTACTTCTCCACGGCTCTGCGGGCCTAGCCGGCGGAGCCAGGCCTCGCGCGGCCATGAGGGTTCCTATCACGTGCGGACGGTTCGCGGCCCCAGTCCAGGCGTGGGAAGGAGGGCGGACATCCCTGCGGGATAGAATCTGGGGGTAGTAGCTACTTGGGCGCTCATGTGCAACCCGCTCCAGTCCGATTGCGGGGCGCCAGGGCGAGTGGTAGCTTCCGTGAAGGAACTGATTTTTGCCCCGCTGGTAGCAGAGATACTGTACCTCCTTTTTTGACCTTGCTGGGGGCGTCCTGAAGGGAAGACACGTGGGGCTGCGGAGTGGGCCGGGCGGTTGCCCTCATCGCGGCCTTGGTAATTTGTTCTGATACAGTAACCTCGGGTGGATACTTGGAGACAATTTTTGCTGAGCGGCGTTTTGCATCGCCAAGTATACCTATACTTACATGCTCACTCGGATTTGTAACCTTCCTCTACTCCCACTGCCTGGGTTTCGCAGGGACATTTTTGGAGTGGTTCTTTCAAGGCCATTTTAGCGGTAAAATATTAACTCGTTTGGAGCGACTGGGGTAGGTGGCCATGGGAAAGGAGTTGGATATGCTTTGTGCTGGTGCTGTAGGTCAGGCCTGGGGGCGTCTTTTCTGAGCTAGGGCTAGTAACTGTTCTGAAGCTGCCCTGCGTTCCATGGCTCTGACATGGTGGTTATCAGGTCAGCCCACAGCAAACGTTGCATGTATTTTATTTTTTTTAAACACAGGTGGACATGTCTCTGCTGAGACACGAGGGTAGTGCTATTATTGATCATCTCCTTTTCTTCCCCAGAAATGCTTCGACTACCCACAGTCCTTCGCCAGATGAGACCAGTGTCTAGGGCACTGGCTCCTCATCTCACTCGGGCTTATGCCAAAGATGTAAAATTTGGTGCAGATGCCCGAGCCTTAATGCTTCAAGGTGTAGACCTTTTAGCCGACGCTGTAGCTGTTACAATGGGGCCAAAGGTATCAGTATTCTTTATTATTTTAATTACAATATTATTAAGCAAGGAATAACGTTTTGTTAATGTAGGTAGTCTCACTGAACTATGAAATAGTACTTAAAAGAATTTGAAGCTATTGTATTTTCTGGGGATGGTTTTTTGTTTTGTCTATCTAGATCTAGTGGTCTTAAAACTTAAACTGCTTCAGCCAGATCGACCGATTTATTTTGTACAATGTGTGATGTAATCGGGAAGTAACTCATAGCTCAAGGTGGATTCTTAAAACTTAGAGGTACAATTTTGATTGCCTACTTGAATTAAATTTTGGATCTTTTCCCAGTAGTTAATATTTAAGTATAGAGGGAGGAAAGAGTATGGCTTATGTCTTACCATATCTCAAGTGTGTGTGTGTGTTTATGTTGTAGTAAAATATGCTTAAAAAAATTTACACTTTATTGTGGATCAGGGCCTCCTGAATGCTGGACAGTTGTTTTACCCCTGCAATTACATCCCCATCCATTTTTATTTTATTTTGAGGCAGGTTCTCTAAGGTGGCCTCCAACTTCCCTGATCTTCCTTGTGCAGCCTCCTGAGTAGCTGGGATAGGCCTGTGCCACCCTAGCTAAAATTTTACCCTTTTTTTTTTTTTAGGTGTATACTTTAGGAGCATTGATTACATTTTCATTGTGCAACCATCTCTACCATCCATCTCCACAACTTTTTTCATCTGCACTTGGAAAACTATTGCCCATTGAACTATAGTGTCTCATTTTCTTTCCCCATAGATAATAGTGTGTTTATGCCATCACTTGTTCCAAAGCACATATAAAATTCTATATCATTGAATACTGAGTGGCAATATTTTGAGGAAGCCTTTGAAGGTGGTATGCAGCCAAGTGATGCTTCTTTTCAAATTGAAGCTAGTTCAAATTATAATTATCTGCTCAGTTATAAAATATTCCATTTCACATTCAGGAATAGAAAGTATTAGCTTGGTTGAGATCCCAACACTTTCAGTCCTGTACGTGCTGTGTTTAATGTTTAGTAAACCTGGAAGAGCAGACTGTTTAATGATGGTTATTATTTTGTTGAATTTAAAGCAAACAGGCATTAGCCAGAACTTAAGTGTGAAATATTTTAATAATGTTCTGGAATTTTATAGTTTGTCTTTTTTTTTTTTAAAGCATTGAGTTAGAAGATAGCTTTCTTTTTTTTTTTAAGAGAGAGTGAGAGAGGAGAGAGAGAGAGAGAATTTTTTAATATTTATTTTTTAGTTCTCAGCGGACACAACATCTTTGTTGGTATGTGGTACTGAGGATCGAACCTGGGCCGCAAGCATGCCAGGCGAGCCCGCTACCACTTGAGCCACATCCCCAGCCCCTATAGTTTGTCTTATGTTCTTGTTCATTTTATAAGATGACATCTTTTAGTCCCTAGGATTTTTACCTCCCATAATACCTCATTCAAAGTTAATGCTCTTGGCAGAGAAGTGGAGAGGTCATTTTGTCTGTAAACTAAGAATGTGGATGAACTTGCCTTTGAGATTCATATTGTGGGACTGATACAAATGACACAATTTGTATTGAGGATTTTAAATAGTTTTGCCGTGTGTGTGTGTGTGTGTGTGTGTGTGTGTGTGTGTGTGTGTATGTATAGTGCTGGGGTTTGAACTCAGGGCCTTGTGCATGCAAGGCAAGCACTCTACCAACTGAGCTATATCCCTAGCCCATAATTGCCTTATTTCTAAAGAATGCTTTTTTAAGAAAGTTAAGTATAATTTTTTTATAGTGGTCTTGTCATTTTTTCCCTCTGCAATTATAGGGAAGAACGGTAATTATTGAACAGAGTTGGGGAAGTCCCAAAGTAACAAAAGATGGTGTGACTGTTGCAAAGTCAATTGATTTAAAGGATAAATACAAAAATATTGGAGCTAAACTTGTTCAAGATGTTGCCAATAATACAAATGAAGAGGCCGGGGATGGCACCACCACCGCTACTGTACTGGCACGCTCTATTGCCAAAGAAGGCTTTGAGAAGATTAGCAAGGGTGCTAATCCTGTGGAAATCAGGAGAGGTACGAATGTCTTTATTTCACTATTTCTAAAAATACTACTTTTTGGAAATAAGACTTCTTTTCTGTCATATAATGGAGTGAGAGGTGTTGAGTAAACCTTAGAGACAGGCAACATACTTTAATTAGAAAGACTTGAAATTCTTGAAATTATACCCATGGATCTTTTCTTGGTCCGGTTTCAAAATAATTTTGGTATTGTGAGACTCGGTTTGCACTAGGTAAATCTTAAGTTACTGCTTCATTGCATATTATCCAACTCCATGCGATTAGGAAAAGCACTGGTACAAAAGCTGTATACAGACTTAATTAAGGGATTAAAATATTAGTCATGAGCTGGGAGTGTAGCTCAGTGGTAGAGTGCTTGCCTGGCATGCATAAGAACCCTTGGTTCAGTGTGTAGTACCAGTAAATAGTCACCTCAGTATTTCTACTGTACATGGAAGTAATGAAACCAATATATGTTTTTGAACTAGGTGTGATGTTAGCTGTTGATGCTGTAATTGCTGAACTCAAGAAGCAGTCTAAACCTGTGACAACTCCTGAAGAAATTGCTCAGGTAAGGACATTTTGTAATGTTATGATAAGGGTTTGCTTTTAGTGATATGTATGGGTTGGTATGTTATTGTTTTGGTTTTTTTCGTACTTGGGATTGAATCCAGGGGTGCTTTAACACTGTGCTACATCCTCCAATCCTTTTTATTTTCTGTTTTGAGGCAGGTCTTCCTGAGTTGCCCAGGCTGGGTTATCCTTTTTCTTTAGCATCCTCAGTTGCTGGGTTTGCCTGCTAATGCCACCATGCCCTGCACTTCTAAAACGTTTTTAAAATTCTCTTGCCATAATTTGTGCTTGAGATAAAACCAGGGCCTTTGCACATGCTAGGCAAGACCACCAAGTCACATCCTGTCATTTGGATCTTTATGGGTTATTCTGTGTGGCTATAAAATGGATTCATACACACATGAACATGTTCTTGATTCTTGTCAGTTATGCTTTTACTTGCAGTGCTAGGGATTGAATCTAGGGTCTTTCATGTGACAGGCAAGCACTCTTATTATGGAGCTAAACTCCTACCCTTGATGACAATTTATGATATCACCTTATTTGCCAACAAAAAATAATGAGATCAGTTTTTTCTTGCTGTTTTTGTTTAAGATAATGTATTTGGGCTGGGGTTGTGGCCCAGCAGTACAGTGTTTGCCTAGCTTGCGCGGGGCTTTGGGTTCGAGCCTCAGCACCACATAAAATTAAGTAAAATAAAGGTATTGTGGAGGGGCTGGGATTGTGTCTCAGTAGGTAGCGCACTTGCCTGGCATGTGTGAGGCATTGGGTTCGATTCTCAGCACCGCATATAAATAAATACAAAGTATCAGCAACTAAAAAAAAAATAAAGAAAAATAAAGGTATTGTGTCCAACTACAATAAAGAAATAAATATTTTTTAAAAAGATAATGTATTTATTCCATCTTCGAAGTAATAAGTTTAAAAAGCACTGAACCAGAGAATCAATATTTGATTAAATCTACCGCATACACACCTATAATCCCAGCTACTAGGGATCTGAGGCAGGGGTTTCCAAAGTTCCACACCAGCCTGAGCAACAAGACTTGGTGTCAAAATTTAAAACAAACAAACAAAAAACCAAGTTTTAAAGACCTGGGGTGTTGCTTATACATTGTTATGTGTGAGGTCTCGGGTTCAATATCCAGTATGGAAAAGAAAAAAATATGTAGTGAATTCCCCTTTCTTCTGGATAGAAGTATCAGTTTGGAAGCTACTAGGAAACTCCAAGGGTATTGATTGAGGACAATAGCATTACCATTTAATTTTGAGGAGTAACAATTATTTCAGGTTGCTACCATTTCTGCAAATGGAGACAAAGAAATTGGCAACATTATTTCTGATGCAATGAAAAGGGTTGGAAGAAAGGGTGTGATTACAGTAAAGGTAAGTGTTTGGTTTTTTGTTTTGAAACAGGGTCTTGCTTTATCGCCCAGATGGGCCCTAAACTCTTCCTTTTTCCCAAGTAGCTAGAACCATTGACATGTGCCACTGCATCTGCTTCCAAGTTTTGTGTTTTATCAGTGAAGTCCTATATCTAATTCTTTGACTTTTGATAGGATGGAAAAACACTTGAGGATGAATTAGAAATTATTGAAGGCATGAAGTTTGATAGAGGTTATATCTCTCCATACTTTATTAATACATCAAAAGGTAAGAGCAAAACTTTAAAAATACACCTCAGTAGTATAGGTGTTACGTAGTTGGTAGCACACCACTAGAAAGCATTTGTAATATTTTTTCTTAACATTTATTAGTTATAGGTAGACACAATATCTTTATTTTATTTTACATGGTACTAAGGATCAAACCCAGTACCTCACACATGCTAGGCAAGCGCTAAATCCTCTGTGACACAACCCCAGCCCAGATTTGTGATATTTTAAAAGTTAATATTATAGTAAGCAAAGAAGGAAAAAATATGAACCTTTTCACCACTTTTTAATAATGGTATTGAAGCATTGTTTTAACTTTTCATTAAATAAGTTGTGGTCAAATTATTCTCAGTAGTGAAATGTTGATTTGAAACGTACATTGTTTTTGCAGGTCAGAAATGTGAATTCCAGGATGCTTATGTTCTGTTGAGTGAAAAGAAAATTTCTAGCGTCCAGTCCATTGTACCTGCTCTTGAAATTGCCAATGCTCACCGTAAACCATTGGTCATAATTGCTGAAGATGTTGATGGAGAAGCTCTAAGTACACTTGTTTTGAATAGGTAATAGGCAGTGTATGTGGTTTATATTTCTAGGGGAAAGAATTATGTATATTTCTGTTTGAGATATTCATTTTGTGTCTCCACATTTGATTCACTTATGTTTTTCAGTATGGGAGGTTGAACCCAGGGGTGCAGAACTACCAAGCTACATCCCCAGCCCTTTAAAAAAAAAAAAAAGTCTTACGTTGCTTAGGGCCTTGTTAAGTTGCTAAGGCTGGCCTTGAGCTTTCCATCCTCCTGCCTCAGCCTCCTGGATCTTTAGGTTTATAGGAGTGTGCTACCATGCCTGGCTTGATTCACTTGTTTGTAGCTAGGGTAATAAAATAATGTTAGGCACTTCATGTCATGTGTAAACATTAATAAACAATCTAAAAGAAATTAGCAATCAAAGTGAGTTCTTCACTATTCTGTATTTAAATATCACTTTAAAATTTAATATAAGTAATGTTCATGCTATAAACATAATCTCGAGCATTAAGATTTTTTTATCTTAGAATCAAGGTATATCCAACCCAATACTTTCCTAGTTTTGTTATAGTGAAAATGTACAAATTAATTAGGAAGTGTATTTCAGATATAAAATACCTTGAGTTGATCGAAAAGTTCTATGTGAGCTTGCTTAATGTGGAGTATCTTCCTTAGCTTAGGTTTCCAAAGTGTGGGGAGTAGGGGAGTCAAGAAAAACCTTGTAGATAGTGAAATTTGAAGCCTACCTACCTTGGTGGGTTTTTTTTTTTGTTGTTGTTGTTTTGTTTTGTTTGGTAGTTGTTTTGATTTTTGTGGTGCTGAGTGTTGAACCCAGGGCCTCACATGTGCTAGGCAAGCACTATATACCATGAAGCTAGATCCACTTCCCCTAAAGCCTACAGAGTTTTTATTGAATCATTTACTGATAGATAGCTGTGAAGTTGATGTCTGATTCACTTGGCATATCATCACAGCTTACTGTTCTGATTTCTGTCTGTCTTGGGACTATAGACCAGCTCTGAGTCAAATCTAAATATTCCTTCTGTTCTACAATCTGCTTTCAGATGGACATTTCTTTGATTTTGTATTCCAAGTATTCATTTACCTGATAAAATTTCAGGTAAATTTAATGCCACCATCAGCTTTATATAACATTTATTTTAAAGGAATCCATTCAGAACATTGCTTGTTCATACTAACTAACTTGTTATAATATTGATTGGAACCCATAGAGCAAAATGATTATTAAATGACTCAAATTTAATATCTATTATTACTATTTTTACCATTTATAAAATTAGTGTACCCTTTAACGTAAAATGATGTGTTCTTTGTTCCTGGGTCTAGCTGTTGAACTGCAATGGGAGGCTATCCATTTATTTTTTTTAAAGGTAATCAGATAGGAATATGTATATGAGTAGAAAATAGTCCTGCCTGTCTCATATCTTTCTGGTCTTAATTTGACCAAAGTTAGAAAATAAGAAAGAAAATTCAGTGGCAGCAGTCCTAAGTAATAGTACTGCAACTTAAGGGGAACTAAGCCGGGTATTTTTATTCTATTTAAATCTTATCATTAATTGTTCTTAACAGGCTGAAAGTTGGTCTTCAGGTTGTGGCAGTTAAAGCTCCAGGTTTTGGTGACAACAGAAAGAACCAACTTAAAGATATGGCTATTGCTACTGGTGGTGCAGTAAGTTAAATGTGATGTTCATTTACTGTATGTTATTTATACTTCCAGGTCTGAAATGTATAAGTAAATGTCTACTATCTGTTTCTGTTGGATGTCTGGAAAGTGGGAGTTAGATTGGGTTCCCTTTCTTTCGTTGCAATTAGTCTGGCATAAGAATGGGTTTACTGACTATATCTGTTTTCAGTTTTGAAGGAATATGATAGAATGGATATAGAATTTAGACTGGGTGATGTTTTCTTAAATAATACTAATGACAGTTGTGATGATTAAGTGAGAAGTTGGAAATGCAATGAAAGACTATTCAAATCTTGTTCTGACCTAGTAGTAGCTTTGAAAAACTATATGGTATTTCAAGATGTTTCTCCTGTCAAAATACTTGCATTAATAAACTTGGTACAAAGGAAGACACTGTAACCTATAGGCATTCACTTTGTAATTTTTTTATAGGTGTTTGGTGAGGAGGGTTTGACCCTAAATATTGAAGATGTTCAGCCTCATGATTTAGGAAAAGTTGGAGAGGTCATTGTCACCAAAGATGATGCCATGCTTTTGAAAGGAAAAGGTGATAAAGCTCAAATTGAAAAGCGTATTCAAGAAATTACAGAGCAATTAGAAACGACAAATAGTGAATATGAAAAGGAAAAACTGAATGAACGACTAGCAAAACTTTCAGATGGAGTAGCTGTGCTGAAGGTAAGATTTATTATAGGGGGTAAAGTGTCTTGGCTTCTGAGCCTTTTTTTTTTTTTAATATTTATGGGATTAACTTGGTCATGGAAATTCTGATTTCTTGCCCAAAACATTTCTTTTGTGAGAAAGGATCTCAGTTGCAGAGGCTGGCCTTGAACTTGGGATCCGCTGGCCCTGGGTGCTTTTTAGAAATGATCTGGCATCTACATCTTGAATGGGAGAGACCATACTACTTGGAATTCTTTTAACATTTAGGTTGGTGGGACAAGTGATGTCGAAGTGAATGAAAAGAAAGACAGAGTTACAGATGCCCTCAATGCTACAAGAGCTGCCGTTGAAGAAGGCATTGTTCTGGGTGGGGGCTGTGCTCTGCTTCGGTGCATTCCAGCCTTGGACTCACTAACTCCAGCTAATGAAGATCAGAAAATTGGTAAAGAAACAAAACTTTCAAATGAATTTACTTGAAGCCTGATTTTGGTTTCCTGAATAACTGAAGTAGAATAATATACTAATGAAAGAAAGTAAATTTGCTAAAAATTGCTTTTTTGCAGGTATAGAAATCATTAAAAGAACACTCAAAATTCCTGCAATGACTATTGCTAAGAATGCAGGTGTTGAAGGCTCTTTAATAGTGGAGAAAATTCTGCAGAGTTCCCCAGAAGTTGGCTATGATGCTATGCTTGGAGATTTTGTGAATATGGTAGAAAAAGGAATCATTGATCCGACAAAGGTAAGTAGTTAAATATTTTTAGTTGTAGATGGACACAATATCTTTATTTTTGTTTATCTTTGTGTGGTGCTGAGGATTGAGCCCAGGGCCTCATGTGTATGAGGCAAGCACTCTACCACTGAGCTACTGCTCCAGCCCTAGTTGAATATTTTTTTAAAATTCTTTTAGAAGGGGCTGAAGTTTTAGCTCAGTGGAGGAGCGCTTGCCTATCACATGTGAAGCACTGGGTTCAATCCTCTGTACCACATTAAAAAAAATAAGTAAAATGAAGGTATCTTTTAAAATTCTTTTAACAACTCAATATGAGACAAATTTAATTATCATAACTCATTTTTCTAAGAGAAAAATAACATTTCATTACACTTTTTCTAGGTTGTAAGAACTGCCTTATTGGATGCTGCTGGAGTTGCTTCTCTGTTAACTACAGCAGAAGTCGTAGTCACAGAAATTCCTAAAGAAGAAAAGGACCCTGCAATGGGTGGAATGGGTGGAATGGGAGGTGGTATGGGAGGTGGCATGTTCTAATTCTCAGAATAGTGCTTTACCATTATTAATGAACTGTGACAGGAAGCTCAAGGCAGGGTTCCTCACCAATAACTTCAGAGAAGTCAGTTGAGAATGACTGAAGAAAAGGCTGGTTGATGTTTAAGAAAATCACTATAACCATCAGTTACTGGTTTCAGTTGACAGTATATAATGGTTTACTGCTGTCATTGTCCATGCCTACAAATAATTTATTTTGTATTTTTGAATAAAGACATTTGTACATTCCTGATACTGGGTGCAAGAGCCATGTACCAATGTACTGCTTTCAACTTAAATCATTGAGGCATTTCTACTACTATTCTGCTAAAATCAGGATTTTAGTGCTTGCCATCACCAGATGAGAAGTTCAGAAGCAGCCTTTCTGTGGAGAATAATTGTGTACAAAGTAGAGAAATATCCAATTATGTGACAACCTTTGTGTAATAAAAATTTGTTTAAAGTTAATATTTGTGTTAGCTTTTACATTAAGTTGGAGAGGAGGGACAGCTTGCATGTGTAAAACACTTCACCAATAGTATTTTCATGTAGCTCTTTTTTTGCACACTGAATTGCATCATTGGTAATTGGAGGAATTTTTTAAAAAGGCAGGAGACCTGATGGGGGAAATGTTGGGTGTATTGAGACCTGGTCATAATAGGCAATCTGTTGTTTCTTGTGGGAGTTAGGAGTTCTTGCTGGGTGCCCACAAATGAACAAAGCCTACTAAGTCTTACTTTTGTAAGGGGTGTGCCATTCCAGCATGGAGAATTTGGATATGCTAAGCAAGCACAATATTGAGCTACATCCCAAAGCACTTCATTATTTTTTTTTAAACAACTATTTTTTTTTTTAAAGAGAGAAAGAATATTTTTATTTTTAATATTTATTTTTTAGTTTTTGGCGGACACAACATCTTTGTATGTGGTGCTGAGGATCAAACCCAGGCTGCATTCATGCCAGGCGAGCGCGCTACCACTTGAGCCACATTCCCAGCCCAGCACTTCATTATTTTTTAATAACTTGAAATAGGTTCTGGCTCAGTGTACTTGATGTCTATCTTGAAGTTGCAGAATGTATACCTCTTTTCGTGTGGGAAAGGATTTGACTAAGCTTGGCACTGGGCTGCTTCTCTAAACTAGGCATTGAGGCATGTGTTCTTACTGTCTTGTAATGCAGGGGATTGAACCCAGGGCCTAGTACACAGTAGGCAAGTGCTCTGCTGTCCTTAAGGATGTAAGTTGGGCAGAAGTAGAGTCCCGTTTAAAAAGGAAAAGTTGATCACAGATGAGAAATCTTAAGTCGAAATCTTCCACCTAGTTACCAGAGCAAGGTATTCTTAGTTGAATAAGTCAGATTTGAGGAGACTAAATGACCTGTTATTTAACAAATAAGAGGTCAAGTGAGGTTTTTAGAAAAGGAAGGGGGGTGCTGGGGTTGTGGCTCTGGTGGAGCACTTGCCTTGTGAGGCACTGGGTTTGATTCTCAGCACTGTATATGAATAAATACAATAAAGGTCAACAAAAATTTTAAAAAATGAAGAAATGCCTTAATATTAGGATTTGTAGGAAGAATTTATCTTCTAGGTAATTGTTTCAAGAGAATTCAAAAAGGCTGCAGCCAGAGAGATGTGGAAATTTCTTTTTTTCTTAGCCTTAAGTGCAAACACCCATGGTCATACTTAATGGAATTGTGTAGACCATAGTCTTAATCCTTTCCATTCTACTTCTTTCAAAGTAGAAATGATTAATAAACCCATTTTTAGGCCAGGCTCATGACAAAAGATGAAAGGGACTTTAATCCAACCTCCACCTCCCAAATATCCAATAGAAAAAGACAATATCTGGGCTGGGGATGTGGCTCAAGCGGTAGTGTGCTTTCCTGGCATGTGCAGGGTGCTGGGTTCAATCCTCAGCACCACATAAAAATAAAGATGTTGTGTCTACCGAAAACTAAAAAAAAAAAAACATTAAAAAAAGAAAATCTATCCATGAAAAGCATGTTCTATCTTCTGTGATAACAAATTTGGGGTAGGTTCTAGAAAGGGGCAGGAATACCAACAGTATTTAGTCAAGATAGTAGAGCACAGCCTCGCACGTGAGGCACTGGGTTCAATCCTCAGCACCATGTAAAAAAATAAAGGTATTATGTCTATCTACAACTAATTTTTTTTAAAATTATTAAAGATGTCAGTGTGGGTAAGAAAACAGGTATTTATTTAGATCTCTTGAAGAAACCTGCTGCAAGTCAGTTCATGGACATTCCCTGGGAAACCACTCACAAAATGTCAAGAGAGATTGACCTGAAGAGAAAAGCAGCATGGAATGGCCTTACTGTGAAAACAAGCAGGATTTAATTGCCTTTCTGCCAAGGATCTATATGTACGAAGGAGGGGCTTTTCAAATAAAAATGTCCGGAATTATGTAGAGAGGGGAAGCAAACGATGATCCAGTATTTAGCCCCAATCATGGAAATAAACCTGGATAAAACAGGAATAACCCTTGGGAAATTAGGGAGTCAGATCCTGCTGACTCAGGAAAATTCATGAGGAAGTAAAACATTTCAACTTTAAATGAAATAACCCCTGCTAGGCTCAGAGTTTGGAGCATCCAAAAACCTTTAGTTTGGGGCCTATGATTTATGTATCTTCCTAGTTCTTACAGCAACAAATTCAGTATGATCATTTTCAAACTTGGTTAAATGCCGGGACCTATCTATGTTGGGAGTTAAGATGCCAATTGTGGTGCTTACCTGTAATCCCAGTGACTCAGTAGCACTGCAAATTCTAGGCCAGCCTCAGCAATTTAGTGAGATCCTGTCTCAAAAAATATAAAAGGGCTGGGGATGTAGCTCAGTGGCAAAGCATGGCTGGATTCAACCCTCATACTTTAAAAAATGAAACATTACACAGCTGTAATTCCAGAGACTCGGGAGGAAGAGGCAGCAGGATTGCAACAATGACGCCTACCTGGCAACTTGGACCTTGTCTCAAAATGAAGGACCGGAGATGCTCAGTGCTTGCCTAGTATGCATGAGGCCCTGGGTTCAATCCCTAACAACCTCCCCGCAAAATAATGGAAACAGTCTTCCTAGGATACTATGGTTTGTGATGGGAAAAAAAATCAAATGGATCTAGAACAGTTATAGCTTGAGAGCATGAATACTTTCAAAAACATCCAGAGAAGTCATGCATTGGTGCACATGGGTAATCCCAGCTACTCCAGGGCTGAAGCAGGAGGATCACAAATTCGTCAGCCTCAACAACCAAGATCCCAACTCAAAACAAAAAGGACTAGGGCTGGGAGCTGGGGTTGTGGCTTAGCGGTTGAGCACTCACCCAGCACGTAGCACATGCAAGGCCCTGGGTTTGACCCTCGCCACCACATAGATAAAAGTATTGTGTCCATTCACAACTAAAAAAATTCTATACATACATATAAAATAATTTAAAAACCAAGAGAATTTTATAAATTGGATTTGCAATTTTAATTAAATGTTCAGAAATCCTTAGGTTTGCAATATTTAAATGCTCAGGGAAATTTATTTTGCTAATTCCATATAGTATGTGAATATTTAAAGGAATGTTTAAATTCATAAGATTAATAAATTAAGTATTAAGAACAAATAAAATTATTCTGCTCCCTGTTCCAAGAGAAAATATTAAAAAACGATTGGCCTCACAAACAAGGAACACATAAGGAACTCCTGGTCACTAAGGGAAAAGAGTAACAGCCAATACAGTGTAGTACTTAAGTGTTTGTGAAGGGAAGAAAAACAGATAAATCTAATTAGAAAGACTGAGCCTGAGAAAAGAGAGCAAGAGTAAGGCAGAGAACTAAAAATAGATTTAAGGGAGCACCTACACTGCAAACTTCGACTACTCTTGGCTCTTTTCTAACTGCTAAGTGTTTGAGTGCTTGTCCCCTCCAATCAACTATAAAACAATGACATATTCTGACACTACAAATTAAAAATCTAGCTCTCAGTCACCCTTTCTCAGAAAGCCGCAAAAGGATTTCCTTCAGCATTAGGGAGTAAATAAAAATTTAAAAAGGCCAAAAGATTCAGGAAATAGGGGCCCAAAATTAGAGAGATGAAGGAAATCCTACAACGACTGCAGGAAATCCCTAAGATTACAGCTGAACAACATCCTAGAGAGCAACCAGTTCAGATTGGAGCAGGAAGATAAAGGCTTGGCCTACAAATAATTGTGTTCAAGTGACTTGAACACTAGAAGTCTATTATCTCCCAAAGGAGAAGTGTAAAGTTGGTACTACAAGGATGGTGTTAAAGAGTTAGCCTCTCTGAAATAATTTGGGTCCTCTCCATAGTAAAAAGATGGAAGATGTAGCCACAAACCTCGGGTCCTCAAACAGTAAAAAACAACAACAACAAAAAAAAACCAACACCACACCAAGGAAGAGAAGTTCCTTCTACAGAGAGAATAATTTTACCAAGCAATCCCACTGCTATAAATCTTAGATACCACTGACCAGGTAAGTTTATAAAGTTGGTGTTTTCTTTCCCCTTAAAATATGTGGCTGGGCATGGTGGTGCATGCATATAATCCCTGCAGCTCAGGAGGCTGAGACAGGAGGATCCCGAGTTCATTAAGCAACTCAGTGAGACCCTGTCTCTAAATACAAAATAGGGATGGGGATGTGGCTTAGTGGTTGAATGACCCTGAGTTCAATCGCTGGTAATGGCCCCTCTCCCCAAAAAGAAAAAAGAAAAAAATATGGAAAGCACAGATGACAAATTTTAAATCAATAAGTCCTGGTCTCAAGACTGTTGGACCAGGTCAGGCAAGATACAGGAACCAGTGATGTGGGGATTTTAACCTGTTTCTACCACTTCTTGTGACATTAGTCAAGGTTACTTAACCTCTCCATCTCTTTCTTTGTACTGTATGTAAAATGGGGATAATAATAGAATGTATTTGAAAGAGTTACTATGTCTAACACATAGTACTATATAAGTACACAAAACAAAACAAAAAAGTTTTGGTAGTGGGAATTAAACCAATGGGTACTCTACCACTGAGCCATATCCCCAACCCTTTTTTAAAATTTTGAGATATGGGCTCACTAAATTGGCCCCAAACTGGCGATCCTCCTGCCTCAGCCTCCCAAGCAGCTGGGATTACAGGTGAGAACCACCACACACAGCATCAAAAAAATTTTAAGTGCCTAAAAACTTGAGTCCTGAAAATCTATGTGGGTAGCCCCATGAAATCCCAGAGATCTACACATCACAGTCTTCTGAACTCTTCTTGTAGATGAGGTAGGAGAAATAAAGGGAAGTATCAAAATTATCCTTGATGAGAGGCTGAGCACAGAATTCCCTGGAGAATACAATCAACTATAGAATGATAGATAACTCTGGCACTCTAAACTTGGGCTTAAGCCTCAGGATTAGCATCCCTTTCAAATGACCATTGTGGTGCTGTATAAATAAAGGAAACACCATAGTTAATCTAAGCAAGAAAACTACTAAAACCAACTCCTAGAACTTGAGAAATTAGATCAGGCAACTAAATTTAATCCCAAATTTAGAACATCCTTGAAATGCTATATGAACCAATGAGCACCTGGACAAGGCTAAAACCAGTGCTGTCCTTTTTTCTCTCCTGTGCTTATCCTGCCCATGTCTAGGGAAACTCTTGGGTCAAAGGAATAGTTAGATCAAAGCAACAGTTCAGTATTCCTGAGTTCCCTGACCAAAATGCCATTACATATTCTCATATTAGCCCAGTTACATCCCAATGACAGATTCTGAATCTAAAAGTTTACCTATGATACCATGTAAAAGCAATGGTAAGTTTTTATTTCCATCAAAAGAGAAAAAATCCAGTATAGGGCATATATGAATTTTTGCAATTTAAGAAAAACTTTGGGCTGGGTGCAGTGGAGCCCCCCTGTAACCGGAGGCTCAAGCAGGAAGATCACAAGTTCAAAGCCAGCATCAGCAACTCAGTGAGGCCTTAAGCAATTCAGTGAGACCCTATCTCTAAAAAGGGCTGTGGCTGTGGATCAGTGGTTAAGCATTCCTCTGTTTAATCCCTGGTACAAAAAAGAAAGAAGAATTGGGGGGTTTGGGAGTATAGCTGAGTAGCAAAACACTTGCCTACTACATGGGAGGCCCTGAGTTTAATGATTCCCAGCACTGCAAAAAAGAAAAGAAAAAAAAAGGTACATAATTATATGCAGACTACTTATTCTCTGGAAAGATTTCTCATCTATAAATGAGAATATATTGTTTTACTTGTGTGACAGCACAGCAAAACTCCCATGTGAGTTCTTTACCACTATATAGTCAGTGTCTTAGAGAAAGCAGGTACTCAAAAAAAGATTAACTGAACAAATTCATACACACTCACTTTAAATAAAAACATATTAGTGATTGTTGATCCAAGAAAATAAAACTTAGTAGCACTAACCTAACGCCAGAGGGTGGTGTGTATGGAGTGAAAAGAGTGAAGGAGATCAGTATTGATTAAAGGAAGACTGAATTTTACCCAGATTTTTCATAGTCTGTTCCTATAAAAGTATTTTTTTTTTTTAAGAGAGAGTGAGAGAGGAGAGAGAGAGAGAGAGAGCGAGAGAGAGAGAGAGAGAGAGAGAGAGAGAGAGAGAGAGAGAGAATTTTTTAATATTTATTTTTTAGTTCTCGGCGGACACAACTTCTTTGTTGGTATATGGTGCTGAGGATCGAACCCGGGCCGCACGCATGCCAGGCGAGCCCGCTACCGCTTGAGCCACATCCCCAGCCCCTAAAAGTATTTTTGTTATGAAATGCTATAACACTTCACTTTCAAACAACACAGTATAATATATACTTTGAAACAACATAGTAATATTTCAATAAACAAAATAACTGTACAAAAAATAGACAAATTAACTTTATTAAGTTACTACTTCAGTTCTTATATTGATTTGTTAAAAAAATATGTTTGGAATATATTACTGAAAGTGAATACATGCAATAAATAGAAAACAGGGATGCAAAGTGCTGGAGATATACCAACCAACTTATTTTCATCTGTTGCTTACTGTGGTAGACAGAATTTAACACGTGATTAGCATTATTGAAAGAGTAGACACAAAACCTGGGAGAAGGCTGCAAACTACTACTCAGTATCATAAAGCTCTGGACCACTTACCCAAACAAAACAAAACAAAACAACAAAACCAAACAAACACCTTCAGTGTTTACCTGGGAGCTAATCTCACAATAACAGTGAATTATCAACTACTACCCATATGAACAATCAAAGTTTTTCACTTTGAATATATGATGATTACTCAAATATTCTAGGTCATATGGCAGGCCCTATAGCAATAAGTTACAAACACTCTGAATATAATAACTTAAACATGATATGGTTAATATATATTGAAGTGCTCCACAGAGGGAGTATTCTCAACTAATCTCTTTCAAGTAAGGTGATAATTAAAAGAATTAAATTTACAGTTTCAACTTCCATACAGAAGAGTAATGTCAATATTGTGGCAATAATGATGACATCCCATTATTATAAATGCAGAACCTGCTGATGTACACATTACTTTGAATTATACTTGATTGAAGAAATAATTCTACTTACAAGTGGGTCCATATTCTATGTGCAAATATTCAATGGAGCAGGTTTATAATCAAAGTTGGGTTTAGCAAATGCTTTCTGACTTCTGAAAATAAACCACGAAAGCACTTCCTAAAAGTGAACTAAAATTAAAAGTAGGTGACACCAGTTTTTTTTTCTTTATGTGTGATGAACTTCATGAAACATTAATTCCCGAGGTATACTTGTTTCTGGACCATACAGCTTACATGCTCTTCTTTCAAAGGCAGCTACCATCTGTTTTACAACTTCATCGAAAAACAGAGTAGCAAGCTGCGAGTGTAGAAGTGAGCGGAATTCAAAAGAAATCTGTAAGAAAATGTTAAAAATTGTTTTAGAATATTGCATTATGCACAACTGCTGGCAAAATAAATTTAACAAGGCCAATGTGGGCTGGGGATGTGGCTCAAGCAGTAGCGCACTCGCCTGGCATGCATTCGGCCCGGGTTCAATCCTCAGCACCACATACAAAGATGTTGTGTCCTCCAATAACTAAAAAATAAATATTAAAAAAAATTTCTCTCTCTCTCTCTTTAAAAAAAAAAAACAAGGCCAATGCATCTCGTTTCAGAGCTAACAGCCTACATTTGAATAAGCTGGAGAAGACTAGAAAAAGTTTTACTGTTCTTATTAATGTATACTTCTTGGATGTATCCTACTTCACAAAAGGAATAAGGAAGGGAAGTGACTGTTCTCATAGGCATCATTCCAATGATAAATAGCAGCAAGGAGATCACCTGTGTGCACACATGCATGACTCAACCACAAAGCAGAAAGGGCAGGTGATTGTCTCTTATACGAGTAGCCAGAATTCAATGCAAATGTTTGTTTGCTTTTGAATAAATTTTGTTTTAGTTGTAGATGACACAATACCTTTATTTTATTTATTTATTTTATGTGGTGCTGAGGATCAAATCCAGTGCCTAACATGTGCTAAGCATCACTCTATCACTGAGCCACAACCCCAGCCCAAGGCAAATGTTTTGAGAAATATTTTTTTGTATGTTTGTTTTTTAAATTTTTTTGTGGTTGTAGATGGACAGAATGCCTTTATTTTATTTTTTATTTTTTTATGTGGTGCTAAGGATCAAACCCAGTGCCTCACACATGCTAGGCAAGTGCTCTGCTACTGAGCTACATACAGCCCCAGCCCGAGAAACATTTTTTAAAAACGACCAAATGCCCTCTAGATTTTAAAATGTTTTAACTTTTCATCCTCCCCCCACCCAAGTACTGAGGATCAAACCGAGTGCCTCCATTGAGCTATGATCTCAGCTCAAAGTTTCATTTTGAAATAATTGTATTTTTATAAAAAGGTTGCAAAACTGGTATAAAGAATCCCATGTACCCATACCCAGATTTCTCCCTCTTTCTAAAAAAATTTTTTTTTGGTCTTAGTTGTAGTTGGACACAATACCTTTATTTTATTTATTTATTTTTATGTGGTGCTGAATATCAAACCCAGCACACCTAGCACATACTAGGTGAGCACTTTACTGCTAAGCCACAACCCCAGTGCTCCTCCCCTCCTTTTTTGGTACCAGGGATTGTACTCAGGGGCACTCAACCACTGAGCCACATCCGCATCCCTATTCTGTATTTTATTTAGAGACAGGGTCTCAGTGAGTTGCTTAGTGCCTCGCTTTTGCTGAGGCTGGCTTTGAACTTGTGTGCAAATCTCCTGCCTCCACCTCCTGATTACAAGCGTGAACTACCACTCCTGGACAGATTTTTCCATCTTAATGTCCTACGTAACCACAGTATAATTGTCAAAATCAGGAAATTAACAGAGGGAATTCCTTGGAAAACTGGGAATGGAACCACCATTTGACCCAGCTCTATCCCACTCCTCGGTCTATATCCAAAAGACTTAGAAACAGCATACTATAGGAACACAGTTACATCAATGTTTATAGCAGCACAATTCACAATAGCTAAACTGTGGAACCAACCTAGATGCCCTTCAATAGATGAATGGATAAAGAAAATGTGGTATATATACACAATGGAATATTACTCATCAATGAAAGAGAATAAAATCATGGCATTTGCAGGTAAATGGATGAAGTTGGAGAATATAATGCTAAGTGAAGTAAGCCAATCCTAAAAAAACAAATGCCAAATGTTTTCTCCGATATAAGGAGACTGATTCACAGTGGGGTTGGGAGCGGGAGCATGGGAAGATTAGACAAACTGTAGATAGGGCAAAGAGGGGGAATAGGGCTGGGGTTGTGGCTCAGTGGTAGAGTGCTCCCCTAGCATGCACAAGGCATTGGGTTCAATCCTCAGCACCACATGAATGTAAAATAAAGATATTGTGACCACCTAAAACTGAAAAATAAATTAAAAAGGGGGGGGAGCAAGGGGGTTAAAAAAAGATGGTGGAATGAGATGGACATCACTACCCTAAGTACATGTATGAAAAAGACATGAATGGTGTGAATATACTTTGCATACAAGTAGAGAGATGAAAAATTGTACTCTACATATGTAATATGAATTGTAATACATTCTGCTGTCATTTATAACAAAAACAATTTTTTTAAATTAAAAAAAAAAGGTCCACTATTTTTTTTGTGTGTGAGTGTGTGTGGGGGAGGGGACAGGGAGAAGTTGCTGGGGGCTGAACCCAGGACCTTGAGTACACAATGCCTACTAATGTTTTTTTTTTTTTTTTGAATTTTTTAATATTTATTTTTTAGTTATCGGCGGACACAACATCTTTGTATATGTGGTGCTGAGGATCGAACCTGGGCCGCATGCATGCCAGGCGAGCACACTACCACTTGAGCCACATCCTCAGCCCGCCTACTAATGTTTTAATGAGAAAGAGCCGAAAACAAAAATAAAACAATTTAACCAAAATTTTTACCATTTCTTTTTTGTTTGTTTAGTTTTTAGTAATGAGGACTGAACCCAGAGCCTTTTGAATGGTAGGTAAGCAATCTACCACTGACCTACAACCCTAGCTCACTACCACTGAGTACTGAACACAAAGGTGCTTTATCACTGAGCTATCCCCATCCCATTTTTTGAGACAGGGTCCTACTAAGTTGCTGAGGCTGGCCTCAAGCTTACAATTATCCTGCCTCAGCCTCTTGAGTTGTTGGAATTGCAGATGTGTGCCACTGTACACCTGGATCACCAGCATAACTTAGCATTCAATGCCTGACTGGGCATGGTGGCATACACCTATAATTCTAGCAACTTGGAAAGCTGAAGCAAGAGGATTACAAGTTCTAGGCTAGCCTCAGCAACTTAGCAAGACCTTGTCTTAAAATTGAAAAAAAAAAAAAAAAAGGTGGGGCAGTGGCTGGGGATTTATTTCAGTGGTCAATAACCCGAGTTCAGTCTGTAGCAGGAAACAAACAAAAAGATTCAATGCCTGAGTTTCTAAGTTGCAAGACAAAGAACAACTTATATTACCTGCTGCCAAAGAAATTTATAGGAGGCTTTAAGTTTTCTATTTTTAAAGTGATAAGAAGAAAATTATGAGTCCCTAGATTCTAAAATCAGAGTTTCTCCTTTATTCTTCATTTCTACATATAACATGCAATATATAGATTTAATTTGGTATCAATTTTAAATTGTTACTAAGTTTAAATGTTTTTAACTGATATAGTAAATTCATGGCATGTGGAGTTTTTTGTTTTTTCTGCAAACAGGTGAGCAAACCCACCTCATGCATCCTAGACAAATGTTCTACTACTGAGCTACATCCTCAGCCCAGGCATATATCTTAAAATCTATGGATCTGTAAAACGTAGAAAAGAGAGAAAGAAATATTCACTGTTGCAAGATTAGAACAGAGAAAAAAATGTTCATAGCATTGGTGCAGCAAAATGTAATCAATACTCAGAAATTTGAGATTTTTAAAAAACTGAGCTTTGGTTATCTCTATGCATGACTTCAGTACTCACTTCACTTTATATGTGAAACAAATCAAGGACTTTTTGAGAAACTTACTGAAAAATCCAAGGTACAAGTTCTTGGGTAGCCAGGAAGACCTGGTCTAAAACGCCAAATGGTCTCCAAATGATTGAAAAGTTTCCCATCAGTACAGGATGCCTAGAATAAGACAAAAACAAAACAAAACAAACAAACAAAAAAACTACAGTTAAGCACCTTTTGGATTAATAAGAGTCTACCTTTTTTTTTTTTCAAAGAAAAAAATTTGATTTTTATAGGTCAGACCACAGGAGATGAAGATATTTAACAGCTTGATGCTAGGAAGGAACTTTTTAACCAAAACTAGTTATTTTTTCTTTTCTTTCAGAATTCCCAAGACTGCCAGTTTTTCTTTCTTTCATAGCTATTACCCACTATACTACTTAGATTTCTCTCCTCTAGCAATAGAACAGGGAGTGATATTCTTGGAAGCTTATTTCCAGATCTACCACTTAAAAGGGATCCTGAAAAAGCTAAACTCTTATATCATATTTCCTTGAAATGTAAAATAATACCTGCTGTATACCATTTCTACGAGATGGATAAAATGGTTATAAGGTACCTGGTATAGTTAGAACAATTCTATAATTCTCTATTACCCAAACTTCTCTTGTTAATCATATTTAGTCTTTCCCCTTCTTTATTTTTAATATTATTATTATTATTATTAGTAGTAGTAGTAGTAGTAGTATTGGGAATTAACCCAGGGTTGCTCTATACCAATGAGCCATATCTCCAGTGCCTTTTTAATTTTTTAAAAATTCTTAATTTTTTAGTTGTAGATGGACACAATGTATGTATGTATGTATATATGTATTTTTATGTGGTGCTGAATATCAAACCAAGTTGTCACACATGCAAGGGAGGCGCTCTACCACTGAGCTAGAGCCTCAGCCCTCCCCAGCTCCTTTGACACAGGGTCTTACTAAATTGCCCAGGCTGACCTCAACCTTGCAATAATCCTGCCTCAGTCTCCTGTGTAGCTGGGATTACAGTATTGTGCCACCCCAACCAGTTCAGCTTTTTTACCTAAAACCCTCAGATGTTATTGGGCATTATTACACTAGTAAACAATTGACTTCAAGAATACCTATCACTTTCCTTTAGCAGCAGACTGTTTCCAAGTGTACAACTTCCTCCTCAGCTCTTTGGGCATATCCTGAAGTCAATAATCAAGCCTCGTTATCCCTTTTTCTTTGGTGATAGATTCCCCTCAAGAATTTAGAATGCCCTTCCCCTAAGGCTATAATCACTACAAACACATTAGCAAAATCGGGACTTGCATAGATAAACTGTTTTTCCTCCAAGTACTTTTTTACTTTTTCTTTCCCAGTTGTAGCCCCTCTGAACAAAGAACACAGGACCATTTCTCTGACTCAATTCTGAATTTCTCCATAGATATTGGAGCCAAAGCAGAAATTCTTTTGCAGTTTCTAACTTTCTCTTCACCTACACACTCTTGAATGAATTATCAACATGAATTACCAGCCAGTAACATGGTAAAATTATTATTAAAAAGATCAATAGCACCCAAGCTAAAAAAGCATTTATGTGCTCCATTCACATGTTTATAAAAAGAAATGATAACATTATTTTAACTTGAAAAGTGGAAACCAGTGAATGTTAAAAATTCATATAGGGTTGGGGATCTAGCTCAGTGGTAAAGTACTTGCTCAGCACACATAAGACCCTGTGTTCAACCTCCAGCACTGGAAAAAAAAGGAAAGAAAAAAAATTAATTTTGACATATTAACATACTAATAATTAAAATACTATTAACTAATAGGTGAATTATGCTAAGTCACTGGAGAGAAGTAAATTTTTAGCCATACATGTATAGTTCAATAACTGCCAACTCTAATTTTTAATACCAGTAAGTATCTACAATGAATGGTGGCATGTATGTGTAGTCCCAGTTACTGGGGGGGCTGAGGCAGGAGTTCAAGGCTACTTGGGCAACACAGCAAGTCCCTGTCTCAAAAAAATAAATAAATAAAAAATATGGGGCTGGGGTTGTGGCTCAGTGATAAAAGTGCTTGCCTAGCAGTGTGAGGCCCTGGGTTTGATCCTCAGCACTACATATGAATAAATAAATAAAGTTAAAAATCCATTGGCAACTAAAAAAATTTTTTTAAAAAACTATAATGAAATCTTATTATTTCAGTAATTTAAGTTTAAGACAATACATTCTGGCTGGGCATGGTGGTGCACGTCTACAATCCTAGCTACTCGGGACATGAGACAGAAGGATGCCAAGTTCGAGGTAAGCCTGTGCAACTCAGTGAGACCCTGTTTCAAAATAAAAAGGGCTTTTGAACAATCAATAAAAAAAAAAAAAAAAATGGAAAAAAAAAAAAAACAAGGAATAAGTGAAACTATCAAAAGCAAGAAGAGCTGAGGAAAAATGATGACTAACTATACCACCATATACTGAATGGATCCTGGAACCGCAAAAGAACATTAGAAAAAGATGAAAGAGATCTGAACAAAGTATGGATTTTGTTAATAATGATATTTCAATATTAGCTCATTAGTTGTAACTAATGTAATCTATTAAGGCAATATAATAATAATAGGAAAAATGGATATGAGATATATGAGTGCCCTCTGTATTATCTTAACTTCGTCTAAAAACTATTCTAAAAAATAAAGTCTACTCAAATTTTATTTAAAAAACAACTGTAATATCACCACTCAAAGTAAGCATGTTAATATATTGATAGCTGTTTTTCTAAATGTTTGTCTATGCATAAATTTTCTTCTATAAATAATGGATTGCATTACTTTATGTTTTATTGCTCTTAACAATAAGTTATCAACATTGTCAGAGTCAAGAAATTTGCTGCAGTTGTATTTAAAAAAAAAAAAATTAAAAAAAAAAAAAAAGGGCTGAGGAAGTAGCTCAGTGGTAAAGCTCTCCTGGTTTCAATCCCCAGTACAGCCAAAAAACCCAGAAAAGATAACACATTTTGCCCTTCTTTATAATCACATAAGAAGCTTACAGGAAACTTAACACTGAAGGAAAAACAGCTGTTGGAAATACTCACTATAATACCTCCCCCTCTGACTACTTTTATACAAAATATGGCAGTGTGCACTCACACCAATGATGTAGTCCAAGGACACATGGATTTTTACTGGTATTTTTTGACATGAATGATATTACCAAAGACCTTATCCCTAAGAGCAGAGATATTTAACACAGATGCACCTGTTATTATAATGACCTTCTACTGGTTGTTCTAAGTAAATTGACCAAGTCTGTCAAATACACTAACCCAAACAAAATTTTTATATTGTAAACCAGGAAGTCAGATTATTTGAAATGTTTGTTGTCCCTGTTAAATCTGAAAACTTCCAAGGGCTTGTGACCATTATAGATTCATGTAGATTAGAAATACTGACATATTAAGTGATAGGCACATTTTAGTAAGTTAATAATTCATAGACATGTAACACAGCTTCTGTTGTTCCCTTGTTATAATGATTATTACTATATGTTACAAATATGTATTAAGTATTAAAATCTAACATCTGAACTGAAGGATAACTGAAAGCTAAGCACACACAATTCTGGGTTATTCTCAATTATATCTTTGAAAATAAACTTGTATATAAAGTGACACAGCTTTTTATAATGGAAAAGTGTTTGGAATACAGTATTGAAGGTTGAATCAAAGGGCACTTTAAAACTGAGTGTTGGGCTGGGATAGAGTTCAGTTGGTAGAGTGCTTCCCTACCATGCACAAGGCCATGGGTTAAAAAAACAAAACAACAACAAAACAAAAAAAACTGAGTGTCATCCCCACCTCTTTTTAGTTATAGGGGGACACAAGACGTTTATTTTATTTGTTTGTTTTTATGTGGTGCCAGGGATCGAACCCAGTGTGCCTCATGCATGCTAGGCAGGCGATCTTACCACTGAGCCACAACCCTGGCCCCATCCTCAACTCTTTGAGACAGAGTCTTACTAAGTTGTCCAGTTTGGCCTCAAAGTTGTGATCCTCCTGCCTCAGCCTCCTGAATTGTATGCAACTGTGCCCAGCTACAGTGTGAATTTTTTTAGGGCTATTAATCTCCTTAAGCTTCATAAAAGTTAGATAGCAATGATCATATAGGTTATTATGAAAAATTTAAAAAAATCCATTCTCCTCATATGTGCTGAAAATAACATGATTATGAACATCTCTGATCTTCAGGAGTCCAAGAATACAGGTAGTGATAGCTTCATATGAAAGGACTGATTGCCACATTGTTTGTGCTGAGGACACAGAGAGGAAAACGACAGTGTCCCTTGGGGCTGGGGTTGTGGCTCAGTGGCAGAGTGCTTGCTTAGCATGTGCGTGACACTGGGTTGGATTATCAGCACTGCATATAAATGATTAAAACAAAGATTCATTGACAACTAAAAATAGAGTCCCTTCCCTCAAGTTCTTCAATCTTGTCCAAAAAATCCAGTGGAAAAAATATGACAGAGAAATAAAGTACATACAAAGCCCAGAAGAATCACTGAGGTAGGACTGATGATTTACATGAAAAGAAAGGGAGCATATAACACTAGACAGCTGGAATTTGAAGGATTAATAGGCAAGGAGAGAAGTACACTGCAGGTAGAGGAGTGAACAATATGCCAAAACACATGGCTGTGGAACAAGTACTATTTGGTGCAATCATGGAACTCTAAGATATGTGGTATATCTGAAAATTAAGGGGAGGGGGCCCCCGTGCAACGATAAAGAGATTGACTTTATCCTGTATATTTTAAGAAGCCAGAGAAGGTAAGAAAGTCAGAGGATAGAGTGGTTAGGTTTTTTTTTTTAAGAGTTCTTTATTTAGATGCTGCATAAAGTACTAATGTTTAAGTTATAAGAGCTTGAAATGGTAAGAGATTGAGGTCAGAGAACAATAAAAATTTAAGATTATAATTCACTGATTTTGGACAAACTAAAGTGTTAGCTCTTTGACTCTAGGCAAGTTATCTAACTCTTCCAAGCCTTAATTTGCTCTAGGAGATAAGGAATAATAAGATTTGACCCTCAAAAGGCTGTTGTAAGAATTAAAAGAGCAATTAAAGCATTAAGAGCTCCAGTAAAGGGGCTGGGGCTGGGGCTGGGGCTGGGGCTGGGGCTGGGGCTGGGGCTCAGTGGTAGTGCACTTGCCTGGCATGTATGAGGCACTGGGTTCGATCCTCAGCACCACACAAAAATAAAAGTAGGTGTCCATCCACAACTAAAAAAAAAAAAAAAAAAAATTAAAATAAAATAAAAGGCCATTAGCTAGGCACAGTGACATATGCCTGTAATCCCAGCTACTTAGGAGGCTGAAGCAGGCAGAAAACAAGTTCAAAGCCAGTGTGGGTGACCAAGGGACCCTGTCTGAAAAATAAAACATAAAAAGATAAAAAGAGCTGGAGTGTAGCTCAGTGGTAGAGCACTCCTGGGTTCTGAAAAAACAGAAAAAAAAAAAAAGCTTTCGCCAGTACAAGGTAAGAATTTGAAAGAAATGAAGTATTACTCCTTGGAATTCTCCAATTTTTTATTTTTTAAGTCTAGGTTTCTTTTTTTTTTTTTTTTCCAAGTGTATCCTTCTCTGAAAAGGGTAAGATGATTAGTACAAGGTAACAGGAGCTGGCATTTCAATTCCTGTTACATGGCAGGAGGACCTCAACAATGTTAATATTCCCCACATTTGTATCTTTTCTACTTTTCCTCATCTTCTACCACTTTTCATTCTTTAACTTTAAAAAAAATACGTATTAAAATTTCCCCCAGTATTCAAAATATATATTTTTAAATAGTACAAAGATTAAATTATTTCTCACTTGTGTAACCCAAGTGATCTTTCCTAAGTGGTTAGACCTCAACAGAAAAAAAAAAAAAAAGGAAAAGGATAATGCTAACATTGCATATAAAATAGCACAATTAGGAGATAAAATAAATGGTTCATTTCCTCTCCTCCTGGTTTAGAGACACCCTTTTATGCTTTAGGACATTAAACTATTTGGTGTTGTTTGGGGAAACAGAAAAAAACAAACAAAAAACAAAGCTATTACCTTTACCAAATGTGGTTTCACCAAGGTTACCACTGATGTGTATCGCTCCAGCACAGGTGGAAATCCAATTTCTAATCGTGTTTTACAATATCCAGATCTCTTTGATATTATATCTGATTTTTTGCACCAAGGAACGAAATGCTTGTAATCCTCCATTTCTGATACTACATCATACATTTCCTCCATCGAATATCTTTTAAAAAAAAGATGAGGGGCATTAACTGCTTATTATATATGATATACATACATTTAAAATTGAACATGAAAAAAGTTACTCATAAATAATTTTTCATGTATGTTGAACCATACTATAGAATGAATGACTTTAAAACACAGAAATTAGAAGGGCTCTACATAGACACATACAGCAGAGGTCACAATATAGTGGCTCATAGGTTGAATCTGGCTGTAAGATGTGTTTTTTCAATTTTTCACTAGTTGCCAGTACTTAAAAACTCAGACTTTATAGTAAAACAACAACAACAAAACTTTAAAATTGAAAAGTCTTGCAGCCACTATATCTACATCTTTGCATAATATGAACTGGTCTGAGATGACTAATAATCCCTTACTGGAGCCAGGAATTTCACTTTCAGCAATTTAACATTCAAAAATACTCCCATAATGTACAAAACCAAGATGTTTACTTCAATACTGATGTGAAAGGGTGGAAAAAAATGGAAGCAACCCAAATCTTTGTCAGTATATAGATATCAACAAATGTTTAAGGTAGGCTTGGGCAACTTAGTAAGACCCTCTCTCAAAATAAAATTCAAAAAGGGGATGGGAATATACAGCTCAGTGGTTGAGCACTTGCACTGCATGTGCAAGGCCCAGGGTTCAATTCCCAATACTGCTAAATTAGTAAGTAAAAAAACAAAAAAGTAAATGTTTAATGAATCATAATAAAAGATTACTATGGGACTCTATACTGGTTACTTTAAAATTTTGGTCAAATATATATATGTTGTTTTTTTTTTAAAGATAGATAGATAAGAGAGAGAGAGAGGAGAGAATTTTATTTTTAATATTTATTTTTTAGTTCTCGGCGGACACAACATCTTTGTTGGTATGTGGTGCTGAGGATCGAACCCGGGCCGCACACACTCCAGGCGAGCAGACTACCAGTTGAGCCACATCCCCAGCCCTCAAATATATATTTTAAGGCACAGTTTACAGCGTGTTATTAATGAGAAAAGCACATTATAAAGCAAAATATCTACAACTAACAAAAAAGTATACAAATACACTGTGTTCCTCAATTTAAACTTACTTGATATTTGTTTTCTCCTAAAAATAATTGTCAATAGTTGTCAAATGAATACATTTAAAAAGTGCTGGAAGGATATAATAATTAACATCAACTCAGAGAAAAAAAGGAAGGTTAAAATAGACTAACTCCTTAGACTATATGCTTCCATGTTATTATTTTTATATAAGCAGGTAATACTGCTGCAATTTTAGAAAAAAAAAATGAACTATTTTAGAATACCAAAAAAAAAAAAAAAAAAAAAAAAAAAGCCTACTGTTTAGTTCTTATTGTTTTTGTTTAGGGTAATGGGTATTAAATCCAGGGGCACTTTACCACTGAGCTATACTCTAGTCTTTGAAATTTTGAGATTGGGTCATGTTAATTTGCTCAGGCTGGCCTCCTGCCTCAGTCTCCCAGGTAGCTGGGATTATAGGCATGCAATACCACTTCTGGCTCCTGTTCTTTTAATGAGTCAGCATAACCTCCTAATACCAAAAGCTAATAAAAGAACATGAAAAGAAAATTACATACCAACATTCCTTATAAGTAGTGAGGCAAACACTCCGAAGAAAAATATCAACAAACAGAATCCGAAATATATTATAAAGATATAATGATCAAATGCAACTAATTGAGGGATATATGAATAATTTAATATAAAGAATTTTACAATTATAATCACATTCCTTGCAAAAAAGGAAAAACTATGATTAATTCCATAGATCATAAAATACTCGAAGCAAGTCTATTAGAGTAAGAAATAATACAGAGATGCTACATTATGTACCACTGTTCTGAAAATAATAGCTAAAACATCCAATCAGAGCATGAAATATAAAGCATATGTGCTGAAAAATTAACCAAATTTATCGACTGGTAGATGATACAAACATCAATTCAGAAGAAGCAATTCAAAATTTAGTAAGGTGGCCTGTTAGGAAATAATTAGAAACCAATAGCTTTCCTATATTAACCAAAACTAGTTAGAAAACACTAGCATAGCAATGTAAAATATGTAGAAATAAATTTTACAAAAATATCTCAGGGCTTAAATAAAAAAACAAACAGCAAAACTCCATTGTCACATATAAAATACAACCTGAATAATAAGCCAGATATATAGTACTTTTGCTTATAAAGACTCAACACTGTTAATATATGATTCACCCCAAAATGATATAGTAATTTAAAAAAAATCACAACCTAAATCACAAAAAAAGTGTTTTTGGAAGCAACCAAATTTGAGCCTTTCTTTGTTTAAACTCTCTCGAGAATTGGCAAAAATACAACATACAGAAACGCAGGTCATAAATTATTTTCATTTTATGTCAAGGCTTAAATCTGTCTTATAATCATTCAATAACAAATATTTATAAAACTGCAAGGGGCAATGGAAAAACCAATATAAAAAAGCAGTTTAGTCTAAGAAAATAATTTGGAGAGAAAGAGGCACAATACTTTATTAAAAAAACTGTGAATGTGTTCTTTTAGTAGAATTATTATTATATACAAACCCTATAATTCTTCTCTCTGAATATTCTTTTCTTTTGTTTATTAAGGGTGAAGCAATTTTGAAGAAAGTTCTTGAATATATCTCCTTAGGCAAAACTGAGTTATGTAGTGGAAGAGTTCTGCTCATCAGTATACCACAGGAAGCTAAATATCTAAAAAGAAAAAAATCATCCAATTTAGATTGACAGTAAAAATTAAGAGGAAGCACAAATTATAGAGACTGTAAAAAGTTATCATATTTCTTAAGACTTTGTAATTTTAGAGTAAAAAAACGACACACACACACACACACACACACAGGCATAGATAAAAATAAATCTGTTTTTCTACTGGGGATCCAAGGGAGCTTTACCACTGAACATCATCCCTAGTCCTTTTCTGCTTATTTTTGAGACAGGGTCTTGCTAAATTGTTGTTCCATACTCCTGCTTCAGCCTCTCCAGTCACTGAAGTTACAGGCATGTGCCACTATTGCCTGGCTGCCTGGACTATTGTGGCCAAACTAGCAGGTTCCTGCAAGGGGCAATGGGAGAATGGAAGAAATAGAGTCAACAAATGTAGATCTTGAAGATAAAGTTGGAGTTGGATGGAGCGCTACTCTCTGATGGAGAAGCAGGTCTAAAGAATTACACCAGCAATCTTTATTTTATATATATATATATATTAGATTAAAGACTATGCAAGCATTATTCTTTGTATTCATGAAAGTTAGAGTTAGCAACAGTATGTGGCTATTTCCTCCTTACAATGTGCAATGTTAGGAGCATTGTGCAGCTCTCAAGAAAGTGCATTGTTTAAAGTTACTAATTCCGGGCAGATTCAGGGGCAGCGGAACTGGTGAAACATTGTGGTTATCTTAGCAAGGAAGTTCCTTCCTTCCCAGGAGCTGCTGTGCCTGGGAATAAGGCAGAGGCTGATAAAACTCTAGCATGGAAGACATCTCCATAGCAACTGGGCATCCTATGCCTTTGCACAGAAACTTTCTCAGTATGTCACAGCCATGAAGTCATCAGGGGACCCCAATCTCAGACACTGGTCTCCCAGACACTGTCACTGCTTTCCACACCTGGCCAGAAAAATAAAGCTTCTTAAGCACCATTAAGAAAACTAAAAATAGCTGGGACACCAGGCTCACACCTGTAACCCCAGCCACTTGGGAGGCTGGGGCAGGAGGATCACAAGTTTGAGGCTAGTCTCAACAACTCAGTGAAGTCCTTATGCAACTTAGTAAGACCCTGTCTCAAAACATAAAGAGGGGTGGGAATATGGCTCATTGGTTAAGCACCCATGGGTTCAATCCCAAATACAAAAAAAGAAAGAAAAGAAAACCAAAAACAACAGCTTAAAAGTTAGATTAGAAACTTCTGGCACAAAAAGTATCACTTTCCAGAAAAGAAATGTCTTGTTCACCTAGCTATTTTAACTTTCCCTAATATGAATATCGCAATCTATTAAACACTACTATATATTCATTATCAATTCACATACTTACTGAGCTCCTATTCTGTGTTAGACTGTAATAGTCACTAAGAATTTGATGGTAAAAAGAACAAATAAGAACCTTATGAAGATTATATTCTAGTTGAGGATTCAAAACAAGTACCAGAAAAGAGCTGAGCGTGCGGTGTACACCTGTAGTCCCAGCTACTCAGGAGGTGGAGATCAAAAGATTATTTGAGCCCAAAAGTTTGAAACCAGCCTGGGCCACACAGTGAGACACCAAGACCCCATCTCCAAAAATGAAAAGGAAAAAAAAAAGTACTAGAAAAGAAAGCAGGGTAGAGGGCCAGGGTTGTGGCCCAGTGGTAGAGCACCACACAAACTAAACAAAATAAAGATACTGTGTCCATCTACAACTAAAAAAAATATCAGAAAGAAAAAGAAAGTGGTAGAGACATCTAATGAGCACCTCAGGACCTCCTTTGGACAGGGTATCCTAGGAAGCCCTCTGAAGTTCTATTTCAGTTAAGATAGAATACAAAAGGAGTTTGCAGAGAAAGAAAAGAGGTAATTTGGTACATAATAAATGTGTGTACAAATATGAATATGCAAAGATATTTTCCTGTGTGGGGGGGGCAGGGAGGGATAGGTAACACTACTATAGCATTCTGGGCTACAGGGAAAGAGTTTGGGAGTATCAAGAGATGAAAAGAGACTGATCCTTTAGAAGCAGTATGGATGCCAAGAGAGTAGCAAGAAATAATGTTGGAGACAGTAGTTGGATCATGGTGCATATTGCTGGCCAAGAAAAAGCAATTTACAAAAAACTGAAAAAAAATTTTGAGGAAAGGGTTCCTGGGGATTGAACCCAGGGACTTTACCACTGAGCTAAACCCACCATACCTGGATGAAATTTTTCTTAATGAGCAGCTGTTGAAGAGCTTCAAGTATGAGAGTGATATTTCAATGGGCACAGTGGCATACAACTGTGATCCCAGCAACTCAGAAGGCTGGGGCAGGAAGATTGCAAGTTCAAGGTTAGCCTGGGCAATTTAGTCTCAAAATAAAAATTATAAGGTCTGGACATGGGGGCAGGGGTTGTGGCTCAGCAGTAAAGTGCTGGCCTAGTACATGCGAGGCCCTGGGTTCAACCCTCAGCACCACATAAAAATAAATAAATAAAATAAAGGTATATAAAAAAGAAGGGCTGGACACATGTACTTCTGTGATAAAATGACCCTGTATTAAATCCCAGTACCAGCAGAGGAGGAAAAAAAGTGATATTTCATTAAATCAAATCTTTAAATTACTATTATTATTTTTGGTACCAGGAATTGAACCCAGGGGCACTTAACCAATGAGCCATATCCGCAGCCCTTTTTTATTTTTTGAGACAGGGTTTCACTAAATTTCTCAGGCCTCTCTAAATTGCCCAGGCTGGCTTTGAACTTGCAATCCTTCTGTCTTGGCCTCACGAGCCTCTGGGATTACAGGCATTCACCACCATGCCTGGCAAATTACTTTTTAAAAAAGGAAATAGGGTAGCTGTTATGGCTTTAGATATGAGGTGTCACCCAAATGCTCCCGTTATTAATTCAGAGATATTTGGAGATGAAACGACCAGATTATGAGAGTTATAACTTGATTATTTCTTCCTAGTTTGAAAGGACTGACTTGATGGTAACTGTGGGCAGGTGGGGCATGATTGGAGGAGGTGGACCACCAGGGGTGTGCGCGGAAGGATTCATCTTCACTGCAGCCCCTTCCCCCTTCCCTTTCTCTGCTTCCTGATACTGCCACGAGCTGAGGAGTTTTTCTCCACAGGGTCTTTTGGCCATGATGTTCCACACCTCACTGTGGGCCCAGAGCAGTGGACTCTACTAACCATAGAACTATGAGGCAAAATTAACTTTTCCACCTCTTAAGTGTTCCTGTTGGGTGTTCTTGTCAGTTATGCAAAGTCAGCTAAAACAGAAATTGATATCAAGAGTGAGGTTTTTACTCTAATTAACTTGATCATGTGATTCAGAAGCAGTTGAAAATGATTTGTGGGAGGAATTTTGAAAAGTTTGGTGATGCAGGCTGGAAAAACCCTAGAATGTTGTAGCAGAGCTTTTTAATTTTTATTTTATTTCATTTTTTTTTGGTACCAGGGATTGAACCTGGGGAACTTAATCAATGAACCACATCTCCAGCCCTTTTTGGTTTTTATTTTGAGACAGAGTCTTGCTAAGTTGCTGAGGCTGGCTTTTGTACTTACGATCTTCCTACATCAACCTACTAAGCTGCTAGGATTACAGGCATGCACCACCATACCCAGCTGCAGTGGAGCTTAATGAGCAATTCTGGTGGGAACTCAGAAAACCAGAATGCCAATAGAATTAAGAACTGTGCTCAAAAAAAATAAAAAGAAAAAGAACAACAAAAACTATTTAAAAAAGAAGAAAAAAAAACCCAAAACAAACAAAAAAAGGACTGTGCTCATGAGATTTCAGAGGGGAATAAGTACTCTTCTGGGAATGCAATTGGAGACCACTTACGTTATACTCTGGCAAGACTTGCCTACATATTGCCCATGTCCTAAGACTTTCGGTGAAGCTGGAGTTAACGGTAATAGAACTAATTTGCAGAGGAAATGTTAAAGCAGCACAGCATTCAGGAGATGGCATGGATATTGCTATCAGTTTTTAGACAGGTATGCTGTGAGAATCAGGAACAGAAAGCAGAGCTGATGGGCTGGTGATGTAGTTTGGTGGTAGAGTGATTCCTTAGAACGTGTGGGCTCTGGTTTTGATCTCCAGCAAAACACACACACACACACACACACACACACACACACACACACACACACAGGAAGGAAAACAAGGCAGAGTTGAAGATTTCGAAAACTTGCAGAAAAAACTTTCAGTTATACCAGAAAAATACTTAGATACCTAGGACCAAGGTCGATATATGGTTGTTAACAAGATTACAGCCACTAGGATGTTAAGTACTTCACCAAGACAATAGTGTTGAGAGCCACAGCCGAAGGGGGCCCAGCAAACTTCCAGCTGCCGGCTGATGATTGGCTCACAGCGGCCCCAGCAAGTTCTAGCTGATTGGCTCCTCTGCGGTGATGCTCATTGGGCTATTTCCCGGCCCTTTCAGACTAAGGAGCTGCTCATTGGGGGACTTTTTTTGGCTCTGCCCACGCAACTGAGCCAATGGCCTCAAGAGCAGGAGGAGGGTGGGAGGTTGAGAGGCTTGTGGGAAGCCTGTGGTGGCAGTTGGGCTCTGAGGGTTTTTCCTGAGGAGCTGTGTGGTGAGGTGTTAGTGTGTTCTAAAAATAAAGTTGTTTCTTTTGACAAGTGGCTCCTGAATTGTGCCCAGCCAGACTGCGGCACAATAGAAAAGGTGGCTTGAGGGCATCTTAGAAATTTGCAAGACCACATCCACTATAGGCTCCATAGTATAGAAGGTAAAATTCCTTTGAGAAGATATCATGGGGTGCCCAACATATACAAGGGAGCCTAGCAAGGTGTTTCACCCTGTTCAGCTACCCAGACACCGAGAGACCATAGAGTCATAATTCCAGAGGGCCCAGCTCTTGAGCAAGCTTTCAGCAGACCTTGGTGTCATCACATGGTGCTAGTTCTACAGGAATACAAGATGATGGAGTTGTGGGGTTATAAGGTTTCCACTATAATTTTAAAAGAAGGGTTGAGAGGCCAGACAAAGTACAGTAGTGATAGGGGGCAGGCTGATGCAACTGATGGAAACATGAGGTTAAGAGAAGAATTCTTTAATATGTGCCCACTATGCTGACCCTTACATGCTGTTGTTTCTTTTTTTTTTTTTTTGGTACCAGAGATTGAATGCAGGGGCACCCAACCACTGAGCCACATCCTTAGCCCTATTTTGTATTTTATTTAGAGACAGGGTCTCACTCAGTTGCTTAGTGCCTTGCCATTGTGAGGCTGGCTTTGAACTCTCGATTCTCCTGTGAGTCTTCCAAGGCCCTTGGATTACAGGCGTGTACTTCCATGCCTATCTGGCTCATGCTTTCTTTTCTAAGAAGCAATTTACCTACAGCCCTATCCAACTGAAGTGGACAGGATATGTCACATTTCTCAGCAAACTATCTGTTATCTGCAGGAGAAATGCAGACCTAAAATAATGTTGATAAGAGGAACTCAAGTTACCCTCAAGGAGGAGCTTTTGTGACCCTTTTCACAGATCAGATCATGGAACTTATTATTATCCTTATCAGAGAGATAAGGATAATTCTTCCTAACCATAAGCTTTGTAAGAATATAAGAATGTATGGCTAAAGATCCAATTAAAACCAGTCAGCATGGACCAGTGACCTAGAGTTATTGTAGCAGTAGTCTCAAATCATTCTGCTGTCAGTCAAAAGTCAGGAGGTGGACTTGGGTGAGAACCTCTGGAAACTTCTCTGGGACCCAAAGTCTCAAATCATTCTGCTGTCAGTCAAAAGTCAGGAGGTGGACTTGGGTGAGAACCTCTGGAAACTTTTCTGGGACCCTCAATAAAACTGGAGTGTAGGAGAAGCACACTGTCCCTCACTCCCTTCAGAGTGTCCCATTTCCCTTTTCCAGTCCCTTCGATAAACTCAAGCCTGTTATTCTAAGCAACATATCTGAAATCTTTCTGACTTGGAGGGGGTGGGATCCTTCACACGACCTCAGTTTCTAATAATGCTATCAGATTATCTCTTCTCACTTAAATAAATCTCACTCTTCATTATTGACAATGGATTTTACTCTTTAAATTTGCCAGGTAAGAATACTGAAGGAAATTGGTAAGGCCTACAGACTGCACAAACCTCATCTGCCAGCAGAAGCAGGGAATCTAGTTTCATCTCAAAACTCTGGTTTCAGTAGAGCCAGAATCCCAGGGCTGGGGATATAGCTCAGTTGGTAGAGTGCTTGCCTTGCATGCACAAGGCCCTGGGTTCAACATCCAGCACCAATACACACACACACACACACACACACACACACACACACACACACACACACACACAAGAATCCCTACAGGCTGTCCCGAAGGCAGCAATGTGTAAAGCTGTGAAAGTGAAGCCAAAACTGGAATGGAGACCCCAGAAATTTAGAAATGCCAATAATGTGGACTGTCTGCCAAGAAGAGCTGCTGGCGCCAAGCTGAAAGACAGCACTTGTGTGCTGCAACCAGCAAGGCCAAAGGGGCGAGGCCACCCAAACCCTTGGGAAACCACCTCTTGTCACCATGTGCCCCAGATACTCAAGGTAGAACTATAAAAACTGTTAGCCTGGCTGGGATTAGGTCTTGCTTTGGCCCCATTCCTTTTTTCTTTCTTTTGGTACAGGGTACTTAACCACTGAGCTATATCCCCAGCCCTTTTCATTTTGACATAGGCCCTTGCTAAATTGCTTAGGGCCTAAGTTTGCTGAGGCTGGCTTTGAACTTTTGATCCTCCACCTGCCTTACCCTCTTGAAATCACTGGGATTACAGGCATGCCCACCACCATTCCTTTTATCTGTCTTTTATCTCTCCCTTTCAGAATGGGAATGTTTACCTGGTGCCACTGTATATTGAATTTATGTAACTTGCTTTTGAGATTTACAGGGGTTCATAGCCAAGAGTGCCTTGTGTCTCACAGGAGACTTAGGACTTGAGCTTTTGGGTAATACTAAAACTGTTAAGACTATAGGCTCTTGAAGATGAATTAGAAGCATTTTTTATTGTGAAATGAACATGATCTTTTGGGGGCCAGAGTGGAATATTATGGTTTGGATGTGATACCCCCCCCCAAAGTTCCTGTGTTAATGCAGAAATAGTCAACTAGATTATTAGAGCTGTAACCTTATCAGCTCATTCTAGTTTGAATGGACTGACTAGGTGGTAACTATGGGCTGGTATACATGACTGAAGGAGGTGGATCACTGGGGTGTGTGCCCTGGAAGGGGCTCATCTTCCCTGCTGTCCTTTCCAACTTCCCTCTCTCTGCTTCCTGACCTTGCTATGAGCAAGCAGCTTTCCTTCAAAGATCCCTTTGGCCATGATGCTCTACTTCATTTTGGCCCCAAGTAGTATCCTCCATTGACCATTGAATGAACCATGAGGCAAAATAAACTTTTCCTCCTCCAAGTTGTCCCTGGTCAGGTATTTGATCACGGCACCACAAAGCTGGCTAAAACAGTGGCCTTGTGAAATCTCATGTTATTATATATAATATTTGATATATGCAAAGTATAATTGATACATAAATAAAATTTCTTGAAGGACACTTGAGACCCTACAATTTAGCTGAGGTGGAGGAGAAAATCTGAAAGATATAAAGAACTAGGAACAGTTGAAGAAATTGGGAATATTCAGCCAGAAGTTAAAGGATACCTGAGAATATGGCTTCAAAATGCAAAGAAGAAGCCCAACTAATAAAAGGAGACCAAATTTGGGCTCTATAATACAAAATAAATAAATAAATAAATAAACAATTAGTTGATTATAAAAACTGAAAGGGGACTGGGGATTTAGCTCAGTGTTAGCATGTTTGTCTCACACACACAGAACTTGGATTCAATTCCTAGCATCACACACACACACACACACACACACACACACACACAATTTGAATGGGCTTAATGTAAGGTCCTTGCTTAGCATGTGGATGGCCATCTTAAGTGACAGTCACCATTGTAAGAAAAATTTCACTTTCTGTCCAAGAGCATTTCTGAAAAAGGCTCACCATTCTCTCATATCAACCCCACCCTTAACCGCCTGCATTAGGACCCACCAGGCTCTAATCCCTGAGCCTGCCCCGTAAAAGCCTTGATCCCCAAGTCTGTTTTGCCTCTCTCCATTTAAGGATAAACTCTCATGTGTATCTCTGCCTGGTCTCTTTCATTTCTCACTCACCAGTCTCACGGTTCTTTGCTTTCCTTTCACTTATTCTACATGTAATAGAGGTCAATAAAAAAAGGTCAAGCTATATGCTGCATGACTATTTGTTAAAAAGTAATGGAAAAGGGCTGGGGTTGTAGTTCAGTGGTAGAGCACTTGCGTAGCATGTGTGAGGCACTGGGTTCAATCATTAGCACCACATAAAAACAAATAAATAAAATAAAGGTATTGTATCCATTTACAACTAAAAGAAAAATTTTTTTAATGTAATGGTGGTGCATGCCTATAACTCCAGAGGCTTGGGAAGCTGAGGCAGGAGGATCTTGAGTTCAAAGCCAGCCTCAGCAACAGCAAGATGCTAAGCAACTCAGTGAGACCCTGTCTCTAAATAAAATACAAAATAGGGCTGGGGAGGTGGCTCAGTGGTTGAGTGCCTCTGAAATCAATCCCTGGCACCCCCCCCCAAAAAATAAATCACACACACAAAAAATTATATCTGGATCTGTTAGCTATATTGATTATAAAAGCTAAATTTAACATACAAAATCTAAACATTCTTTAGTTACCTTTAACAGTTATAACAGTTTCATCTACTTTTCCCCACTTTTTCCACTCCATAGATACCATGTTATTTATTATTGGAGGCTAATTATGTGGCAGATACTGTTAAAATTAATAATTTTCTGATAAATCAGTATCAGAAAAAGTAGATTGTCTGAGAAAAGTTTATTTTTAAAAATATAGTAGACCTGAAGCTGGGATTATAGCTCAGTGATAGAGCACTTGCCTTGCACATGTGAGGCACTGGGTTTGATCCTCAACACCATATAAAAATATAAAATAAAGATATTGTATCCATCTTTAAAAAAAAAAAAAAAGATAATAGACCTGCAGATGTAGCTCAGTGGTAGAGTGCTTGCCTAGCACGTGCCAGGCCTTAGGAGATTCACCTCCCCACAAAGAAAAGAAAAAGGAAAAGTTTTGGGTTTAAAGCAAACTAATATAGATTTTCTGGTCAGTGTTCATGCTATGGTTCAGTGCCCTGGCATGCACCACGTGCCTTCTTTCAATACTACTCTCTCAAATACTCTATTATAAAGGCCAAAATCTATGTTAATGTAACACTTTTATTTGCAAACCAATATTTTTAAGAGTTACACAAACAGGGCTGGGGATGTGGCTCAAGCGTAGGGCGCTCCCCTGGCGTGCTTGCGGCCCGGGTTGGATCCTCAACACCACATACAAACAAAGATGTTGTGTCTGCTAAAAACTAAAAAATAAATATTAAAAAATTCTCTCTTTCTCTCACTCTCAAAAAAAAAAGATCTAAAATATTGTTATTCTGTTTAGAAATACTTTTTGAGATTATTTCCCTAAAGCAGGAGTAAATTATATCTGATTTTACTTGTTTATCCAATTTGTTTAAAAGGATTTGGAAGTGTGTGTCGTTGTTACTTCCTTAAATTCTTCTTTGAATCTAAATGGCCTGGGGCTAGGCCAGATTTGTGCTCTTTCACTGTATACATATTTTAAACAGTAATTTTCCTCATACTGTCTACATATTTTAAACACCAATTTCGAGAAAAATTCTACACAATGTTATTAGTAAAAAGGAAACTAGTAGGGGCTGGGGTTGTGTCTCAGTGGTAGAGTGCTAGCTTAGCACCACATAAAAATAAATAAAATAAAATTATTGTGTCCAACAACTAAAAAAGAATTTTTTTCTTTAAAAAAAGGAAACTAGTAAAAAATATGGTATCCTTCATTTCTCCACCTCCATCTCCACTCCAACCTCTCCATAAAGGAACCAACCAGGAAAATCGAAGACAGACTCTGGTACAAGGTTACAAGACCTCTAAGTTACAGCGGAATGGGGAAGGAAACAAAAATAAAACAGGTCCTTCGTTGGCTACATTTAGTTTTTATAAGTACCATAGTGGGGACAAAAAACTCCACCCAAACTGGAAAAGCGCCTCTGAACACCTACCACTCAGGAGGAACAGAAGGGGAGCTCATCGCCAAGCCACAAACTCCCAAATCCCCAGCAGCGAGCAACCCTTCCGCGCAAATGCTTTTTGTCTTACTAGTTGGGGTGTTTCCGGGACACTAGGGGCTCATCCAAGGTCTCGCGCCTGCGATGCAGGTCCTCTATCTCTGAGCTAGACTCCGAGAGCCCGGGGCAAAACAAAAACTTTCCGACCGCCACAGCAACAGGTCATAGGGAAGGAGATCGGAAGAGCCCCAAACACCTGTGGCTGAACTGCTTTATCAGATGCGTCCACAGTCGTTGCGCTAATGCCTCACCACCTACCGGGAGGGTAGCCAACCACCCAGAGACTGAACTACCTAGACAGCAGGCCAGCGTCGGGCGCTGCGCCAGAGTCCCTCAAATGCCGACACTTCTCCAGAGTCAAGGGAAAGGCGCCGGGTTCGGCTCCTCCTCACCCCCAAATCTCCCTGTCTCGCCACTCAGCAAGTCCAGGAGTAAAACTGCTCTCGTCCCCGCGCCCCCATTGTTTATTACCTACTATTCCGCGCTGACCCTTGTGCCGGGACTGCGGCAGACGTCCCCAACCTCGGACCGCACTCCGAGACTACCCTAGTAAAGGCCTTCTGACCGGCTCGAGCTGCCATGATCGTCTCTCCGAAGCCGGTCGCAAACACCGGGCCAAGTCCGCGGCACCGCCCTCAAGCCGGGCGGGAGGACCAACTCCAGGGCCTCCCAGCCAATCGGCTGGCCCCTTGAGGACCCAGACCCGCCCCTTCTTCCCTCCTGATAGCGTCATGACACGCAAGCTCTCAAAGCCGTAGCGCGGATTGTGGAGGCCTCGTCCTCCTGACGGCCAATCAGAGGGGTGCAGGGGCTTCAGGACACGCCCCCCTCATTTCCCCATTCCGGATCCTGCCTCGCCCTCGCGTACTTCCGTAAAACTCGGTGACCGCTCGCCCCACCTTCCGCACTAGAACTCCTTTCCGGATTCGCCAACGGCCACGGATTTCTTGGGGAACTACTTCCGGTCTCGGGGCCCGGCACGTGAGTCCCTCCCAAGAGCCGGAGGGAACCCAAGGGCTGATTAATTATGTAAGTGTCCAACCTTGTAAGTGCTGATCCCCTCATGCCATCGTCTCAAGCTGTGAAGCCTGGCAGATTTTACTCGTTAATGACTGTCTAATACAATACCTGCTGCTCTTTCCCATGGGGTTATGAGGGCAACATAAGACCATGCCTTTAGGGAAGCGACTCAGTTATCTAACAGCCTTCTTCCTGGGTGGCCAGTGACATATTTGGTGTTGATTTATGTTTTGGATTTCCCTTATTGTTTATAAGCCAGACAACTTTGCTTTGATTCTCGTGGTTCAGAAATAAGTCAAGCCCAGACTAATTTTCTCTCCATTTATTCCCAAGGCCTAATTAATCTCTGCAGACCATAGCTTTCTGTAGAGGGAGGATAGCAATGCTATTTAAACAGTTTTGAGGTATAAAGGATATTGTTAAGTGTAGTCAGCTATTTTGGGGGAACTTACCTGCTAGAGAAATAAAAGTTCCATCTCAGAGTTTATATTCTAGTAAGGGAAAGAAAGCAATTACATAATACAATATCAGATAATTGTATGTCCTGTAGAATTATAAAAAAAAAAAAAAGAAAAGGAGCAAATTTATTCCTTTAGAATATTTTAGATTCGGTAAAGAGCGCCCCTTGGTGTCATTTAACATGTTCTTCTATTCTCTTGTTGTGGAACTGGGGCCTTCCTAGAAACTGAGGCACTCTGAAGGCCCAGTCGTCAAACCCCCATTCCTGAAATCAAATCAGAAAGATTCCAGACATGCTGCTCAGAGTAATAAGAATGAGTTTATTGAAGGGAAAGGGAAAGGGGATACTCTCAAGGGAAAGAGTGGGTCCTCTCAGGAGAGGGACAGTGTTCCTCTCTTGCACTCCAGTTTTTCCCAGAGAAGTTTCCAGAGAGTCCCATTCAGTCCACTTCTTCAATTTTGACTGACAAGTCCCCACTGTTGTGGCAACTCTAAGTCATGTTTGGCCCCCCAAAAATGGAGATTAGTTCAGGACCTTTGTATAATTAGTGAAGCTGTAGTCCCTTTGCACCAGTTGTTCCAAACCCATTTACTCCCCAAGAGAATTTTTTACTTATAATACTGTCCTAGATTTGAAGGATGCATGCATTTTTCTGCATTCCTTTTTGTCCAAAAAGCCAACCTCTATTTGCCTTGGAGGCTCCTACTTCTAAGGCCCAACAAGTTACCTGGACAGTCCTTCCCCAGAGCTTTAGAGACAGTCCCCATCTGTTTGGACAAGCACTGGCACAAGACCTCATGGACTGGTCATACCCTAAAACAGTGTTACTTAGGTAGGAACATGACTTTCTTTAATGTGGAGCTTCAGAAAAAAATAATTTCTGAGAGCACCGACTCTCAATTTCCTGGACATATAAGAGATATAAAATCTCTTGAGAGAAGGCTCAGTTGTGCCTTCTCCAGGTTATTTACTTGGGCATGACACTGGGAGGTGAAACTCGAAAGCGTGGCACAGAAAGAATTCAACCCAAACTCTCATATCCCCTTCCTCAGACAGTAAAACAACTCAGGGCCTTTCTATGAACAAGGAAGTTTTCATGGAAACTTATGCTGCCAGACCAGATTTATCTGATCATCCTATAAATTATCCCAATCTCATGCTATACACTGTGGTAGTTCCTTGGTGATTAATGGGATTTGGAGATCTGGATATGCAGTAGTGACAGATTTTGAGGTTCTTGAATCAGGGCCACTTTCTGTAGTATTAGCACTTAGCTAACAGAATTAGTTGCCCAAGAGCCTTCTAAAGATAAGAGTGTCATCATTACACACACACACACACACACACACACACACTAAATATGCCTTTCTTATATTTTATGCTCACACAGCTATCTGGAAAGAACAAGGATTGCTTACTATTACAGGCATTCCTATTAAGCGTGCCAAGAAGATTCTTTGCCTCTCAGGTAGCAGTTATCCATGTTACTGGACATCAGAAGGGACAGGACATAAGAGCTAAAGGAAATAAGGCTGCAGATGTTAGAGCCAAGGAAACTGCTTTACAGGGTTCCATAGTTACCCCACTCCTATAGGAAAATTATTTTCTATCCTCTGAATACCCCTTGTACTCAATGGAAGAAGCTCAACAGGCTGTTACTCAAAGATACTAACTAGATCATAGAGGACGGTGGGTTTCTCCCGAGGGCATCCTATTCCCAAGCATTCCAATGAAAGATTTTAAAATCTCTCCACCATCTCTAACATTTGGGAAAAGATAATACTTTTACTCTAATACAAAAAAAAATGTTTTCAGGAAAAAACTTGAAGGGCATAGTCCATCAGATCATCTAAAGCTTGAAATCTGCTAACAGGTTAATCCCTCCAATAAATGTCTCTGTCCTCCTGGACAACAAAGAACAGGTTGTTATCTAGGAGTGGGCTGGCAGTTAGTGGGGAATCAAATTCAAAATACTTAGTAGTTTTGATGGATATATTCACTGGATGGGTGGAGTCCTTTCCTTGCAGATCTGAAAAGGCTATTAAAGTTGTAAAAGTTCTACTTTAGGAGAACATTCCTGGATTTGGTCCCCTCAAAGTCTTCAAAGTGATAATGAACTTGCCTTTTTAAAAAATATTGTTTTAGTTATTGATGGACCTTTATTTATGTGATGCTAAGAATACAACCCAGTGCCTCACATATGCTAGGCAAGCACTCTACCACTCAGCTACAACTCCATCCCTGGACTTGCTTTTAAGGCAGAAACAACACAAAAACTCTCTCAAGCATTAAGAATTACATTTAATCTTCATTGTTCACAGAGACCCCAATCTTCAGGCAAAGTAGAAAAAAAACAATGGGCTTCTTAAGAGACACTTAAGAAAATTGCTTTAGGAGACTAAAATACCATGGGTTAAACTTCTGCCATTGGTTCTAATAAGGCTTAGAAGTACTCCTGGCTGACAGGGACTAACTCCATTTGAGTCCCTATATGGAAGGCCATTTTTTGTCTAATGATTTACTTTTAGATTTCAAGACTACTCAATTAGTATCCCATGTAACTCAGTTGGTCAAGTTTTAACAGATTCTTACAGAAATCTGATAAGAACTTCCTGAGGAAGATCATCAAGGACCCCCTCTCTTCTGTCCAGGGAACTTGTCCTAGTAAAAACTATAGATCCAAATAGGGGCTACATACTCCCAACTGGGAGGGTCCTTACCCAATAATCATGTCAAACACTTTAGCAGTCCATGTAGCAGGATAAGGCCTCTGGATACATCATACCCTCCTTAATGCCTGGAGACCCCTTGTTGAGTCCACCACAAAAGAGGCTCCTACAGAGATCACTATACCTGTAAGCTGATAGAAGATCTCAAATTCCTGTTTAAACAAGTTAAGTGATATGTTTGATTTTACTGGTCTTTTGATTACAATATCAGTGGCTGTACTGCTTGCTATTGGGTTAATAGCAATAGCTCCACAAGACTGGAATCCTACACATGAGATATTTCTAACTTTAACCTATTTAGGCAGAAAACCCTGTTCTGTGTATTATTAGTATATACTTGAGTCTAGTTCTAACAAAGCCTAATTATGACCATATGTGCACAGATATATGTTGCAGGAATCTTTTCTCCTGGACTGTGGTACACACCAGGACTCACAGGATGCCTTTAACTCCAACAGTATAGGTATCTCACTTGCTTGGAACTATGATACTAAGATGAGGATATAAGATAAATTCATACACAATAGTAATAATAAATATGTTTTTGTACTTGGACTCTTCCACCAACTACTCTTGTGTGAAAGGGACCCTTACCTTTATGTGCCTCGGCACAGGGAGGGTTGTCTTTCACTCTGGACATTATGTCAAATATCACCTTGACATGCTGCAATGTTTCCTCTTTATGGCCTCCACTTCCTGCACAGCATCATCCTTATTTATGTTCCTTAGCCATCTTTTACTCTGGTAATCCTATCTTTAAAATACTAATGGGAACATTACTATAAACAAACCACAGATTATTTTATATACTAATGCTACAGACATCCACAATTGTACAATGTGGGTGGAATACATTATCATTTTGTCTAATATAAAAAAACAAAGTACAGCTTCCCCAAATAGAGTTCCAAGATCTTGTGTAAATGTCACTTGAAATTATCAGAAACATCTATTACACTTTAATTTGACTTTCCCTATTTTAAAACAAGGTAATCAGGAAAAGAGCTTGATATGATACCTTGCTTGATGGAGCTGGAACTAACTGGTTTGGATAATTGACCTTGAGAGCTTGGCTGGCAGACTGTGCAGTGCTGGACAAGATGTAACTCAAGCTTTGACAATTAATGCTCAGTGGCTACCCACAATGATCCAGCCTCACAAAAATGCTCTTGATTATGCTAAGCAATTCCTGACATTGTCCAATAAGTCTACTTTTAGCTAACCTAAATACAGATACTAATGTTAAAATGTTGTTTAACTGGACTGTCTGCTCCCTAAAAAATATACTTTAATACAGAAAGAAAATGACAATGACTATTAACTGCTAGAATTGATGTCATTTTTAGGAAGTTATTTGCCATGTATATTCCTTTAACCCACTGGATGACTTTATAGCCACTTCATGTACAATGCTCTGATTTATTTTGTACTAGGTCTATACAGCATTATGAAACCAAAACAACATATATTTTATGTAATTTTCATACTATATCTTTTGTTGTACATTCCTAATTTGCTTTGCCTCACTTTATTGGTACCCATGTAGATGAAACCAAGGTAACTTATTCCTTATCTGAATATGTTATTTGAAATCAAGGATGAGTATGTTGCTGGTTGAGTAGGCAGATGGAGCCCTGTCTTCTTAAGCATTCCTCTAATATCTGTGACCTCACTCTGTATCCTGTGAATAACTTTTCTCTTTTCTATGAAGTAACTGTTCAACATGTATGCTTAGCAAATAAAACTCAATATGACTTAAACTTTCTTAATCAAGTTGCTCCTTTTGCTGGGTATATCAAATACCCTTAAGGTCCTCCCTTGGCTGGTTGATGTCTTTTAACCTTTCTTTTGACCAAGTAGTTGATATTATTTTAACATGGACCCCCAAATCTTTGTGCATACACACACACACACACACACACACACACATATCTTTACAATTCTTAATAGATGTCCTTAATCAAACTACTGTAGTTAAAGATATGTTAACACATAATCAACATCAGTTAAATCAATATAAAAGATGTACTCAAATTATAACTAACAGACTAATTGATGTTATCACAATTAATAACTACATACCAGTCATCATTGGTATGATTTTCTGTTTCTTGCTCCAACTGTACAACGATATTCTTCTGTTTAACACTATAATAATATTTGCTTTAGTATTAATCTCACTCTGTTGCTGTAATATGTTTCTGTATGTTAAGATCAAAAGAATGGCTATATAGATGAACCCGACATAAATATATTTTCCAGTTTCTTCTGAGGACCTCTGTATAGTCTTGACAATACCTCTTAGCCTTGACTTCTCCTTAGGAGGACACTCAGACTCAAGCTTTATAATGCCCCTTTCCAGCTTGAAGTAATCAGAGTGGTCAGTGTTCCAACTCCCAGCAGTAGTCAGGGTGTTCTCTGAGAGTGGGGATTGAGGGAGATGTATAAGGGCTTAGGCAGCCAGGGCAGGATGGCAAGTGAGGAGGTTAGGGGCAGGATCAGAACAAAGGAGCACAGAGAGGGTCTTCTGATGAGGTCAACCTCCTGGTTGTTGAAAGCACTCATGTACACAAGTGGAGGACCAGTCAGACAGATACTTCCATATCTGTGCTCCTAAGTGGGGAATCCAAAAAAAGAAGACTTTTTCAAATAACAGAAGCATAGAAAAACTAAAACAGACATGTGGACAGAAGAGGCACCAATCAATAATAGTGAGGAGAGCACGGATAGACAGGCCAAAACCCCCTCACCAGATTCCCAGCTCTGGGACCCCTTCTCTTCAGAGAAGTCTATCTCTGTCACTTTTGCAATAAATCTGCTGCTTGCTTGCTATCTCTGTTGCTATCTGGTTCTGATAGCTCTTGCTATCTCTGTTGTGTCCTGTTCTCCAATTCTTTGCTGAACAGAGACAAAGAACCCAGCACTCCTAAATGGTAACAGAATAAACATGTGAGCCAGGTACTAGGTGAATGCCTGAAATCCCAGCTACTTGTGAGGCTGAAGCAGGAGGATCACAAGTTCAAGGCCAGTTTGAGCAACTTAGTGAGCTTTTGTCTCAAAATTTAAAAAAAAATAAGTAAAAAAGGCTGAGAGTGTAGCTCAGTATTAGGGTTTCCCTGGGTTGAATCCCTAGTATCACAAAAACAAAACAAAAAGCAACAACAACAATAAAAACCATACATGAGACTGGGAAAAAATTTAAGTGACTGGATATTAGATGATTTTAAGTAATTAAAATTTGTAGATATGTGCTTGGTGTGGGGGCACATATCTGTAATCCCAGCAACTCAGGAGACTGAGGTAGGAATATCCCAAGTTTGAGGCCAGCCTCAGAATTTAGCAAGGCCTTAAGCAAATTTACAAAACCCTCTTTCAAAAACAAAAGGACTGGAGATCTAGTTCAATGGTAAAGTACCCCTGGGTTCAATCCCCAGTACCCCACAAAAGAGGGAATTCATTATGATATATTCATACATGTACATATTATACTTTGACAAATTTCAAGAAAAAGAAGACTTTTTCAAATAACAAAAGCATACCTACTGTTTTATTTTATTTTGTACTAAGTCTTGAACCCAGGGGTGCTTTACCACTAAGCTACAACCCCAGGCCTTTTAATAATTTTAATTTTGAGACATGGTTGCTAAGTTGCTTAGGACCTTGCTAAGTTGCTGAGGTTGGCCTCAAACTTGGGATCTTTTAGCTTCAGCCTCCCAAGTTGCTGGAATTACAGGTGTGTGCCACCGTGCTTGGATGAATTCTACTTTTATTTATAATTATAATGCACAAATTAAAAAATAATAGAGGGGCTGGGGATGTGGCTCAAGTGATAGCACGCTCGCCTGGCATGTGTGCAGCCTGGGTTCGATCCTCAGCACCACATACAAATAAAGATGTTGTGTCCGCTAAAAACTAACTAACTAAATAAGTAAATAAATATTTTAAAAAAATAATAGAAAGGAACTGGGCAAGTAGCACATGCCTATAATCCCAGTGGGCAGGGAAGCTGAGACAGGAGCATTGCAAGTTCAAAACCAGCCTCAGCAACCATGAGGCACTAAGCAATTCAGTGAGACCCTGTCTCTAATTAAATACCAAATAGGGCTGGGGATGTGGCTCAGTGGTCAGGTGCTCCTGAGTTCAATCCCTGGTACCAAATAAATAAATAATAATAATAGAAGGAAGACCACTAGAATAGAGGAAGGGGCTCATGGGAAGGATCAGGGTAGTTACTGGTGATTGAAATGGAGCAAATTATGTTATTTGCATTGATGAACATATCATATACTTATACAATTATGTATAAGTATAATGAGCTAATAATTTTTTTAAAAAAAAGACTCTTCCTTGGCACAGTGGTAAAGACCCATAATCACAGCTAATTGGGAAGCTGAGACAGGAGGATCACAAGTTTGAGGCCAGCCTGGGAAACTTAGTGAAACCCTGTTTCAAATAAGAAGTAGAAGAGCATTGCATAGCATATATATGACCTTGGGTTCAATCCCAATATTGGGGAAAAAACTTAGATATTTATATGGAAGTATTTACAGATGAAATGACATCTGTGATTTCCTTTAAAATAACTGGGGGTCAGGGATATAATAGATGAAACAAAATTGATCGTATGTTGATATTTATTGAACTGAATGATGGGTTCATATGGAGCTTTTCACAATCAAATCTAATTTTTATGAATATTTGAAGTCTTCCATAATAAAATATTTTATCTCTATATCTTTAAAAATGATGTTGTATTTTTTATACCTTTCTTTAATTAACTATTTTTTTGTAGTGCTGAGGATCAAATCCAGTGCCTCACATGCTAGGCAATAAAATAAAGGTCCATCAACAACTAAAAATATAAAAAGAAAACAAATACAGGATGAATTTTTTTTTGTACCAGGGTTTGAACTTAGGGCCACTCAACCACTGAGCCACATTCTCAGCCCTATTTTGTATTTTTATTTAGAGACAGGGGTCTCTCTGAGTTGCTTAGTGCCTCATGGTTGCTGAGGCTGGCTTTGAACTCATGATCCTCTTGCCTCAGCCTTCCCAGCAGCTGGGATTATAGGTGTGCACCATTGTGCCCAGCTACAGGATGAATTTTAACCACAAAACAAGACCTTTATGTGAACATCACATGCATTTTTTTCTAAAATGAAGCAATGTTTTTATTTGTGCTGGGGACTGAATTCAGGGTCTAGCATATGATAGGTAAGCACTCTAACACTGAGCTATACACCAACTTTTTAAAAATTTTATTTTGACACAGGGTCTCCCTAAGTTGCCCAGGCTGGCCTTGAACTTGTAGCCTCCTGCCTCAGCTTCCCAGTAGCTGGGATTACAGGCATGTACAACTACACCTGGCTAAAAGCAAATTTTTTGAAGTTAACATAATTTCATTACTGGGAAATTTTTGATCAATAGAATAAACTTCACAAAATGTTTAATGATTTAAATTTACTGAGAATTTTATTGGGAAATCTCTGATTTAAAGAATACCTTCCTTGACTAGGTAAGGAACTGAGTAATAAGAGGTTAGTAGTATATACAGATGCTAGTTTCTGATATTAAAAAAAAAACAGGATAACAAAGGAGATTAACTGGCCAGTTCATCTTTATTGAGTTAGGAACTAATCAGGAAAACAGAAATTATATTAAATATGAGCCATTATTTAAAAGGTTTTGGAAGGGATGGGGGTATAGTTCAGTGGTTGAGCATTTGCCTGCTGAGAGCAGGAGCCAGAAATATAACAGGCAGACAGGGCAAGGACCTCCATCACAATAATTCCATGTACAAAGTATCCGATAGGCCATACAGCACGATATCAAGCACATGATCAACATCCTGATTGGACACATGGATGCATGATCACAGAGTATCACACTCTAGATGTAGAAACTCCTCTCTCTAAAAGTCATTGCCAATAGTTTTAAAGTTCACCTCCAGCAAATACCTTTTAACGCCTTAGCAACTCTGCAACAACCACTTGGAACCCCTCTCTTAATGGAGCTCCACTTCCTGTCTTTAAAAAATTAATTCTGGGACTGGAGTTGTGGCTCAGCAGTAAAGCAAGCGCTCGCCTAGCACAGGTGAGGCCCTGGGTTTGATACTCAACACCACATTAAAAAAATAAATAAATAAAGGTATTGTGTCCAACTGCAACTAAAAAAGAATCTAAAAAATAAAATTAATTCTGTTGCTTTATTCTCTGTTGTCCATGGTCATCTGGAATCATCCAGATTATCAGGATTATCAGATGGGTGAGTAAAATGGACCAACAGAACCATCACTCTTGTTTTCTGGAGTTCTTTTAGAAAAATCTGCCTCAGTCCAAAAAAAAAAAAAAATATATATATATATATATATATATATATATATATCAGGCATCTGTCAGCCAGCTAAAAGCAGTTAATGTAGCCACCAATCTAAAGATAAAGGTGTAAATCTTTTTTTTTTTTTTAAGAGAGAGTGAGAGAGGAGAGAGAGAATTCTTTTTTTAATATTTATTTTTTAGTTCTCGGTGGACACAACATCTTTGTTGGTATGTGGTGCTGAGGATCGAACCCGGGCCACACGCATGCCAGGCGAGGGCGCTACCGCTTGAGCCACATCCCCAGCCCAAAGGTGTAAATCTTAAGGAGGCTGGATCAATCCCCTTTGTCTCTGACAGAGGACTGTTGGTCAAGCTCTGCTTCAGCTTCTCCCCTTGGAACACAAGCCAGGTTGACCTGACCAGTTCAAACATCCATATCTTCCTTTCACTTTCTGACTGACTTGGCTCAATGTTGCAGGGTGCCCTCACCAAATATATTTTGGATCCTGAGACAAAGTCTTAGTCTGATTCAAGCTCTCTCATTTTTTTTCCCCTGTGGTTCTGGGGATTGTGCATGCAAGGTAAGCACTCTACCAACTGAGCTATATATATTCCCAAGCCCTGGTTCAAGCTCTTTGGGAAAGTGGCAACTCACTAATCTCCAAAACATGAGCCAAGCTTTCTTTACTAAAAATGCCTTTCTCTCATGTTTGCTGTAGATCTCATATAGACCCAGATTTCTTGATATGCTCCTCCAAACCCCAACTGTCTCACTAGGACTCATAGATAAATAAGGCTATTGGGAATTTAAACAAGCTGTTGAGAGTTTAAGAAAGTTGCAGATAGTTTGTGGAAGGTAAATATCAAAAAGTTTGTGAATGTTATTAAATTGGCTATAAATTGTAAAGTCAGTTAAGGTGGTATAAGTTTTTTTTTCTGGGGTCAAGTTTTGTTGTGCTGGTGCAGGCCAGAGTTCTCTATGTCTTGGATCAGTGGGGTTTTCTTGAAGCATTGTCAGGATGATTTCTTCTTTCTATTGGGATTTGGTTGCTTAGGAGGCTGGGTCTTAGGGGGTTGGAGTTCATAGTGGTTTGGGGGTCTTTTGAATGTCTGCTTCATGACAGATTGAACAGATGACTGTTGATTTGGATTGTTGCAGTATGGTTGACTTCCTAGGTGTGTGTGGCTGACTGTATACTGGGAGCTGGGTGTGTTTGTCAGGGAGGTTTGTCTGAGTGTTGATGTGGGGGTTTGTGGAGTGGGGACTTGTATGGACTTGGTACAGTCAGGATGGTTGCCACGCCTGTGTTAAACCTACATGGGCTTTCATTTTACAGACTTTTGCATTGGAACTTAGAGCTCTCAAGTGGACATGTATGGTTCTCAGGTGTGTGCATGTACCTGGTTACATATATTTGGTGTATTGGTTGTATTGTGGTGGCCTAGAATGACAATCGTGTGGCCAGTTATGAGGTGGTCATTTGGGGGACTTTGGAACAGGTGCAGCTTCTGATTCTTTGGGACTTAGTTTGCTTGAGTAGTGGGAGCCTGGCTGATGTAGGAGGTTGTCTTGACACAAGCAGATTGGGATTTTGGGAGGAACTTGTTGATTTGACATATGGAGGGTTGGATTCTAATTTGTGTCAGTGCACTGAGGTTTGACCTAAGAGAATGCTTGAATGATAACTTCCTCCCTATGGAGTGAAGCACAATTCTCCCCGCCAAAAGTCTTTCAACTGATGGTAGGCTTAACATAGGCAGGCCAGGGTTTATCATAATGGACAGGGAATCACAGGACGTGCAAAGCCTTGTCAGTAAAGGTGACTACTCCAATAGGCCACAACCCTTTATCAAGGTCACTCATGGAGGAAAGGGAAGGAATCTAAGGGAATTAAAAGATACAAGGAGAATACTCTGATAGGCCACAACTCTTCACATGAGAAAGGGAAGGAACATCAAGGGATGCCCTCCCTGGTCAGGAAAAATAATAGAATGCCATGTTCTTCTCCTTTTTGTCTTACAGATGGGAAATACTCCCTGTGATGTCGACATACACTTAGAATGTATCTCAAATAGTTGGGCTCAATTTAATCTACAAATTCTAAAAAAGAAATCCCTGATATTTTTCTGCACTCAAGCCTGGCCTGAATATAAGCTGGAGGATAGAAAAATGTCCTCTCAAGGGAAGCATAAACTATAACACATTCTTTTTACAACTGGCTTGTCAGAAATGCCCTGTGTACAAGTTTTATGCCTCTCATGCTCAAAACAGCAGCTTTCCTTGCCTCTTAGTGGCATGCAGGATATTCATCCGGGATGTAGGATGCATGAACAAGTGCCCCAAATTTGAGAACAGAGGAAAAAAGTGTCACTTTTAAATAAAACCACTATTGGACATAAATGGCTGTTTGTTTTTTTTAAATATTTATTTATTTATTTTTAGTTTTCAGCGGACACAACATCTTTGTATGTGGTGCTGAGGATCCAACCCGGGCCACATGCATGCCAGGCAAGCGCGCTACCACTTGAGCCACATCTCCAGCTGTTTTGTATTTTCTTGTACTCTGGGATTCTATTTCAGCAAATTCCTCCCCAAATGCAAAAGAAATGGAGTGATGGAATGGCCTTCTGTAAAGGCCCCAGACCTTTTGAGGAGATGTACATTCTGCTTTTGCGACAACATCACAGGTGCTTAGCTTCAGAAAACTGACATGACAGGCCCTGGAATGTCAGGAAACACCCTAATTCCCATGGGGTTTTCTTTTCTCTCCAGGGTGGGCACCAGGAAGGAAAATGAAAAGATCCTATATCTGGGACTCTAATCTGATCCAAAAGTATGTTCTGGTCTGATAAAGATATTCCATGTGCTCCTTTACTAGCATAATTATGACTGTGTCATTTTTTTCCCCAAAAAACATCTCTTTTTTTGAGCTCATAAGGTCTCTGGTGAATTCACCTTTGGTCCTGCATGCCTAAATTAATATATCTTTTTGTTCCAATTAGTCTTATCTAACTTGTGTTTTTTTAGCCCTCATTTTTCCTGCTCTATTCAGAGAACAATTATTCAAGGGTTAACTTTCAAATACACTGGAAAAAGAGATATCCTTTAAAGAATCCTAAGGAGGGTGATAAACAGTGGTAATAGTGGGAATAAGTCTGCCCCCATTCAGGACAGGTGGCCAGCTGATCCTTGGATTTCAGCATCCACCAGGGCTGACAAACTCTACTCCTAATATCTCCAATTGCACAGGCCCTCTCCATGTCTGAGTCATTGTAATACTTGTATATTGAATTTCATGTCTACATATGTTCTTGTACCTACATTGTTTACATGTTACCAAAAATTGACTTGTAGATAAATGGATACTCATAAATTTTTTAAAAAGTATCCAAGTACCTTTTAGTTTATTGACTTAAATAAATTTTTTTAACAAAAGGATAAATTTAATTGGAAAAGTAAAGATGTCTTTTTAAATATTTTTAATTGTAGATGGATATATACCTTTATTTATTTTTATATGGTGCTGAGGATCAAACCCACTGCTTCACACATGTTAGGCAAATGCTCTGCCACTGAGCCACAACCCCAGTCCAATAAACATATCTTTAAAATTACTAACCTACCTATTTTTCCAGGTGATCAGCCAGTGGTCAGCCAATCAATGGAGTGATGTTTTCTATAAAATGTTTACCAACAAAGTGTAATGTCCATTGCTTTTAAGAATTTTCTTTGGCAGGTAAAAAATGCCTTAAAATGTTAACTAGGCTTGTCTGATATCTTGGTTTCATGGGTAAATTAAATTTAACATAAATGGGACTAATATTTTTAAACATGTTTATTAAAAGATAGTTTAATTTGCAATATTAAGATACATAAATATCAACTGCTAAATAAAATTCTAGAAGATTATAGAAGTCTGATTCAAGGTCTAATAACATAGGTTATTCCATTATAGTTGACACACTAAATAAATGTGATTATAGATACTCATGTATGATAACTAAATATGTTTGTCTGAACTTTGTATAAGTGTTTTGTTAAAGTTTGTAAAAGAAGACCTTAAGTAAGTTTGATAAAGGCAAGGTAACTAACTTTTATATATTGTATCTGACACAAAAGCCCACACTGCCGTTTTAAAACCTGGCTTGTAGCCAGGTGTGGGGCACATGCCTGTAATCCCAGCAGTTTGGGAGGCTGAGACAGGAGGATCACGAGTTCAAAGCCAGCCTCAGCAACAGCAAGGTGCTAAGCAACTCAGTAAAACCCTGTCTCTAAATAACATACAAAATAGGGCTGGGGATGTGGCTCAATGATTGAGTGCCCCTGAGTTCACTCCTTGTTCCCCGTGCCCCTCCCCCCCATGAGGGGTGGGGGAACAACCTGGCTTGTCTGGTTTCTTTTGGGTACATAGTGTCTTATTACATAAATGGGGTACACTTATACATCAGATAAGTTTATTTTTGATCATCAATGCTGTCTCCCTTGTTAATTTCTTTGGCATTTTTCTTGTAAAACTTTTTAACTGTTGCCTAACAATGTTTTGCAGAAGTACTATTCCTAACAAAATAACCTGAGTTAAGACAATAAGCCATCACCTACAAGAGGGAGAGAACATAATGCTGACTTCCAGTAATGATACTGACCCGAATTAAACAAAAGGGGTAACTGTCAAGTTGTGGACATTAAAGCTAAAACCATTAAAGTTAAAACTTAAAGTTAAAACTTAAAGCTAAAAACATTAAAGTTAAAACTCCTACTTTAAGACTGCTGAAACTAGCCTGCTATGTATTTAAAGCCAAAACTTGGAGACAAAAGTTAAGGAAGTAAAAGGTAAGAAAAAGAAAACAGCCAATATTCTGGTACTTGCCTTCTAAAGTCAGCCAGAACCCTGGAAATGATGGACTCATAAGGGCCCTACAATTCTGGTGAGTCATCCAAACTTCTGATCAGGGGGATCATGAGAGCCCTAGAGGTCAGGAAGCCAACCAGTGCATATTCTGCTAAAAAGAAGATTATTGGAGAGGGAAATGTCTCTGATGCTTCCAAGGGAAGCCACGTGTGGTCAGCATGACCCTGACTGATCCTGATAGATGGCATGGCTGGTAGAAGAAAAGCTAAAGGATCGAAGAGCTTCTCCCAAGTTCCTAAGAGTGACCTGCTGGCAAATCTCAGCTGACTTTAACAGTAGATAGAAACAAGGTCAATTTTTAACCAACTTACTCTTGAACACCTGGCTGGAAAGAACAACCAAAGCACAGTCATACATGGACTTTGAGAAAGAAAAGACAATGGTTCTTTTAGTATAACTCAAGATGTACACTGTGTCAGTCCTTTCAAGGGTAAGTAAAACTGGGAGGTTATAAAAGAATTTTGTTTTTATATAGAAGTGCCTGATAACTATTACAAAAGGCTCTGTCAGAGTCACAGTTTGTTCTAAGTCAGTTCAAAACTTACAGATCTTCCTAAATTCCTAGGTAGGTAGGCTCAATATGTTTTTCAGTGGTGTGATTATTTAGCCCTGATATTTATCCCTCTAAAAGATATAATGTAGCACATGGAAGCTACATGGTAAAGTTTACCAAGAGAACCCTACATGACATAGCTAAAGGGATCTCTCTACAAAACAAAGGTAATGGTAATAAAAAGCTATTTATAGGCAAAAATTTGATGACAGTTCAACAGATCACTGCAGCCTATGAAATTTGTCAAAAGAAAAATTGCCTTAACAAAAAGGTAGCTCCTCTGGTATACAATGTTAAAGGTAAATATCTTGAGGAAGACTGGCAACTAGATTTCCCTTACGTGCCAATGTCAAGAGTCATGCAAGTGTACAGTGACTCAAAATGCATTTTCCTGTTATATATACCTAATTAAAATAAATAAATAAACTTTCTTTAAAAAGAGCAATATCTCTGGTCTGGGTACACACTTTCATCAATTGGGTGGAAGATTTCCCTTGCAGGATGGAAAGGGCCTTGGAAGTAATTAAAGTTTGTGTCTCTGAAATCATACCCAGGTTTGGAATTCCCAAAGTTTACAAAGCGACAATGCCCTTTCCTTCAAGGTAACTATCACTCGAAGAATCTCTAAAGCACTATATGTACAATATCATTTGCAGTGTGCCTAAAGACCCTAAGCATCAGGAAAGGTAGAAAAGACCAAAGATACTCTCAAAAGACACCTTAGAAAATTAGCTCAAGAAACCCATCTCCCATGGTCTTCCTTACTTCTTATGACCTTACTATGAATTAGGAACACTCCATTCCCAATGAAATGTTCAACTTTTAGCTTCTGCCTTTAACTTACCTATTGTGGAGGAAAATCACTTGAAACTATAATCCCTGTGGGCCTGGAAATATTTAAATTACACCATGTCCCTCCGAGTGCAATATGAGAAATCATTTTCCAATCAAGAAACAGAACAACTGGGCTGGGGTTGTGGCTCAGCGGTAGAGCACCTACCTAGCATGTTTGAGGCCCTAGGTTTGATCCTTAGCACTACATAAAAATAAATAAAAATCAAGTTAGACAAAAATATTGTTACCAACTACAACTAAAAAAAAAAAAAAGAGGAAGTAGAACAACTGAGAACTGGTTGCACACCTGTAATCCAAATGATCTGGGAGGCTGAGGCAGGAGGATCACAAGTTCAAAGCCAGCCTCAGCAATTTAGTGAGACCTTGTCTCAAAATAAAACACAAAAAGGCCTGGGATTGACTCAGTGGTTAAGCATCCCTGGGTTCAATCCCTGGTATGAAAGAAAGAAGGAAGGAAGGAGAGAAAGAAAAAAATAGAACAACTGTTTTTAGAAGAATAGTAGGAGGGCTTTCAGAACCAGGCCACAGAGTTTTAGATCAGTTACGATTTTGTGATCCTTTCTTGGCTTAGTAAGCTTCATATGAATGCTTTGTTGGCATTTCTAGTTTGATTTGAAAATTCTTCCTATACTCCATCTGATAATTCTATCTTGGGATTTCTAAATATATCACTATGCTCCTGGACATTCCAGGTGACATTTACCACAGCAGAGAGAGAATGGGAGGGAGGATGGAATTCTTTTCTATACAATTAATTAGATGCATCAACAAACCCCTGGAAAGACATTTGTTCTTAAATTCTCCCCCTCCCCACAGGCCTCTTTCTGTTCACAAAGTAATACCTCCAATATTTTGGTATCTTAACAGTACCAACCTCCCTATTGCCTGAGGATTGCTATTTTCCTCTCAAAAATTCTTTAAAAAAATATATACTTGTGGATTTGGGGCCAATATACTATATGAAAAAATAAAATAAAATAAAAATAAATGGTGCTTTACTTTGGGAGAGGTTTTCTGATTCCAGGTTCTCTCAGTAAAAGAACCCTACTTTGCATTTCAATATGGGTTCCAAAAAAATTTGGAGCCAGAAAAGGGTCTATTTTATGGAGATAGGGCTGTTCACTAATTCTGTGAATAATGGGAACCCTCCCCAAAACGAAGTTGCCAGATGTGCCAAGGACAAACCTTTTAAGCAGGTCTTCAAAGGATAACAGTCAGGCCTACTCTTTTCTGCACATACCATCAGGGCTGAGAGAACCTATGGAAGATGTTGGGGTTATTATTAGCAACTTGGAGGAAAGGGCCCCACAGCGCCAGAAACTAGATCTCTGATGGGAACAGCTTGGCTGGTGTTAGTCATTAGGAAGCATGGGACAGGCATAACCTCTATCCCCAAACATCCTGGAGCCCAGGACTCAGATCTCCAAAGAGGAAGCACTGGCTGATAGTGGGCCATCTGAGAGGGTGCGAAGAGGTCTTTTGGATTCATTCCTTCAGAACACATTTACATACCTAGGCAACTGAAATTTAAGGATGTTAAGTAACTTATACCAACTAGAAGGAAGCATAGTGTTATGGTTTAGATATGAGATGTCCTCTCCAAATGTATGTGTGAGACAATGCAAGAAAGTTTAGAGATGAAACAATTGGTTATGAGAATCTTAACCTAATCAGTACATTAATCCACTTGAGTGGGTTAACTTAGTGGTAACTGTAGGCAGGTAGGATGTGGCTGGAGGAGGTGGTTCATTGGAGGTGTGTGCCTGTGGGATATCTATTTTGTCCTGGTCTGCAGTTCTGCAGTGTGTCTGTGTCTGTCTCTCTGCTTCCTGGTCCCAAGTCCTGAGCTGCTTCCATCCACCACACTCTTCCACCATGATGTTCTGCCTCATCTTGGGCTCAAAGCAATGGAGTCAGCCATCTATGGACTGAGACCTCTGAAATCAAGAGCCCCAAATAAACTTTTTCTACTCTGTTTTGTCCAGTCTTTTGGTCATAGCAATGAAAAAGTTGACCAAAACACACAGAGATAACAAGCAAATCCACATTTTCTGATCAAGTCAGAATGTTCTAACTGTACGACTTATTGAAAAATGTAGCAGCAGCAGCAACCTTGTTATACTAACAACATTTTCTTTAAAAAAAAAATCAAGTGAGTCAAAACTAGGATTTTCTCTCTCTCTCTCTCTCTCTCTCTCTCTGTGTGTGTGTGTGTGTGATGTTGGGGATCAAACCTATGCTAGTCAAATGTTTCTACCACAGAACTACATGCCCCGCCCCTCAAAACCAGAAATTTGAGAAGAAAACGGTATAATTAACTACTCAGGGCCACAAAGTGTGACAACATAGTTGAAGGAGTTGTTCTTAGCTTTCCAGATTGCCGCAGTCTCACTGGGCACAATTCAGGAGCCACTTGTTAAAAGAAACGAACTTTATTTTTAGAACCACACACGCCAAACAAAACAGCTCCTCAGGAAAACCTTCAGAGCCCAACTGCCACCACCAGCTTCCCACAAGCCTCTCCCAAAACCACCAGCCTCTCCACCTCCCACAATCCTCCTGCTCTTGAGGCCGATAGGCTGGGTCGAGTGGGCAGAGCCAAAAAAAGTCCCCCAATGAGCAGCTCCGTAGTCTGAAAGGGTGGGGAAACACCCCAATGAGCATCACCACAGAGGAGCCAATCAGCTAGAAGTTGCTGGGGCCGCTGTGAGCCAATCATCAGCTGGCAGTCTGAAAGTTTGCTGGGGCCCCTCCAGCTGTGGCTCTCAACATCTCCCCCTCTCTGTTTAAACAACAAGCATGTGGCTTAGGGACTGTGCCTGCCTTAGGTTGTCGAATAGTACATATGGTCCTTACCCGTCATCGCATGAGCTGACCTCAAGGCGTCAGCCTCCTGTCTTAGGTTGGTACCATTGCAATTGGATCTTACCTGTCACTGACTACCGGTCCAGCATACAGCCACACCTGTGGATAGGTCTTTGTACCAGTGGCTCACCTCTGTTGGCCCCCAAATTTTAGCTGAACGACCATGACAAGCCGAAGGGAGGAGGATTCACCAAGCCAATTGACGGCTCCTTTTGGAAAAATTGTACCACCGATGACATCATCTGCAAAAATACCCCAACACTACCACAAGTCGCTGCACCAACAGATAGTTCACAATGCATGTAAGTGATACATAGTCCAGGCAAGTTCTGCAAGCAGTTCAGTGATGGCTATTGCAGAAGCTGTAGATTGGTTTTATCTTTGTCTTCACCAGCACTGGGATGAAGATAGGAATTCTGGCAATAATGGCTAAAGAAAAAATTATGTAACATTCCAGAAGGCCCTAAAAGAAAACAATTTTCTTAACAATTTACATTATCTTGAACAGAATTATTAAATATAATGAAAAGGAAAGGTGAAAGTAAACAGATCTGTTAACCTCCTTTTTTGTTCACATATTAAAACAATCCTCAACAGCTGTTTACCTAATTTAAATTAAACCATTTAAATCATGTGAACAAAAAAAAATATTTGGATCCATTTTTTCATGAGCGCTCATCATATATGATATATGGACATATGTACATGCAAACATACAACATAAAACACAAGTGTGCACACATAATATAATACATACAACACATAATAGTAAAGGCCTTATAACTTTTTACAGGTGAAATCTCCATTGCAATGTTTAAAAACTCTATAGTCAAAAAATAGAACTGATCAGCAAAACATTAACCTAGGTGTGTATGAGCTCAAAAAACAAAATAGAATTTCATGATGTGGGAAAAGGTAATAATAAAATAGATATTGAAAAAAGCATCCCGGTTCTGTCACACATGTAAGGATAGTCAAACTGGAGTTTTGGATATCAGCTGTTATGGATTTGAGCCAAATCATCTTGTTTTTGGTCTATAGAAATCACTTTAGTTAATCTCCCTGGAATCCGAATCGGCTGCTGTTCTCCCTGTGGAAACATACAAACAGACCCCCGACTCCAAACAATTACTGGGTCAGGACCTTTCCATTGTCCTGTTAGAATATCCTTCCAAAGTACCTCGGGCTTATGCACATTTTTTGGACACATATGCCTTTCCGCAGCACTAAGTCCTGATGAATCCAAATTTAAAAAGTTTAGAGTAAAAAGGGTTATTTTAAGTTTATCTTTGGGGAATATATACCCCTTCCCAAGTCCTTCTTTTTGCTTTAATAAGTACATTTTAATAGTTTGATGAGCTCTTTCAACTATGCCTTGTCCCTGTGGATTGTAAGGAATTCCTGTTATATGAGTAATGCCAAATGATGAGCAAAATTGTTTAAAAGAGGTAGAAGTATAACCAGGGGCATTATCTGTTTTTAACTGTTTTGGAACACCCACAGTGGCAAAATTTTGTAAGCAATGAGCTATAACATCTTTAGTTTTTTCTCCGGCATGAAGAGAGCCCATCAAAAATCCAGAAGAAGTATCAACTGTAACATGCAAATGTTTTAATTTTCCAAATTCTGGCAAGTGTGTGACGTCCATCTGCCAAATATGGTTAGGTATCAATCCTCTAGGATTGACTCCAAGATTAACTTGTGGTAAAAATATTCCTACAGGAGTATTTTGGCAAGAAGGTCCATTATTATGGATACATTTATCTTATTCTCCTAACACTATTCTTACTAGGTATCCTGAGGCTGTAGGACAATTAATACTCAAAGGAATAAAAGCAGCAAAGGGAGTGTTTGGAATTTCTCCCAATAAAATTATTACTCCATATACTATGAATCAAATTGATGAGTTAGCTAATGAGTTAAATACTTGGGCAATAATCATGTGCATATCTAATGTTTCATTTGATAACCACTTACCATCTAATCCTTTATTATCTTTTTGGTCATCGCATCCTGTAATTTTTCCAAAAATGACAAGAAAAATACCTATCATGAATGCTCCAAATATATTCACTGATGGGTCAAATAATGGTACAGCAGCAATAGTTACACCTGATCAAACTTTTACATTTTTAGTACCCAAACAATCAGCTCAAAAGGTAGAGCTTAATGCAGTATTACAAGCTTTTGTGATGTTTAAAGATTCTGTATTTAATTTATTTTCCAATAGTCAGTATATAGTTTTTCCAGTGGAAAGCAAAGAGAAAACAGTAGAGGAAGGGGAAATCCTACCAGTATCTTCAAGGGATACTATAGCATTAACTATATAGTCAGTGATGGGTAAGATCCAATTGCAATGGTACCAACCTAAAACAGGAGGCTGACGCCTTGAGGTCAGCTCATCCGATGACGGGTAGGAACCATATGTACTATTGGACAACCTAAGGCAGGCACAGTCCCTAATCACATGCTTGTTGTTTAAACAGAGAGGGGGAGATGTTGAGAGCCACAGCCGAAGGGGTCTCAGCAAACTTCCAGCTGCCAGCAAATTTCCAGCTGCCAGCAAACTTCCAGCTGCCACTCTCTCAGCCTCATTACTATAGTCCATTGCTTTCTCTTTCCTGATTTTCTCTCTCAAACCATTTTTCTTTGTGCCTTTTAGAACCCCCTAATCCACAGTTTAAAAACTTTTGAACTCCTAAAATATATGGGCTTGAGTTGTAGGAATATTAATTGACTTTAGGAATTTTGGGGGGTGGGTATGGGAAATTAAACCCAGGAATGCTTAACCACTAAGCCACATCCCCAAGCCCTTTTTATTTTGAGACAGGGTCTTGCTAAGTTGCTCACTAAATTGCTGAGGCTGATCTTGAACTTGCAATATCCTTCTGCCTTGGCCTCCCTAAATCACTAGGATTACAGACATGTGCCACTACATTAAGTAGTGTTTTTTTTTTTTTTAAGGTTTTTTTTTTTTTCCTTGTGTGAGCACTTTTACCTTGAGGGAATGGTGGGTCAGTTGGTTAGTCTGGAGCCAAATGTTAATCTCTTCTACTGATGCAACATCCTAGATAATCATTTTGCCCTGTGATAAAGTTGAACAGCTGCAACTATTGAGAGAACATACAAGTTACAGTGAAAGAAAACAAATCGTACAGTTTAGGACCTGGGGAGTTTGTCTTTAGCCCTTTGAGGCAATCTTCCAGTAGTTTCATTCTTATCTAGTTTATTCTTCAAGATGTAAAGGTGAAGGCATCCTGGCTTTAGTGATATACTTGGTTTTTGAGATCAGTAAGATTGTTTGAGGGAGAACACATATCACACTTTTTAATGGGTAACAGGCTATGATTTAAAGTTCCCTGAGCACATTTGCCCTTTTGGGGGAAGTAGGAGGGGGGATACTGAATTTTCACTACCTTAATCCCATCCCCCACTCCCCTAATGGGGATTGAATCCTCACGCGTGCTAGATAAGTACTCTACTTCTGAACAAAATCCCCAGTTCTACTATCTGAATCACAAGGAGTATTGTTTGTATGGGAGTCCCTGACTATCTCAGTGAGGGGACAGACTGCATGTACTATCAAATAATCAGGAACTTTTATTTCTTCTTCTGGCCATGGAACAATAAAGACCTGCATGCCTTCTTCAAGAACTCAGAAAGAGATAAGCGCTGGGTGCAGTGGTGCATGCCTGGAATCCTAGCTACTCTGGAGGCTGAGGGCAAGAGGATTTCAAGTTTGAGACCAGCTTCAGCAATTTAATGAGATTCTATCTCAAAAACAAGAAGGGCTGGGAATATAACTCAGTGGTAGAGCATGCCTGGATTCAATCCCAGTAGTGCCAAAACAAAAAAGAAAGAAAAAAAAGTCAAAGAAAGAAGGAAATAGATAACAAAAGAGGCTTTGATAGCAGGACATGGTGGTGCATGTCTGTAATCCCAGTGGATTGGGAAGCTGAGGCAAGAGGATTGAAAGTTCAAAGCTAGTCTCAGCAATTTAGTGAGACGTTGCCTCAAAAAAAAAAATTGAGAAGGACTGGGGATATTACTCTGTAGTTTAATCCCTGGGGGGGGGGGCGCAGGAGAGAGAGAGAGAGAGAGAGAGAGACAGACAGACAGACAGACAGACAGACTATGGTATTCAATGTTTCTCAAAGTATGGTGGAAGACCACTTGTAAGGAATTTTCATTTCAAGACCAGCTCTCTGGAGGATGGCAAGTTCAAGGCCAGTCAGGGCAATTTAGCAAGACCTATCTCAAAATAAAAATAAAAAGGGTTAAGGAAGCCAGGCATAGTTTCACACATCTATAATCAAAGTGATTTGGGAAGCTGAGGCAGGAGGATTGCAAATTCCAGCCCTCAGCAATTTAGTGTGGCCCTAAGCAACTTAAGGAGACCATGTCTCAAAATAAAAAGGGCTGGGGATGTGGCTCAGTGGTACAGCACCCTTGGGCTCAATCCCTGTACCAAAAAAGAAAGAAAGGAAGGAAGGAAGGAAGGAAGGAAGGAAGGAAGGAAGGAAGGAAGGAAGGAAGGAAGGAAGGAAGGAAAGAAAAAACAGGAAAAGAAAAGAAAAAAGGTTGGGGATGTAGGATGTAGCTTAGTAGTAAAGCACCCCTGGGTTCAATCCTCAGTATCACCAAAATAAATAATTAAAAAATAATTTCAAAAATCACTTCAAACCTACTGAGTCAGTCTCTGTATTATGTTTGGGCCTACAACTCACTTTTTTTTTTGGTACTGAGGATTGAACTGGGGGTTCTTTACCACTGAACTTCATCCTCAGTCTTTTTTATCTTGAGACAAAGTTTCAAGTTGCTGAGGCTGGCCTCAATTTTCCATCTTCCTACCTAGCCTCCTGAGTCCTGGGATTATACACATGCACCACCATGCCTGGCTACAACCTACAATTTAAATAAATTCCCAGGGAATATCCTTAAATTTTGGTAATTACTGCATTAGTGGAACACACACACACACACACACACACACACACACACACACCTCTGCATGTACACAGATACAAATTCTACCCTTTGCCCCCAACCCTACTTCTATACTCAGCAGCTCCTAGAGAGAAAAAGCCACTGATATATTGCCATGAGGAAAGAAAAAAAATATAGACTTTTAAAAAATCATTTCAATTAATATCATCATTCCAAGAAAGAAAAAAAAATTTGAGAATCAAGGAAGGGGTATTTGCCAGCTCTTGCTATCCAAGTCCTTCAAGGTCAAGACAGCAGGACTGATATCTCCTTCACTTATCAGAGAGAGAGAGAGAAAGAGAGAGAACCCAAATTTCTTTGAGTCTCATGTCCTCAGGTTAAAGTGTCACCCTCTGTCTGGCTGCATCACTGCTATCTCATGGCAGACACTTTTGGACACCAGTAGTGGATACTGTGGTGGGCTAACCAGATTCCTCTCCTCTCTCCCTCATAACTGGAGTTGCCAGGAGTTCTGTAAGTGACAGCTCTCCAATGTAGCTCTCTCTAGGGATTGCATGAGGCCAAAAGAGAGCTCTCTCTTCCCTTTTCCTGTAGGAAGTGCACATGCAAATCTTTGTTTATATGAGAATATAAAAATCTCTTAGAGTATTCCCACAAACTTCTTGCATTTCTATTTCAGAGACTGCTTCCTTTATAGGAAACCCAACCTCTACCATTGGGTTCCAGTCGTCAGCCAAGAAAGCAGTTTATTTTCCCCCCCTTTTTTTTTTATTGGTGCATTACAAGTATACATAACAGCGTGATTCATTGTTACCCATGATATCTAGAAAGCAGTTTCTAAAATGTGACTTTTGGATCTAGACCACTTGCCATCTAACTGGCAATAGTAAGTGAAACACTAATAGTTTCTATTTAGATACTAGAGAAAGACTATAAAGGCTGGGAATGAATGATCACTAAAGGTTAGGTAGGTGTAAAAGAGGGAGGGTGGTTGGTAAACACAGTGAAAATTAATAGTTTGGGCTGAACACTTGGCTCAGTGGTAGAGTGCTTGCCTAGCATGCCTGAAACCATGGATTTGTTCCCCAATAGTACAAAACAAACAAAAAGTAAGGACTTGTTCCATTAGTGATATTTTTGAGTACAAGTTTTCTCTTTTTGTCCTTTTGTTCAATCCTGGAGATTGAACCCAGGGGCACTTAACCACTGATCCATATTCCTAGTCTTTTTTTAAAATTTTTTTTTTTTTAATTTTATTTAGGGGCTGAGGTTGTAGCTCAGTGGTAGAGCACTTGCCTAGCATGCACGAGGCACTGGCTTCGATCCTCAGCACCACATAAATTTAAAATAAAGATATTGTGTCCATCTGAAACTAAAAAATGTACATTAAAAAATTAATTAATTAATTTTGCAGTGCTGAGGATTGAACTTGTGCATGTGGGACAAATGCTCTACCATTGAGCTACATCACCAGTACCCCCAGCCCTTTTTGAATTTTATTTAGAGACAGGGTCTCACTGAGTTGCTTAGGGTCTTGCTGAGTTGCTGAGGCTGGCTTTTAACTCAGCCTCTTCCTCCTGCCTCAGCCTCCCAAGCTGCTGGGATTACAGGTATGCACCACCACAGATAATTCTTGTAAGGAGCTTTCCTGTGCATCATAGGATTCCTGTTCTCTAAATGTTATCCTTTTCTTTGTAACAGCTTTAGATATCAAAATCCCGTTAAAGGCATTAACCAATTTTCATGGAAACAATTACAATGTAGTTACAGACTTTTGGGTGGTGTTTCAGATGCATAGCACAAAACAAACAAACTCTATCTATAATTGTATCTCATTCCTAGGGTGAGATTTCCTGGTGAGCAAACAGCAGACTATTGTTAGAGGATGAGGAGTTAGGTGAAATCCAGTAGAGGAGATGCTGATAAGAACAAGAAATAAGACTCTAACAAAAAAGAGTTGGGACAATCACAATAATCTCTGGACATAGTGAAGTATGTGAGAAAAAAAAAATCATCCCCTAGTTGAGAACCACTGTTTTAGGGCTACAATAGCCTGGTACTAGTACCTGGACAATTCCTCAAAAATAAAGGACAAATTTTGCATTTCATACTTCCCACTACTAAGAGGAAAGCAATATGTCTATTAGGTCTTCTTGGATTCTGGGTGGCATTAGGAACAGCTGGCTTTGTACTGTTGCTATTGTTATTATCACCAATTTATGTAGGTCAATGCTGCTTATAACAGAACACTTGTCATTAATAATTCAAGCATTCGAAGCTACCCAACATTTCTGAACCTCTTTCAGAAATCCTACTTCTTTTCTGGTTCTAACATTCTATGTTACCCTACTTTCTACCAGTTTCTTAGTTTATTTATTGATAATTATAATAATCATTGGTAACAATGTTCCTGTTCTTGGACAATACCTCTATCATTGAGAATCCAGTAACAAAAATGTGACAGGTTTATGTATCAGCTAGTAGAAGCACTAGCAGGAAAACTTGGAAGATTTTTTTCCTTCAGTATTCATTATCTGATACTTTGATTCAGCAATGTGGTGTTGCCAGGTTCTGGGCAAGGTGGGCTCAGCACTATGGCTACAAAGTTGAATAGTAAAGATCTCTGCCCTAAGCATTCTAAAGTAAAATGAAGGGCTAGGGATATAGCACAGTGGTAGAGCATTTGCCTAGCATGTGTTACTCCTTGGATTCAATCCCCAGGACCACAAACAAAACAAAACAAAAATAAAAAATTCAATAGGCTTTATAATTAAGACTATGGACAGGTAAGTCAAAGGTTTTAGTACAATGTGATAATGGCAATGATGAAGTTATATACCCGCTGTGTTATGTAGTTCAGAAAAAGGCATCTGAGACTTCCTGAAGAACTAGCACTTAGGTTTCACTCTGTGGACCAGAAAGGCATTAACCAATTTGAGAAGAAAAGAGCATTCCATGTACAAGGAATAGCAGGTATTGGGGTATTCAAGGGTATCAAGTAGGATTACTGAAGGATTTTAATCCAAGTCAAGACATGAACAGATTTAGCTTTTATCAAGAGCAGATAAAAGCACCAGAGATGACTGTAATGGAGGTATGGAGTAGCAGCAGTGAGGTATAGAGCAGAGAAAATGGTACTGTCATGAACTAGGAATTAGTAACAGCTTGAACTAAGATAATTTAGGAGAAATGAAAGCATGGTCATGGATTTAAAAGATATGAAGAAGGGATATTGGTAACTTGTAATTTTAGAGGGAGGGGCGGTAAGTGAAAAGATGGAACAGATTCTATCCAAGAGGCTTAGGGAATGATGCTTTTTCTCACTGAGATCTCTATTAGAAGAGAATCTGGCTTAGATTTGGGCACACTGAATTTGAGATATGAAATATTTATGAAACAAGGGTAGACAGTTGGTGTGTCAATCTAGCTAGGCTATTGTCCCCAGTTATTCAAATAAATACCAACCCTGGGTGTTGTTATGAAGGCTTTGTTATTGCAATTAAAGTCCATAATAATTGACTCTAAGGGAGATTGTCCTGGATAATCTGAGAAGGTCTGATTCAATCAACTGAAAGACCTCATGAGCAGGATAGTTCAAGAGAGGGTTAGGGCTAGATTGAAAATTTGTAAAAGTCATACCTGAGGCAATATGCATTATTTAAAAAATATTTTTTAGTTATACATGGACACAGTATCTTTATTTTGTTTATTTATTTTTTTTATGTGGTGCTGAGGATCAAACCCAGGGTCTCTCACTTGCGAGGCAAGCACTCTACCACTGAGCCATAACCCCAGCCCAATATGCATTTTTTAAAAAGTCATCTGCTTTTGTCTCCTTACACAGGCCTAATTCAAATTTCCCTGAGTGCCTGCTAGACACGCAAAGGATAACCCATAATATATTTTCTATTGAGCACCAAAATGGACATTATAAAAACACAAATTAGATCACATTTCTTTTCTGCTTAAAACCCTCTAGTGGGTTTCTCTTACACCTGAGTAAGATATAAAGCCTTGGGCTGGGGACGTGGCTCAAGCGGTCGCACACTCCCCTGGCATGCATGCGGCCCGGGTTCGATCCTCAGCACCACACACCAACAAAGATGTTGTGTCTGCCGAGAACTAAAAAATAAATATTAAAAAAAAATTCTCTCTCTCTCTCTCTCTCTCACTCTCTCTTTAAAAAAAAAAAAAGATGTTGTGTCTGCCGAGAACTAAAAAATAAATATTAAAAAAATTCTCTCTCTCTCCTCTCTCACTCTCTCTTTAAAAAAAAAAAAGATCCTGGATGATTTTGCCTTGCTTATTTCTCTGGTCTCATTTCTTGCCACTCATACCAGCTGACACCACTCTAGACATACCAATCTTCTTCTTAGAACACTTCTTAGAACATTCTCACCTTGGAAAATCCATACTTGCTCTGTCTGGAATACCCTTCCCACAAGTCCTCATTCCTTAACTTCATCCAGGTATCTGCTCAAATCTCATCTCAGATATCTCACCTTTTCTGTTCATACTCACCTTATTATCTTTTATTTTTCTTCATAGCACTTTACAGTACCTGAAGTAACACACACACACCACTTTTATTTTTAATCTGCCCTTGAAAGAATATAAACTACAGGAGGATACTGTGTTGTATAACACTGTGTTCTCAACACCTAAAATAATTTCTGACATATGACAGGTCGTCAATAAATATCTTTTGAATGAATAGTGAAATTAACTTTTGGCATTTGCATCTGAGCATAGTAGATACACATAAAGACATTTATTGCAAGGAATTGGCTTTTGCAGTTGTGGTCACTAGCTAGTCAAATCTAAAATCTGTAGGGCAAGGCTTTCGGTGAGGGCAGGCTAGAACTCAGGCACAGGTTGAAGCTGCTGTCCACAGGTAGAATTTTTTCATGAAGGAAGTCTCAGTTCTGCTCAAGGGGCTTTCAATTGATTGAATCAGACCTTCTCATATTATCCAGGACAATTTCCCTTAAAGTCAATTATTATGGACTTTAATTGCATTAACAAAGCTTTCATAACTGGGGACAATAGCCTAGGTAGATTGACATATCATAAGATCATCATAGAATTTTGTGCATCTAATACTTCTGGGACACCTTCTCAGAATATAGACATTTCTTCATTATGAATTGAAGTCAGTTCTCAGCAGACTTTTAAGTAGAAAAAGTAGCTAGTAAATAAATTAACACTAATATTTTAACTTATTGCTGTTTTTTTCTAATTGGGCCTAGTTTAGTTGAAAGAAACAGAAACCCACTCAGAGGTGAGTTCAAGAAAAGTAGTTATTATTTAAAGGATTAGCCTTAAGAAGCTTTAGCTGAAGGTTGTTCAGGATTCAAGGTAGCTGTGGGGTCTAGGGCAGAAGTTTGGGATTTTCATTCTGTGTAATGTTATTAAAACAATATTCTCTTCTGATTCTTTTGATTCAATAGCATACTTCCAGTTCATATTTCCAAAACAAGGAATCTTGACTTAGCAAAAAAAATATTCTGTTGTCTGTGGGTAGGGGGTCCTATATTCCAGGACAGGTTTTGATAGATGGCTAGGTGCCTCTCTCTTCCTGGAGAACAACCCAGCACTGTTTCTTTGAGCAGAGTATGGTAAGGCTAGGTGAAATAAAACTCTAGTTTTGGAATTTGAGACATAACTAAAAGGCAGATGAAATTTACTTCAAGCCTGGGGTAGGTAGAATCTGATGTCTCCTTAGTATAGGAGACCTCTGGAAAACTTAGTACTGCAGACAATCCTGTGACAATCCTTTCACCTGTGAAGATAGGGCTCTGTGTGTGTGTGTGTGTGTGTGTGTGTGTGTGTGTGTGAAGCTAGAGAGTTGAACCCGGGGGCAATCTGAGCTACATACCGGCCCTTTTAATTTTCTAAATAAATGTCTTTTTATTTGACACAGGGGTAAGTTGCTGAAGCTGCCCTCGAACTCCCGATCCTCCTGCCTCAGCCTCCCGGAGTTGCTAGGATTACCGGCATGTGCTACCGCGCCCGGCTAACTTACCTATCTTAATGGGCTATTGGTGATGTTCAACAATGTTTGGGACAAACACAAACAATATTTGTTTACAACAAAATGTAAACAAAACGCCTACCCAAATGAAAATCATCGAAACAAAAATGAATCTGAATTACAGCGCGGAGGATGAGACTGTGTTTACTGTCTCATCCCTGAGCACTCCAACACCTAAGACGCGCTAAAGAATTCATTTTTTTCAGCCCCAAGACGCCTTCCAGGGAATGTGGAGAAAGGGGATAGATGGTCTGTAGTCTCTTCCAATCCTGAAATTGTAGTGTTTCCACAGCGTCCAGTCTTTCTCGCCCCGGTTTCTCCTGGACAAACAAAGCTATTTACTTAAAGCCTCTATCGCCTACCCTCTGCTTTTCTAGGGTCTTAGCCAAAGCCGCCACCTAGCCGAATCCTGGCTCCTCCCACACCCACAATGCACTTCGCGGTTCCATCTAGGTGGCTGCTCTATCACGTGTCACCCGACGGAGCGCGTTCCCGCTTGGCGCATGCGCAGGGAGCAGTCGCCCGCTATTTTTCTCCGTGGCGGCGGCGACGAGCGGAAGTTCTTGGGAGCGCCAGTTCCGTCTGTGTGTTCGAGTGGACAAAATGGCGAAGATCGCCAAGACTCACGAAGGTAAGCGGTCTTTCCCTACTTACAGGCCTTTTTCGCTGACAACGTGCTAAGACCTTGTCTTCCTAGGTTTCTGCTTCCTCCTGTAGTTCAATTAATAGGGGCCGGTCCCGCGCTTCGGGGTCGGGGCCGACTCTTTGGCGTCAGCGGTGCAGGCCACTGCCCCGCGTAATGGCGTCCTTACTCTTACACCCCCGACAGGCGCTTTGTTCCGTGTTTGGATGCTGCTGCTTCACAGTTGCTTCTCTTTTTCTGGCCAGAGGGCCTCGTTTGGGCGGCTTGCTGAGGAGGATTCAAGGCAAGGGTTCGGGGAAACGGGCGTGGGAGGAAAGTCTCTTCCGCCTCTCGGCACTGTCGTGGGCATAGTTTGTGCATCTGAGAGCCAGAAAAGCACTGAAACACGGCAGCCGCTTTTCCGGCTGCACTAAATCGAGTTTGGTTAAAACGAGGCCCGTTACTCCTAACCCGGGTAATGAGTGTCTTCAGGCATCCGGGTTACGTGATTTTTCTTGCACGAAATGATTTGGACGTAAAATCCGATAGTTTCCTCTCTTAATCACTTCTAGTGTAATATTTGTGTTTTCCTTTGCGTGACTGTTGGAGGTGCAGGCAGAAGAGGGAAAGGCATAGTACTTTTGTTAATGACCGAAGCTTTCAAGATAGTTGATCGTTTTGTGGTATACAAAATAAGGAAAATGTTGTCCATGAGGGAGTATTCAGATAAGCCAGGAAATGGGGCATGGGAAGTTGGAACAACATTTTTTTGATTTCTGACTCAGAATTCAAGATTTGCACTGAACACGAAGCTAACGAGAAAGAGACATTTATTTTACAGTCCTTCCTAGGTGTGTGGTATTAGTCTGTGAGTGTAACAGACTAAAGCTATCAAAATTTCATTCTGGTGGGGGAAATAGACGCGTATATATCGTAATTATTTTATGAGGCCAAATAAGTGCATAAATAGAAGTCAAAGCAACATGTTTTGTGTAACGGAGTGATTAATTTATGCTCAGTTATTTCACAGAGGTGGTGACGTGTCCCTGGTCTAAAAGGATCAATCAGATTTAAATTAGGGAAGAACATCTGAGCCTGAGAGAACATCATGTAACAAGGCAAAGAGTTGTGAAAGGTGTGCTTGGGTAGTCTGCTCTGGCAAGAAAAGAGGGTGCAAGGAGAAAATCGGTAGATGAATCTGGAAAGATTGGTTAGGACCAGAAGTTGAATGGCTTTGACTAGTTGGGATACCCTGAGGAACTGAAAATCCCAACACTTTTTAAACCTACAAGTGTTCTTAAGCCTCATTCATTTGTCTTAAGGACTGTTTTAATGTATTTTTTGCAAACTGACTAGAAAATAGGACGATGTTGCTATTTTTGTTTTTTCTGGGGTAGATTATTCCTATGGGAGCACTTTGTAGCTTTGATTACTTGTTTATTGGTTTCTTAACTATAACATACCCTTGGTCAGGAAAATCAGGAGTTACTAGTTTCCCTACATTTTAGAAACCAGCTAAAAGCCTTGGTGGATTGCATTTTTTGGCCAAAATTGCCATTTTATTTGGGATTATTAGTGTGAATTAAGTGGTGCAAAAGAAGATATTGGAAGATTTGGTTTTAGTATCTGATTACTGTTTGCAAGCAAGATATTTATTGTTCATTACTGTGGGATACATAGATCAGAGTGGTACATTTTTACAAGTACATATCATATTTACATGGCTTCTTGCTCCTTTTGTCTTGGCATTTTCCTTGAGAAGTCTATTTTTATTTGTTAAGTCATTTCTATAACTTTGAGTAGAATTAATTTCTTGCTTTCTTTTTTAAAGATTGTGCTACTGTAGATCTTAGTATAAATGTTTATTATGTTTACTTAGCAGTCTGTTAATTTTTTTCCTTCTATTTCGAGATTATTGCATATGGGAATTATGCCCTGATATCCTCAGGGCTTGATACATGCACAAACAGTTAATAAACTTTTTATTTAAAGGCTGTACTGAGTATTGAACCTACCGGCACTCTACCACTGAGCTACATCCACAGTCAGAAAGAGGGCATTTAAATTTATCTTTGGTAGGCTTTGCTACTTCTCTTTGGCTTGAATAGATGAGAACCAGACTTATTTATGTACTGGGAAACTCCTAAACTGAAAGGAAGAAATGTTGAATTAGCATCAATTTTTTGTAGGTTTTGGCTTTCCAATAACTAAAAAATAAAATTCCCTTTTCCTTCTCCCATGTAACAGTTTGCTCCAGAAAGTCACCAGTTGTGGGGTGAAGGATGAATTAAAGGAAGGCAGAGCAACAACGGTTCTTAGGCTGTTGGATTATTTGAGAGGAGGACTTGGATTTGAACCTCACTAGAGGGACTTTTAAAATTGTATAATACTTAATTTTTACTTCGGAGTTCATCATGTTGCTTTTTTAAGTAAAAAAGATTATCTGATCTTTTCATCCTAAATAATGTTGCTGGTGAAGACATTTCTTTGTTGTACCTTCTAGTTTGTATTTTTTTGGTGGGGAGGGGGGCAGGTAGTGGGAATTGAATTTGGGATACTCAACCACTATGCCACACCCCAGCCTCATTTTGTATTTTATTTAGAGACAGGGTGTCACTGAGTTGCTTAGTGCCTCATAGTTGCTGAGGATGGCTTTGAATTCTTGTTCCTCTTGTCTCAGCCTCTGGAGCCTCTGGGATTACAGGTGTAGGTCCTCAGCTAGTATGTTTTTAATGTAATGGCTGCATCAGTTGTTTGTGCTTGCATCTTGGGAGGTCAGTAAATACTGCTTTCAGACTGAAATAGTACAACAATAGTACTTTACTGCATGGTTTTTTTCATAGGCTATTCCCGTCATTGAGCCATCCAGAAACTTTTTTTTTCCCCTCCTTACTGTCATAGTTTTTTTTTTTTAAGTTCCTGGGATTGAACCTAGGGGTGCTTAAGCACTGAACCACATTCCCAACCCTTTTTATTTTTATTTTTATTTTGAGACAGGGTCTCTCTAATTTGCTGAGGCTGGCCTTGTATTTGCCATCCTCCTGCCTCAGTCTTCTGAGTAGCTGGGATACAGGTGTTTTGTCACCGCAACTAGCTTGTCATAGCCTTTACAAATATTTCTATTAGGATCAGCATTCACATCCTCTTTAATCAACTTGATTAATTTTTACCCTGGTCAGGGAGGTTTATACTTTACAGTGTTGAAAGATAAAAAGAGCTAGACTTAATTCAAATCAAATGTTTTGGGCCTTTTCTGCATGTTAACTTGTGTTGAGTGTGTACAATTGGGTTGGGTATGTAGCTGTGGTAGAGTGGTTTACCTAGCATGCATATGATGCTGGGATCAAGCCCCAGCATTACCAAAAAAAATAAATTTATGTGCATCTAGCAGTATTTGAGCTGATTTTATATACAAAGAAAACCACTCACTGCTCTGTTTTGGAAAGGGAAAGATGGTTTAGCAAAAAATTCCATATATTGGCTTGTTTTACCATTAATTCCTTGAATTGGAAAATTCGGGTTACCACAAAGCTGAAAAAGTTTCTTCCTTAATTTTTTGCTTGAGGAATGACTGGAATAAGTAGTTTTATTATTCTGAATCTTGCTGTGATTTTTTTTTTGTTTTCCTTTATTTAGTTGTTGTCTTGATTACAGATTTCTGGTGTGAATATGCTAGTAAAAATAAAAAAGAGCAAGTAAAATTTGCTTACAGGTTTAGAAAGACTTTTTTCTTCCTGTAGAACTAATTGTTTAAGAATTGATTTTCCAGTATTTTCTATAGTGTTGAGTAAAATAATTTACACTATAGTTAGTTGTCTTATTTGGATTTTGTTTAATGAAAAGCCTGAGAATTGGGTTGCAGAATACATTTCCTGTTTTTTTTTTGAGGGGGGGGGATGTCTTTTAAAAAACTCATTTGAAGCTGAATGTGGTGGCACACACCTGTAATCCCAGCAACTCCAGAGGCTGGGCAATTTAGCAAGACCCTGTCAACAATAAAAATTAGAAAGGCCAGGGTTCAGTGCTAGAGTGCCTCTGGGTTCAATTCCCATTCCTATCTCCTCCCCAAAAGTCTTATGTTTGGGAAATACTTGGTCACCACTTGTTTCTGGCTAGATAAAAATAGATTTCACTTATGGAGGGACACTCAAAAAGGGGTCAGTGAATTTAACATCTGAGAGCTGTAATAAACAGCAAATAGTGCATCAAAAATAATCCTGCTTGGTAGTTAGGTACGGTGACCCGGAAAAAACAGATACTTGGGAATCTGAGAGAGGATGATCACAAGTTCAAGGCTGGTCTGGACAATTTAGGCGATACCCTTTCTCAAAATTAAAAGAGCTGGGGGTATAGCTATGTGGCAGAGTGCCTGTGGGTTTATGATAAGAGGAATGAATGAATAACTGTCCAAATTAAAAAACAAGGAATGAAGAAGCATCAAGGAGGAAGAAATGCTATAAGCTGAGACATATGTGAGATATAGAAGAAAAGGCACAGGAGGGGAAACCAGAATTGTTGGGAAGCAGTTAACAGTTATATCAGTGGCATAAGTTTTTTTTAAAATATTTTTTAAGTTATACATAGTCTTTATTTTGTTTATTTTTATGTGGTGCTGAGGATCGAACCCAGGGTCTCACATAGAGGCGAGGCTCTACCACTGAGCCACAACCCCAGCCTCAATAAGTTTATTTTAGTTTAATTCTTAGAGCTTAGGTCTTTAGGTCTTAGTTCTTATTTTTCCTTTCTTTGCCTTCCTTCCTTTCTTCCTCCCTTCCTTCCCTTCCCTTCTTTTCTTCCTTCCCTTCTTTTCTTCCTTTCCTTCCTTTCCTTCTTTTCTTCCTTCCCTTCCTCCCTCCCTTCCTTCCCTTCCTTCCCTTCCTCCCTCCCTTCCTTCCCTTCCCTTCTTTCCTTCCTTCCCTTCCTCCCCTTCCTTCCTTCCCTTCCATCCTTCCTTTTGTCCTTCGTCCTTCTGTCCTTCTTTCCGTCCTTCTGTCCTTCTTAGGGCCTTGTGCATGTAAGGCAAGCACTCTACCAACTGAGTTGTAGCTCCACACCAGGTCCTAGTTTTAAAATACAAACAACGGGTTTTCAGTTATATCTTTGATGTCAAATAATTCCCAGGTAAAATATTAGATGTTTATGTCAGATAAAGTTTTTGTAATTTTATTATCATTATTTTGAGAAAGGAAATCTATTGTTTTTTTAATGTGGTTTTGTGGATTGAATCCAGGGCCTTTGCATGCTAGGCAGTTTCTGTACTACTTATCTATACTCTCAGCCTATTCTATTTTTGAATGAATTGAGAAGTCAAATATGCTAGTCCCCTAGATTATCCATAAACATATCAGTGCTGTTAATTAACATCTGTCTTCTGTACCTTCTAGCAGAGTATTTATTTTTTGATAATTGAAAGTATGTCAGAAGCAGAAGCCCCCTCCAAAAAGAGGGGGGGAGAGATTCAGAGAAGTTAGAACATTTAAGATTTAGGATATTATGTAAAAGCTAAAAAATTCTATTTATGGTTAATAGAGGATTCCATTTCAAGAGAATATAAGTTTTTATTTTTTGTGGCATGGGGTCAGAGGCGTTGGTTTCAGGATAATGCAGGAGAAAACCAAGAAAGGAAGAGGTGAACTTAAGAAAGTCATGCTAAAGAAAAGGGGGGGAAAGAGTTTTTTTAAGCTGAAAACTTCAGATATGAGAAAAAGTACAGAGAATGATGAAATTAACTCCCAGGTTCTCACCAGAATTTTAGATTTAGGGCCAATTTTGTTTAATACATTCACTAGTCCTTTTCACCTGTTTTTAAAATACAATATAATTTTAGTTTTTAATATATTATTATTGATCCATTGTAATTACACATAATAGTGAGATTTCGAGTTGCATTCCGCCCATTATTTTAAAGCAGGTCGTAGATATCATTTCATCTGTGAATATCTCAGTATGTATATCTAAAAATGTGAAAATTTAAAAAATTAATGCCATTATTATATCTCAAATTAATATGACAAAATAACCAGTTAGTGTTCAGTTTTGCCCATTGTCTTATAAACTTTTTTTCTGTTCAAATCAGAAAAATATGAAAACAATAAAGCCTGTAGATTGTGATTCATATATGTTATTAAATCTTTTCAATCCTTAGGTTACTCACCCATCTTTTTATTTCCCCCTTGCAGTTGATTTGTTGTAACACCGTTGTCCCATGTTTTGCTACAGTCCGGAGAGAAAGGGGAAAGACAGCAATAAAAACATCTAGATTTCACTCAGTACTATTGCAGTGAAGATGTCAGGGGCCGTACAGGGGTTTGGGTTGTGTCTCAGTGGTGAAGTGCTTGCATGCTGGTTTCCATCCTCAACACAACATAAAAAATAAATAAAATATTGTGTCAAAAAAAGAAAAAGATGTCAGGGGCCTACAAAACAAGGGAAACACCAATACAATTATCTTTTCTAGGAATGAGTACAGTTTTCAAATCACATTTCAGGTTTATTTTGTACTAGCCTTGGGAAGGAAATCTAACAAAGGGGTTGCATATTCTGGTTTCTCTCCTACTGTAATTTAAATGGCAATAAACATACTCTCACAGTTTTCTAACAGCTTATCTGCTACCTGAAATAGTTTTGAATGATGCCCAGTGATATTCATATCTTAAAATCAGAGTAGCAGTTTAAGAAAGACCTTATTCTTTTATTTATTTACTTTTTTGGTACTAGGGATTGAACCCAAGGGTGCTCAGCCTCTTGAGCTACAAACTGGACCTTTTTTTTTTGGTGCCAGGGATTTAACCCAGAGAGCTTAATGAGCCATATCCCCAACCTTATATTTTAATTTTTATTTTATTTTGAGACAGGGTCTTCCTAAGTTGCTAAGGCTGGCTTTGAACTTCCGATCCTTCTGCTGGGATTATAGACATGTGCCACTGTGTCTGGCTCCCGATGCCTCCCCCCCTTTTTTTGTGACAGGGTCTTTCTAAGTTGCCTAGGCTGGCCTCTAACTTGCAATCCCCTTTCCTTAGTGTCCATAGTTACTGTGATTACAGAGGTGCACCACCATGCCAACTAGAAGAAAGACCTTATTCTTGACAGTTTACTTCAAGCCTTTGGCATGGCTCTTGCAGGTTCTTTGGTGAATAAAAATCTCATAATCTCATGTTCTTAACTGTTAGTTTGATCTGTTGTCTGAGACTTTTTTTTTCGTTTTTGGTACCAGAGATTGATCCCAGGGGTGCTTAAGTACGGAGCCACATCCCCAGCCTTTTTCTAATATTTTATTTAGAGACTTTGCTGAGTTGCTAAGTGCCCCATGAAGTTGCAGAGGCTGGTGGGCTGGCTTTGAACTCTTGTCTCCTGCCTCAGCCTCCAGAGCTGCTGGTATTACAGGCAATGTACCATGCACCTCACTTGTCTTAAGTTGTTTTTTAAAAACTACACTTAGACTATGACAACTCAGGATTTGAAGGACTGCCCATAATTTCAGTTTTGGAGTTTTAAATCTCCGACAGACTGGGTATTTATTCATGCTTCCTTTTTATGATTTCCGAATTTCTAGCTAAGAGTTCTACCATGTATCCCTGTTCTACTCCCAATTAGTATGTTTAACTGAAGATGGGGTGAGATGAGTATTGGGGCAGGGACTAGAAATGATGTCAGGTGTTTAGAAATCCATGTTAAATATTTCTACTCCCTTAAGCCTCCCTTTCTAACACCTTATTACTATGGAATTTATAATTTAAACTTGTCCCAGCTTCTCTTCATCTTGTTCCCTAATCTCTCCTCTTTCCTCTTCTCCATTTCATCTTTCAAAATTCTTCCTTTGTTATGTAGAGTACTTCAGCTCTTGTCTTAATCTTGTGAATATAAACCTCCCAAAGGCCTGTTTCTTACAAGATTAAACATTTACTTAGAATAGAACCCAGCAATACTATTCCCTAAGATTTTACTTAAGTGATGATAAAAACCAGGTTCACATATACCCTTGTAGAATATTTATAGCAATCTTATTTGTAATCATTTCAGGTTGCAAATAAATCTACTTCTACTAGAAGATAAACACTATAATATATGAAATACTACTTGCTAATAAAAAGGCACAAACTTATTTTTTTCCTTTTGCAGTAGTGGGGATCAAGCAAAGGCTTTGTGCACAGCTCATGCTCTACCACTGAGCTGAGCCACATCCTCAGCCCCAGTAGCAAAAGTATTGATATATACAGTAATATGGTGATAGGCACATTTATGGATTCAGATGGGTTAAAGTGCTAACTCTTGGCAGTTGTTATTTATGTGTAGCCACTAAGAGGTCCAGTTCTCCTCTTGCCCAGTCACTTAGCGGAGTGTGTGTGTGTGTGTGTATATTTGTCTTCACATATGAATGTGTTGGATTACAGGGAGTCCTAAGGGAATGGGTTTAGGCTGGAACAGTGGATTTGTTTTATTTTGGTCAAAATTGAAGTAGGGAGAGATTAGCATTTTCATATTTAAGAAACTACAGGAATACTTAACACCAGTAGCTATAATTTAGTTGTTAGCGTTGAAAATACGGAGTTATTTTCTTTTTCCTATCCCAGAAATGTTCATAAAGTTTCAGTGGAATTTTATAAGCCTTTGCTGGCATGGATGGGGGATAGAAGTTCTTAATGACCCCCCCGCCCGGCTTTAGCAGTAGTGGGCATTGAATCTAGGGCTGCTTTACCACTCACTGAGCTACATCCCTAGCCCTTTTTATTTTGAGAGGATGTTGCTAAATTGCTGAGGCCAGCCTCAGACTCAGGGAAAGTTACCTTTTTTGTTGTTGTTTTGTGCTGAGGATTGAATCCCAGGGGCCTTCTACTGTTGAGCTATGTCCCCTTTTAATTTTTTATTTTGAGACAGGGTTTTGCTTAAGCTGTCTAGTCTGACCTCCTAAGTTGCTGCTGATACCAGGCATGTGTCTCTGTGCCTGGTGGAAAGTTACCTTTTTATTATGAAATATTTTAATATACAGGAAAATACAGGGCAAAACCTAATGAACATTGTAACCCATAGCTCCGATTTTAATGTCCTTCCATTGCTTTACCTCTTCTACTTAGTATCTTGAAAGTGAAACTTAAGATATAAAGTTACCTTATTTCACCTGGCTCTGGAGACTTCAGGCAGGAGGATTGGGAGTTCAAAGCCAGTCTCAGCAACTTAGCAAGGCAGTTAGCAACTCAGTGAAACCCTGTCTTTAATTTAAAAAAAAAAAAAAAAAAAAAAGCAACTCAGTAAGATCCTGTCTTTAACTAAAAAAATACATAAAAAAGGGCTGGGAAATATGGTTCAAGTGGTTAAGCATCCACGATACCAAAAGGGGAAGAAAAAAGGTTACCTTATTTATGAATGTAATGACATAAACCTGTTTGCTTATAAATATTTGAGTGTATCATGTTTGATATTCTGGCACATAGTTAATTAAATAATTAATGAGTTTTCTAGTCTTTAATTATTCTGTTAACTTGTCTAACAAGCTGCTGAGCTTCAAGGAATCTGATATCTTAATAATGTAGATAAGATGTCTGTATAAATGTGCAGCAGTTCATGATGCATTACAAAACTCATTAGGCTTTTTAAAAAGTTTTTTATTCATGGTTTCAAGCAGAGAAGGAAAACAATGCCTGGATTTCATATAATGTTTTATGAGCCTTTGTAATTAGAAAACTTGCTATTAGCAGGTACATAAAATAAACAGGTAAGTTTCTGAGTAAATATATTGTCCAAATGAGAGAGGCTAGTTACTGAAAACTCTGAGCTATATCCCAGCCTTAAAATTATATTTTAAATCGGATATTTGGTGGGCTAGGGCTGGAAATGGAGGGGTTGAAGGGCCAAGTAAAGTAGTTTCCTGGGATGTTTGTTAATGAACTGGGCTCTTGGGATGAAAGTTCTGTCTAAATGTACATCAGGTCTAGGACCTCACCTTTTTAATTTGTGTATCAAGTCATTTTGATTTAGGTAGTAATGCTGTAGAAGAGAGAATGCAGACTGTTTGGCTGGCTTGACTAACCCATTCATGTCTTCTGCCTGAATATTGATGAAAGTAGCATTTTCAGTCATTAAAAATACCCCCCCCCAATCCATTTAGTTAAAAATAGTATGTGCACGTTGCAGGTGGACGTGGAGGCCTCAGATTTTGAGTAAATTATCACTTATCCTTTAGCCAGTTTTTCTAATGTTGGAGTGGTTTTGTTTCTGTTCCTCTGAGAATAAAAAAGTGGTGCAAGTGGGTAGAGGGGCAAATGGGGATTTAATTTTTTTTTTTTCAAATTTGGTGTTGGTAATTGAATACAGGGCTTTGCACATATTAAGTGCATGCTCTACCACTGACACACACCTCCAATATCCAATGCCCCCCTCCTCTTAAAGAAAAACTTTAAACAGAAACAAAATTAGAGACAAGGGCAAAAGAAATCACCTACTCAAGTGAAGTAGTTCTGCCTGCCTGTTGTAATTTTTTTTTTTAAATTATATAGACACACACAATACCTTTATTTATTTTATGTGGTGCTGAGACTTGTGTCTCACACATGCCAGGCAAGCACTATGCTACTGGGCTACAGCTCCAGCCCTGTTGTAATGGTTTTGAGAGATGAGACACAGGAAAGAAGTAATACAAGTGGAGATGGTGATGTGAAACACTGTAAGAATTTTGAGATCTGATTAAAAAACAAACGAACTGAGGCTGCTGAGTTTGGCAGTAAACCCATTATATTACTTTGAATTCCTTAAAACTGCTCCAGCTCCTTTTCATAAGGGGAAATGTGGCCCACCTGTGCCTTGGACTGAATAAAGTTGTTACATTTTCTTCTTCTTTTTTTTTTTAAAGAGAAGAGAGAATTTTTTAATATTTATTTTTCAGTTTTTGGTGGACACAACATGTTTATGTTATTTTATGTGGTGCTCAGGATTGAACCCAGCACCCCCCACATGCCAGGTGAGCGCTCTACCGCTTGAGCCACATCCCCAGCCCCCATTTTCTTTACCACAACCATCTTAAGGAACTGTAGGATGATTTCTTTTTTAGCTGGGGGGAATGGGACTGGACAGCTACATGACGCCAAGAATCTTTTGATTCTTGCAGCTAGTGAATGAGCTTTTTTAAAAGTGCCTGGTATCAAAGGGGGCTTAATTCAGTTGGACAAAGGGTTAGCAAGAATTGTGACTCTTTGTTAGGCCTTAAAATAATAATTTGCAGGGCTGGGGTTGTGGCTCAGAGGTAGAGTGTTCACCTAGCAGTGAGGCACTGGGTTTGATCCTCAGTACAACATACAAATAAAATAAAGATATTGTGTCCACCCATAACTAAAATGTAAATATTAAAAAATATTAGTCTTATATTTAAAGAAGACTAAAGAAAATGACAACAAAATGCAATGCCTGGTTCTTTCATTTGTGGGACAGGGAATTGAACCTGGGGGTGCTCTACCAGCTGAGCTACATCTCCAGTTCTTTTGTTTTGAGATAGGATCTCACTGAGTTACTGAGGCAGGCCTTGAACTTGTGATTCTGCTGCCTCAGCCTCCTTAATAACTGGGATTACAGGCATGTGCTACTCTGCCTGGCTTAGTGCCTGGTTCTTGACTGGATTGTGGATTTAAAAACAAAAAACATAAAACAAAATCATCTCTAATCTTGGATGCTGCTAGGGCATTTGGGGAGATCAAAGTGAATGCTGTTGTGGTTATGTAGGACAGTGTCTTAAACATGGAAATATATGCAGAAATCTTTAAGGGTAAAATATCTGTAACTTAGTTTTTTTAAAAAAGATATTTATTGTTGTAGTTGGACACAGTACCTTTATTTATTTTTATGTAGTGCTAAGGATTGAACCCAGGACCTTGCACATGCAAGGTGAGCTGTCTACCGCTGAGCCACAACCCCATCCCCTTTGTAACTTAGTTTTAAATGTTTTTGCAAAATTTACGTATATACGTACATTTGTTCTATCTCATACAGAAACAATTGATGAATAATTATAGATGGAGAAATATGGTGGAGTGGGGTGAGGGGTATAACTCAACAGTAGCTTGCTTACACGTCCCTGGTTTTGATTCCCAGCACTGAAATAAATGAATAAATAAAAATTGGGGGAAGTTTGGAAAGCAGTTGAGAAAAATTGATGCTTCATTCACCAGATGTGTTTTTTGTTTCTGAGGGTTTTTTTTTGTTTTGTTTTGTTTTGTGGTGCTGAGAATCAAATCCAGGGCCATGCTCATGCTAGGCAAGTGTTCTTTCACTGAGCTACACCCTTGGTCTCAGATATGCATCATCTAAATATCAGACCGATGGCTTAAGTGTTTAAAGGATGAAATATAGGGACTGGAGTTGTGGCTCAGTGGTACAGAGTGCTCGCCTAGCATGTGTGAAGCCCTGGGTTCAATCCTCAGCACTACATATAAATTAAGGTATTGTGTGCAACTACAACTAAAAGAAACATTAAAAAAAAAAGGGTAAGATGTAGCAAGAGTTAATTCATTTATTGAGTACTTAAGCATTTATGTTTATTGTCTCATTTAATCCTTAAATTTTTTTTATGTTGTAGAAAACTATACTCATAGATTAAGTTAATTATTAATTAGTAGAGAGAGCCATTATTTGAAGGGAGACATTTTGATTCCAGAGCTTAATTAAACTTAATCACAAAACTAAGGAGATGTTGATTGCAGCCAAATCATGTAGGGCTGTTGTCTTTGTTTTTTATTTCTATAACAATGCACCTGAGGCTGGGTATTCTACACAGTAAAGAGGGTTTATTTAGCTTATAGTATTAGAAGGTAAAGGTTCTGGATTGAATACACCTATCTGTTTAGCCTCTGGTGAGGGTCTTGTGGCTATATCACAACATGGTGCCTAGCATCATGAATTATGTTTAGGAGGAAGAGATTGCATGGCAAGACAAGCAAGAGAGAGTTGGGGAGGTGCCATGATCTCTTAAAACAACCCACTCTGGAGAAATAACCTACTTTGTGAGACCAGTGTTAATTAATTTCTAGGGCAATGCTACCCTAATAACCTTCCTCTAGTCCCCACCTTTTAAAAAGTTCTACCATCTCAGCACTGCCACACTGGAGACCAAGCCTCCATTAAGTACATGATGAATCTTTAGGGGACAAATGATAACCAAACCATAGCAGCCCTGAACTCCATGCTAAAGAATTTAGACTTCTCTTGTATTATTATTCAGAGTTTGGTTCCAGCTGACCAGGACATTACATGAGGGGAGGGATCTTGTTAGAAATGCAGACACTTGGGTCTGACCCAGGCTACCACATTAAATAAAATCTGTAGGTGATTTTGTTGTAATTCAAGTTTGAATAACTCTCCACAGCACTTTTGCTTTTTTTTAGATAGTCTTACTTTCTTGCTTAGGTTGACTGAATTCCTGGGCTCAAGTGATCAGCTTCCCCAGTAGATGGAGCTACAGATGTATACCACTGCACCCAGCTCAGTACTGTTGTGTTTACATCCTTGGTAGTGTTGAGATTAAATAACATTGAGTGGGGGCTGGGACTGTAGCTCAGGGGTAGAACAGTTGTATCGTGTGTGGAAGGCCATGGGTTCCATCTCCAGCATTCAAAAATGGGGGAAAAAGTAAAATCTTGAGTGTAGTTCTGGGTCCTAATCAATATCAATAACATCAATCTTTCAGTGAGAAAGGTTTAAAATTCAATAATTTATGAATATTTTTGGCAAACCATTCTAAGGGTGAGGATAATTTGCAGTTGTTGAGATAGTAAACAGCTCTTTGCATTAGTTTGTTGAGGTGAGGAGATGTATTAAATGTATATGTATTATGTGCTTGATACAATCATATTTACCCATTATATGTGGAAGTTATTTTAAATGTCTGCATTATGTTGATACCTTTTTGGAAAAATGAAATTAAGAGCGTTTCTGTTTTCTGTCTTAGATATTGAAGCACAGATTCGAGAAATTCAAGGCAAGAAGGCAGCTCTTGATGAAGCTCAAGGAGTGGGCCTTGATTCCACTGGTTATTATGACCAGGAAATTTATGGTGGAAGTGATAGCAGATTTGCTGGATATGTGACATCAATTGCTGCAACTGAACTTGAAGATGTAAGTTACGAATTCTATAAGAGCAAGCGTCCTCCTCCCCTGATTAACTCCCTCCCCATGAGAAAGCAAGAAACATGAATAGTCATAGGCTTTTTGAATCTGTTTTGGTTATTATGGAGAATGACAACCTCTCGTTATGAAAATATTATCACTATTTAAAAAATATATTTTATGAAGCTTATATTTTATCCCACCATCCCAAACATATAGATGGGGTTAAATTTCTAGCTGCTGGTTTTTTTTTTTTTTAATATATATGTTTTTAGGTGGAGGTGGGCACAATAACTTTATTTATTTACTTTTATTTGGTGCTGAGGATCGAACCCAATGCCTCACACATGCTAGGCAAGTGTTCTACCACTAAGCCACAACCCCAGCCCTTCCAGCCATTCTTTTGTGTGATTTTTGTAACAGACAGACTTTATATGTTTAGATGCTCAAACTAATTAGTCAAACTAGTTATTATGAAATTCAGGTCATGTTTTACTTAGCAGTTTGAGCCTTTTCTTTTCCTTGAAAGAAATTTAAAAATACCAAAGGTGAAATTTTCTAGAAGCCAATCAAGGGACTAGCATTCTGAGTTCTCATAGTCTGATGGTAAGAGAGTAATGGCTATATGTTCCAGAAATTAAGGGGAAAGTTGTCCTTTTGTTTTTAAATAAAAAATAAGAAGCCTTAAGATCTTCAGAAGTACCTGCTGTTGCTTTTTTTAAAAATTGAGATTAACACTAGTATGTGACAGTGTACTGTTTATTAAATATATTATTAAGGAAACAGATACGTTTAAAATTACTTCTTATTTTGTGACCACAAAACAAACCTTTGTTTAAAAACAGTAGTCAAAAAAATTAAGGAAATAGGAAAATGTTCAAATAAGCTGTTTGTAGCTGCCAAATTTGAAATTAAAATTTCATTAAGTTCTTTGTTTTATTTTTGGGGATTTCATTGCAGGATGACGATGACTACTCATCATCTACAAGTTTGCTTGGTCAGAAGAAGCCAGGATATCATGCCCCTGTGGCATTGCTTAATGATATACCACAGTCAACAGAACAGGTGACCTTTTTATTTGTTTTAAAACCCTAGTTTAATGTAAATCAATGGAAGTGTAATTGATGTGATTCTGCAATCTGTATACGGGGTAAAAATGGGAGTTCATAACCCACTTGAATCAAAGTGTGAAATATGATATATCAAGAACTATGTAATGTTTTGAACAACCAACAATTAAAAAAAAAACCCTAGTTTATTCTGCTGAAGAAAAGTGAATCTTTGAATTTTTATGGAAGCCAATGCACTTTAGGAATCAACTCTAAAAATGTTTTTAAGTAGAGTTGATTTAGAAGTAACACCTAGTTAATTTTGGAAAGGTAATCATTTTTGGAGGCATTGAACTGTGAAAATGTGGAGATACATATATTTGTGTATATATACACACACACATAGAGACACAATTTCCCTATGCCTTGTTTCTCCATATTAAGATTTATGAAATGTTAGAGACTATTTCTTTCATCAGTAGTCATGTATTAAACCTTGTGTTTTATAATGCTATGGTTTTTGTGTTTGATATTCTATTTGGTTATTTAATGAAGTGGGTTTTAAGTGAGATTTATGTCTTTTTAGTATGACCCGTTTGCTGAGCACCGGCCTCCAAAGATTGCAGACCGGGAAGATGAATACAAAAAGCACAGGAGGACCATGATAATTTCCCCAGAGCGTCTTGATCCTTTTGCAGATGGTAATTCTTTCCCACTTTTCTATAAGTATTCATAAATTTATTTGTATTAAGTTGTCTTTAGCCCTTTGATTTTTTTTTGGCATGCTTATGAATTTGCTTTTCTTTTTTAAAATCCCCCTTATTATAGATTTGTGTAGATTTGGTTGAAGTCACAGATGCCATATTCTTCATCTTTATAATGCAAGTTTTCTTTCCAGGTAGAAGGACAAGAAAATAATGAGCCAATGCCATAGAAACGCAAAGGGTTAAAGGTTTTTCTTTTACTTTTGTTTTGGGTACTCTTTCTATACTTTGAACAAATGTGTTTTTCTGCTCAATATACTTTCAAATTATTGAAAGTTTTCATTCCAAATTCTAGAGTTTTAGGATTGTTACTTTTGAGAAACTGTTTCTCACACTAGAGCTCCCCCAATATTGTTCTAAATATAGCTTAGTAAATGCTCCTACTTTGCTCTAAGCATACCTAAAGTTAAAACAAAAGTATGTATACAAAGACTTTGATATTTTTAATAGTTGGAGTCTGTTTTGCTAATTTTAGTGTGCAAGTCAGCACAAGGGGCATAGTGAGCCTGATGGAAGCTTTCCTCAGGTGAGTTGAGTTTCACAGTCAAAATTAGGTGCCTGTTTCTTAAAATTAGATTTGGCTGCAGGTTTACAAATTAGATTTTCAGCCTGCATGAATTAGTAGGGATATTCTTTTTTTTTACTTGCATAATTGTAATTGATTTAAACATGTATGTCAGAATTCACAGGCCCATACTAACTGTCCTTAATTTCTTTCCTACAGCAGTACTGCTATATGCCAGTCCTGTCTGCATTCTTAAGGGTGCAGTTCAACACATCCTCTCTAGATTATGGTGAAAAAGTATTCCAAAGGAAGTCTTATCAGAACTAGTGTCAGAAAGAATGACACTGCCAATTGGGCATGATCTTCAGCTTAGGAAATGTCTTAGAATTTTATTATTTTATCCTAAATTATGATGCTATACTTCTTGTATAGCTAATTATCACATTTCTGAAGCATAGTGTGCCTCTGTGAATCTTATAATGTACTATTTGGGCTTCTTTAAGATATTTCAAAGTTTGAAAAGCAAATGCTGAAACTTTAACCAAGAGACTAACACATCTCTTTGTACAGCACTTTTCTTCTGTGTGCATCATTAAAAACTGGTAGAAGTAATGTATTTTAAGTAATGTTTCCAGTTGTAATTTATAGTTTCTAAGAAAAATGTTTCTGGGTCAAGGAAACTTTTAAAAACACGAAGCCCTTTTTAGTAACGTGACATCAGAATAAGATTATAGGTATATTTTTAAAAATCAGATTTTCTAAACTACAAATATTTTAGAACACTGTATGAAGAACTTGTCTAGTCATAGTTATTTGTAGTCAGGATTTTAACAGCTTGCAACAGGTAATGTTTTGAATATAAATATCTTTCCAAAGTGTTACTAATGGTAAAGAGATAATTTTCTAGGCTTCTATTCTGCTGCTTGAAGTCAGAACTGCTGATGGAGACAAAGGCACGAAAGTGTACGTATTCCGGATTAGCAACCCAGGAACCCATCACTTCTGAAGACTAAACTGTGCTGTCATTTTGTTTTTATATGCATTAAAGTATTTGTTTTAAACTGCTGTAGATATGTTTGTGTTCAAACAGGTTAAATTGATCAGCAAACTCAATAAAAAGTAAGATGTATAATTATTAAAGTTTTTCTATCAAAAAATAAATTAAATGATTTTGGAATAACATAACATTAGAGCAGGGCAGATAAATCATTTGAACCTAATTATTTTTTATTTATTGTACTCTTGTCCTGTTGCTGTTCTTTTCTGCAGGAGGGAAGACCCCTGATCCTAAAATGAATGCTAGGACTTATATGGATGTAATGCGAGAACAGCATTTGACTAAAGAAGAGGTATGTGAACCTGCCTCATATTTTAATGATTGTAAAAGAATGTAAAGAAAATTGAGATTGAGAGGCTTTCATATTTCTCATTTTGTTAGTTGCTATACAAGTAATATTTTTAGTAGTATTAATGAAAATTAAAATGAGAAAAAAAATGACTCCCCAATTCTATCACTGTTCAAATTAATCTTCATATTTCTATGTCCTTTTCTCATCCAGGACTTTTTGGGTATGAATGTGTATATATCTATCTATGAGTGGATTGGATGTATGTGAGAGAAAAGGTTAATGATATGCCTCTAAAGCCATTATGTTAGGGAAAGGCCAGATGGTCATGTTATTCTTGAAAAAATCCTTAATTTTCCCACAAGACACAAGATTCAATTTGCATATGGATGGAGAATTTTGAATAAATGGTGTGTGTGTGTGTGTTGCAATCCTAGGAATTGAATCCAAGTCCATTTTGTTTTAATAGTTAATTCCATGCCTTTGTTATATTTAGAGTTGTTTATTATGTGATTTTTAAATGGGGTACTGGAAACCCATTTTAAAATCTAGATGAATTAAATATTTGTTATGACTAAATCATGCATAGGATTTATGTAATTACAGATACAAGTAAAACATAATTTTGATATTTTCATTTTTTACCATCTGTATGTTTTGTTGTAGAGTGTCAATTGCTATTTATGAGAGTTTTAAAAAGCCCTAATTTTTCATTTTATGTAGTGCTTAAGACCAGATCCAGGACCTTGTACATGCTTAGGCAAGCACTGTACCATTGAGCTACATTCCCCAGCTAAAAACTTACTCTTCAGTGAAAATGGTTTGGTTCCCACTTTTGACTTGAGATTTTGCTGAACTAACTATATGTAAAGCAAGGTATTATATGTTAAAATTCAGTGTTTGCTTGTGTAGGAAGAAAGGCATTTTGTAAAACTGGAAATACAAAAAAAGAGTTAGAATGAGGAATGGTAATAACAAGTAACATAAAAAGTAAAGTGAACGAAGTATAAAGTAGTATATTAAATGGAAATGATTATATTAATGGCATTAAAATAAATCGATTTGATTTTTTGTTTGTTTTTGGGCAGTGCTGGGGATCTAACCCACATTCTCATGTATGGTATGCAAACACTCTACAATTAAAAACACTTTTTTTTTTTTTTCCCCTGGGGATTTAACCCAGGGGCACTTTACCACTGATCTAATCCCTGTCCCTATTATTATGAGACAGGGTCTCATTAAGTTGCTGAGGTTGGCCTCAAACTTGTGATCTTCCCACCTCAGCCTCCTGAATTGACTGGTATTATAGGAATATGCCACCTCCCTGGGCTCATGAAAGAATTTTTAAATTTTTAGTTGTAGATGGACATAATACCTTTATTTATTTATAAAGAGAGAGAGAATTTTTTTTTTTTTAAAGAGAGTGAGAGAGGAGAGAGAGAATTTTTAATATTTATTTTTTAGTTCTCAGCGGACACAACATCTTTGTTGGTATGTGGTGCTGTGGATCGAACCCGGGCTGCACGCATGCCAGGCGAGCGCGCTACCGCTTGAGCCACATCTCCAACCCAAGAGAATTTTTAATATTTATTTTTTTTTAGTTTTCCGCAGACACAACATCTTTGTTTGTATGTGGGGCTAAGGATCGAATCCGGGCCGCACGCATGCCAGGCGAGCGCGCTACCACTTGAGCCACATCCCCAGCCCCAGTACCTTTATTTTTATGTGGTGCTGAGGATCGAACCCAGTGCCTCACACATGCTAGGCAAGTGCTCTACCACTGAGTTACAACCCCAACCCTTATGAAAGCATTTTAAAGATAAATGTTTTCTGCTTTTTCAAATGTTTTTCAGAGAGAAATTAGGCAACAGTTAGCAGAAAAAGCTAAAGCTGGAGAACTAAAAGTCGTCAATGGAGCAGCAGCATCCCAGCCTCCCTCAAAACGAAAACGCCGTTGGGATCAAACAGCTGATCAGACTCCTGGTGCCACTCCCAAAAAGCTGTCAAGTTGGGATCAGGCAGAGGTGGTTGTTTTTTATTTTTCATTGTTATTTAAAAATTTTTTTTCAATTATGTAATATATTAGTATACTTGGGCTTCTGTACAAGAAACCATTGACCGGGTAGCTTAAAAAACGGATTTATTTTCTCACAGTTTATGGAGGCTTTGAAGTCCAAAGATTAGAGTGCTGGCATGTAGGTATTTGGTGAGCCATCTTTTTGTGACTTGCAGATGATTACTTTCTCCCTCTGTCTTCACAAGTCCTTTTCTCTGTTTTTTGGTCACTAGTTCTGTCAGATTAGGACCCCACCCTTATTACCTCATTTAACCTTAAATACTTCCCAAAAGGATTAATCTCCTAATACAGTCACATTAGGGGTTGGAATGGCAACATCAGTTTGGGATATTTGCTGGATCCTCTGTTAGAACTTTAAGTGCTTTAGTGATCAATCCTTCAAATCCCCTGCCTGCCACCTCATTGTACTGGAGATTTAATCCAGGGGTACTTTACCACTGAGCTACACCTACCATAGCTTTTCTTCATTTTTACTTTGAGATAGGGTCTTGCCAGGTTGGTTAGGCTAGCTTTGAATTTATGATCCTCACTCTGATGCCGGCGATGAGAATCAATTGGAGCTGAGTTTCATTTCCCTAGATGTGAAGATTGAACATCCGAGAAACAGGCAAGCAAGAGTGTCAAGCTATTTTTATTTAAAGGATAGAACAGAGATAGACTTCTGCCCGGAGTTGGGTATCGGAGGAAGTGGGGCTATTCTGCCCCTTTTATACTTTTTAGAATTCCTTTATTCTCATTGCCTCTGTTCCCAAGAGGTAAGCCAAAAGGTAGAGTTCCTGGGTTGGAGAGGAAAGGAGCAGCCCAGAGTATCCCCCCAGGAGGCATTCGTTAACAGCCCCTTATAGGGAGGGAAAATTCCCTAGAGACAGGAACCGGTGGTGGAGGAGGGGGAAATGTCCTGAAGGTATTATCATTTTATTTTCTCCTGAATCAGGAGAATGGGGGCATTTCCCCTATTAATTGTTATCAACACTGAGTTACCCCTTATCTCCATTCCCTGATTCCTTACCTCCATTCCCCGCTTCCTCAGCCACAGTCTTTGGGATTATAGATGTGTACCACCATGTCTAGTTATCCTTCAAATTCTTTTAACACTGCATTCATTTCCTAGTATCTTATTTCTGTCTCTACATACCATCTATACAACAGCTGGCAAATTTATGAATTTTTCCTCTGCTTCTGTTCTTTAGGCTTATATGTCTTAACTTGACAAACTTACTTGTTTAACATGCATTTCAAAACCATTTTTTAAAATGTTTTTTTAAGTTGTAGATGGACACAGTACCTTTATTTTGTTTATTTAGTTTGTTTATGTGGTGCTGAGAATCGAACCCAGTGCCTCACGCATGCTAGGCAAGCACTCTAACACTGAGCCACAACCCCAGCCCTTCATTTTTTTTCTAAACTTAAAAAGAAAAGAGGATTTTTTTTAGGTTACTGTTTTGAAGCCAGAAAGTCCAAATGTCATGGCAATTTAAATATATTCAGTATCTATCCACTTTTTTGTCACCTAATTCACTGTTTACTGTAGTCTAGATTACTGTAGATAGTAGTCTGTCTATTCATATGTCAGGAAAAAAAAATCCCTCACAACATGGCAGTATTTTTACATTCTCAAAATTAGACTATATTAAATACAACACATAATTTCCATAAAATTTAAGATAGATAGATCCTGAGGATTTCTGTCATTTGCTTGTGAGAGAATTCAGTTCTGCTGAATATGATTAATGCCATGGTTGACATTCAGTGCTTGCTTTTTTCTTTTTAAGAGAGAGAATTTTTTAATATTTATTTTTTAGTTTTCAGTGGACACAACATCTTTATTTTTATGTGGTGCTGAGGATCAAACCCAGTGCCCCGCGCATGCCAGGCTTGAGCCACATCCCAGCCCCTCAGTACTTACTTTTTAAAAAAATATTTTTAGTTATAAATGGACACAATACCTTTATTTTTATTTGTTTGTTTTGGGGCACTGGGGACTGAATTTATATGCACTGAGTCCACTGAGCCACATCCCCAGCTGTATTTTGTATTTATTTAGAGACAGGGTCTCACTGAGTTGCTTAGCGCCTTGCCATTGCTGAGGCTGGCTTTGAAATTTCGATTCTTATGTCTCAGCCTCCTGACTGCTGGGATTACAGGTGTGCGCCACCACTCCTGGCTTATTTATTTATTTTTTTAAATGTGTTGTGGAGGATCCAACCCAGTGCCTCACATGTGCCAGGCAAGTGTGCTACCACTGAGCTACAACCCCAGCCCCTCAGTGCTTAATTTTAAAAACTGAGATAAGCTTGTTCTGATGGAACTGTTTACTATAAGCTTATAAATAGACAGAGTTAATGTCTTTCTTGTAACAGCTGCAGAGATCCAGATCATGTTTTTCTTTCATTCTGCTCATTTAACATAACTTTACCCTAATCGGGACACTGGGAATTAGAATACATAATAGGAAGGGGTTATTTCCCACCTTTCCTTCTAATTCAGCAGGAGAGACAAGTGCCAGAAATTGAGATGTTGAGCAATTTATGTTCTTTACTCAATACAGAATTTCCCAACCTGGAGTAATAGAGGTTTTTAAAATGAACAAATATTAAACTTAATTTTTTATAATATGCAAATTTGCAAATAGAAAACTAGAGTTCTTGGATCTCCAGGAGGATCCCATTTTAAAATAAATGTATAAAGTATATTACAAATTCTGTTGAATATTTAATGGAGCAGTGCTTAAGTCTAAATTTCGTTTGCTTACACTAAGTCATCTACTGTTTTAATATGATATTGTCTATTCTAGTGGAAGTTCTTTTGATACTCATGCTGTATGGTGCCTTGCATCACCTATTAGTCTCTTATTCAAACTGCTGTGGAACCATAGTGTTACTTAAATTTACTTCTGATCCCCCCTCCCCCAATCTTGCCATCATTACTTGGATGATGTTGTTTGGTATATGTGGTTTAAAGATAATTATCTGGGTAATCTAAAATATTTATTAGACATACATACATGCACAGTGAACACTATTTAAAATAGTATTTCTTAGAATTTATGGTTTTCTTCTCCCCTGATAATGTATGTCTTTCAGTTTGGGAAGTACTGAGGGAATTAGAACTGGCAGTCTTTCAGTGCAGATTTAGATGGAAAAACCATAGTCATACCACATACTTAGATTCAAGACTTTCACTGTTTCAGATTAATACTTGAAATTGTTTTTGGTCTTAAACCTATTTGCAAGAAAATGGGTATCTCTTTTTTTAAACAGAATGATAGTTTACTTTCGCTTTAATTATATAGAGACTAGAATTAAAATATTTTATTTAAAAATTTTTGGTTGTTCTCTGTGGGTATGTAGATGTGTGAATAAGTTTTTTTTTTTTGTTTTTTTTTTTTGCTTTGTTAAGACCCCTGGGCATACCCCTTCCTTAAGATGGGATGAGACGCCAGGTCGTGCAAAAGGAAGTGAGACTCCTGGAGCAACCCCAGGCTCAAAAATATGGGATCCTACACCTAGTCACACACCTGCGGGAGCTGCTACTCCTGGACGAGGCGATACACCTGGGCATGCAACTCCAGGCCATGGAGGTGCAACTTCCAGTGCTCGGAAAAACAGATGGGATGAGACCCCCAAAACAGAAAGAGGTAGTACTTCTAGTGGAATCTGGATGTGTGTTTGGGTAAAATGTTGACTTGAGTGGTAGGTTCAGACTGAGATCTGTTCTCTAGGCCTGTCTGGTCCTGTAAATAACCAGATGCTATGAAGATAAATAAGAAACTGAATAGATCAAATGCCTAATTTTCCCTCTTGAAGAGGTTTAAGATTTTTTTAAGGAAGAATCTAAAGTAAAATCTTGTGATTAAATATACCTGACATAAAATTTACCATTTTAACTGTTTCTGGTTTTTTGTTTTGTTTTTTGGTATTGGGAATTGAACCCAGGGGTGCTTTCTACAGCCTTTTTTATGTTTTGTTATGAGGCAGGGTCTTACTAAGTAGCTTAGGGCCTTGGTAAGTTGCAGAGGCTGGCCTCAAACTTGTAATTCTTTTGTCTCAGCCTCCTGACAGTGCTGGGATTACAGGCATGCACCACTACACTCAGGTCATTTTAGCTGTTTTTAAGTGTAAAATTTATTAGCATGAGGTACTTGCACAGTGTTATGCAGTCATCACCATTATTCATTTCTAGGACTTTTTCTTTATCCTAAATAAAAAATTTCTGTACCTATTCCCTCTGCCTTTTAGTTCCTGGTAACCTCTGTATTACATTCTGTCTCTTAATTTGCCTAAGCCTCTTGTTTTCTGTATAGATGATCTAAGGCTATCTTTCAGTGACTTCATGAGAATAACTGTGGCAAAACTAAGATTTAATAGTACATTTGCTATTTTAAAAGTTTTCAAAGAATTGGTAATGATACAGGGAAATGCTTAACATGTAATTAATAAAGAAGCAGTATAGAGTTGTCAACTGCGTGGAGAAATATACAAATTGGCTCAAGATATAGAGAACCATTGCTCTGTATAGTAATGTAATGGGTGGTAAAAAAATTCTCTATTTTCCTGTTTATCATTAGTTATTATGGATATTTTTGGAATCAGCGGAAAAGAAACCAAGAAATAATAAAAGAGTATAACATAGAACATTAAAACTTAAAATGTGTCTCTGTTTTAGGAATGTCCTATTTCTGAAATTAATGTTGAATATATTAACTATTTGAATCAGCAATGTTGTTCTAACAGTGGTTAATATTGTGATTTTATTGGCTCTTTCTCTTTAAAGATACTCCTGGGCATGGAAGTGGATGGGCTGAGACTCCTCGAACAGATCGAGGTGGAGATTCAATTGGTGAAACACCGACTCCAGGAGCCAGTAAAAGAAAGTCACGTTGGGATGAAACACCAGCTAGTCAGATGGGTGGTAGTACTCCTGTTCTGACTCCTGGAAAAACACCAATTGGCACACCGGCAATGAACATGGCTACCCCCACACCAGGTAGAAACTCTTTAATTGGAAATAATTGTATTATAGTTTTTTCTTTGTGGTTTTCTGTGTGTTGTTAACATCAGCTTTTAGCAAGAATAAAGGTGTATAAATTAGTTTTGGTTTGCATTTATAATATAAGCAAGTAAGTGTTAAGAGTTAGTAACTGTCTTATATTTCAAGGACTATATAATGATAAAGTCTTAAAATGTAGATTGTTAATAAAAATTTTCCTTTTTGGTAGGTCACATAATGAGTATGACTCCTGAACAACTTCAGGCTTGGCGGTGGGAGAGAGAAATTGATGAACGAAATCGCCCACTCTCTGATGAAGAGCTAGATGCTATGTTTCCAGAAGGATATAAGGTAGTAACAATGCATGTGAACATAAGAAGATGTGAATTTTCTTTTAAGTATTTGTTGAGAACATTGGTCAGTTTTCATTGACCTTCCTCAGATTTACCAGTGGCATTCTGTTCTTTTTATCTATTTCCAAGTACATTTTAGTTTAAAAAAATAATAGATGAAAACAAATAACATGACGTTTTATGTTTGCTAGTAGGAAATTTTAAGATCTTTAAACACCTATATTAACAGTATGGCTATGATAATACCTATATTAACAATATATAGTTTCCTTTAGTTTATCAGCAGTCCCAGGATTAAGCTCACATTAGATTATGGTTGTTTTACTTGGTTTTACTTGTATGTGCAAGTTCATAGATTGCCAATGAGAAGAAAGAATATTCTCTTTACTGTAGTAACTTGAAGTTTATTTTGAACTATAAACTTTTCTAAGTCCCTGGCACTTGGAATATTTGCTGATCTAAGGGTAGTCTGTGGTTAAATAGTTAATACCATAAACCCAAACTGGAATCTAAATCATCTGATGGCCTTTCTGCTAATGACTTTTGCTTCCTTTTAACAGTTTATTTGTATATATGCTTGTCATGTTTTGTTTCCCCTGTTAAGTTTGTATTAAGATTATTTGTTTCGTGTATGTATAAATACCTGCTTTAAAACTTCTTGTAACCTCCACATAATGCTGTGAGTATAGGCAACCTAATTTTGACTGCCCTGAGTATCTTTCTCAGTTGTAGTCATTGGTATCCTTTGTATTGATAAGAGGAAAATTGTCCTTAGTGAATCCTACTAAGAAATAAAATCCTTACTAGTGAATGTTTAAAAATAGTAGGTCTTTAAGTCCTTAAAATAGAGTAATGTTGTGGACATGACATGGATTTCATAAGTCTCTCATAGAATAAATTCCATTTTTTACAAAATGGTTAGTCAGCTGGGTGTGTGGTGCATACCTGTAATCCCAGCAGCTCAAGATTCTGAGGCAGAGTAGATAGTATTAATATGTATTTAACATTATTTCCTCTTAAACTAATTGACTTTTTTTTTTTTTTTTTTGGTAGTTACAGAGGGATAGCATGCCTTTATTTTATGTTTGTTTTTACATGGTGCTGAGTACCCTACATATATAAGGCAAGCACTCTGCCACTGAGCTACAGCCCCAGCCCACTAATTGACATTTTTAGACACTAGTTTAGGCTCATCAGGTAAGACCTGTAAGGCCCATTGGCTCGGCCCAGGAAGTTGTATAAAAAAAGTTCTTGTATCAGCTTTAAAAAAACAAATCTTTTTCTTTTTTAGCCCACATTTTGGAAATTCTGGTGGTTTTACAAAAGATTTAATTAGGTGGTATGTTTTACAGAACTCTAGTAAATATTTTGGTTTTAGTATTCATGCATTTAACTAAATTTTTAGTTTAGACTTAAAAATTTGTTTTGATAGTGTAGGGGTTTATGTGAGTGTTCTATTTTATTACCTCAGTTATATATAACCTTTTATACATTATATATGAGCTTTTTTCCATTTATATGAATACATATGTTATTTGTTCTAATACAGCTTTTTTGGAAATCAGTGACTTAGATTTTATTATTTCTGAATTTTTAATTTGGTATTATCAATATGTTTTTATAGATAAATTTGTTGGGGGTGGTTTATAGGGCATTGAATCCAGGGAAACTTTACCTCTGAGCTACATCCCTAGCCCTTTTTAAATTTTTGAGAAAAGATTTCACTAAGTTGTTGACTTAGCGCAGACTTCGAATCCTCCTGCCTCAGCCTCAGGAATTGTTGGGATTACAGGCATGTACCACCACTCCCAGCTAGATTAATGTTTGACAGTGATCAGAAGTTTATAAGCCTTCCTCAGATTTTTCATTTCCCTATACTCTCATTTTTAATTAGCAGATGAGAACTATGAATTTTAAAAAAAAATTGGCTTTTCTGTGGGGATGGGGTAAGGGGATTGAATCCAGGGTTGCTTTATCACTGAGCTATACTCCTGACCCTTTTTATTTTTGAGACACAGTCTTGCTAAGTTGCCTAGGCTACAACTGTCCCAGCCTCCCAAGTCTCTGGAATTACTGGAGTATGACACCATACCTGGTGAAATATGAATATTTGCCACAAGTATTTTAAACTTCTAATTAAAATAGAACAGTGGGATGGGTGGTAATTTGTTTCTCCGAGTAACTAAAATGCTTCCTAGCTAATAAACAAAAATATTTTAAGCGCAGTGTTACTCATTATTGTTATTCTTCAATTTATAAAGTGAAGAAAATTCTAAACTGTTTTATAATTCTATTAGGTACTTCCCCCTCCAGCTGGTTATGTTCCTATTCGAACTCCAGCTCGAAAACTGACTGCAACTCCAACACCTTTGGGTGGTATGACTGGATTCCACATGCAAACTGAAGATAGAACTATGAAGAGTGTTAATGACCAACCATCTGGAAATCTTCCATTTTTAAAACCAGATGATATTCAGTACTTTGATAAGCTATTGGTAAGTAGTAATAGCAGAAATTAATTACTATTTTTTGTGTCATAGTTATAAATCATAACATATTGACCTTCCTTTAAATATTCTTTTACTAGGTTGATGTTGATGAATCAACACTTAGTCCAGAAGAACAAAAAGAGAGAAAAATAATGAAATTGCTTTTAAAAATTAAGAATGGAACACCTCCAATGAGAAAGGTAGGTACCAGTTTGCTAAATCTTTAATTATGTTCATTATATTGGTATGTTAAGGAATTTATATTTATCCTCTTCATCTTTATTGGGGCATTGCATGATGGAAAGGAAGGTAGGTAGTATGAGAAGCACTCTTTTATTACTGAACTATATCCCCATCACAGGATTTAGTTTTTTTTTGTTGGTTGGTTTAATTTGTGGTGGTGGGATCAAAACCAGGGTCTTGCACATGCTAGTTATTGCTGCACTACCACACTACATCTCCAGCATTTTTTCTAGTGAAAGAACTTTCTACTTTAAAAAGGAGTTCGAAAAATAAAAAATTGTTTTGTTCTTGTGGCTGTAAAATGTGCTTAAGACTTGAAGGTAATTAGTGGAGTTATGTGAAGAACTACATTAACATCTTTATGTGTTTCAAAGGTAGAAGGGACTTAGGGGAAATGAAGGCACATACACAGACACACATACACACTTCTGTGCTTCTATAATTTTATTATTGCCCTTTTGTAATTAATTAAAAACATTGAATTTCTCTCGTGTTCAAACTTCAAAGTAATTTTGACAAAAAATAAATATTAAAATTCTCTCTCTTTCACTCTCTCTTTAAAAAAATAAAATAAAATGCTTAATTTTTAAGTAAACATAACTTGTACTCTTTTTCCCCAGGCTGCATTGCGTCAGATTACAGATAAAGCTCGTGAATTTGGAGCTGGACCTTTATTTAATCAAATTCTTCCCCTGTTGATGTCTCCTACACTTGAGGATCAAGAGCGTCATTTACTTGTAAAAGTTATTGATAGAATATTATACAAACTTGATGACTTAGTACGACCGTATGTGCACAAGGTTTGTTGCTCTCCTCAAATAATGTTTCTAATAATTCAATATTTTTATTTTTTTTTAGAATAAAAGGAATTCATGGATATTTTTAGTGTAGTCTGGAAAGGTTGCTTAAAAAAAAAAAAAAAGCTGATTCTGTATATATTTCATAGTAGAGAACCAAAGTTTACCCCCGTAAAAGATGCTCATAGTTAACCTAGCTAGGTTAAATTTGCCTATCCTTCCACATCTTTTTCTTTGCAGAGGCATGTGTTACAAATGTAACATGTACACAGCTATATGTTACAGGTACATGTTGGTGGAATGTTTAGCCGTCTTTACCATAATTGTTTATATTATTCATATTATTAGTATTAGGTTATGATGAGAAATAGGTATATTTCTATTATATTTAGTGTACAGAACCATTTTTTTCATGATAGTAATTTAATTACAAAGTGCTTAATGTATGTGCAAGTTTTAAAAGATATATTTGTCAGTCTGCATGATTAATATTCTCAGTTTTTCATCTGTATTGGGGGGTTGAAATTGTGTACTTAATTCTTAATTAGTCCCTTGCTTAATGAAGCCCTGCTAACTATAAATTTCCTATTTGTTTTATGGGGGCATCAGTAATTGATGTCAAAATGTAGTTCCTTTTCTTTTTCAGATTCTTGTGGTCATTGAACCACTGTTGATTGATGAAGATTACTATGCTAGAGTGGAAGGCCGAGAGATTATTTCTAATTTGGCAAAGGTAATATGTTAAATTTCTAGAGAAGAAAGTTTGCATCTTTTTTTGATTATAAAAGTTTTGATTATAGAAGGAAATGATCAAGAATAATGTACCAACTCAGACTCTCCTTTTATCTTTTCCTTTTAGGCTGCTGGTCTAGCTACTATGATCTCTACCATGAGACCTGATATAGATAACATGGATGAGTATGTCCGTAACACAACAGCCAGAGCTTTTGCTGTTGTAGCCTCTGCCTTGGGCATTCCTTCTTTATTACCCTTCTTAAAAGCTGTGTGCAAAAGTAAAAAGTCTTGGCAAGCGAGACACACCGGTATTAAGATTGTACAGCAAATAGCTATTCTAATGGGCTGTGCCATCTTACCACATCTCAGAAGTTTAGTTGAAATTATTGAGCATGGTAAGTTGTATTATAACTTTTGTTTTTTATAGGATAGCTATCCTGAAATTTGGGCTACTGACTTGGGGAAATAATAGAAAGGCTTATGACTACATATAAACTCCTCATGTTTTGTAGTAGGATTTATAATAATATCTGCTAACACACTTGCTTTATTCTGGCTTTTTATTCTGGCAATTTTATCTGAAGTGGAGATTCTATAGTTTGTCTGAATGGTTAAATATATTGCTAGAATATGGATGATATTGTGGAGATTAAGTGTTGGTACATAGTTAAAAATCTGTGCTTGTTTTTATAGGTCTTGTTGATGAGCAGCAGAAAGTTCGGACCATAAGTGCTTTGGCCATTGCTGCCTTGGCTGAAGCAGCAACTCCTTATGGTATCGAATCTTTTGATTCTGTGCTAAAGCCTCTATGGAAGGGTATCCGGCAACACAGAGGAAAGGTAAATCTACTAATTAGATTGTTTTTGATAGCCACCCCTGAACATTAAAGCAAGGTAAACCTAATTTACTAAATTATATGTTTTTTACCTTAAAATAGGGTTTGGCTGCTTTCTTAAAGGCTATTGGGTATCTTATTCCTCTTATGGATGCAGAATATGCCAACTACTATACTAGAGAAGTGATGTTAATCCTTATTCGGGAATTCCAGTCTCCTGATGAAGAAATGAAGAAAATTGTGCTGAAGGTATTTATTTCAGATAGTTTCAGATTGCGGGGGTTGAAATTGGGCTTCTTTGATGGTCAAAGAGAATTTTGTAGCATTTGTTTGAAAAAACTTATTGATGGTTTCACCAGTACTCTGTTTGATTTATTATTATTTTTTAACCTTTCAGGTGGTAAAACAATGTTGTGGGACAGATGGTGTAGAAGCAAACTATATTAAAACAGAGATCCTTCCTCCTTTCTTTAAACACTTTTGGCAGCACAGAATGGCTTTGGATAGAAGAAATTACCGACAGGTAAGCCTTTATTTTAAAAAAAAAAAAAAAGGGTCAAAAGTCTTTTGATTGTTCCTTTAGTCAGTTTAAATGCATGTTACAGATTATTTTTTGTTTTGATTATTTCACAGTTCATTTGTTTTTGATTGTGGAGGAAGATACATTTTCAAAAGCCAGTTAACTTCCACTTTGATTTTACGTTGAGATAAATACTTAACTGTGAATTGATGTCTTTGTCTAGTAAATTCAGTGGTTTTTCTGGCTCGCTTAAACATGGGTATAATTTTGCCTTGAGTACCTTGACTGACTTAGACTCATTTAAGTTTTTTAGTCACTTTTCTCTTGAAGTTTAATAAGTAGGAGTTAATCATTGTCAGTGTGATTATTAGCTAAGTAGTATATTTAGAACATTGGGTTTTCATTATACTGCTTTATTTCCTTGAACAGTAGATTTATTTATTTATTTATTTGTCTTTTTAGTTAGTTGATACTACTGTGGAGTTGGCAAATAAAGTAGGTGCAGCAGAAATTATATCTAGGATTGTGGATGATCTGAAAGATGAAGCTGAGCAGTACCGAAAAATGGTGATGGAAACAATTGAGAAAATTATGGGCAACTTGGGAGCAGCAGATATTGATCACAAACTTGAAGAACAACTGATTGATGGTATTCTTTATGCTTTCCAAGAACAGACTACAGAGGTAATGATAACTGATTAGTATGAAGTTAATTATTATGGAAAATTGCTAGTGATTTTCAAAAACATTTTTACTTTTCAAGCAAATTACCTAAAAATAACGTAATTAAGTTCACAATAAGTTTTTCATTCTTTTTTTCAGTGTTGGGGAGTGATTCCAGGGATGCTGTACTACTGAACAACACTACTAATTCTACTAATTCTTTTTTTTTTTTTTTTTTTTTTAATTTTGAGGTGGGGTCTCAGTAAATTGTGAAGCTAGTCTTAATCCTCCTGCCTCAGTCTCCAGAGTAGCTGGGATTACTGTGTGCTACTGCACCTGGCTTCATTTTTTAGAATGTCCATATTCTCATTTACCAAAATATTCTTTTACCTGAAGTTTTTGGATTTGATATTTTTTAAAAGACAAATGTTTGAATAGTTGGAAAAAGTTGAATTTTACTATGTACCAACTGTCAGTCACAAGGAAACTAAATTCTGGTTCTTGGTGCTTGTGTATGTATTTTTATATAAAAATTGACTTTTGTTTTACAGGACTCAGTAATGTTGAATGGCTTTGGCACAGTGGTCAATGCTCTTGGCAAACGAGTCAAACCATACTTGCCTCAGATCTGTGGTACAGTCTTGTGGCGTTTAAATAACAAATCAGCAAAAGTTAGGCAACAGGCAGCTGACTTGATTTCTCGAACTGCTGTGGTCATGAAGACTTGTCAAGAGGTAAATTTTGCACCAGATTCTTGTTTCTTAAACAAGCAGTTTAATGTAAATAGTAATATTTTAATGTTATTTCTTTTATTATAGGAAAAATTGATGGGGCACTTGGGTGTTGTGTTGTATGAATATTTGGGTGAAGAGTACCCTGAAGTATTGGGCAGCATTCTTGGAGCTCTGAAGGCAATTGTAAATGTAATAGGTATGAAATTTGCTGGTCATGTAAGAATTTGTTGTTTTTTAACTTTCTTTGTATTTTTGAAAGTAAATTGTGGAAACATATTAGGAATTAGGTGATTTTATGTTACCTTTTTTTTAAAAGCACTTCAAGATTATAGTTAAGTTGGAAGATATCACAAAAATCTTCTCTAAGTTCACTTATATTTTACTTTAAAAGAGAAAAGGGGCAAGTTTAGGGCCTGTGAGGTGTGGAAGTAGTTATAACTCACAAAGCCTTAAAGTCATGGAGCAGAGGACCTAGTAGAACTAGTCTGTTAGCTGAAAATATTGTCATGTTCTGCAAGGGAGAGGACAACTCTGAAGTTTGAATTTAGTTTTACAATGAAATTTTAAGTATTCAGCCTCAGTTATTGTGACATGTTGGGGTTTTATTTTGTTTTGTTTTTTGTTTTGCTTGCCATCAGTTCAAAGAACATAACTAGGAAAAACTGGGAATTTATAGCTCAGTGGTAGAGCACTTGCCTAGCATGCATGAGGCCCTGGGTTTGATACCCAGTACTGCAAAAACAAAAAACAAACCAAAAATTAGGAAGAAAAGTGAACTGATTAAATTATATCTTGTCTTTTTATACCCAAGTCTTTGAAACTCCATTTGGTTTTTTAATCCAAGTAAAAACAAATAATCTTGGGTATGGAGAGCAAAGCTTTTTATTCTATTAGGGAAGTATGATAAAGCAAGCATTTGGCATCTTGTGTTTTATTTCCCCTTGTAATTGAACATAATGCCAAAAGTAATTCCTTTTGGGCTTAGCGGGTCAGAAATAACTTAGCAAGAGGTCAAAAGAGCTGGCTGTGATAGCCACTGGTTTTCTCATTTTAGTCAGGTTATTTATTTTATCGATCTTTCAACTATTGTATTTGCATATAATTCCCAATTCATCCCAGTCCTCTATACTCCAAAGGTAGTGACTTGCCGAAGATAGTTACTTGGCTACCTGTGGGGCTCTGGTTTTCAGGGAGTTATAAACCGTATGGTTGGTTAGGGAAACATGGGAAAAACAATGGAGAGAGAATCAGAGCAAGCAATCTAGTTAGAGCAAGAGCCCCTGCCAGCTGCCTCCTTTTTTCTCTCTTCATAGGTGTAAATACCATCCAAGTATGCCCTGCATTGCAGGGAGACTGGAGATCTCTTTGTTTTGCAGTTAAAGGGTAAGGGGGCCCTTTCTGGAAAATTTTGCTTTAATTTACATGTCTACCTCTGGCTTATATTGTTGTGTATGGCCGGAACATAAGCTGTCCCCATATTTAAATGTCAGTGTACAAATACATTTCAGAACCAAATAAAATTTTTTTTTGTTATTGAGTATCCATCATTCTTAATTCACTTCACTGATTTCTTTCATTTCTACGCATAATCAGAAGTTGTTAATAAAAAGTTAAAAGCAATTCTGAGACTGGTCAAAACCTGGGGTTTTCTCTTTCCATAGGCAGCTGCAAGTTTATATTTATGCCTAGTCATGTGTATCACATTGAAAAGTAAAAGAAAAAATGAGCAAAGGTTGCGGTTCAAAAGTTCAAATGTTAATTGATAGTTTTTTGACTTCTATTAAATAGGTATGCATAAGATGACCCCACCAATTAAAGATCTGCTGCCTAGACTCACCCCCATCTTAAAGAACAGGCATGAAAAAGTACAAGAGAACTGTATTGATCTTGTTGGACGTATTGCTGACAGGTAAGCAGAATACCTAAACATTTTTATAAGCAGTATTGGTTCTCAGATTTGACCATTTTGCAGTTAGATAAATTTGTTTAGTGGTGTTGATGTAAGTGTATATGTTCAGGCTATCCAATATTCATATTTTTAGTCAAATTTTAGTTCAGCTAGTAATGGGGAGTAGCAGTATAGTTCTAACACAACCAACTTTTCTGAAGAGTAAATAATAACTTATTTAGTGATTAAAATGAGTTAATTATGTTTTTAGAACTGAAACCTGCAAATTTACCTATTAAAACTTAAGAACAGGGGCTTACCTTAGTTATGTTTACTTGGTATGTACAAGGTTCTGGGTTCAACCTCAACACTGCAAAAAAATTTCTTCTTTTTAATTAGGGGAGCTGAATATGTCTCTGCAAGAGAGTGGATGAGGATTTGCTTTGAGCTTTTAGAGCTCTTAAAAGCTCACAAAAAGGCTATTCGTAGAGCTACAGTCAACACATTTGGTTATATTGCAAAAGCCATTGGGTAAGTATTATTTTCAGTTTTTTATTAGCTTATAATAAACAATTGAAGTGTTGGAAAATGCTTCCATGTAGAAACCTCTTGAGATATACTACACTTAATGCAGTTGGGTAATTCTTTATTTTATGGACTTACCAAATTTTAAAACATTTTCTTAAATTTTTAATTAAAATAGATGGGAAGCTTTAAAAGTTTCAGGGAAGGAAGCATTTCCATTATCAGAATAATTTCAGGGTTTTTTTTTTGGTTCTTTTTATATTGCTTAAAATATGATAAAAGGCAAATTCTTAATATCACCATCATCATGATTCATGTTTCATTGGTACTTTATGTGTTTTTTTAAAAATGTTATTCCTTAGGCTGGGGATGTGGCTCAGTGGAAGAGCGCTCACCTTGCATGTGCGTGCGAGGCCCTGGGTACAATCCTCAGCACAACATAAAGATAAATAAAACAATGTATGTAAAAAAGTCATTTCTAGATTAACCCACAGATTTAATTGAATTACAACTGTTTTATTGATAATCTGTGGTTATTTACTTCTTCATTAGAACCAAGGTAGGAGAATCAGTAATGTAGATACTTCACATACATGTAGCTTAGTAGCTAAGAAAATATTTTCTAGAAATACACAAATATCAGATTAATTAGGTAGCATCACCCTTGTCCCCAGCACAAACACATGCTTTTTCCTCTTATTTTTTGGGTAAGAGTAATAATTATTTTAGTGGTTGATATAATCAAGAAGTTTGCAATGAATAACTATTATGTGAACTTTTTAGCCCCCTAGTGTGTTCCTCAAAGGTGTGGCAAAAAGAAGTGCCTTAAAGTAGCTGGGTGTGGTGGCATAGGGTATTGAGAGGCTAAGACAGAAGATTGCAAGTTCAAGGCCAGTCTGTCTCAAAACAAAAGACTGGGGATGTATCTCAGTAGTCAAGTACGTGCCTCTGAGTTCAATCCCCAGTATTTAAAAAAAAAAAAAAGAACAGATATAGTAAATGTATGTGGGAGGGAAGATAAGAGAAACAAACTAGGTATGTTTGAATATGGGAGATGAGATTTTTGGATATTACTTCCCCCATAAAGTTCCGTAGCGCTGATGTCTGTTTTGACCACTCAAAGAATTAAACATTTAATTAAATTTATATTTCAAAAAATTTAAAAACTGAAAGTTATATTTGAAAATTAATCCATTTGAATTAAAAACTGACAATTTATATGAAGTTCTTAGTAGAAACAGTATTGCTATTGACTCAAGTATTACTGAATTCCCAGGGATTAATTGTTTGATGTCTTTGCATTTTTCCCCTTTCTCTCTGAAAAATTTTGACTTGTAATATAACAGCTTGCTGATACATTTTGGAATTTTTGTTTGTTTGTTTGTTTGTTTTTTTCCCCAGCCCTCATGATGTATTGGCTACGCTTTTAAACAACCTCAAGGTTCAGGAAAGGCAGAACAGAGTTTGTACCACTGTAGCAATAGCTATTGTTGCTGAAACATGTTCACCCTTCACAGTACTTCCTGCCTTAATGAATGAATACAGAGTTCCTGAACTGAATGTTCAAAATGGAGTGTTAAAATCACTCTCCTTTTTGTTTGAATATATCGGTGAAATGGGAAAAGACTACATTTATGCTGTAACACCATTACTTGAAGATGCTTTAATGGATAGGTAAGTGACTTAAGCCAAATGCAAGAAGATAATTATAAATTTCATTTTAGAACTTATTAAATGACCTATTTGTTGTGATATTTTAAAGAAGTACTAACCTGGATTTTTACACAAAACTGTAAATATGACTTTTTAATATATATGTTGTAGCTGTTTCCAAAATTTTGTCTTTAAGACCTCCCTGATTTAAATTCCTTTTCATATTTGTTAGATTAAATGTATTTTTAGAAACATAATCAGTAGAAGTTAGTCAAATATGGTTAAGAAGAATTGACAAGCATGGGTTAATCAGTGTGGCAGAGAGACCTGATCTTTTTAGCTTTTTAGTGCAAGTGAACCTATTAAAAATTTTTTTTAAGGTTTTGAACCTGCTGAACACCGTCTACCAAGAGCTACACTGTTATTGTTGTAGGCATCCAGTGGTTCAGATTGCTCAAGTTATTTGTCAAAATTCCTGATATCTAGATTGACATTCAGCCTTAAACGTAAGATTGCTTGAAGAAGGAATAAAGGAAAAGTGCAAGGTCCATGTAATTTCACTGGCTCTTTATTTTTCAGAAGAAATAAGTAGTCTCATTTTAGTTACTTTTGGGCAGATTAAAATTACTAATGACCTTCATAAAGGGCAACTTAATTGAGTCATCAAGTTACCACCAGGTGTATATACAGGACATGGAGACAAATATTAAGAATTGTGCTCTGTAAAAGTTTGACCTCAATGGGGTTCAGTGATGCACATCTGTAATCCCCAGGAAGTTGAGACCAGAGGCCACAAGTGTGAGGTCAACCTTGGCAACTTAATGAGACCTTATCTCAAAAGAAAAAATGACTGGGATTGTAGCTCAGTGGTAGAATGCTTGCGTAGCATGAGTGAGGCCCTGGGTACAGTCCCCAGGACACCACCCACTTGCCAAAAAACTGGCTTCCTTGTGCCAAAGAGGGGATCAATCACCCTCATTTCATATTCTTTAGTGAGAAGTTCCTGAGCATCCTAGTATAGTCATGGGTATATATGACCTGTGGCTATAAATTATGTTCTGTGTACTAATAAGTTGAGGTAGTAACTCCATTGAAAATTACTAAATGAAACAATGTTGGAAAATTATTAATGAGAAATACTGCTTCACTATGGTGAATAAATTAGACATTAAGAGAATTAAGGATGTTAGTACATATCTTTTTTCTTTGAACTATTCTGTCTTTGGGGCTAAGTGTGTGACCCCAATGTGTATTATTCTGGGCTCATACTCAGAATAACTTTGGAATGAATGATTCAGTTGATTTGTCATAAACATAAATTCAGATAGCACAAGAGATGAAGAGATCTTATTTCTGTAGGTTTGAAAAAAATTATATCATCTTCTTCCCAAGTTGAGTTTTTGAAATGAAACTTAGTGTCTACATGAGAACAGACTTAATTTTAATTTAGTTATCTGTTATATTCTAGCATTTAAATTTTTTTCTCTCTTTTTTTAGTTGTAGTTGGAAACAATACTTTTGTTTATTTTTATGTGGTGCTGAGGATCGAACCCAGACTTTCACATGCTAGGCAAGCACTCTACCACTGAGCCACAACCCCAACCCTAAGCATCTGAATTTCTACCAACATTTTAAGTGTATAGTTTAAAATGAGATATTACTGTTAATCATTTGTATGTAAGAGTCATAGGCCTCCACTTCAGCAGCATTTTGAAACTAAGGGCTTTTGCTCATATTCTTTTTAAAAGTTAATTAGGAAATGTGAATTATTTTTGAAACTTTGTGAGGTTTGAGTTATTAAAGCAAAAGATTTCAAATGGAATTATTATAAAGGATATATGAGATCATAAGGTGTTGGAATGACTTTATATTTGGTCAGTACTTTGAATTAATGATTTAGTTCCTAAGGGGCAGATGAATATTTTCTGTAAAACAAAGATTTGCTTCTTAACAGAACTCTCCCCCTGCCCTCCATTACAGGGACCTTGTACACAGACAGACAGCTAGTGCAGTGGTACAGCACATGTCACTTGGGGTTTATGGATTTGGTTGTGAAGATTCCCTGAATCACTTGTTGAACTATGTATGGCCCAATGTTTTCGAGACATCTCCCCACGTAATCCAGGCAGTTATGGGTGCCCTGGAAGGCCTGAGAGTTGCTATTGGACCATGCAGAATGTTGCAGTATTGTTTACAGGTAAGTTAAAGATTTTTAAGATTATTCTATTAGAAAAGTAATTTGATATAGAATTAAGTTACCATTTCTAATTATCAATAAATAGGGTGTGTGTATTGTGCCATATGGGAAAACAGGTATACGGTGAGAATTAGATTTTGATTTTGCCCATTGCAATTTTGTGTAATTGCCAGATTTTTTTCTTCCCCTTTAAAGGGAAGTATTTTGTTTTGTTGTTTTTCATTGTATTTTTCAAATTTTTTTGTTGGTACATTATAGTTGTACATAATGTGGGATTTGTGTTTACACAGTTATACTTGCACACAGTAAAAAAAAAAATATAATTCAGTTTCATTCCTCAGTATTTCTTTCCCCCTTTCCTCCCCAGACCCTTTTGAGTAACATTCATACTGATTTCCATAGTGAGTGTACTAATTTACAATCCTACCAACAGTGTAAAAAGTGTTCCTCCTCCACCACCACCCCCCACATCTTCTCTAGTATTTATTTGTATTCTTGATGGCTGCCATTCTAACTGGCATGAGGTAAAACCTCAGTGTAGCTTTGATTGCATTTCTTTTTTTTTTTTAATATTTATTTTTTAGTTGTAGTTGGACACAATATCATTTATTTTTATGTGGTGCTGAGGATTGAACCCAGGGTCCCGTACGTGTGAGGTGAACACTCTACCGCTGAGCCACAACCCCAGCCCCTTGATTTGCATTTCTTAAAGGGAAATATTTTTAATCATAATTTTATGGCCTTTAAAAAAATTCTGTTCAAGTTATGTATATTCTTAGAAATTGAAATAATGGAATCTTTCAATTATTCTAGGGTCTGTTTCACCCGGCTCGGAAAGTCAGAGATGTGTATTGGAAAATTTACAACTCCATCTACATTGGTTCACAGGATGCTCTCATAGCACATTACCCAAGAATCTACAATGATGATAAGAACACCTATATTCGTTATGAACTTGACTATATCTTGTAATTTTGTTTTTGTGTTTAATGCACAGCTGTTTCACATCTTAAACTTGCTTTGATTTGGTGATATAAACTTTTAAACATTGCAGATCAGTGAAGAGCTGGTCATAGAGGAAGAGCTAGAAATCCAGTAGCATGATTTTTAAATAACCTGTCTTCATTTTTTGATGTTAAACAGTAAATGCCAGTAGTGACCAAGAACACAGTGATTGCACACACTATACTGGAGGGATTTCATTTTTAATTCATCTTTATGAAGATTTAGAATTCATTCCTTGTATTTAAAGGGAATGTTTAATTGAGAAATAAACATTTGTGTACAAAATGCTAATTTGTGTGTGTTTTTTGAACATGACTTGTAAAATGCGGAAGTTTGATAAAGTATTGGTCTGTGTAGACTAAGTGGTTTAATTTCATTTTCTGTCACCTGGTTTCTAGAAAGTATTTAGCAGAATACAAAATATATAAAGTGATGGCATCTTTGTCAAAATTCCATTGTTCTGTTAATGATGACAGTGAGAAGAGTAGCTTTGCAGGGGGTGTCCCCTCAGTCTAGCACAAGGATTCCATTACCATAGGAAAATAGCATCTTCGCTAAACTGTCTTGAATATTATTATTTTGTACTTACATAGCACCTTTCACCTCATGATTTCTCAAAATGCTTTACAAACATGTTTAAAGGAAGCGATCTATGTCCAACTCTTGACTGGTCTGTGTTTGTGGGAAAGCTATCTTTATTTCAAAACTACTTTCTGCCCATTGGGAGCAAGGCTGCTTAAGTTCTACAAATAGAAGAAGACAATCTTTGGGCTCTTTCTGTGTCTTAAGCCACTATTCAAAGATGTATTTAGTAAGTATCTGTTGAATACCACTGTGCATAGATGCAGGGGATACAAAGGTATGACCTGCCCTTTACCCTTACAATGGAAGGGGGCTCACGATCATTGAAGAGTCTTTGGGTGCTGTGACATTGCACAGTGACTGCAGCTAATGAGTCTTGGTTTGTTTAGTTTTGTGTATAGTAATTAGATGATAATTTGTGGCATCAACTGAAATGCCATTTAATTCTGGAGCCAAGCATTGAGGCAGTTATTAGTGTTCTTGGCAAATATTTTAAGAATCATCTTGACTTCTAATTTTATTTTATGGCCCCAAATTTCTTGGTTTTAGACCTGTTACTACCCATAGCTGTTTTTTGTTTGTTTTGTTTTGTTTTGTTTTTTGGGTGGGGGTCTCCCTACTTTCTTTTGAACTCTAAAGGGAAAAGAAATTCTGCAAGCAGTTTTAGCACACAATGACCCTGCTATTATAAGTAAGTACTTGAGGACTAGAGTATGTAACTCCTACTATTAGCGTGTAGGGCTCCCTAGTTTGGAAGCTTAAATGAGAATAGGCTTATAAATTGGCTTTTACAAAATTGAAACTGAGCATCAATAGTACCCAAGCAGAATGTGTAACTTCTTATTCCTTGTATGGTGTAATTTTATGACAATATTTGTCATTGTGTAGTAAAATTAAAACAAATTTCCCCAATCACCTATATCTGATCTTTAAAATTGTCTTGTCTTCCCACCCTATGCATTTTAAATCTTGTTGTTTCTATGGTTAATTTTGAATGACTCTGAGTAATTATTAATCATGAATTAAATAGATACAGAGCCAAAATTTGATTTTAAATTTCTTGGAAAATTTATATTTTCAATTCAAGTATTTTCATGGCTTCAGTTTGCTTGGCCTCTTACTATTTATGGATAATAAGCTTTGTAGTGGAAATATGGAACAAAGGAGACTAACACTCCTGACTGACTTTTTGCTGACAAAATAATTTGAGGTTAGAGAGGAGAAAAATACTGAAGGCTGTGACCTAAAAAATTGGGACCAAATAGAGGCTCACAGATGTTTGGATTATTTTATGAGCTTATTATCGCATAAGGAAAGCATTTTGTGATAAGTGAAAGACGCTATGTGAAGTTTTAATTCTTCTCAAAGACCTTTTCTTTTGCACTTTGTTTTGATGTTTCTTAAAGCCAAACTTAAGCAGGAAGAAATTAATGTTCTTAAAGGGACAGAGGGTGGGTTTTTCTGTGGGCTTTTGTTGGTTTTTCTGTGGGCCATTGCCCTCAAATGGAATTAATCTCTTTGGCTGTTTGATTTTTTTCATATTGTATTTTTTAAAATTTGTTGTACGGTGCCGTGTGAGCATCAAGTACCACCAGATAAATAAAACTTATTATATCTAAAGTCTTAGTAGACCAATTTTTAATCTTAGTTGACTCTGTATTGTCACCACACTATGCCCTCTTGTGGTTGTGCCATTAATAATATTGAGCTCTTTGGGTTGGTTTCCAAACAAAGGAAAAGTGTTTTTAAAAAAATCTTTATGTGGTAAGAGACAGAAGAGATAATTACAGCTATGTAGGCTCAGTTGTTTGGCTCTTTGGTTTCCAGTGGCTCAAAAAGAAGCAAAAACTACAACTATCCTAGAGTTTCTCAGCTTGGGTTAGATGAATCTATTGTTGGGGGCTGTCTTATGCATTGTGGGAAGAACAGCTTCCAGTAGCACCTCCCAACCCAGGACAACTTAAAATGCCTCCAGGCATGATCTATGTCCCTTGTTGGGCACAGTCTCCCTAGATTGAGAACCATGGAGCTAGCCTCATACCATTTTAAGCAGGACTCAGATCTGATAAAAAAAGTATGGTGTACAAAGTCTTTAATTTTAGGAGCAGTGCCTGGGAAATTACTTGAAATAGTATTTAGCAAATATTTAAACTTACCTATCTTGGAGTATGTAGTTTCCTCATATGATTCCTAGGGAAAACAAGCCACAAAAACATCTTAAGGGGTTGACCCCTCTGGTTCCTAGAACATCTTGTGGCAAAGTTGGAGATAGGTGTGCAATACCTGAAATAGCTGGGTGTGACACATAGAATGCTGATCCTTAGGAGATGTGTTCTCACAGTTCATTTGACAATGAACGGATATATGGAGAAGGCAGGCAGGCAGAGGGGTTAGAGACCCTTTTCAAGACATTTGCATAGGAAGCTATAGAATGTAAGGTGATTTAGTTGAGAATTTAGGTTTGCAAGGCAGCTAGGATTTGTACACCTGAGGGAGTAAGTTTAGAGAATAGTGATCAGTGACATCTATGGTGTTCCTTTTAGAAAAATTTGAGTTCTAAAATTTCTTAGTTTGGGTTTAAAAAATTATAAAGACATAGTTGGGTATTACGTTGAACAAATAATATTGATTTGGGGGACCTTGATTTTTATTGAAACCAGGTCCTCAAGTGTGCTAGATAAGGCATTCTACCATTGAGTTTCATTCTCAGCCCTGGGAAGGAGACTTTAAACAAGTTAGCTGAGAGCTTTGTGATTAGGGTTAGTCTGAAGTTATCCTGGGATATGTTTTTGCTAGGAAATAAGCTTGCAAATTGTTAATTTACTTCTGTATCTTATCCCTGCCCCCCAGCTTAAAGTTTATTGAAAAGTTTAAAGACTAGTATAATAAGCCCAGGTGTGTCTTCCACCTAGATTCAGTATTTAGTATAATCTCATGAAACAATCTTCAATTACTGAAGAGAAATTTGAGGCTAGGTAAAATAGACGAGGCTGATGAACTAAGTGAAGTGGATCACTGTCTGATGAATTTCTGATGAAATTGAAAGGGGTGTAAGTCAGGCACAGATTGAAAGATTTTTTAGATAAGAAGAGAATCATCTTTTCTTGAGGGAGAAATTACAGTGTAATGTAGGTAAGTAAAATTTGTCCTTGGCATGTCAGGGTGTTAAAATATTTTTTAGTGCTTCAGAAATAAGTAGACATTGGGCTGGGGTTGTGGTTGTGGTTCAGTAGTAGAGTGCTTGCTTAGCCTGATTCTCAGCACCACATATAAATAAATAAAATAAAGGTCTATTGACAACTAAAAAAATATTAAAAGAAATAAGTAGACAAAGTAAATTGTGTAAAGAATTCAAACAGCAAACCTAGTTAATTTTTAAAAATTAGAGCTGTATAGTTCATAGTGGTTGGATTCATCCTGACAAACTCAGAAATGCATGGCAATGCATTCAGTTCATGATTACCCCCTTTTCCCTCCCACTTTTCCATCCTACCCTCCCCTGGTTATTTTAATATCCATGTCTCTGGTTGGTAAAGTGTATAATGTATAACTAGATACTCATACTCCGTATACCTTTAATCAGAATATAAACATTGGGGAAGAAAATGACTTTGCACCAAGATGATCTTCAAGGAGTTGTTCCTGTGCCAAACATCTAGGTTATTGATACTCCAGGTGTGGTGCAGAGATCAGCATCAGTGTCACATGTTTTGTTTTTGATACTGGGGATTGAACCCAGGGGTGCTTAACCACTGAGCCACATCCCCAATCCTTTTTATATTTTATTTTGAGACAGGATCTTGCTAACTTGCTGAGGCTGGCTTTGACCTTGTTATCTCCTGCCTCAACTTCCCAGGCCATTGGGATTAAAGGCATGTGCCACGGTGCCTAGCCAGTGTCACATTTTTTTGAGAAATAAACTCTCAGGCTCCACCCCAGCCCTACTTAGTGAGAAGCTGTATTTTACAAAGATCCCCAGGTGGTTTTATGTGCATTAAGGTTGTAAGAAGTTATAGGAAGGATACCACTCCACTCCCAATATGGTGATGATAATAGTGATAAAAGGGACAGAAATGCCTTGCATGTAAACAGGTGGGACTATTGACACAGCCAACAGGTAGTCAGAACACCTCCAGGAAGATGTTTTTTAAAAACCTGCAGTGAGATTAGGAAGGAATGAGAAATTTCTGGGTTTTGCTTCTTTAGGCAGCAGTGCCTAGAAAATTACTTGAAATTCTGGTCAGTTGATGGAGTGAATAAACCTCAGGTGTGCATTTGCATTACTTTTCCTGCTACTGACTAGATGACATTGATTGTTGGAAAACATTGAACTGGAAGAAGTTTACTCAATTCAGGTAGTAAACTGACCTGAGAAAACAGGCAACCTGTTGGGAATCCTCCCTGCATTTACCCCAAGTAGAACAGGGAGTCAACACAATACAGGCTTAACAGTTGGCTCTGGAGTTAATCCTGGATTTATATTTAATATTTATTTTTCAGTTTTTGGTGGACACAACAAATATTTTTATGTGGTGCTGAAGATTGAACCCAGCGCCCCGCACATGCTAGGCGAGCGCCACATCCCCAGCCCATGTTTATTATTTTTATCATGAGAGAGAAGACAGATCTCTTGACATTGCTGACAGAGTAGATAGAGATTGGTAGGTGGCTTGAGGAATAAGAAACTCAACAGGGACATTAGGATTGCCTGGCAATCCTGAGGGATTGCAGAGTCTTCTCCAGTGTTGCCTAAGAGCCCAGGTGGCTGGAGAACATTTGATTTAGTATCCTGCAGGTGTAGAAGAAGGAAAAAAGATCAGGGATTGGTGTTAGTGCACTTGAAGACTTGGAAGCGGGTTTGCTTTTCATTTGCTTTGGAAGGAGCTAGGTCACTCAGTACTTCAGAAGCACACTCCTCAAATTTAATTTTTCTGGGGATAGTGGTATGACTCTGACCACAATATTTAAATGAGATATGAAATCCAATACATTTTTATTTTCTGATGGGCCTTGCATGTTTGTTGCACTAAGTAATCATGAACAAATTATCTACTTGGCTTGTGAGTTTAAGGAAGTTTTAGAAATGTATTCTGGGGTATAAACATAGTATCTACCACTTGAGCCATGAGGACTGTACCCATTTGTTTGACAAATAACTAGGTACCACATGTCTATAAGGCACTTAGCTGCTATAAGTATCCTAGAAAAGCGGTGGAAGAAAAAATATTCAAGTAACATTAGAGAGGAGAGAATGCCAAAACAAGGATGCAGGTCAAACTCTGAGCAAGTTCATGACAATTCTTCATGTGGGAGGGGAAGAAGAGCCAGTGTGATTAGGAGGGACTCTGCGGAGGTGGCTTACTTCACTGAGATTTAAATTAGGGAAGAGTTGGAATTATATGTATGTTCTTGACAGGGAGGTGAAGAGCCTTGGTAGAGGAATGGAAGTGGGAAAGTGAGCTGGAGGGCAGCTGAGTGGAAAAGTGGAGACAAAGATGGAGTTCTGAAGTCAGGGCCAGAATATGCCAGGTTCAAATCTGAACATCCAGTACCAAAGTACCTTCCCTGTACATGGATTCAGATTATGAAAAGCCTCTCTATAGGCCATTCTTTATATTTTGTAGGTAATGGGTAACCACTGATTATTTGACATTTACTTATGCCACAAATATCTACTGAATTTTTTTTTTTAAGAGAGAGAATTTTAATATTTATTTTTTAGTTTTCGGCAGACACAACGTCTTTGTATGTGGTGCTGAGGATCCAACCCGGGCTGCATGCATGCCGGGCCAGCGAGCTACTGCTTGAGCCACATCTCCAGCCCCTGAAGTTTTTAAAGTAGAGAAATGGCATGAATTTAACTGTGCTTGCAGGAAAATAAGTATCACTAGTTAATTTTCTTGATCCAGAACAGAGTTACATAAAATAAGCATTCCTAGAGCAGAATCAGTTCAGAGAAGACACCCAGACTGACCAAATCATGTCCCTAACCCAGCCCCTTGCTCCCACTCCCTTAATTGTGATGCTGTGATCCCACTGGAATGGCCTCAAAGCTAGCCAAACACTGTCCAAGAACATGAGTCAAGTGTGGGAGGGAAACATTGCAAACTGATTTTGTTCTTCAAATGATTGCTTCTTTGCTTTTCCCTCTAAAAGTCTAATCTTTAGAGGTCTACAAGGTGTTCATTAGAAAACTGACTTTTGGTACCACAAAGGGATCTAGAATGTTCTGTATTTTTCAGGAGGAAATAGCGACTGTTGCAAAAGACCCGGGCTAATCTGATGCTCAGGCTGAAGGGCTTTCTGGACACTTTCCGTGTGAGGAACGGACTGGATGAGCTGCTCCAGTGTTTTCCTGGAGTGTGACACTGCAGCACTCTGGCTGGCCACCTCAAGAGAGCACGTGTATATGTTGTAGCAAGGCAACGAAAATGGACAACGCTTTGCAAATTTTGAAGATATACCTATCTCCATATGAAATTACATATGGACCCTACTTTTATTTTTCTTTTTGCAGTATTTGGGATTGAATCCAGGACCTCATATGTGCAAGTTTGTAATTACATGTTAAATTTATTAGTCATCTCTATCCAAGTAGTGTTATTAAAGGGGTTCAAGCTATTGAGCCCCTGTGCTGTAGTTACTGAGTCTAGTCCATGAAAGTTTTCCATAGTCTCTTTGAGCTATGTGAAATCAAGGGTACCAAATAATTTGGACTTTTGAGGTAAACAGAAAAGGAGTGGGATGAAAAGGGATGGGTGATAGCCGATTGATACTTAACCTTGGATAAAAGAAAAGAGCAATCTGGGCACAGTGGCAGTTGTCTGTAGTCCCCAGCTATTAGGGAGGCTGAAGCTGCAGAATTGTTTGAGCCTAGAAGTTCAAAGCCAGCTTGGGCAGCACAGCAAGACCCTGATTCTAAAAACCTACATGAAAATCCTTTTTGAATGTGATGTGGCCTGTTTTTTTTGTCTTGTTGTTTTAATAAGAATCAATTTACTAGGGCCTAACAAAAAGAAGAGAATAGTTTCTAATTTTGGAGAGATGTGGGCTAATAAAGAATGTCATCATGATTAAAACCTTTGTGTTCAAAGGAAAAATTATGAAACCTACATTCATAAGCAATTTAACAATACTTTATCTATGATACATGCTTCATAATTTCCAAAGGCTTTAGCATCATTGCTCACAAAACTTTAAGGAGTAGATACTTATGTTTTAAACAAAGAGGATACAATTAGGGCTTTGAGAGATTTGTAGGACCGTTATTTGAACCATAGCTGGTCTGACTCCAAGCCAGAATATCTCTTTCCATTGATGCACATATTCAGTGTTATTTTTGACTATTTTAACTTTCAAAATTAATTTTTGACTCTGATGTTCTATACTAATGAGACTATATCACCTTTTATATGTGTGTGTGTGTGTGTGTGTGTGTGGTACCAGGGATTGAACTCAGGGTGACTCAACCATTGAGTCACATACCCAGCCCTGTCTTGTATTTTACTAGAGACAGGGTCTCAGTTGCTTAGCACCTTGCCTTTGCTGAGGCTGGCTTTGAACTTGTGATCCTCCTGTCTTAGCCTCCAGAGCCTCTGGGATTACAGGCATGCACCACCGCACTCAGCTTATATCACTTTTTATAGATAATTTTCTTTCCCAAATCTTCTAGGACTGAAAAAAATCAAAGAAGTAATCAGTAAAGTAGGAGGCAAACCTTACTGTAGAATATAGAAATAAGTGAATATTTAATGTTTGATAGAGAGTAAACTAATGGGAAAGGAAAAAAAAACCAAAAATTTTGCTAAAAGGCTATTCAAATGTGGCTCATTGAAAAGTGAGGCATTAAACGGATATGAGATAAATTATAGACAAATATAATGTCTCAGTGCATGTGTATTTTGATGAGTACAAAACTTTTTTGTCACATAGCTTTCGTGTAGTTAAGCAATATGTCCAACACTGAGAGGAAATAATTTAATAGGCACTAAAGTTGAAGTGTTTCCTGTAGGGTTGAGTTTTCCCATTCCATAGATGATCTGGTATTTTTCCCCACATGGTGTTTCTTTCTGTTGTCTTGTGAAAAGTAGCTCTGATTATGTACAGAGCTTTATTGTTAGTTTACTAGCCCCCACTTTCCCTCAGGTCTTCAGATAGCATCTTCAATTAGATAACAAGCGGAGCTCTTGTGTATGTAGACAGTACACATGCAGAACATAGGGCAATGCTAGCATTTAGTGTTTTTTTCTTCTCATCTGGTCACCCCAGGGATCCCTTTTGCTCTGCTTTGTGATCTCTGACAGCATGACCATATTCTGAGGCAATGAGAAGTCATCAGGCAGAAGAGTAGCAGCTGGGGGGCTCAGATTAGACTCACCACATAGTTCAGTTCCTCTCTTGCAACTGCCTGAACTTATTGTCCTCTTTCAGGTTGTCTTGCTGAGGCTTAGACAGTTGGTGCTAACTGGGTTTTCTCTTCAGGCTAGATATTCAAGATGTAGAGCTGTTAGAGCTTCAAGAATGGGCTCCTTTGACTTCATCTGGGCTCTGCTAACTAAAATGCTGCGTTGACATGCTCCCCCAGTACTTGATACCTACACTGTGCTTGTCACTCACACCTTGGTTAAATGTCTGTTCATTTGTGTCTTCCCTGATGGTCTTTAAATGGCCTGAGGGAAGGGACTGGGCCCACGATTCATCCTCAGGTCCCCAGCACCTGTCTGTTCTTCAGGTACACATGCTGAGGGACTCAGGAAATTAAAGCTGCACCCTCAATTATTTCAGACAAATTATTACTGCTGGGAGTTACATAAGAACTTCTAAGCAAAAAATCAAGTAGGCATATTTTTAAACAAACATTTCTTTGGCCTTAGTTCACAAGATATGAGAATATCTTATTTCATCATCTGTTCTGGGAAAAGCTTTGTTCAAAACATCTAAGCTGAGTCCACTACTCTTAGCTTTTGACAGGGGGCAGCAGAGCCCAGGAAAAGGAAGGCTGGTGCCTTTGAACCAGTGGTGGCTTGAAAACCTGGAGCTAGATTTTTCACAATTTTTAGAAAAAAACAGCCCTTGATATCTGATAAATCTCACTGTTGAATAAAGTCTTCCATGTAAAGGCTAACTTTTATCAATTTAATATTCTTTGAAGGCACCCCAAATGTTCTTTTTTTAAAAGGGCATTAAAAATAATATAAGTAGGCTGGGTATGGTGGCACAATGCCTGAAATTCCAGCAGCTCAGGAGGCTAAGGCAGGAGGATCATGAGTTCAAAATCAGCTTCAGCAATTTTGTGAGGCCCTAAACAACTCAGTGAGACCCTGTCTCTAAGTAAAATATAAAAGGGGCTGGGGATATGACTCAGTGGTTAAGCACTCCTGGGTTCAATCTCTGGTACCAAAACAAATAATCATCTTTCTTGTTTTATTAAACATTTTTTTAAATAGGTGCTTATTTTTTGCAAGTAACTCATAAAATCTTGCCAGAGCATGAAATATTTTCAGTCGTGATAAGATAAATTATGATGAGATGCATTCCCTCACTTTTAACCAGCCCTTTCCTCTCTGGGGGGAAAGACAAAAGTAAATAAGAAAAAACAAAACAATGAAAGCAGTTAAGATAGGGCTGAGGATGTAGCTCAGTTGGTAGAGTGCTTGCCTCACAGGCATAAGGCCCTGGGTTCAATCCCTAGCACCGCAAAAAAAAAAAAAAAAAAAAAAAAAAGCAAGTTGAGATAACTGAAGCTAATAGTCAGAACCTAAGTCCCCTCTGCCCACCCATCACAACATGAGCCCTCAGAGGCCTGGACTCATGCCTTATGTCTCTTTCTGTGCCCACTGCCCAGCATAGGCCTGGCATTTGGTAACAGGTATCAGCGAATGTGAGAAATTGAAGGAATGCATCTGGTCCAACCACATCTAGTTCCCCAGGGGAGTCCCCAAGTCATGTATTAATCCACTTGTCCCATAAAGACACTCAAAGGAGGAATTTGCCTTTAGAACCACGATCACCAACCCCATGTCTGGTTTCAGGAACTTTGCTTCTTTTCCATTATGTAAAACTATTCAAAAGAGTACAAGGTAAAGACAAAGGACAATATTCCATGTGGCTGCCTGTGGGTTTGCACAAGTAAAGGCTATTCAGACGGGCTGGATCTGGTTGACAGCCCACACAGTCAGCTTGAAAGTGAGTTCCAAAGAGGTCTGCGGGGTCTCCTAAGCTGTTCTAATGTTCCTTCCCGCTCTTGGTTTAGAAGACCCACCAGGGTAGTTCAGCTCTTGTTCCTTTTTCTAGCATCATTGCGGCACATTGCATGAATCTTTCCATTTTCTCATGTGTTGGTGGATAGATCCTTATCTCCAGTCCCTGTTAAATTCCGCTAGAACTTCCCAGAAGTCAACTTTTGTTTTTTAATTTTTTGTAGTTCTGGGGATCAAGTCCAGAACCTCATGCTTGCCAGGCAAGTGCTCTACCACTGAGCCACATTCCCAGACCCCTGAGGTCAATTTTAAAAAGTGGGTTCTTATCACTTAGTAGGAGCTTCATCATTTCTTTTAACAATAACTCAGAACCTCTTACGTGAAATTCATGCTTTTCTTTTTTCATTTATGTAGCAGCTTCACATGATTCATCCTGTTATAGAGACAGCAGTTCTCTTAAGGGATAGGACAGACATTAAGACACCTCTCCTGGCAGATGAATTCCATGAGACTCACAGAGAGCATGTCCTGGGCTTGTTTGGTCACCTGGCTTATTGTTCATGGCAGAACCCAGGTTCCCTTGGAGCAACTCATGATGCTTATTCATCATTGGGGTCTGGATTAGTCCTGAATGGGTGGGAATCCTGAACATGGAGATCAAGAGAGAGCATGCAGGCTTTGACTTGGTGCAGGCCTCAACATGGTGTGGTCTTTGCTACGTGGCACACTGCCACAGTGAGTATCAGGTGGTGTCCTGGCCCCACAAGTTGTACAGAGTGTGGACGATGGGAGGGAAGACTTTCACTAAAGCAAACATTTCCACAGAAAGGAGTGTGGAGATTACCCAAGGGGCTGAGGATGAGGGAAATAGTCCTCAAAGGGCACAGGACATTTTGGGGCATCTGTTGCTAGGTCAGGATTTACGTGTTTTATTTTATTTAGTTGCCACAACAGCCTTGCAAGTGGTGTTATATCTCTTTCTCAGGTGGGACTATTGAGTCACAAGGAGATCAAGGAATGCCCAAGAAAACTATACTGAACACCTCTAGGGGTACCATTCACATGGGATGCAATTCACATGCCACACCACATGAAGGGAGCCCCAGGAATTATCTAATGTCACTTAGCCCTTAGGAGGTGAAGCCCAAGCATTTATTCCCAAGAAGTCTGGTGTCAAGAGCCCACATATATTCTTAGCATCATTCTATTCTGCGTCTTCCAAGATAGTTTCTTCTGGAACCCAGAATTGCCCAGTCAGGCCCCGACTCATGTATCTCCAGTCTAACAAGAGAGAACATTGTAAAGGTTAGGGACAAGTGAGCTCTGTGTTCAGGGTCAGAGTTCTGGGACTGCCACGGACTTGTGTGTCCTTGGCCAGTTGCCTGCCTCTTCACACAGCCATTGTCTGGTCTGTAACATGAAGAGAAAAATTAGGATTAGGGTGAGAACCCTATGAGCTGTGAAGATTTGAACAAATACAAGAGTTAGTACAAATCAAGGGAACCAGAGGGCAGCCAATTATTACTTGGGCTGCTGTGTGTACAGAATATTGACATTGTGTACCTCATGTGCTTCTGTAAAAAAAGGCATAAGTGTTGGTGTCTTGAGTTTGCACACAGAGGATAGAGCCTTTGTGCATGGGCACTTCGGAGGCTGAGGCAGGAGGCCAGGAAATGGGAACCATGTGGCTCCCAGAAGTGGACTTTGATGCTTCAAATGTCCCCACAAGGAACAAGTAGAAAGCATGGTAGAGGGCTGGGGTTGTAGCTCAGTGGTTGAGTGCTTGCCTTGAATGTGTGAGGCACTGGGTTCGATCCTCAGCACCATATTAAAAAAAATAATAAAATGAAGATATTGTGTCCATCTGCAATTAAAAAAAATATAAAAAAAAAGCATGGTAGAGGGGCTGGGGTTGTTGTTAAAGCATTCACCTAGCACGTGTGAGGCATTGGATATGAGTCTCAGCACCACATATAAATAAATTCATTAAATAAAGGTCCATTGACAACTAAAAAAATATTTTTGAAAAATCATGGTAGATGTTCTTGCATGGTAATGAAAAGAAATATGAATGAGAACCGTGTTTCTTAGTTTCTTTTATTTTTCCTGAGCAAATAGTTCTGTTCTTTAGGGAGCTGAACAGCAAAATTATATTTCGTTTGTTGAAATATGACAAAACTGAGCAGAATAAGGGGCTAAGGATGCTGTAATAAAAAATGAGCTAAAAAATTTAAATAAGTCTCAAGTGACTTAATGGCTTCATGGACTTTCTGAAGTTAAAATGAGTAGAGGGATTGTGTGAATGTGGATCCTGCTTTTTCTTACTGGTCTCCACTGTGGTACTCATGACCGCATGTTAAGAGAGTAGATGTTTACGGCTCTCGTCTTTATGGAGAAAGAGCTTTTCAAACCCCCCATTTTGTCTCTACCATCTTAAAACAAATCCAGCCAGGGTGTTTAGAAGGGCACACTGGAGAAGCTGACACCCTCAAGGATCTGTAGTCTGAGGTTGTGAGGTGATGACATGTGTCCGAGAAGGTGATGTTTGAAAAAGAATGGACCTTGTTAAGCAAAGTAGGTCAAACGCAGAAGATCAGTATGTTTTCTCTCATATGCAGAAGCTAGAAAGGAAAAAGGAACAGAAAGGTGGGAGTGGATCTCATGACAACCAAAGGGAAATTAGGAGAGGAAAGACAGCAAGGGGAGGGAGAGGGGAAGTGCTTGGGAGTGATATTGGTCAAATTATATTGTGAGATTGTTATATTGTGTGCATGTATGAATCCATAATAACAACTCCCATCACTAGGTACAACTGTAATACAACAATCAAAATGTGGAAAGAATAAATAAGAAAAGAAAAATGATGGGCACTGGTGGATCAGATGGAGGTTCTGTGGGAGGAACGTCAAAAGATTCTTGACTCCAGTATAATTGTGCCTGTGTATGTACAAGAGAGCGAAGAAAAAAAAGAAAGAGGTGTTATGTTCAGGTGTGAAGAGTCAATACCTCTCAGATCAAAGTCCCAAAGCAGAGCAGAGAAGTCCTCATATTTGTCATGTGAAGCTCTCTAAACAGATTTAAAATATACCTCTGAATTAAAGGGCAGCTTCTCAAATATTTACCTTAACAGAGAACATTCACCCCAACTGACTGAGATAAGCAATAAACCCTCATAAAACCAAACTAATGAGATGGCCCCAGATTATTGAGAAGAGGAACTGGAATAAGAAAAGGAAAGTGATTTTTCTCTTAAAAATGGTCAGTGGTTTTTATGTTTGAATTTTTGAGGCAATTTACTGAGTCTTAGAAATGGGGATAACTTCAAAGATTCTTTAATCCAACCCCCACCCCCAAGGCACCCACCCCAGATGTATAAACTGAGACCTAGGGAGATTCAAAGTCTTGCCTAAGCTGACATCAGAAAGGTGGATGAGGCGGCTGCCAGCCCCGAGGCCTCTGTCCGCAGGCTGGGAGAGGAGATCTGGAGCCTGCTTCTTAGGGATGAGGCCAAGCATACAGGGGGTGGGGGACAGTTACTCTGGAATAAAAAGATGTTGCTTTTAATATTTCCTCATTTTAAAAAGTTTCAATTGAACATCTGCTACAGGGAGAGGAAATTAAATTCCAACTGGTCTCTTTTTTTGCTTTAGTTCTCACTTAAGAGTGGGGGCGGAAAGACGGGCTGGAAGTTGAAAGACAGTATGAAAACACTGTGTGATCCACAATTAGAATGCGGAATGGTTTACAGATGCCACAATAAATGAATAAAATAAAGAACACAAAAGGAGGAAAGAGGGTCTTGAAGCAAGGGTGTCCTTGATATCTTCCACACCAACTAGGTAGAAAAACAAATCAGTATAAATAGTATCTCCTCTAGAATCCTTCTTGAGGATTTATTCGTGTGGCACAAAGGACAAGAGAGTATACATAACATATGTTTTATATTCAGATCTCTGTGCTGCCTCATCCTAGTCCAGAGCTATCAAAGTGGACGTTCTTGTCCTGGAAGTTCTTTCTTTCTCTTGCATCACTAGGGATCAAGCCCAGGATGTGGGTATGCCAAGGACAAGCTCTACCACTGAGTCACCCACTCCCCAGGTTCTTTCTTCATAAATCTAGAATCAGACTAGGAATTTCAAGCATAGAGAGGGGCTGGTGTGTGACCAGTTGCTGCCAAAGGACTAGGACATAAATGCATAAAGCTAGTGAGAGCATATGGGGTGCACTTGGGGGAATCTACACCAGGTGCTCACTCCCCCATTCAGCTTGCAGCAAACTCCACCTAGAGGAAGCTACTTTCCTAATAGGCATTTAAATGTTTTTTAAAAAACATTAAGCCAAAGATACTTCAAGAGAATCCTGGAAGATCAGAATAGATGGTCCTTGATGGTCTTCTGAAGGGATTAATTAATGTGAGATTTCCCAGTTACTGTTGCCTCTGCTCAGGTATGTTTTATTCGCTTCAGATTACATGCAATAATAATAGATAATTTATTTTCCTAGGATTTTGGTGACTTAGGAGGTCCAGATTAAGAATATGGTTGGCCACAAACCTAATTTACAGAGACTTAAACATATAGGAATTTTCATTTGTTACTTAATAAGAAGGTAGAAGTAGGCATGTGTTAGTGTTGGTTTGGTGGCTAGAGATGTTGGGACCAGCATCCTGGTAAATCTCAGCTTTTTGTTTATAGTTGCAGTGAATATGAGTGGTATCCAATGTGCCCAAATACAAAACAGAAAGAAGGAAAAGAGGAGACCAGCAGTGTCATACCCTTTTATTAGGAAAGCTACAACTCCTCAAGCAAATTTCTGCTTATGTCTCATTGTCTAGAACTGGTATATGGCCAAGAGGGTAGAAAAATCAGGAAGGATTACCACGATAAATTGAGACTAATTTTAATTCACCTGAAACTGGGTGCGTCACTGTTATGAACCAAATTGAGGTTTTGTTAACAAGGTAGAGGATGATGTTGGATCTTAGTAACTTCTGGCAGTGTATGTCATATAATGAAGTTCCAATTTTATACATTCGAAAATGAAATTTTCACTGTTACTAACACAGAGAGCATATTTAAAATGCAGAGCTTTTCACTATATTATTTCCTCTTCTTTACTTCTGTCTTGAGAGCTGTATAGTTTTCATACAATTTTCTTCGAAATAACATTCATCTACTTTCTTAAAAGAAGCATTGTTAAGACTCACCGCAGCTGTTTGCCTCCAGGGTTTTGACATGCGCAGAACTATTTTAGTTTCCTAGTACATATATCTTCATGAACAGCTGGAAGTAATTTTCAACCTAAGCATTTCACATTTCATGGATGAGCGAACTTCAGAATAACTTTTGAGGCAACTATTCTAGAGCTCATGCATCTTTGATTGGACATTTGACTACTCTCATCCCTTTCATTGGTGCTGAAATATTTAAAAACTCTAAAAAGTCCTTACCAGAATTGTAAAAACACGCACACACACACACACACACACACACACACACACACACACAATCAAATCCTTAAATCCTTTCCCGTTCCTGTTGGTATGTTCAGGCTATTCTCAACACAACGGCCATAGAAATCCTTCAAAATAAAAAGTAAACCATGTCATGTCTATTAGTCCTCCAGTGGCTTCCAGTCATTCATACTGGACAAAATCGAAAGCCCTTTCATGATTTTGCAGGCTGACTATTACCTGGTCCCTGCTTGTCTCTCAAGTTTTGTACCTCTTCCTTTCTTGGTTGTGGCCACACTTGTCTTCCTTTTTTGTTCCTCAAATGAACCAGCCATGTTTCCATCTCAAGCCTTTCCCCTGGCCCTTCTTGTATTGCAAAGCCTTGGATGTTCTGTTCTCAGTTATTTGCGTGGCCTGCGCCTACCTTGAATCAGGTGTTTGCTCAAGTGTCTCCTTCTGAAGGCTTTTTCCTGTTTAAAGTATCACCCGACTCCATCATTCTTTATCCCTGAACCCACTCTATTTTTCTACAAGTTCCTTATTTTAAACTGACCATGTGATGTGTTTACTGGTTTGTTTGTTTATTATATGTTTCCTACTAGAATGTGAACTCAGCATTCAGCAGGTGAGAACTCTGCTTTGTCTACTTCTGTATCCTCAGTGCCTAGAAGAGTGTCTGGACCAGTAGGTATGCAGTAAATATTAATAAATATTAGTTGTATGAAAGAATAATAAAAGTTTAAAAAAATAGAGTCTGTGATCACATATTCAAAAGACTAATGAACAGATCAAAGCTTATTGGGTAATTTCTTTGTTTCTTTTTCTCAGGAGTGTACAGATATTTGTAAGGACAGAAAATGCAATGATACAATGCTCAATTATAAAACAGTATTACATTGAAGTATGAGTAGGGTTCTTTCTTGAACCATTTATTTAGCAGATATTTATTAAGTACCTCTGCCTTAAGGAAAATAGCGTGATTTTTCATATTTAAAGTGTTACTTTTATATTTTCTTACAGAGTTAGCTCCATACTAACTGCTGTAAAAAGGACCAAGAGAAAGATTTCTGTATATTCCTCAGGACTCAGGTTTTGGCCCTGTATCATGAGCATGTTTTATTGATGACATAAATGATACTGCAGAAGGCTATTTAACCAATATAGTAAATGATAGGGAACCACTTAGCTCTGTGATTTATAGACTCAGAGTCCTAAAATGCCTTAAGCAGCCTGAAGTTGTAAGATGCCCTACTGGAGGAAAAAAAAAGATCAACCAAGAGGACATCTTTGAAGAGGAGCCCCGAGGCTTAGCACCATAATGAAAAAAGATTTAGAAATGTAAATGCCAGGACTCAATACAAAACAAATCTGGACCTGATGAGGAGAGATTTTATTTGAAAGAATTGTTGCAAGAAGAGGAAAGAGGCTTGTAAGGAGAAGGAGATATTGTGATAGGGAGAAGCTTGTATCATAACATTTGCAAGCTTCTAAAGAGTTAATCAAAAGGAGTGGTTTGTTTGTTTGTTTTTGTTTTTGTTTTTTAATAGGGAGAAAGGAACAAAAAGAATCAGGCATGGAGAAGGGGGATGAAAGGTGGTGTGTTGAGATAATAGGTCAGAGAATGATTGATCTGAGGCCCACCTATTCTCAGGAGAGCTTGTGTGCTCAGACTGAGGTGGGCCAAGGTTCAGGGCTTGGAGGAAGGAGCTCAGCCAAAGCATGGTGAACAAGCATTTTGCTCTTTGCTTCGTCTAGACACGCAGTTGGGAGAATTGATTATTAGTCAAGGAAAGGGAATTTGGGGGGTCTGTGTCTGGCCTTGTCAACAAGTGGGGGCATCTGTGAGTTTTCCATAGGTCATATGGGGAACAGTGGTTCTTTTCAGTAAGCCATTCCCCATAGCACAAAGGGTGGGGGCATTTCTTGTTTTCCATGATGACAGGGCTCAAGTAAAATTCAACATTTTTATAAATATATGTTTTAGCTTGGGTCCAGAAATGTTCCCTAAAGGCTCATGTGCTGAAGGCTTAGTCCCTAACTGATGGCTTTATTGGGAGGTGGGGTCTAGCTGGAGGAATTAGGTCACTAGAGGTATGCCTTGGAAGGACTTGTCTTGTCCCCAGCCTCTTCCTCTCTATCTCTGTCTTTCTTTATCTGTTTCTCTGCTCCTTGGCCACCATAAAGTGAGGAGATTTTCTTTAACATACCCTTCTACCATGATGTCCTATCTCACTACAGGTTCAGAAACAACAGAACCAAGTGACCATGGATCGAAACCTCTGAAACTATGAGTCAGAATAAACCTTTCCTCCTTTAGCTTGATTTTTCTCAGATGTTTTGTCATAGTGACAGAAAGTGGACTAACACAAAGTATATATTATATAACACATAATGTACATTATCTATCTATCTATCTATCTATCTATCTATCTATCTATCTATCTATCTATCTATCTAAATGATAGGGAACAACTTGCCCCAGGAATATTATAGAATCAGAATCCTAAAATGCCTTGACTAGCCCCAAATAAGGAGATGCCCAACTGAAGGACAAAATTCAACTGATATTGGATGTGCTTGAAGAGGAGAGTTGAGAGTTGATTAAATATGTAATAGCTAATATAATATAATATCATCTGCCTCATTAGTATCAGGGAGAAGGCAGTCAGATTTAACTTATTCAGATGACCAGTAACCCAGAAGAGCAAATATAGCTCCATGTCCCAATAATATTTGGCCAGCACCTGGGTTTAAACGTTTGAATATGAAAGCCCTGTGTTAGTGTAAGTCCATCTCCTACCATTTGTCTTTACATTGGGCTATAGTCAAATGTTTACCTTTAGTTAGGGTCTGGTTCCTGGAGATATCTAAATTTGCAACCCCTAATCAAGAATACCATAGGCCCATTCCTTGAGGAACCTGGACAAACTGGATCATATTATGGGGAAAAAAAAAAAAAAACAGATGTCAAGGGATGGAAACAACAGTTCCCATGTGAGAGCCTGGAGATGTTAGTCTAGAAAAGGTGGGGCAGGAAGAGGGTGGGGTTGGCAAACGATGGGAGCAGCCATATAACTGTCTCCAAACACCACAAGTACTGCCATGTGGAAGAAGAATTAGACTTGTTCTATTTGGTCCCCAAAGGATAGTGCTAGGACAAATGAGAGGAAGTTACAAGCAATAGATCTTGTATCAGCATAAGGAAGCATTTTTTTTTTTAACTGAGCTGCCTTCCGAAAGTGGGGCTCTCCCTGTCGTGTAAGTTATGCTGCAAAGCTTCACAGTGGAGCTGCTGGAGGAGATCTGACTATTGAAAGTGTGTTTTAGATTAAGTAGCTTTGAAATTCCCTTAATACTGTAAGACTCTCTGATTCTGTGAAATAAAGTAAAATCCCATCATTTTGGCCCCCAATGATTTAGAATAAGTATAAATCCTATTAGAGGGTGCTATATCTTGGATGGGTTTTGTCCCCCAAGGGTTCATGCTTAGTTCATTCACTGAATATTTATTGAGCACTTTGCTTCTGTACCAGGTGTGCGCAAGATGCTGAGAATACCAGCATCCTCAGGATTTACAATTAAATGGGTGAGAAGGACAAGAAGGCTTGGTCCTCAGGATGCTGATGTAAGAAGTGATGAGACCTTAAAAGGGGGAACCTAACCAAATTCGAAAGCTACTGCACAGCAAAAAACAAACAAAAACAACTATAGCTCAGTGGCAGAGCACTTGCCTAGCACTTGTGAGGCACTGGGTTCATCCTTAGCACCGCATAAAATAAACATGAAATAAAGGCATTCTGTCTATCTACAACTACAAACAAAAAATTAAAAGCAAAATAACAACAACAAAATAATCAAGAACATGAAGAGAAAATCTACAGAATGGGAGAAAATCTTTGCCAGCTACTCTTCTGACAGGGGATTAGTATTCCTGAATATATAAAGAACTCAAAAAACTTAACACCCAAAACAAAAATAGCCCAATCCATAAAGAAATACAAACGGCCAACAAATATATATATATAAAGTTCAACCTTCCTAGCAATCAGGGAAATACAAGTCAACTACACTGAGATTTTATCTTAACCCAGTTGATATGGCAATCGTCAAGAATATAAATAATAGTTAATGCTGGTGAGGATGTGAGGGAAAAGGTTCACCAATACATTGCTGGTGGGACACAAGTTAGTACAATCACTTTGGAAAGCAATATGAAGATTCCTCAAAAGACTAGGAATGTAACCACCATATGATCCAGATATCCCACTTTTTGGTATTTATCCAAAAGAACTGAAGTCAGCATACCGTAGTGATACAAGCACATCAGTGTTTATACTAGCAAAATTCACAATAGCTAAGGAATCAGCTCAGGTGCCCCTCAACAGATGAATGAATAAAGAAAATATGGTATATATACACAATGGAGCTTTAATCAGACATAAATAAGAATGAAATCATGACATTTGCTGGTTAACAGATGAAACTGGAGAACATCATGCTGAGTGAAATGAACCAGACTCAGAAAGTCAAGGGTTGAAAAAGTGTGTGTATAGTGGGGGATGGGGGAGAGAAAGAGAGAAGGAGGAATATTCATGGAAATGGAAAGAAATAGAAAGGAGACCAATAGAGTAGAGGAAGGGGATTGAAAGGGAGGGAGGAGCGGCTGGGGATGTGACTCAAGCGGTAGCATGCTCGCCTGGCATGTGTGTGCCCCGGGTTCAATCCTCAGCACCACATACAAACAAAGATGTTGTGTCTACCGAAAACTAAAAAATAAATATTAAAAAATTCTCTCTCGGGGCTGGAGATGTGGCTCAAGCGGTAGCGCGCTCGCCTGGCATGCGTGCGGCCCGGGTTCGATCCTCAGTACCACATACCAACAAAGATGTTGTGTCCACTGAGAACTAAAAAATAAATATTAGAAATTCTCTCTCTCTCTCTCTCTCTCTCTCTCTCTCTCTCTCTCTCTCTCTCTCTTTCTCTCTCTCTCTTTAAAAAAAAATTCTCTCTCTCTCTCTTTAAAAAAAAAAAAAGAAAGAAAGGGAGGGAGGAGGCGAGGGCAAGGGCAAGTACTGGGGGAAGAAATATACAACTTATACTATGTCCATGTATGAATATGCTACACTGAATCCTGCTTATATATCTACATTTATAATGCATTAATTGAAATAGTAATCATAGAAGGGAGATCAGTAGAGAGAGCAAGCCTATCTGAGTGAGGGAGGAGGAGAGAGAAAGGGAAGGTACTGGGAAATGAGATTGATCAAATTATGTACATCTTCAAAAATGGCATCATGAATCCCACTATTATGCATAATGCACCAATAAAAAAATTTAAAAAAATAAAGGGTGGAGTCTAGTGGGAGATTATTAGGTCATTAAGGTGTTGTCCTTAAAAGGGACTGTGAGATCCTAATCTTGCTCTCTGGCTTCCCATCTACTGGTATGATCTCTTTCCCTTGTACACACTCCTGCCTGACACTCTGCCATTAGACCCTCACCAGAGGCTAAAACAATGGGGCTGCCTGATCCTGACCTTCAGCCTCCCAAACTATAGGCTAAATAAACCTCTTTTTTAAATAAAATTACCATCTTTATGTATTTTAGTCTTCAAAAGTAGACTAATGCAGTGGGGCAGGATGAATTTTTGCTTTATAATAAAATATAATAATTATTATATAATGTTTATGAAGCTATTATAATGTACTTTTTCTAAAACATTTAGAAAGATGTTTTGAGCCAGGTGCAGTGGTGCATTCCTGTAATCCCAGTGGTTTGGGAGGCTGAGGCAGGAGGATCACAAGTTCAAAGCCAACCTCAGTAACATCGAGATGCTAAGCAACTCAGTGAAACCCTGTCTCTAAATTAAATTCAAAATAGAGCTGGGGATGTGGCTCAGTGATTGAGTGCTCCTGAGTTTAATCCCTGGTATCTCCTCCAAAAAAGAAAAATGTTTTCACTGCCTAAAATTAATTAATAATAATGATTATTAGGCTTTGGTTGTAGCTCAATGGCAGAGTGCTTGCCTAGCATGCTCGAGGTTTGATCCTCAGCACCACATAAAAATAAATAAAATAACTGTATTAAAAAGTACAAAAACATTGTTTAAAAAAAATAACAGTTATTGTTGATTATATGTGCTTAACATTAATCTTAAAGAGTTTTATGGAGCAATAACAGAATGTAGAAGGAAAATAAATTCCCTCTAGCGAATACAGAGTTTTTATGGAAAGTCCTGACAAACCCATTAAGCAATAAGTAAGCCAGAAGTTATATATTTTTTGTATCTGATATATTTAAAAAGTAAAAAATAGAAAAAAAAATAAAAACAATTTGCTAATTGTGTGTAAAACTTAGAGTACAAGGAGGCCAAGTGAATATAGTAAGTGTGGTTTACAAACAAAACAACAGAGCATAAATCTATTTTTTAACCAAATATTTGAAATCAGATTGTCTTAGAAATAGGTTTGTCTAAACACTATACAAACATCTTCAAAAGAGTCATCATGGACAATTTCACATAGAAGGGAGATCAAGTGTGTCCTTGAATGCTGACTACAAGGATCACAATGCAGGGTGGAGAATGGGTGACAGGCAGGAATGAGGAGGGTGGATAATCCTCATGACAAACAGATTAATTGAGGAAGTGTGTGTGCAAGTCAGGAGAGGCAGGGAATAGGGTTGGATGGCCCCACTGCGCACTGAAAACCAGGCAGGGATGCTTGCACTCAATGCAGTTGGGAGGCAACGTAAGCTCCTCAACCAAAGAAGGAAGTCATGGGAGACAAATAAAACATCAACACTCAGTTTCATTCATGAAATATTTATTGAGCACTTCTGCACCAGGCATGCATGGGATGCTGAGGATACCAGTACCCTCAGGATTGCCAATTAAGGCGGTGAGAAGGATAAGTAAGCGACATTACCATTCCCTGTGATAAATTCTGGATAGAGAATATAAAGTGCTACCACAGTGCAGAGTAGGGTGGTTGCCCCACTGCAGGAGGGGAGGGGTGTAATGTCACCAAAGGCCATCTAGTGAAGGAACAGCTGAGCTGAGTTTTGGAAGGTGAGTGGTGTGAAGTATGGAGGATAGGCTTGTTGGTAAGGAGATCAGAGTGCTCAAAGTGAGGTACAGGGTCAATAGGGAGGTCGAAGGTCACAGAGGGTGGAGTGCAGTACTCCATATCGGAGGTGACAATTGAGGGTGGTGAGAGATGGGTATGGGTGGTGAGAGATGGGTATGGTTGGTGGAAAAGGGACTTAAATGATGAACAATAATAGCGAGCATTTTGGGGGTTAATCAAGCCAGCTGAGGGGGGTGGGGAATAAAATTGTGGAGGAATTGAGAAGAGAGAAGGCAAAAGAGGCAAACTTGAGCCACCCCCTGTTTTCCTTTTATACCATAGAAATTAAATGGCAGTCTCTGGGGATAGCATGGGGTGTTGGTATGTTAGAAGCTCTCCAGGTGATTCTAAGGTGCACTGGGGCGGAGAACCATGGAGCCAGGCTGGGGAGCTTAATGAAACTGGAGTTAGTTGAACTTAAACACTAAGCAGGAGGGAAAGAGTGCTGCAAGAAAAGTTAATGTATGCCACATTCTACTGATGGTTCCAGAGACTCGAGACCCTTTTGAATCTCCATGATTTCTAAATAAGCAATGAGTGAGTTTCTGGAGCTGGAGAACCTTCCACTGACCATTGTGTGAGCTGGTGGTAGTGAGAGTTTGGAGGATGAGGGATTATGGGGTGTGGGTAAACTGCCTCATTAAATTTTCTGTGTTGGAAAAGCTGGTCTATTTCAAGAAAAGATATCTGAAAGAATGTACAACAGGCAGGAGGAAAAGAATAGGAGAGCTTTTAAAACTTCAGAGGGCTGACTCACACATCACTTTGGCGACATCTTAATGAAATGATGAATCTAAACTCCGTCACTTGACCTCATCGATGGAATTCATTATTAGATCAAAGGAGAAAAACCATGTCATCCTGATAGTTGCCAGGAAACGTTTGATGAAATGTAATATCTCTTTATGGTTTTTAAATATTTTGTAGAAAAGTAGAAGGATAATGAAACTTTACTGATAAAGAGTATACCCTTAGGAATCAACGAAACAGAAACAAGTAAAGTACAAACGCCACATGAAGAAACGTTCGAGCTTCAGTGTGAACATTTACTAAAGGGCACGAAAGAAAACTTGAACAAATGTAGGTACATATAAATTCTTACCATATTTTTTCTTTTTAAAAGTTTATTTATTTATTTAAAAATTTTTCATAGTTGTATACGGACAAGATACCTTTGTTTATTTATTTTTTTAAAAATATTTTTAATTGTAGATGACACAATATCTTTATTTTATTTATTTATTTATATGTGGTGCTGAGGATGGAACCCAGTGCCTCACATGTGCTGGGCAAGGGTTCTACCTTCTGAGCTATAATCTCAGCCCTTATTTGTTTATTTTTATGTGATGCTAAGATCAAACCCAGTGCCTTACCTGTGCTAGGCAAGCACTTTACCACTGAACTACAGTCTCAGCCCTTATCATAATTTTTCATACATAAATTTAAAACATCTCTACAGTGAGAGAAATCCACAGCAAAATGAAGAGGCATCCCACTGCGGGGGGGGGGGGGGGAAATATTTGTAACATACATGACAGACAAAAAGACAGCCTTCCTACTATAGATGGTTCCTTCACATTAGTCAGATAATAAGGGGATGGAGAAATTGTATATTCAACTCCTCTCAAATTTATTTACTGTATATTCCACTCCTCTCAAATCTTATTTGTGTCAGAATAGTACATATGCATATTTTTAAAAGTACTGCTGCTGTAAAGCAAGTTGTGTATTGCAGCAGTTGCCTGACCAGGGCCCATTTCTTCTGGAGTCGGTTTCTTCCTTTTCACAAGCCCATCCCAGCAACACCAGCAAGGCCTGCCCTTTGCAGGGGCTCTCACTCCAGGTTGTTATATCAAAGGCAGGGCCTATGTGCTCACTCCGAGGTCTGCTCAGAGGAGCAAAGGTTAATTACAAATAGCTTTGGCGTTTACTTTGATTCTGAAAGTAGTGATCAAAATATTGTGGTCTCCTTGACTAGTAAAAAAAAATTATCTAGAATTTACTTTAAGCAATGTATTTGAAACAAAAGCATAAGAATTACTAACTTATTTCTACCAGGCAAGATTATAATAGTCAAAACTTTAGTGTCCCTCTATCTATGATTTGGAGTTCTCCATTTGTATTTCTATTTATTATTAATGTTTAATTGTATTTATTTTTATCTACATTTTAAGGAACACTTAAATAAAATTGCCAGAGGTCTTTAGAAAAATGAATAGAGTTCCAAGAGAAATTTCAGCATGAGAATTCTAAGTTAACAGACAAAATATGCTTGATTAACCCTAATTTAAACATCACACAATGTATACAGGTATCAAAATATCACATGTACCTCATAAATATGTACAATTTTATGTTTCTATTTTAAAAGGTGCTTAAATAATGAGTAATAATAATAACTGAAGAAAGGAAGATTGAAATAATAAGATGACATTTTCATCTACCAGGTTGGTAAAGATTCAGGTTGATGAAAATATGAGAAAAGATATTTTCATACACTATTATTAAAATTATAAATTGATAATAACTCTCTGAAAGCCAATCTATATTCATTTAAAAAAGTCAATATATCACATATCCTAGGCATTCTAAGGATTTCTAAAGAAATTATTAGACATAAAAGTATAAAGATGTAATTACAAACATATTAACTGTAATAGTATGTGTAATAGTGAAAAACAGTACTAATAAGCATTATTATAGGATGCAGAGGGATATTTTAAAGACATGGGCAGTGCTTAGCTCACCATTAGCTGTAAATTGTGATGATTTTTTCCCCCAAAGTCTTTGCTGTGCTTTGAGTAATTGGGGCCAGAAAGGTCAGTGGGAAATGTCTCAACTGCTTTACCGTGGTGAGCTGACTGTGTCATGTGTGCTTAATGGAAAGGCAACTTGCCAGAATACATAGCTGTCTCCCATATTGTCCTGGGGCTTGTTTATTTTTTAATAAAGAACATTTCAACCCACCTAGAAATGGTAAATTTAGTACTGTAAGGGTCCGGCGGAGCGTCAGAGAAAGAGACCACACAAGAGACTGGCTCCATGCAATTGGCAAAAGGGGATTTATTGGGGATCCATTCCAGCGCGCTGGGGCCCCGTGCTCATTCAAGAAGGGAGAGCAGCCCGGAGCCCAGAGCAAAGGTCAAGCAGAGCTTAAGTACACTTTTTGGAGAGGGCGGTGGGCTTTGCATACATCAGAACAAATCATCATGAGGCGCGGGGAAATTGAACAACAACTCTGAGACGTGATTGGCACATTCATTGGCGGGAACAGGTTGGGCAGGGATGATTGGTCATTCCTAAGCGGGTTACACATTCAAACTGATTGGTTCGGGCCTTGTGACGAACTGCACAGGGCCCTAGGCTAAATGGCCAGTAGGGCATTGTCTTAACTATCTCAGGAATCTGGGTGTTACAGAGGAACTTAATAATACCTAATCTTTTACATTCAAGCTTTCCAGCTTAGAAACTTTACCCTTTCAGTACCACTCTTTCAACAGTTTTGGGGGACGGAAAAAGTAACCCTAAGCTGATTCAAAGAACATAAGGACTATAATCTCAGTTGAAACCAGAATTTCTCCTTGTGATTGTCTTTTAATGGTTATTGACCATGAAACCCTAAAACCCATATCTTCAAAACAGTCCATGCAAAGAGAGTCATTGCTAGTGCATGGACAAATTTCTTGGCTCCCTCCTGCATGAAAACCAGATAACTATCCTAGTAAGTTGGGTTTGTGGAGCACTAACCATGTGCTTGGCCCCATGCTTAAGTATTATTATACCCATCTTATCTAATTTAGCTGGAAGAAATCTACAAAATATAAGTTTTACGCCACCCCCCCCCCGCCCCCATACAAAGGAAAAGTTGATATTCTAAGAAGTTAAATGGCTTCCTTAAGGTCATCCAGCAGGGGCCCATGTGAGACTGTACAGCCTGTAAATTTCTATGTTGTACAAGAAAGCAGGGCCAATATTCACCTGGCTAACACCAATGTAGCCACAATGATTTTCCAAATATTAAAATGTTTCCACGTAAATTAGCACATACCTGTTGTCCTTAGCCTTTCCCCACTTGCTGCTCTTGCTGTCTTCCTTAGGGACCCCTGGAATGCCCCATGCATCAATGGGGCCATACCTGGCCCAGCAGGGGCACCAGCAGCCCTTCTAGGGCCTTGTGTTTAGTCAGTGGAAGTTATTAAGTCCTTAAATTTCAATCCTGAGTAGAGGGAAATCCCTGGTGAGCAACAGGGCAGAGGCCAGAGCAGTTCTACAAGTTGCAGCTTTGTCATGTTTCATCTCTAGCTGCTTTTTCAGAAGTGAAAGGTTTCCGGTCCCATCAGTTCCTAAGCTGATCTCATTTCCACCCAGGGTGGCACGCATCAGGCCTAGCTTTTCCCAGTTGCCTCTTCCTGGCTCTGCTCCCTCACATCCTGCTCAGCACTGGCAGCTCCAGGGCACAGACTATGGCAGGGCACAGACTATGGCGTTTAGAATTTGGGGGAATTCCATCCCGTCTAAGAGATCATTGACTGCTACATGCACCACTTTATTTCAGGAGGACAGAAAAAGCCTGCCAACTGAACTGCGACACAGTATTAGTGACGTGTCTTATTTGAATCAATTGTATCAGCCTCTTGGGACTCTGAAATTTCTTTCATCTCTTCTGACGAATTTGTCAATTTCTCCTGCTTTCAGTTGCCATGATAGGCAATCCCTGTGCACATTTCACACTACTTGTGGTGTCATCATTTCTTCCTTCTTTTCTTTCATTCTTTTCTATTATTATTATTCTGGAACTGAAGATTGAGCTCAGGGGTGCTCTACCACTGAGCTACATCCTAAGCCCTTTTCATTTTTTATTTTGAGGCAGGGTCTTGCTAAGTAGCCCAGGCAGGCCTGGAATTTGCGATTCTCCTGCCTCAACTTCCCCAGTACTTGGGATTGTAGGCATACTCCACTGTATCAGACAGGGCATCTTCCTTTCTTAGGTTCTAGAAAGGCTGTATTTGAAAAAAAGAAAAGAAAGTCTATATTTGGTTTATGGCTCTGCTAAAAACATGTAAATATGCTCATTCCTCTTAAGAGGAAATTTTGTGTCTCTAATAGCAGATTCACATCTACCATTGCTTCCATCCTCTGTTGTGCTGTTTTTTTTCCTTTTTCTTCTTCTTTTTAAGAGTGGAAGGTAGCTTTATTAAAGGACAGTAGAAAAGACTTCTCCCTGGAGGAAGAAGGGAACCCAGAGGTGGAATCCGTGGAAGGGGGAGGTCTTCCCTCTGTTATAGCTAAGGTCTACTTTCAGCTTTCCCACATTCCTGTCCTCTGTTCTGTTATCTTGCAGTGATGGAGTGTAGGTGGGAAGGCCCAAAGGGTGGGGGACAGGTGGGCTGAAGGAGTAATCTGGGCAAGAAGGGTTTTTGGATCAGCATCTCCTTGTTTGCTGAGAGCTGCTTCATTAACATTTCCTTAGGATGGGCTCTGAGCCTTGGGGACATTTTCAATTCCCCTTTTCCTGGACTCCATTCTCAATATAGCCTTCATTTTTGATTTTACTCAATATTAGACCTGATTTACCTAACTACACTAACTACCTATTTTTAAATCTGGCTTCATTCCCCCCTCTAATTTTGGGAACTCCTTACTGCTGTAAGGAAAGGGGGCTATGACCGTTCTGGCTTCTTCAAGCTGAAAGGGGGTGGTGTTGAGCAAGCAGTTTTGGAGTCCCCCTTTTTAAAAATCAGGTCTATCGAGTGGTCCATGATAGAAGTCTGATTGAGAAGTCACAGGCTGGAGGGACATTTGAGTGATGGTGGTCTCAGTGTAGATCTTGGTGCCAATCTGTTACCACTGTTTACCGGTGACGAGCCCTTGCTTCCCCAATGTTGAAGTATAACAGCAGAGAAGCATGCCAAGGCAAGTTTAGAGTGGAAGGTAGTATTAAAGGACAGCAGAAAAGACTTGCCCCAGAGGAAGAAGGGGACCCAAGAGGTGGAATCCGTGGAAGGGCAGTTGTCTCCCCTTTTTATAGCTAAGATCTTCTTTTTTTCTTTCCCACATTCCTGTCCTTTGTTATGTTAAGGGTAGGGCACAGGTGGGCCAAAGAAGTAATCTGGGCAGGAAGGACTTTTGGGTCAGCATCATCAAGTTTGCTGGGAGCTGTTTCATTAACATTTCTTTGGGATGGGCTCTGGGCCTTGGGGACATTAACATTCCAAGAGTTGTTCGGCTTTTCCCGGACTTCATTCTCAACATGGCCTTCATTTTGGATTTTACTCGATATTAGACCCGATTTACCTAACTACACTGACTACCTATCTTTAAATCTGGCTTCACCAAGAGGTGGAATCCTGTTGTGCTGTTTCTATTCAAAACTTTTCACATCAGTGTTGAATGATAGTGTAATCATTTTGGAGACATTAAAAATAGGGATGGAAATGTGTATGGTATCAGAAATGCTTGTAATTAAAAGAGGTGACAATAATGTTAGCAATTACAACTAAGTTCACATGGGCACGAGCAGGGACAACTATTGTGATTACTCTCTGGCCAACAGTGATTGTAATTGAAGATTTTAAATTTGAAAAACTGTGCATCTAGAATTGATTAATATTGTTTCCAACCAGACCTGAGTACACTACTTACTAAAATGAGGGGTTTTGCAAAAAAAAAAAAAAAAAAAAAAAAAAACCAACAAAAAACAAAATGTTTATTCTAGAGGCGGTCAGTCATTTGGAGACAGGACAGCTAGTTGCACATCTGCCTCCCAGAAGACAGAGATTAAGGATATTTATGGGATAAAGAAAAAAATAATGATCTGAGGCATGAGGAAAGATGACTAATGGTAAGGAAGGGAAAGGCAATTTGTCTGTACATATGTAACTAAATTTCATGACTCTTCATGGGATGAATGTTCAGAAAACAGGGAATTTATAGTATACTTTGAGGGTGGAGTTTTGGCTCTCTGATGTCAAAAGTTCACCTAGTTAATGCTTGTGCTGGCCCAAGTGAAGTGCTGGTAGTTTCAACCAGTTTGAGCTGCTTCTAAATTCCTGAAAAAGAAATTAGGCAATAGTTACTGTTATGACCTATACATTAGAGGTGTTGTTACACAGCTAATGGGAGCACACTGTCAGCTGTATGAATTCTAATATTGGTGATAGAAACAACAAGTAACTAAAAGCAAGCAAAATTAGAGAGTTTATTCAGGTTTCTCAGTTGATCATTCATATGGCAAGAAAAGTCAGTCCTATATGAATATGGAGGACACTACTGGTATTTCACTTGGTCTCCTCTGTAATGTTTACTAGTTCTGCATTGCCATCCACAGCTCTTATGGGCTTCCTTCCTAATAGTGTTATACTCGAATTCAGGACCCCCAAAAGACCACCAGAGACCAGGATCGATGTAAGCAGCAAAGAGGTGTTTATTGCGAGCTATCTCAGTCCTCTGCACGTACACAGCAACTGGTGACACTGAGAGGCCCCGAGCCTAGGGTTTGCAGCAGTTTCATACATTCTTTGGAGAAGGCAGGGACCCCCACATACATCATAGCATCTCTTAGCAAATCACCACACACCGTGGGAAAATCATTAAACAACTCTAAAACATGATTAGTATATTACTGGTGGGAACAAGTTGGGTAGGGATGATTGGTTAGTACAAGAGGGGGATTTGTTTGAACTGATTGGTTTAAGCCACGAGGGGAGTATGTGCTGAACTACATGGTTTCCCAACACGTTATCAACCACCATAAACTACTGGGAGGGTCATCTGGCATCCCAGGTATTTCCCTGTCTCATGCTGATTGGTGGCTGCTAGGGGGTTGCTATGGATCCCCACCTAGCCTGACTGAGTCAGGGACACCTGGCAGCAGATCTCTCCAGCTATTTGTAGATAAACAACTCAGTAGGGTGGGTATGTGCCTAGGAGTGCTCTGTGGGTCTTTCCAAGGACAAGGGTCACGCCCCCTTCCTTGGACAGGTTTTGCTCTGAGGTAGAGGCTGGTTTCTCAATAGCTGAAAACTCCAATATTATACAGAGAACTACCCTTGAACTACTAAAGCAGAAGAGCCTGGGAAAATAGAGATTAAATATCCTTGGGCTAAATTTAAGAAAGAACTGGCTGGAGATGTGGCTCAAGCGGTTGCACGCTCGCCTGGCATGCGTGTGGCCCAGGTTCAATCCTCAGCACCACATACCAACAAAGATGTTGTGTTGGGGCTGGGGATGTGGCTCAAGTGGTAGCACGCTCACCTGGCATGCGTGCGGCCCGGGTTTGATCCTCAGCACCACATACAAAACAAAGATGTTGTGTCCGCCGATGATTAAAAAATAAATATTAAAATTCTCTCTCTCACTCTCTCTTTAAAAAAAAAAAAAGATGTTGTGTCCACCAAAAACTAAAAAATAAATATTAAATCTCTCTCTCTCTCTCTCTCTCTCTCTCTCTTTAAAAAAAAAAAAGAAGCCGGCCACACTAAAACTTTAAAAAAAGAAAGAGCTGATTTTGGACTTTTTTTTTTCTTTCTATACATCATAATTCTGCATAGTAGAGAATTGCATTTTTCCAAACGTCATCAGCCTCAGACAGAATTATGAGGTAGACAAGTTATTTTTGGAAATCTTCATTTTGTAGGCCTCCACCCTCTGACAATGTCCCCATGACCCCTTTGTTTTCTTTGGAAGGAAAGTGGCACCAGGGAAGGAGCTGGAACACGTGGAAGATGGTCTGGGGATGCTCACTATTAATGTCTTCTGCCTGGATTTTGGCACCTAGTTCGAAACTGAGAGAGCTGTGTAATTGCCAGAATGACATTGCATGTTATTTAGCTTTCTCTCAAGTCTCAGTTATTTCAGTTATAAAATGAGCATGTGATGGTGTGAATGAAAACTCATGCTGAGGTTTAACTCCACAGTGTAATGGTGTTGGGAGGTGGGGCCTAATGAGAGATGAGTGGGTCATGGGGGACAGGAATGCATTAATGCCTTTCTCACATGAGTCATTTCTCACTCTTGAGGGACCGGATCAGTTACCCCAAGAGCAGGTTGTTGTGGAGTGAGTTTGACTTCCTTGGTTCTCTCTTACTTCTTTTCTGCATGATTGCTCTTCTCCTTTTGGCAGCAAGGTACAAACAAGGAGCCGAGAAGAGGCTGGCGCAATGTCTTTCATAACCATGAGACAAAATAAAACTCTTTTCTTTATAAACTACCCAATCTCAGTTGTTCTGATGCTGCCAGTTATCATTGATGAGTTCTGCTTCCTCCCATGTAGAAGTATAACATTAGAGAAACCCACAGAGGCAAGCATTTAAAAGAGGGTTTATTTAAAAATGGGTAACATAGGCTTCTCCCAGGAGGGAGAAGGGGGCCATAGCTGGTATCCTGGTTTTCCCAAGAAGTGAGAGTGTTCTGTGTTTTATATACATCTAAAATTTTCTTTGTTCTCTTGCATTCTTCCCCCTTATCGCTCTCCTTCCTGCATAAGTGACTAGGCCCAGGAGATGCTCTGGTGGGATGGCCAAAAGGGAGACACAGATGGACAGGAGAGGCCAAGGTGGAGTGATCTGGGCAGAAAGGGAGGAGCCCAGGGTGCATTATAACTCCTGGTAGGTAGGGACAATCCCTGGGACAGGTTACCTTAGCAACTAGTTGGAGCAGAGGAGGTTTTCTTGTTAAGGGTGGAGGACAGGCTCTGACGGTATTAACATTTCAATCTCTCAGGAGGTGGTCTCCAACTTCCCAGATTCAAACTGGCCTCTATTCTCTGGATCTAACCCTTGCCTATCTGCCTGTCTTTAATTCTGGCTTCAGTTCTGTTACAGCAAAAGAAAACAAATGAAGGGCTGAGTTGTGGCTTAGAGGTAGAGCGTTTGCCTAACATGTGTGAGGCCCTGGGTTTGATCCTCAGCACTCCATAGAAATAAATAAATAAAATCTTACAACTAAAAAATAAATATTAAAAAAAGAGAAAACAAATGAAGACAGGATTTAACCACGTTTCCCTTTCCCAGCTTAGAATATAGGTGATATTACATGAGATCATTTACAATACAGCACAGACTTAAAAGGTGTCCCTTCCCTTTTGGATTTTGCTTTCTGCTGATGAAATTGAGTGAATTAAATAAACCAGTGTTCTAAACTTCAGTTACTCATTTATCACCTTCACGATTTATACCGTATCCTCATATTACATATACTATTATCAATTTAACATTTACATTTAAATGAGCTAACTAACAAGGTAAATTGAAATATATTTATTATTTAAATAGCTAGTAAGTCTATCAAAATTGTTAAAAGCAGTAATATCTGTGTAGGCCAGGTTTGAAGTGCTGGTTTTGTATTCCTTCCTAACACATATTGAAGCCAGATTTAAAGTTAGGTAGTCAGTGTAGTTAGGTAAATCGGGTCTAATACTGTAAGGGTCTGGCAGAGCGTCGGAGGGAGAGACCACACAAGAGACCAGCTTCATGCAATTGCAGGGGGAAGTTTTATTGAACCAGCATGCTGGGGCTCAAGGCCCACTCAGGAAGGGAGAGCAGCCCAGAGCCCAGAGCAGAGGTCAAGCAGAGCTTAAGTACACTTTTTGGAGAGGGTGGGGGGCTTTGCATACATCAGAACAAATCATCTTGAGGCGCGGGAAAATTGAACAACAACCCTGAGCCATGATTAGTACATCTATTGGCGGGAACAGTCTGGGCAGAGGTGATTGGTCACCCCTGAGTGGGGTACACATTTAAACTGATTGGTTTTGTGGCCTGGATGCTTACGTCTGAGCTATTTGGAGCCCTTAGCTAATAAACAACCAGGGAAATCAATGGAAATATTTACTGGGCAGTTCAGGTATTGTTCTAACAGCTACAGAGATTACAGGTTCTGGGGGTAGCAGAGGAATTTTAACAATACCTGGCCTATTATTATTATTTTTAGCCCAAGCCTTTCAATTTAGAAACCTTACAATCCCCAGTCTTTTACACTTTAACTCAGACTCTTGCAGCTTAGAGTCAGCTTAGAAATTTTACCTTTACAATACCAAGTGAAATCTAAAATGGAGGCCATACTGAGAATGACTCAGGGAAAACAGGACAACTCATGGAATGTTTATGAAGTCCTGAAAAGGCCCTAGGCCAAAGTCCACCTCAAAGAAGTGTTAACCAACAGCCCCAACAGATTTGGAAATAGCCCATCCCAGAGAAGTGATAATCCCATCCCAAAAGGTGATAATTAGGCCCACCTGTGTCCCACCCCTCAGGCCTTCCAACCTACATTCCATCACCAAAACTATAAAAAGGGGAGACAACCGCACTTCCATGGATTCCACCTCCTGGGTCCCCTTCTTCCTCCGGGAGAAGTCTTTTCTGCTGTTCTTTAATAAACTTCTAATTCCTACTCTGACCTTGCCTTGGCGTGCTTCTTTGGTGTTATTCTTCAACATTGGGGAAGCAAGAACTCGTCACCGGTCAACAGCGGTAACATATTGGAGGTCCCATACTGAGATTCTACACCGAGGTAAGTGCACGCACCCCATGTCTGTTTGAGGTGCATCTTTCTCTCTCTTTCTTTCTGGAGGTAAGGTGGGCACCCGACGGCTACTTAAACGCAATTAGTGCAGCCGCCACTCTTCAAGACTCGGGTGAGAGGTTTCCCGGCCTAGCAGCTCTCAATCACCTGTTCGGTACAGAGCAGGCATGTTGGGTTCTGCCAAAGCCTTTTCCAACTTTTCTGTCTGGGCCCAGAGAGCAATTGGCGTGAGTACACAGTGTCCGGAATCCCAATCTGCCTCGGATGCGTGGAAGTGGAGGAAGGAGTTTGGAACAACTGAGGAATTCCAGTCTGGGCTACTCTCAGAGGATTCCTAAGGCTCCTTTCTCTTGAGCCCCCTCCCGACAGCCCTCAGGGGTATCTGGGGTGATCGGTAGATGAATGGCACTGAGGGAAAGCCCCAATCACATTTGCCTCCGTATGGGCTACACAACACTCCCAACCCCGCATCCATTCCTCCTGGATGCTCCCCTTCCTTCCTGGGTCAGAAATGTTAGCAATTCAGGTTGCAGGACTGAGAAAGGCATGAGATAATTAGTAAAATCTGCCCAGGTTCCCTAAGGTGCATAGGTAACTTTCAATAGTCTGTTTTACCGCCCAATGTTTAAAATGTGCTGTGTTCTTTAAGCTACTAGAGAGGCATTTTTAGAATCAACTCCTTAATCTTATCAACTCTAAGGTAATCTGCTACCTTACAACCAGTAGATATCCCTTAACACTTAGGCGGCTCCTTTAGTCTACAGAGCAAAGACAACAACAAAAGAGCACAGGATTCAATGGGTTTTTAGTGGCCGGGAGGAAAGCAATAAAGCCCTTAAGTCTGAATCCTCCCAGGGTCTCTGGCACAGGGCAAACTGAGACCCTAGCAATTTGCTAAAGGGGACCAGAAACCCCTTCGCAAAACAAGGCGAGAGAGGGGTTTTCTGGACCATTTAGGAAGCTCAAGCCTAGGGAGACGTCCCTAATGAGAACAGTTTTCTCTGGCGCAGCGTGGGCGCCTGAGTCCTGTTTTCTTCTCACTCAGACGGGAGCTTCTCTCTCTCCAGTACTCCAGGTGCACCACTAGCCTGCGTATTGAAAAATTGGGATAAATTTGAACCTCAGATGCTCAAGAAAAAGCGCCTCATTTTCTTGGCCTGGCCTCAATACAAACCTGGCCACCAGAGGGAAATATCAATTTTAATACAATTTTACAGTTTGATAAAATTTACAAAAAAGGAAATGGTGTGAGGTGCTGTATGTTCAGATTTTCTTTGCTCTAAGGGAAAAATCCTAAATTATGCCAACAGTGTAAAGTAGACTTAGCTATGATATCTGCCATGAAGAGAAAAAATCTTGGACTCACTGAGGAAAAAGAATCAAGAGAAAAATTAGGGCCGATCAAAGTACATACCCCCTTCCCCCTTCAAGACCTAAGGCAGATAAGAACTGACTCTACTGGAAGGTTAGGAGATATGCCAGATTGCCTGGGATTGGATCTATCCAAAGGAGCTAATCTTGCAAGTGAAAGGGAAACTGAGGGACTCCCAGCAGCTGCCAGAGCCATTTTGGCTTTGGGGAAATTTCCTCATAATTTCCCTGCACTGTAAGGATTACTCCACCTAAATGCAGTAAAGTCAGTCACACTGAGACCCTTGATTTTACACCTATAATTGCCCCTATGTGAGAACATCTGGTCCACTCATGGGAAATCTAAGGTGCCACTGATAGGAGTCATAATTAAATGGAAGTTCAAAACCTGGAGAGATTTTTTTCTTATCTGGCCTGTTTTAAAGGTTATTATAGATTGTTTCTTGGGCATAATCTAGTCTAAATGTGTGTCTAAAAGATGTTTCATTGTAACATCTGGTATCTAAATGAGTTTGAAGCATTGCATAATCTTGCGGTTAAAAGTTAGAGTTAGGTAATTGTTTAGTTTGTGATTTCAGATAATTCATGCCAGAGAACTTATATACTTAGTATAGAAAATTAAAAGAACTCTACTTCCAAGTTGGCAAGTAATTCCCAATCATTTAGTTTTTTTTTTTTCATCAATTTTTGAACTGGGTAGCCTAAGGAGATTTCACTAGGTATACAGTGCATTGATTTGGGCAAGGACAGTAAATTATGATTTGGTATCTGTTTCTCTCAGTGTGTAAGATTTAGGAAAAAGTGTTGAATTAAAACATTGGTCTGGCTTATTGAAATGACATTAATTAGCAACAGTCTTGGGAATTTTCAAAGCTTAATTTTAGATAATACTACTTTAGGAACTTCAGAACAAAGAAAGTAGCTTAATGATCCTGAAGGAACTTCTTCTGATGGTGTCTTTTATATTATCAAGAAAGATCCTATTTTCAGTTTTGTGTGAGCAAGTTTTTCTAGTGTAGGAAGATATAAAGATGAAATTTTGTAAATTGTATCTTATTTCTACTTCCAAACCTGAAAATTGTGACTTATGGTTAAAATGCCTTAGGCATGAAGTTTCTGCTCAGAATTCCGGTTTTCCAGGTCCTTCCAGACCTCAGCCAGGACTTAAGTTAATATGCAAATAGAAGAAGCCTGGAGCACTCAGTAGGAGACAGATCTGAGGCCCAGGAAAAAAAAAAGTAAAGGTGTCTTTTACCTGAACTCAAACTAGATTATACCAAAGAGTAAATTGTATGGCATTTACTAATTACTGGCCGGTCAATTTTTTCTAGGACTTTTGCCTTTTCTTAGATTCTATATTTTTTTGAGCTCATGATTTTGTTCCTACAGACAAGTTAATGTTTTTCTGATAAGTTCTATTTTTGATCAACTGGAGTTTTTTTTAAACATTGCAATGAGATTTCACCTGAGAAATCTACAAGGCCTTTTGTGTTACACTTGTGTTACGTGTTGTGTGTCGGTATGTCTGTGTGTATATCCATATATCATGCAGTGATATGACAATTGACAGATGAGGAGCGCTCATGAAAAATTAAAAATGGATCCAAATACCTTTGATTCACGTGATTCAAATGGCTCAATTTAAATTGGGTAAACAGATGAAAGTAAAGATGTCTTTAAAATTAAGCTTATAAGTTTTTCTAGGTGTTCAAAAAGGCCTTAATAAAATGTTGATGTCTACGAAATAATCTGCTTAAATTCAAAAGTTTACAAGTATTGTTTCAAAATGTGAACAGAAGGAGGTTAACAGATGAAAAAGAGAAACTAAAAGGTTCTAGGTATGGATTTAATACAGGAAAAATGTGTTTCTAGATAATAGTCTATATAAGTAAGTAATAGTTTAAGTAAATGATATAAAGAAGATCTGTGTAAGTTGCTTAAGTGTAAGTTTTTGAGCAAGTAATCTTAAAGAAATTAAACAGCTGGTTAAACAAGTGCTGTTTTAGAGAACTGTGCTATGTTATTTCTTTAAAAGCTAAACTTGGTTAGTATAAAAACATCAATGTAATTGGTGCCATTAATGTGTTCATATCTTCCAGGTATACAAGTCTATAAGGTAGAAGCTTTAGAAAGAGCATTATATCAAGCTGGTGTTCTAAAATTGTATGGTAATTTTAGGCTTAAAAGAAAAACATGTTGGAAGTTTATTTATATCATTTGTGTTCTATAACTGTACTTATTATGAATAAGTTATGTAAAGTTCCATGTTACTTTTTACACCGAGATAGAATTTAAATGTATTTTTAAGTTAATGAGAGCCTAATCTATGTAAAGGTTTTATTGCAAAACACAAAAGTACTTTGCTACTTTTCTACAAAAGGTTAAAAGCTTTTAGCCTTTCTTTAATTCTTGTTTTAGACATGATATTATGTTGTGTTTGCTCAAGTTCACAACAATTTATGTAGGCTTTGTAAAATGATGTCTGCAAAGATCAGCTTCAGAACTATAGTATTTAAGATTTATGAAGAGCCCCGCCTTACTTGAGATAAGACTCTATGTCCCATCTCACTGCATGTGAAAGTGACTATGAAAGAAGTAGGCCAGATTTCAGTACATTTAAAGTTGTGTCCAAAAGATGGTTTTTGTCACGATTGCCAGGATCTCAAACAGGGGATATACTCCACCAAAATTCAAGGTAGCTATTATATGAACTAAATGTTTTTACTCTTGATAACTTTATCTTGTAGTTTTCTTATAAATGGCTTAAAGATTGCCTGTTAATGTTTTGCAGAGGTATTGATTTAAGAACACACAACCTGGGTTAATTTAAGATAATGAGTTATCACCTACAGGATAGAGAGATAGACATTAAAGCCCAGTACTCTTAGTATAAGGCTGTTGAAACTTATTTGCTAGATGTTTAAGATTAAGTTTTAAAATTAAAGTTAAATTAAAAGGGCCAAGAAAACCAATATTTGGCTCTTGCCCTCTGAGTCAGTCTGAATCAGGGGATAGGGGACTTCTCCAAAGAGCTTTGGAACTCTAGGCCACATAACTTCCTGATCAGGGAGATTAATGAGACCAGTGGAGGACAGAAAGCCAATCAGTGCATTTGCTGTGAAGAGGAGAGTCATCAAAAAGGGAGACATCCCTGATGCTTCCGAGGGAAGCCACATGGTCAAGCAAGGCCTGGACCCATCCTAGCGCAAATGGCACTGGCAGAACTGAGAAGCTGCTGTGAAGTTCCCGAGGACTCCCAGGGTAACTCAGCTGACTGTTAACAATAGATGAAAACAAAGTCAGTTTGACTTGCTTCATCTTAAACACTTAGCAAAGACGGTCTAAGCCAAAACAAAGCTATTCCTGGGCATTTTAATAATAATGGTTAAATGTAACTTCCATAAATAAGTAAACTGGAGGCTACAAAAGAGATTCTTAGGTAGGAATGCCTGATAACTATCAAAAGAAACTGCCAGAGTAGTTTTTAGTTTAAGGCATTTATTTCTAACCTACACAGGTAGGCTTAATGTTTGCTAGTATGGTTATGCAGCCCTAAGTAACAGAATTAAAGATTTCTCTAATAGACACAGGTCATATTAGTAAAAGGATTTTGCAAGATCAGATGATATTAAATTATTAAACTATATCTTAAGGGACGGACAACTGTAACCCTAAAAGTTAAATGTTGTGTTTACATCTCTGACATTTCTGGCAATGTGACAAATGTCCTTAAAGATTTACATGCTCAGATAGAAGCCATGTCCTCAGCAACTTTGTCATGGAAACAATATCTTAGCTTCTGGTTCTTGGTACTTCCTGGTGGAAAACATTGTTAGTCTTTGTCTTTGCCATCATACTCATTGGCATATTCCTGTGCTATGGGATTTATTGCTACATCAATATGGTTCCAGTACTAATGAATTCTTGTTTCTCTTATAGACCACCCATCACTCAAATGGCCCTCCAGCCTATCATGGACCACTCAATAGACCCGATTTTTAAAGGAGGACTCCAAACTGCTTGCCCCACATTGTCCCTTTTCAGCCTGAAGAAGCCAGAAAGATCTTCTTCACTCCCCTTCCTTACAGCAGTAAGGAGTTCCCAAATTAGAGGGGGGAATGAAGCCAGATTTAAAGTTAGGTAGTCAGTGTAGTTAGGTAAATCAGGTCTAATATCGAGTGAAATCTAAAATGGAGGCCATGCTGAGAATGACTCAGGGAAAACAGGACAACTCATGGAATGTTTATGAAGTCCTGAAAAGGCCCTAGGCCAAAGTCCACCTCAAAGAAGTGTTAATCAACAGCTCCAACAGATTTGGAAATAGCCCATCCCAGAGAAGTGATAATCCCATCCCAAAAGGTGATAATTAGGCCCACCTGTGTCCCACCCCTCAGGCCTTCCAACCTACATTCCATCACCAAAACTATAAAAAGGGGAAACAACCGCACTTCCACGGATTCCACCTCCTGGGTCCCCTTCTTTCTCTGGGAGAAGTCTTTTCTGCTGTCCTTTAATAAACTTCTAATTTCTACTCTGACCTTGTCTTGGCGTGCTTCTTTGGTGTTATTCTTCAACATTGGGGAAGCAAGAACTCATCACCGGTCAACAGCGGTAACAATATTACAACCTCACAGGGGGTCGCAAAGTTGTTGTTAGATTCTGACTCATGTGTAACAGTAATTCTTCCTGGGATTCAGTACTCATATATTCATAGGATGTCAATCAGTAGAAATGGGCTGAAGGCTTGTGGAACACAATGTCCAGTGGTGTGGAGCTTGCTATGGTAAGATGTAAGAGGTGTATGAAAAATATAAGGTGGGATTGAGAAAGGGCTTCTGATGGTTGGATGTGAGATGTGAGATCTTGACTTTAAAACTAAATGCTAGAGTGTGGTTAAGCAGAAATAGGGACCTCTCAAACATGGTGCTGAAGGGTGACAATCATATCCACGGCTACTTTTATAATCAGTAAAAGTAAGTATAATCGTATTACTAATTTGTTCAGTATTATCTGAGGACTGTCATTACTTTCAAATGTATTACAAGTATTCAAAAATATCCTGCATACCAAAAATGTTAGAAACCACAGGCATAATTTTTTGGGCTAGTTAGAATGCACAAAATTCTTACAGTAGAGGCCCACAAGGGTAATGTTATTGTAGAATTCTTAGGAAAACTTGCAGGCCAATAAGACATCCAAGTGAGGGAAGAATCTGCCTCAGTCATTCCTAAACACAGCAGTCTTTGCTTTATACATTATGGACAGGTAATTGGAGAAACAGGGGTAGAAGTGTTGTCTTGCTAGTTAAGGAATCCCTGCAGGCCTTTTCTGTCATTTGCCCTAAACTGGCTCTGAATTATTTGGGGTTAAGTCTACTTTCTCTGCCTTCTTAAATAAAAATTAGAGGAGGCCGTTGTTTTGGGCTAAGTTCCTGCCCAAGGCCTAACAGCCAGTTAAAATGAAAATGAAGTCTCTCAAGCTAAAAGTCCATATCACCCAGCTGAAACTAAGCTGTTTATCTGAGTTTCTGAGAAATCAGGATGAGAGAGATAAGAACCAAATTTCTCTAACAGGCCAATTTTAATTCGCATGATAGTGAAGTTTCCTCTGACTTAATCCTTACACAGAAAAGGGAACTGCATTGTTAACCCATCACTTATTTTTCTGTTTTGTCTCTGTCTCTGTCTTACAAGGAAAGCGACTTTAAAATGATTCGTCTGCTTTTCCACATTTTTGTTTTTGCTTTCTTTAGCTCTTTACTGTCTATAAACAACCTCTGCTCAGCTCATTGGAGCACTTAGTCTATTTTATGGAATGAAGTGTTGCCCAATTCTAGAATTGAAAATAAAGCCAATTAAGTTTTTTAAAATAAATTGTTGTAATTTTGTCTTTTGACAGCCTAATTCCAGTTATATACATGCTAACTTATTTTATTGTTGAATTAGTTTTGATGACTTTTTTTTCCCCTAGTCAATTATCCACTTCTTCTATGGTCTTAAGACATAGATTTGGGCTGCTATACCAGAGTACTGTGGACTGTGTGGCTTATAAACAACAAATTTATTTTTTACAGTCTGGGGGCTGGGGATTGAGGTGCTGGCAAGCCCTATGTGTGGTAAAGGCCTACGTTCTGGTTCACAGACGACTATCTTCCACTGTGTCTTCACACAAAGGAAGGGGCCAGGGAGCTGGGTGTCTGGTTAATGAGGGCACTAATGCCATCTGTGAGGGTTCCATCCTCAGGACCTAATCACATCCAAAGGTCCCATCTTCTAACACCATCAAGTTGAGGATTCAATTTCAACCTGTGAAATGTGTGGGGACACAAATATTCAATCTATTGCAATCTGTCAGATTTAATGCCAAAAATTTGTTCTTAGTATTCTCTTATTCTTAAAAATCTTTGCTGTATCCATAGCAATGTTCTCTCTTTACTCTTAGTATTTTTTTTTAAATATATTTTTAGTTGTCAATGGACCTTTATTTTTATTTATTTATATGCGGTGCTGAGAATTGAACCCAGTGCCTCACACTTGCCAGGCAAGTGCTCTACCACTGAGCCACAACCCCAGCCCCTACTCTTAGTATTGTTTGTTTATGCTTTCTCTTTTTTTTATTTCCTTACCAATTTGTAAGAGTTTTTGCCTATTTTATTTTAGTCTTTGAAAAGAGCCCAATCTTGGCTCTGCTGATTCTCTCTAATTTAGCTTTTTTATAATCCATCTTTACACCACATCCCTTGGCATGCATTGCAATATTTATGTGTGAAAAAAAAATCCCTTAATAACTCAAAGCTGTTACTCTGAATGAATAAAAGTCCCCTTATCTGGAAAAACTTTAAAAAATTTACTGTGTGGGAGTATTTCCTTATTTTTCTGTCTACTTCTCTAAACTCATTGTAATGTCATTGCTTGAATTCTCTTCCTTTGGACAACACTTTACCCAGTTCTGGTTTTGTCTTTTATTTCTTCAGTTTTTCTCAGTATCTTACAAAGAGTAGGTACTTGGCTAACTCTAGTATAATTTTCTTTCATTTGTTAGTTAATTAACACATAACTGAGCAGTGTAGAGACATACAAAGTTCATCTCTAGAGATATAATATTCATTGAATACAGATCAGGATGGCTCAGAACTTGAAAGATCTTAGTTAACCCTGCTTATTAAAAAAAAAAATGAGTTGGGTATGGTGGTATACGCTTGTAATCTCAGCTACTTGGGAGGCTGAGGCAGGAGGATTTCAAGTTCCAGGCCAGCCTGTAATGAGCAATTAACACATACAACACCTAATACCATATAACTGTGCTATTCACAAGATAATTATAGGGTGTATTGAATTGTTCTTTCACAGCATACTCAAATAGCATGGGCTGGTACTGAAGTTTATGCCTAAAAGTGTGCAGTGTGTTTCTTTAACTGCATTATTGTATCTCTTGGCTTTCTGTGTAGTAGACCCTTTGGAGAAGTGATGTTTTCTTGGTCAGTTTGGTTTTGCTGAAACAAAGTTCCATAGCAGGTAGCTATAAACCATAGAAATTTATTTCTTAGAGTTTTGGAGGCTGAAAGTCAGAGAGGAGGGTGCTAGGATGTTTGAGGCTGTCTTCTGGGTTGTGGGCTGCAGTCTTCTTGTTAAATCTTCACTTGTTAGAAAGCTAGGTGGCTCTCTGGGGTCTCTTTTTATGTATGTGTGTGTGTATGTATGTATTTATTGGTACTGGGGATTGAACCCAGGGGGCACTTGACCTCTGAGCTATAGCCCCTTTTTAAATATTTTATTTTGAGACAGGATCTCGCTAAGTTGTTTGGAGCCTTGCTAAGTTGCTGAGGCTGTCTTTGAACTCATGATCCTCTTGCCTCAGCCTCCCAAGCCACAGTATTACAGGTGTGTGCCACACACAGCATCTGACTTTGGGGTCTATTTTATAAGGGTGCTAATTCCATTCTTTTTTATTTTTTTATAACCAAAGAATCTTTATGGGAAATTTGAGGAAATAAAATATGAAGCAGGGGAAGATATATCACACAAGGCAAATTGTATTTCCAACCGATGTATGGATAGTCCCTTAGAGTAAGGTATTTCTTGCTGAGGGCCATTACCAAGTAGGAATGACGCATCAAAATTTCCTTGCCAAGCGTACCCCATGCTGCTTAGAGGACATTTGATGGGACATTGCATGCATGCTTTAATGAGGTGACCTTGCTCAAGGACCAAGGCAGATCCGGGTTTAGAGCTGATCAGGTTTGAGGAAGTAACCGGCTCCTTGAGTTTAAGGCGTTGCCAGTTTAAGATAATGGGTTTTAAGGAAGTTGGAAGTTGAAGATTATTGCTGGGATTAGGGTGTTCCTGCTGCTTGTTCCCATTGAGTTCTCGTGAGATAAAAATGGGATGGGGAGAGAGCCTCGTGGAGTAGGTTGTTGGTGCGGGAGACAGGAGAACGCGTTTGCCCCTGGACCTGTGTGGAGGTGGTGTGAGAGCTGGAATAAAGAATTGCTGTTTGAATCTACAAAGCTGTGAGTGCCTCGTGATTCTGGTGCCAAGCCGAGACATTGGCCTTGGCAATTTCTCCTAAAAGAATGTTTCACACTTAACAGGAATCATCCCAACACTCAACATCTACCCGTTCCTATACAACCTCCATCTCCATAATATTGAATCAGGATTCCAGCTTTCCATACAAAACTGGACCATTCACCCCCACATTCCAGCTTACAGAACCCCAAATCAAGTACTTCCAACTCACTCTAATGGACATCGTTAAACTTTTATTACACCAAAATGAAAAGTACAAACATCTTTTTAGGAATACATTTTACTCTCTGGTATGTCTTAAAACTCCAAGGAGCATATATTCTCATCGCACTTTTTCATTTTGGAACTGTGCAAACATAACTACTACTCAGGGACCATAATAAGGTATTGTATGTTTTAAAATAGCTTGAAGGAATAAATTCCCCCACCATGAAGAAGTTTTAAATATATGAGGTCATGAATATGCAAATGACCCTGATTTGATCATGCTATAATGTATACATGTAACAAAATAAAAAAATTTCTAGTAGGAAGGAAACCAATTTAGCCCATATAATAGTTTAACAACTCTGTGATGAAATATCACATTGTTCCAAATACATATGCACAATTATGTCAATTTTTTATTGAAAAAAAAAATGCCTGTTGGCTACTATTGCTAATTCCATTCTTGAGGGTTCCATCTCCTTCTGATGTAATCACTTTGCAGGGGCTTCCCTTCTAAACAGCATCACTTTGAGATTTAGGATTTCCTCTTCTTTTTAAAAAATCTATTATTATTTTTTATTTGTTTGTTCTATTTAGTTATACATGACAGCAGAATGCATTTCAATTCATTGTACACAAATGGAATGCAACATTTCAGTTTCCTGGTTGTACACAATGTAGAGATGTACCGTTTGAACAATCATATATGTACCTAGGGTAATAATGTTCACCTCATTCCACCATCTTTCCTAACTCTCTAGGAAACCCTCCCCACCCTCCCATTTGCCCATTCCAAAGTTCCTCCATTCTTCTCATGCTCCCCACTCCCCCCACCTCCAATCATAGATCAGCATCCACTAATCAGTGAAAACATTCAGCCTTTAGTTTTTTGGGATTGACTTACTTCACTTAGCATAATATTCTCCAACTCCATCAGTTTACCTGAAAATGCCATAATTTTATTCTATTTTAATACTGAGTAATATTCCACTGTGTATATATACCACAGTTTCTTTATCTATTCATCTAATGAAGGGCATCTAGGTTGCTTCCACAGTTTAGCTACAGTGAATTCAGCTGCTATAAACATTGATGTGGCTGTGTCACGATGGTATGCTGATTTTAGTTCCTTTGGGTTTAGACCAAGGGGTGGGATTGTTGGGTCAAATGGTGGTTCCATTCCAAGTTTTCCTAGGAATCTCCACACTGCTTTCCAAAGTGGTTGTACCAATTTGCAGTCTCACCAGCAATGTATGAGTGTACCTTTTTTCCCACATCCTCTCCAACATTTATTATTGCTTGTATTCTTGATAACTGTCATTCTGATTCTGACTGGGGTGAGATGAAATCTAAGAGTAGTTTTGATTTGCATTTCTCTAATTACTAAAGGTGTTTGAACATTTTTTTTATGTATTTGTTGATCGCTTGTATATCTTCTTTTGAGAAGTGTCTGTTCAGTTCCTTAGCCCATTTATTAACTGGGTTGTTTATTTTTATGGTATTAAGATTTTGATTTCTTTATATATCCCGGAGATTAGTGCTCTGTCTGATGTGCATGTGGTAAAAATTTGCTCCCATACTGTATGCTCTCTCTTTACCTCAATGATTGCTTCTTTTGCTGAAAAGGAGATTTTTTAGTTTGAATCCATTCCATATATTGATTCTTGATTTTATTTCTTGTGCTTTAGGAATCTTGTTAAGGAAGTCAGGGCCTAATCCAACATGATGAAGATTTGGGCCTAATTTTTCTTCTATTAGGTGCAAGGTCTCTGGTCAAATTCCTAGGTCCTTGATCCACTTTGAGTTGAGTTTTGTGCATGGTGAGAGATAGGGGCTTAATTTCCAGTTTTCCTAGCACCATTTGTTGAAGAGGCCATCCTTTCTCCTATGTATGTTTTTGGCAACTTTGTCTAGTATGAGATGACTGTATTTATGTGGGTTGGTCTCTGTGTCTTCTATTCTGTACCATTGGTCTATCAGTCTATTTTGGTGCCAATACCATGCTGTTTCTGTTACTATTGCTCTGTAGTATAGTTTAAGGTCTGGTATTGTGATGCCTCTTGCTTCACTTTTCTTGCTAATGATTGCTTTGGCTATTCTGGGTCTCTTATTTTTCCAAATGAATTTCATGATTGCTTTTTCTAGTTCTATGAAGAATATCATTGGGATTTTAATAGGAATTGTATTAAACCTATGTAACAGTTTTGGTAGTATGTTCATTTTGACAATATTAACTCGACCTATCCAAGAGCATGGGAGATCTTTCCATCTTCTAAGGTCTGCTTCAATTTCCTCCTTTATTGTTATATCATTTTCATTGTAGAAGTCTTTCACCTCTTTTGTTGGATTGATTCCCAAGTATTTTATATTTTTTGAGGCTATTTTGAATGGAGTAGTTTACCTAATTTCTCTTTCAGTGGATTAATCACTTATGTATAGAAATGCATTTGATTTATGGGTATCAATTTTATATCCTGCTACTTTGCTGAATTCATTTATTAGTTCTGGAAGTTTTCTGATGGTATTTTTTTGCATCTTCTTAATATAGAATCATGTTGTGGGCAAATAGTGATAGTTTTTTTTTCTTTTTCTATGTGTATCCCATCACTTTCTTTTGTCTGTTTTATTGCTCTGGCTAGAATTTCAAGAACTATGTTGAATAGAAATGGTGAAAGAGGGCATCCCTGTCTTGTTGCAGTTTTTTGAGGGAATGCTTCCAATTTTTCTCCATTTAGATTGAAGTTAGCCTTGGGCTTAGCATAGATAACTTTTACAATATTGAGATATGATCCTACTATTCCTAGTTTTTCTAGTGTTTTGGACATGAAGAGGTGATCTATTTTATTGAATGCTTTTTTACCATCTATGGATATAATCATATGATTCTTGTCTTTAAGTCTATTGATGTGATGTATTACATTTATTGATTTCCATATGTTGAACCAAACTTGCATCCCTGATATGAACCCCACTTGATCCAGGTGCACTATCTTTTAAATATGTTTTTGTATGCGATTGGCCAGTATTTTATTGAGAATTTTTGCATCTATGTTCATCAGGGATATTGGTCTGAAGTTCTTTCATTGATGTGTCTTTGTCTGATATCAGGGTGATGCTAGCCTCATAGAATAAGTTTGGAAGGGTTCCCTCCTTTTCTATTTCATGGAATAATTTGAGGAATATTGGTATTCATTCTTCTTTGAATGTCACGTAGAACTTGGCTGAGAATCCATCTTGGTCTGGGCTTTTCTTGTTTGGTAGGCTTTTGATGGCATCTTCTATTTCCTTGCTTGAAATTGATCTGTTTAAATTGTGTATATCCTCCTGATTCAGTTTAGGTACATCATATGCTTCTAGAAATTTGTCAGTGTCATCAAGATTTTCTATTTTATTGGAGTATGATTTTCAAAATAGTTTCTAATTATCTTTCAGTGGAATCTATCATGATATTTCCTTTTTCATCATAAATTTTAGTAATTTGAGTTTTCTTTCCTCTTCTCTTTGTTAGCATGGCTAAGTGTCTATCAATTTTATTTTATTTTTTCAAAGAACTAGCTTTTAGTTTGGTCATTTTTTTTCAATTGAATTGATTCTTTTGTTTCAATTTCATCGATTTCAGCTTTGATTTTAATTATTTCCTATCTTCTACTACTTTTGGTGTTGATTTTTCTTTTTTTAGAGCTTCAAAATGTAGTGTTAGGTCTTTTTTTTTTTTTTTTTTACTTTTTATTCTTTTAATGAATGAGCTCAATCTAATGAACCTTCCTCTTAGCACTGTCTTCATAGTTTCCCAGAGATTTTGATATGTTGTATCATTTACCTGTAAGATTTTTTTTATCTCCTCCCTATTGTCTTCTGCTATCCATTGTTCATTCAGTATCATATTATTCAGTCTCCAGGTGTTCGTGCAGCTTCTATTTTTTATTTTATCATTGATTTCTAGTTACATTCCATTATGATCTGATAGAATACAGGGTAGTATCTCTATTTTTTTTTTTTTTTGTATTTGCTGAGAGTTGCTTTCTGGCATAATATTGTTTATTTTAGAGAAGTATCCATGTAATGCTGAGAAGAAGATGTACTCATTTGATGATGGATGCAATACTCTATCTATGTCTATTAAGTCTAAATCATTGACTGTATTATTGAGTTCTATAGTTTCTTTGTTTAGTTTTTGTTTGGAAGATCTATCCATTGGTGAGAGAGGTGTGTTAAAGTCACTCAGTATTATTGTGTTGTGATCTATTTACTTCTTGAAATTGAGGAGGGTTTGTTTGATATATGATATATGTAGATGCTCCATTGTTTGGGGCATAGATATTTATGATTTCTATGTCTTTTTGATGTATGGTTCCCTTAAGCAGTATAAAATATCCTTCTTTATCTTTTCTGACCTAACTTTGGTTTGAAGTTCACTTTATCTGATATTAGGATGGAAACCCCTCTTCTGTGAGTGATATGCTTTTCCCCATCCTTTCACCTTCAATCTGTGGATGCCTTTTCCTATGAGATGAGTCTCTTTTTTTTTTAAAGAGAGAGAGAGAGAGAGAGAGAGAGAGAGAGAGAGAGAGAGAGAGAATTTTTTTAATATTTATTTTTCAGTTCTCGGCAGACACAACATCTTTGTTGGTATGTGGTGCTGAGGATCGAACCTGGGTCGCACGCATACCAGGCGAGCGCGCTACCGCTTGAGCCACATCCCCAGCCCGAGATGAGTCTCTTGAAGGCAGCATATTGTTGGATCTTTTTTTTTTTTTTCCCTAATCTTTGAGTCTATGTCTTGGTTGGCATCCATTTTCTTTCAGAGCTTGGTATATGTTGTTCCAGGCTTTGAGGGTCTGGGTTGAGTAATCTGCTGAGATCTGAATTAGTTTCCCCCATAAGTAATCTGAAACTTTTCTCTTATGGTTTTTAAAATTCTATCCTTATTCTGTATGCTAGGCATTTTCATTATAATGTGATTTGGTGTGGATCTGTTATAATTTTGTATATTTGGTGTCCTGTAAGCCTCTTGTATTTGATTTCCATTCTTCATGTTTGGGAAATTTTTTGATAGTATTTCATTAAAGAGATTGTGCATTTCTTTGGTTTGTATCTCTGTGCCTTCCTCTATCCCAATAATTCTTAGATTTGGCCTTTTTATGTTGTCCCATAATGCTTGGAGGTTCTACTCATGGTTTCTCTCTATCTTCACTGTGTGATGAACTTTATTTTCAAGATTATATATTTTGTTCTCATTGCCTGAAGTTTTGTCTTCCAAGTCATCTAGTTTGTTGTTGATGCTTTATATTGAATTTTTTATTTGGTTTATTGGTTCCTTCATTTCAAGGATTTCTGTTTGGTATTTTTTTTCAGAGTCTCTATCTCTTTCTTGAAGTAATATTTTGCTATCGATATTTCCTCATCTCTCTTTGTTGGAATGGTCAATTTTGCCTGTATTTAGTCTCTTAATTCATTCTTTGCTTCGCAGATCATTTTAATTATGTACATTCTGAACTCCTTTTCTCACATTTCATCTTTTGTGCTTTCAATGGAATCTATTATTATATCAGTTTGGTTTGTTTCAGGCACTTTCTTCCCTTGTTTCTTCATATTGTCTGTGTGTCTTCCTCTCTAGCAGTGTGGATTTGATGTATTACAGTTTCTACCTTATAATCTTGTAGTGACCCTGCAGGTTACCAATATCTTGCCTGCAGGGACCTTGATGATGCTCTGTAGGTCCTGGCTGTTGTCACTAGATGGAAGCTGGAAGGGATAGCCACCCCACACCTTGGTAGATGGGGCTGCAGTGTGGTTGCTCTCCTCCTATGGTGCGGGCTGATGGTTAGGATTTCAGCATATGAATTTGGGGAAGGGGGGGGCGGGGAGGACACAAACATTCAGGCCATTTCAACTTTTCCTGTTCAATATATTGACGGTAAGTTTTTTCACATATGTTATTTTATATTTTAAGATATGGTCCTTGAATTTTATCAAATGCTTTTTCATTTTTCAATTTTGCATCTATTGAAATGATCATATGGGTTTTTGCCTTCATTCATTGAAAGTCTTCAATCAATTTTATTGATTTGTACACAATGAACCACTTGGCATATCTGATATGAATTCTACCTGATCACGGTGTACAATCTTTTGGATGTGCTATTAATTCTGTATATTAATATTTTATTGAGAATATTTTGTGTCTGTGTCCTTTGGGTATAGACTAAGGAGAGGGATAGCTAGGTCAAATGGTGGTTCCATTCCCAATTTTCCAAGAAATCTCCATACTGAAAAGCATTGACTTTTTTTTTTTTTATAAAGAGAGAGGAGAGAGAGAGAGAGAGAGAGAGAGAGAGAGAGAGAGAGAGAGAGAGAGAGAGAATTTTTCAATATTTATTTTTCAGTTTTTGGTGGACACAACATCTGTATTTTATTTTATGTGGTGCTGAGGATTGAACCCAGTGCCCCACACATGCCAGGCAAACGAGTTACTGCTTGAGCCACATCCCCAGCCCAAGCATTGACTTTTAACAATTGGAATCTCACATAGTTGCTGTGATGGAGTGTAGATTTCAGACCCCACTTACAGAAGCACCATGCCTTTTAGCTTTGAGGAGCGTTCTGTGCTGGCTGCTTGGAGCTGTCTTGTCTTGGGGACCTGCCACAGGGTTGGAGCCAGATCACTTTCTTCCCAGACAGCCCCCAGTCTGGGATGAGCATGGCAGGAGTTCTAGATCCTGGCCATTTCTGCCCAAGACAGGGATTTTCTGTGAGCAGTCTGCATGTGGGAAGACCCTGTTGGATTCAGTGAAATAACCCAAGAGATGTGCCACACCCTGGAGCTCTTCCAATCCAGGCTCTCTTCCTTCCCCTTCTTTTTCCCTGTCACACAGATGTTGTAGACTGAAGACTTTTTTGCCCTGCCTCATCCTTCTCCCTCTCCCCTTACTTTTTCATAGACATTACCTTCAACCAATCTCTGGCACCTTTATCTTTTTTTAAAATTATTTATTTGATTGACAAAAATTATATATATTTATAGCATGCAACATGATGTTTTGGAATATGTAGCATCATGGAATAGCTAAATCAAGCTAGTTGACGTATGAAGTTGCATACTTATGAGTATTTTTGTGGTTAGAACATTTACAATCTGGCAATTTTCAAGTACAAAATATATTCTTACTTCAGTCACCTTGGTATATAATATACAGCTTGAACTTCTTCCTCCTCTCTGAAATTTTGAACCTTTGACTAACAACTCCCTGATCTCCCTCTCCTAGCCCCTCTTCATTTTGACATCTGCTTCCTGGAGAACACACCTGATGACTATCATAAAGCTATGAGGCAGCTCAGAGAAATACAGCAGAGGGAAGAACAAATCAAACAAAGCTGCCATTTGAGCACATCCATCGGCTGCATGTAAATTCACTTAGAGTAGTTGGGTAGATGGTGATGGGGCAGGCGTTTACATTCATCATGTTCATCATGTATCCCCAAATCTACAACCGTGTCTGGCACTTGGTGAGCACTGACATGCTTATTCAATAAATGGAGAGATCCAATCATTTTCCAAAAATTGGATTATGCTAATTTTTTTCTATTGAACAATAATAGTAACCTCAAATTGGTTTTCATTTCACTTGAATTTATCTGTATGAAAAATTTTAATAAAACTTAAGGAATTCCAAAACTTCAGAAAAGATTTACAACAACAAAAGGTAATAGTTCTCAGTAGGACTACCATAGATTAAAAAATTTCTGAGGGGGCTGGAGATGTGGCTCAAGCGGTAGCGCGCTCGCCTGGCATGCGTGCGGCCCGGGTTCGATCCTCAGCACCACATACAAACAAAGATGTTGTGTCCGCCAATAACTAAAATAAATAAATAAATATTTAAAAAAAAAAATTTCTGAGGGCTGAGTGTGTAGCTCAGTGGTAGAGTGCATGCTTAACATGCTAGAGGCTCTGGGTTCAATCCCTAGCACTGCAAACAAACAAACAAACAAACAAATAAATAATGTCTTTGACATTTTAAATCATTTTTCTAAATACAACTTTGAATTTTGTCATCATCCCTCAAAAATTCCATGAAATAAAGAAAAAAATGGAAGTATTTTTTAAAACTTACAGATTTATCTGTGATTGTATTAGCCCATTTCTGCTGCTATAACAAAATGCCATAGACTGGATAGTTTATAAATTATTGAAATTTATTTCTCATAGTTCTGGAGATTGGGAAGTCCAAGATCAAGGGGCTGGCAATTTCTCTATTTGGTGAGGGCTGTTCTTTGCTTCGAAAATAGTACCTTCTTGCTTCATTCTCTGGAGGAGGGATAGCAGAAAGAAAAATGGCAAAGGGATCATTCTCTCCCTGAAATCATTTTACAAGGATGCTCATCCCACTCATGAGGGTAGACCTTGACCTATTTACCTCCTACAGGCCCCATCTATTAGTATTGTTGCACTGGGGATTGTTTCAACATTAATTTTGAATGGTACACAAATATTCAAGCTGTAGCAGTGATAAATTGATACCCTTACTATACTATACTTCTTTTACAATCTAAAAACATGTTTCTGCATTTATGCAAATCTCTGTATATCTTTAACTTGCATTTACATTTAAGAATTATGCCATGCAAATTTCTCATAAAATATTCTTATTCCTAGATGTTTTGTAGTTTGTGAGAATGGAAATCATTCTTGGCAACTTCAGATAACAAAGCCTGTTGCTCTTGAACAATTGATATGTGAGAATATGATGCTTGGAACTGTGGTAGTCTTCTTGCAACTATGAGGAGAAAGCCAGAAGTCTTATAAATGCCATTCCAGAGACCTGACATCATCATGTTACTGCAATTACCAATCCTGGAATTGCCCAATGGAATAATGGAATGTTATCATGGTGTGTTGTCTGACAGGTATAACCACAGGCATATTAATGGATACACTCTCTGAATATGCCTTTGCCTGTCTCTATCATACACATATTTCTAGTATATAAACTGACTGGGTAGCCTTATCAAAACATCCAATCTGGGGGATTCAAGATGGTGGATTAGGGGAAGCCTGCATTTCCATTTTTTCTGTGGCTCAGGATTCAAGCCGAGGAGTACTGCTTTTTAATGAGGGGGGTGAAAGAGGAAATTCACTGAAATTCAATATTGGACAGAGTCTTTCAGAGACTCAGAAATTCAGGTGCATTGAACAAAGGATAATAAAGAGTACATTGGAGCCAAGCTGGTATGGCATCAGTGCTGGTTCATTGCATAGGGGAGGGATAATACAAACAGAGAGAAGAACAACAGACCAATTTGGCTTGGACAAACCTGTGGATCAGAAAGCTGCCTGAACTTAGCTGATCCAGAGGCTGCACAGGGAACAGGTGTTTGATAATTGCCCTGTGTTTCTCAATTGCTTAGTGGAGAGCTGAGGCGGGATCCATCTTGAGGAGGAGACGGGGCACTTTGATGCTGCAGGAGCCATGAAGTTACAGCAGATATTGCCATACTATTCTGACAAGCACCTACCACGTGGCCAAGGGTGTACCTAGCAGAACGAGTTCAACAGGTACAGAGAAAATTGTACCTAGGGGCATTTAGGTCAGAGACATGTAGGGGTGTGCATCTTGCTTTCCCTCTGAGTTTGTAGGTTCGTGTGACCAATTGAAAAGGGTTGCAAAAATGGAAGAGGTGGGTATGAATACACTCGGGGCTAAGCCTAGGAAGGCCATGCTTGTGAATGGCAGAGTGGGAGAGACCTGTGGAGGGTTGGCTTCCCTGCCCTGTGAGTAAATTCTTAGGAGGCTCCTGAGATCCAGATTCCCCACAGAGATCAGCATCTGCCAGGCCCTAGGGGTGTGTTGATCTAATCTCTCCAGAGCAGATACAGGTCCTTTAGGCCTGATGAAACATAAGCCCCAGTCCCTGGAACTCCCCTCATAGAACTCTGCAGAAGCCCTACCCTGGGAGTGCCTCCGTCCCATCTGTCCTGAGGAACCTCCAGTTGACAGTACTGCCCATTCTACCCTGTGTTATACTGCTGAGAAGGGAGCTGAGACCTCTTCCATCCAGCTTCAGTTGTAGGCCACTTCAGCTGGTAACTTGGCAAGCAATACAAGAAGAGGAAGGGGTTAACAACCCCACATAGCCCAGGAAACAACGAAAAGAAGGACAGCTGGGCATAGGCCGTGATCATCCTTCTCAACACTTTCAACAACCTCAGTGGAGACAATTCTAACATTGTTCATAAAGAATCTTTTTTCCTCTTTTTTTTTTTTTTTAAAGAGAGAGTGATAGAGGGAGAGAGAGAGAGATAATTTTTTTAATATTTATTTTTTAGTTACTGGCAGACACAACATCTTTGTTGGTATGTGGTGCTGAGGATTGAACTGGGCCGCATGCATGCCAGGCGAGCGCGCTACCGCTTGAGCCACATCCCCAGCCCCTCCTTTTTTTTTTTTTCTGGTTTTCTTGCTGTGCTGATTGGTTCATTTGTGGATGGACATACATACACACACACACACACACACACACACACACACACACACATACATATATATATGCACACACATGAATATATTTGTTACTTTTCTCCAAAATTTATAGCAGTTTTTAATGATTGTTATTTTTCTGTCTTGTCTTTTGAGGGTTAGATTTTTTGTTTGTTTATTTTTATGTTTTTTTTTTTTGATATTTGTTTGTTTCTCTTTATCTTCTTTCTTCTCCCTCTAATAAATTCTCTCATTCTCTCTCTCTTAGTTACTTTTTTCTCCTCCTTCTTTTAAAAATCTTTTTTAGAGGGCTGGGGATGTGGCTCAAATGATAGCGTGCTCGCCTGGCATGCATGCGGCCCGGGTTTGATCCTAAGCACCACATACCAACAAAGATGTTGTGTCTGCTGAAAACTAAAAAATTCTCTCTGTCTCTCTGTCTCTCTGTCTCTCTCTCTCTCTCTCTCTCTCTCTCTCTCTCTCTCTCTCTCACCTCTCTCTTAAAAAAATTAAATAAATCTTTTTTAGATATACATGAAAATAGAGTGTATTTTGACATATTATACATATATGGAGTAAAATTTATTCTAACTAGATCCCAACTTTTTTTAAAAAAATATTTTTAGTTGTAGATAGTCACAATACCTTTTTATTTTTATTTATTTTTTAAAGACAGAGAGAGAGATCGGCTGGGATCGTGGCTCAGTGGTAGAGTGCTTGCCTGGCATGTGTGAGGCCCTGGGTTCGAATCTCAGCACCGCATATAAATAAAATAAAGGCCCATCAACAACTAAAAAATATTTAAAAAAGAAAATAGAGAGAGAGAGAGAGAGAGAGAGAGAGAGAGAGAGAGAGAATTTTAATATTTATTTTTTAGTTTTCGGCAGACACAACATCTTTGTTTGTATGTGGTGCTGAGGATCGAACCCAGTATTTTTATGTAGTGTTGAGGATTGAACACAGTACCTCACCTGTGCCAGTCAAGTGCTCTAGCACTGAGCCACAACCCCAGCTGTAGAGTCCATTCTTGTGGTTGTATATGATGTGGAGTTACACTGGTTATGTATTCATATATGAACATTAGGAAGTTTTATTGAATTCATTCTACTGTCTTTCCTATCCCCATCTCCTCTCCCTTCCCTTAATTCCCCTTTTTCTAATCCAATAAAGTTCTATTCTTCCCTTTCCCCATTATGATAGCATCTGCATATCAGAGATAACATTCAACTTTTGGGTTTTAGGGATTGGCTTATTTTATTTAGCATGCTATTCTCCCATTCCATTCATTTACTGGAAAATGCCACAATTTCATTCTTCTTTATGGCTGAGTAATATTCCATGTGTATATGTACCACATAACCACTCATGTGTTGAAAAGAACCTAAGTTGGTTCTATAGCGTGGCTATTGTGAATTGAGCTGCTATAAACACTGATGTGGCTGTGTCACTGTATTCTGCTGATTTAAGTCCTTTGGGTGTAAACTGAGGAGTGGGATAACTGGATCAAATGATGGATCCATTCCGAGTTTTCCGAGGAATTGCCATACTGCTTTCCAGAGTGGTTGCATCAATTTATAGTCCCACCAGCAATGTATGAGGCTACCTTCCCCCCCCCACATCCTCACCAGCATTCATTGTTACTTGTATTCTTTTAAATTGCCCTCTGGAGTGAGATGGAATCTCAATGTAGTTTTAATTTACATTTCTCTAATTGCTGGATATGTTGAAGATTTTTTCATATATTTTTTGACCATTTATATTTCTTCTGCTGTGAAGTGCCTGTTGAGTTCCTTTGCCTATTTATTGATTGGGTTTTTTTTGGGGGAATGTTAAGTTTTTTGAGTTCTTTATATATCCTGGAGATTAATGCTCTGTCTCCTTCTTTTAAAAAATATTTATTTTTTAGTTGTACACAACACCTTTATTTTGTTTATTTGTTTTTATGTGGTGCTGAGGATCGAATCCAGGGCCTCGCATGTGCTAGGCGAGCGCTCTACAGCTGAGCCACGACCCCAGCCCTCCTTCTTCTTTATAGCCATCATTTGCTTTATCTTTTCTTTTTTCTCTCTATTCACATTTTGAGCCTTCTAAACTTGCTTTTACCTATTACATTTTATTTTTTCTTTAACCATACTTTTACCATCTTTTAAAACTATTTGGTTTATGTAACTCCTGCCCTCACCATTCATATTTTTGCAGTAATTAGTACTGTGGATAGTGTAGTTGACATCTGCTGTTTACTTTAATTTCAGATATAGTTCTTGGCTACTTGTTTTTGTTTTTGGCAATTCCTCCTCCCACCATTCCTGTTTTTGTGGTAACCAATGCTAGTAGGCACTGGGTGTTTATTTTATGTATAGCAAACAATGTTTGTTATACATTGTTTTTTTTTTTTTCTGTTGTTACTATTGCTTATTTTCCTTTTTTTCTATGAGCTGCTAGGAATCTACTGTGACACTTGATTTCACAGGGTAGAGACTCTGCTGCTGAGCTATATCTAGCCAAGCGATAACCCACCTTGTTCCACACACAAACTAACTATGCTCTAACTTCAGTGATACTTTAGTACAAAGAATAGAAGGGACAAAACCCCCAAACTAATGATCCAGTCCCAACTAGGAATGGCTAAGGGTCCCTCACGTTCCATTTATGGATATCCACTCCTACAGTAAAAAGAGAATTAACATAAAGGTTGTGGACAACACACCTACTAGGTCTCAATCCAAATCACTACTATACTTCCTTAGACTATACAGACTTGCTAAGTGAAGAATAGCAGTTACAGATGGTGTACTTCACTGTTACAGTTTGAATATGTGATGGCCCCCCCAAAGCTCCTGTTAATGCAAGAATATTCAGGGGTATAATTATTAGGTATAATGATGTAACCCATCATTCCATCCTAGTTGGAATGAACTGACTGTGTGCTAACTGTGGACAAAGGAGTGTGGCAGTAGGAGGTGGGTCACTGAGGGCATGCCTTGGAAGCATTGTTCTTCCTGCAGCCTCTTCTCCCTCTCTACTTCCTATCCCTGCTATGAACTGAACATCTTTCCTCCACTGGGCCCTTTGCTCATGATGCACTGCCTTACCTTAGACCCAGAGCCATGGAGTTGGCCTTCTATGGCCTGAGACCTCTGAAACTGTGAGCCCCCAATAAACTTTTTGTCCTCTAAATTGTTATTTCCAGGTCTTTTGGACATCACAACACAAACTGACCAAAACAGAAATTCACATACCTGGCTGTATACAACACAATTGCCAGATAGATCTAAAAGAAGGGCCTCACTCTTTTGAGACCTACAAGAAAAGTGGAATCCTCAAGCTCTGACACAATCGACATTACATAATAAATGAATACTCCAATCATTACCAAAGAACTAGAAGGGAAACTATACTACAAAAACCACTTGGAAATATATTGAAAAATTTACAGCAATCTGATATCCCACTACACTTTGGCAAGAGAAGACCTACAACAGCCTACTTACGAGAGTGGGAGAGAAATCTGTCTCAACAGATATATAAACCTCAACACGGAAATACAAAAAATGTGAAAAGACAAACAAGATAACATGATGCCTCAAAAAGTTCAGAATTCACTAGCAACTTAATTCAAAGATACTGCAGTGAATGGAACACAAGGATAAAGAATTCAAAAGAATGATATTATAAAATGATCAATGAATTCCAGGAGAACATACATACCCACAAACAAATGAATGAACTAAAGAATTCAGTACAGGATCACAATGAGAATTCAATAAGGAGATAGAAATATTAAAAAAGAGCCAAATAGAAATCTTGGAAATGAAAGATACAATAAATTACATAAAATGTTTAGTTGAAAGTCTTTCTAATAGTGTAGACCATGCTAAAGAGGGAATCTCAGAGATAGAAGGCAGAGTGGTCAGCCTTGAACATTGAGACAGTATTAAAGAAAAGAAAATAAATAACCATGACCAGAATATACAATAGCTCTGGGACAACATTAAGAGACCATGCTTAAGGATCACTGGACTAAAAGAGGGTCCAATGAGATGAAGGCTAATGACATGGATAACCATTTCAGAGAAATAAAATTTTTCCATACCTTGAGAATTATCGGCTATCCAGATAGAGGAAGCATTCAGAATCCTAAATAGACAAGATCAAAAAAGAACCTCTCTGTAACATATGATAATTAAAATAACTAACATACAGAAAGAACAAGGATAGAATTTAAAAATCCTCAAGAGAAAAAAAGATAAGGTCACATGAGAGTCAACTGAATCAGAATTACCTCTGATTACTCAGCAGAAACTCTAAAATCCTAGAGGGCTTGGAATAAGAAAATAATTGTCAACAAAGCTTGCTATATCTAGCAAAGATATACTTTGGAATCTAGGAAGAAAAAAAAAAGCAGAAACTCAATACATTCATGATGTCTAAGTTGGCACTACAGAAAATACTTGAAGAAAAATCACACACAGAAGATAAGAAAAATAAACCCCAGAACTTGAAAATGAACAAATTGTATTTGAAAAGTGGCTAAACAAATGAGAAACACGACCAAATTGAACATTAGAAATAAATTAAACTGGCAAGAATTAATAATTATCTGTGTATGATAACATTGAAAGTAAGTGTTATTGACTCTCCAATTAAAAGATAAAGGCTGGCAGAATGGATTAAAAAACAAGACTTGGCAGGGACCTCATGAATATCAAAGGGAGATCAGTAGAGGAATGGGATAGGGGGTGAGAGGTGGCAAGGGAGGGGGGAAGTGCTGGGAAGTGATATTGGCTAAATAATATTATATTGTGTGCATTTACGCATAAATAACAACAGATCCCATCATGTGTACATCTATAATATATCAATAAAATATGGAGGTGGGGGAACAGATTCAACTGTATATTTTGACAAGAGACTCACCTCATAGGCATAGACGGCCACTGCAGAAAGCGAAAGGATGGAAAATGATATACCAAGCAAATAGAGTCCTAAAACAAGCAGGAGTAACTAATCTCAAATTCTACAAAGCAGACTTCAAGCCAAAATTAATCAGAAGAAATGAAGAGGTTAATTCATAATGGTAAAGGGAACAACTCAACAACAAAATATAATATTAGTAAATATTTATGCCCTAAATGTCAATGCACCTAGTTACATAAAACAGACACTACTTGACTTAAAGACCCACTGGGTGATTTCTATCCACCTCTTTCACCAAATAGATAGGTCCTCCAAAAATGAACTCAGTAAAGACTCTTCAGACCTAAAAATTATTAAAAATCAAGTGGATTTAACAGACATCTATAGAATATTTCATTCAACAAGAGCTGAATTCATTTTCTCCTCAGTTGCTCAAGGAACTGTCTTCAAAATAAGCCATATGTATTTTTAATTAATTAATTAACCCATTTTAATTAGGTATATAGGACAGCAGAATGCATTTTGATTCATTGTACACAGCAACACAACTTTTTATTTCTCTTTTTGTACACGATGTAGCGTCCCACCGTATGTGCAGTCATATCTAGGGTAATGATGCCATCTCATTTCACCATCTTTTCTTCCCCCATCCCCCCATCTCACCCCTCCCTCCCCTTTGCCCAATCCAAAGTCCATTTTTCCCAGCTCACGTCTCATTATGGATCAGCATCCACTTATCAGAGAGAACACTTGGCCTTTAGTTTTTTTGGGATTGACTCACTTCACTTAGCATAATATTCTCCAACTCCATCTGTTTACCTGAAAATGCCATAAATGTATTCTCTTTTAATGCGAAGTAATATTCCATTGTGTATATACACCACAGTTTCTTTATCCATTCATCTATTGAAGGGCATCTAAGTTGCTTCCACAGTTTAGCTATTGTGAATTCAGCTGCCATAAACATTGATGTGTCTGTGTCACTATAGTATGCTGATTTTAAGTCCTTTGGGTATAGACCAAGGAGAGGGATAGCTGGGTCAAATGGTGGTTCCATTCCAAGTTTTGTAAAGAATCTCCATACTGCTTTCCAGAGTGGTTGCACCAATTTGCAGTCCCAGCAGCAATGTATGACTGTGCCTTTTCCCTCACATCCTCACCAACAGTTATTGTTGTCTGTATTCTTGATAACTGCCATTCTGATTGGGGTAAGATGAAATCTTAGAGTAGTTTTAATTTGCATTTTCTAATTACTAGAGATATGGAACATTTTTTTTCATATTTTTGTTGATTGCTTATATATCTTCTTCTGAGAAGTGTCTGTTCAGCTCCTTAGCCCAAAACAAACCACATTTTTTTAACAGAGCAACTCTTAGCAAATACAACAAATTCATCTAATTCTTTGTATCTTATCTGATCATAATGGAATTAAATTAGAAACAACAGCAAAAAAAAAAAAAACCCTACAGAAACTATAAAAACATGGAAATTGAAAAATACACTTTTGAATGATGAATGGGTGATAGGAGAAATCAGGAGAGAAATTATAAAATTCTTAGAATCAAACAAGAGTAGTTTTATAACATACTAGAACCTTTGGGGCACTACGAAGGTGGTTCTAAAGGAAAAGTTTATAGCTATGTAAGAAAATCATAAGAATCCCAAACGAACAACTTAATGATGCATCTGAAGACCCTTTAAGAACAAGAACAAATCATTTTTAATGCCAGGAGAAGAAAGGAAATAATATAGATCAGAGCCAAAATCAATGAAATAAAGAATTAAAAAATATACAAAGGATAAATGAAATGAAGAGTTGGTTCTTTGAAAAGATAAACAATATTGATAAACTCTGAGATAAACTAACCAAAAGAAAAAAGAAGCAAATTAATATAGTTAGTGATGAAAAAGGAGAAATCACCCCAGATGTCACAGAAATCCAGAGGGTTATTAAGAAACATTTAAAAACTTATACTCCAATAACTTGGAAAACCTACAAGAAACTGATACATTTCTAGACATGTGCAATCTGCCAAAATTGAATCAAGAGGACATAGTAAACTTAAACAGACCAATAACTAGCAATGAGATAGAAGCAGCGTGGGCTGGGGAAGTGGCTCAAGCGGTAGCGCGCTTGCCTGGCATGCATGCGGCCTGGGTTTGATCCTCAGCACCACATACAAAGATGTTGTGTCCGCTGAAAACTAAAAAATAAATGTTAAAAACTCTCTCTCTCTCTCTCTCTCTCTCTCTCTCTCTCTCTCTCTCTTAAAAAAAAAAAAGAGAGATAAGCAACAACAAAAAGCCTTCCAACAATGAAAAACCCAGGACCAGATGGATTCTAAGTTCAATTATATCAGACCTTTAAAGAACTAATACTGGGGCTGGGCTTGAGGTTCACTGGCAGAGTGCTTGCCTAGCATGTATGAGGCACTGGGTTTGGTCCTCAGCACCACATAAAAATAAATAAAATAAAGGTATTGTGTCCATCTACAACTAAAAAATATATTTTATAAAAGAAGAAGAACTAATACTAATACTCCCCAAATTATTCTATGAAATAAAAAGGGATGGGACACTTCCAAATTTATTCTATGAAACCAGTATCACCTTTATATCAAAAGACACATTAAGGAAAGAAAAGTACAGACCAATATCATTGATGAACTTAGATGCAAAATTCCTTAGTATAATTTTAGTAAAGTGTATTCAACAGCATATTAATTTGTTATATCGTGCACCATGACCAAATTAATTTTATTCCAGAGTTTCAAGGATGGTTTAATATATTCAAATCTATAAAATGTAATTTACCACACAAATAGAATTAAGAACAAAGATGTTTAGTCACTCAATAGATGGGTAGAAAGCCTTGACAAAGTTTAATGCTCATTCATGATAGAACACTGAAGAAACTAGAGATAGAAGGAGCTTACCTCAATAATTGTAAAAGTTATGTATGATCAACCCAAAGCCAACATCATAGTGAATGGGGAAGAACTGAAAGCATTCCTTTTAAAATCTCAAGCAAGACAAGAATGTCCACTCTCTCCACTCCTATTCAATATAGTACTAGAAATTCTAGCTAGAGCAATTAGGCAAGAGAAGAAAAATAAAAGGGATACTATAGGAAAGAAAGGAGTCAAATTATCACTGTTGTAGATGATATGATCCTATATTTAGAAGATCCAAAAAGTCCCATCAGAACACTGCTAGAGCTAATAAAAATATTTGGCAAAATAGCAAATTACAAAATCAATATACTAAAATCAATAGCTTTCCTATATGTCAACAATGAATCTACTGAGAAAAAAAACAAGAAAACAATCCCATTCACAATAGATAGTCTCAAAAGAAGAAGAAGGAAAAAAAACAAACAAACCTGGAAATAAATCTAATCCATTAAGTGAAAAATCTCTACAATGAAAACTATAGACACTGAAAAAGAAATCAAAGAAGACACAAGAAGATGGAAAGACAACCCATGTTCATGAGTATTGTTAAAATGGCTATATTATCAAAATCAAATATTAACTGATTCAATGAAATCTTCATCAAAATGCCAATGATATTCTTCAAAGATCTAGGAAAAATAGTCCTAAAATTCATTTGGAAGAACAAAAGACCCCAAATAACCAAAGTGATTCTAAGCAAAAAACCCAATGCTAGAAGCATCATAATACCTGACCTCAAATTATACTACAGAGTGGTAGAAACAAAAACTGCATAGTGCTGGCATAAAAACAGACACATGGACCAGTGGTACAGAATAGAAGACACAGAGACAAACCCACACAGATACAGTCATCTGGTCCTTGATAAGCATTCATTTTAAAATCTCAAGCAAGACAAGAATGTCCACTCTCACCTAAAAATACATTGGAGAAAAGTCTTTTTAACAAATGGAGTGGGGAAAACAGGATATCCATATGTAGAAGAATGAAACTAGACCCTTATCTCTCACCCTGCACAAAAGTCAACTCAAACTGGGTCAAAGCCCTAGGAATTAGACCAGAAACTATTCAACTCCTAAAAGAAAACGTAAGGTCAACACTCCAACCCATAGGCCCAGGCAATGACTTTCTCAATAGGACTCTTAAAATTTGGGAAATAAAACCAAGAATTAATAAATGAGAAAGCAACAAAGTAGAAAGCTTCTATACAGCAAAAGAAGCAATAAAGAATGTGAAGAGAGAATGGGAGAAAATCTTTGCTAACTACTCTTATGACAGAGGATTAAAACCTAGAAGATATAAAGAACTCAAAAAACTTAACACCAAACCCCCAAATAACCCAATTAATAAGTGGGCAAATGAACTAAACAGATGTTTCTCAAATGAAAAAATTCAAATGGCTAACAAATATATGAAAAAATGTTCAACATTTTTAGCAATTAGGGAAATGCAAATCAAAACTATACTGAGGGGCTGAGGTTGTTACTCAGCAGTAGAGTGCTTGCCTAGCACATGTGAGATGCTGGGTTTGATCCTCAGCACCACATAAAAATAAAAACAAATATAAAGATATAAAAAACTGTACTGAGATTTCATCTCACTCCAATTAATATGGCAACCATCAAGAATATAAATAACAATAAATGCTGGTGCGGATGTGGAGAAAAGGAAACACTTTTACGCTGTTGATGGGATTGTAAATTAGTACAACTACTATGGAAATCAGCATGGAGGTTTACCAAAAGATTAGGAATGGAACTATTGTTTGGCCTAGCTAAACCACTCCGTGGTATTTATCCTAAAAAATTAAAGTCAGCACAATATGGTGATACATGTACATATTTATAGCAGTGCAATTCACAATAGCCTAACTATGGAACCAGCCCAAGTGTCCATCAACAGATGAATAACCGAAGAAAGTATGGTATGTAGTTTTATTCAGCTATAAAGAGGAATGAAAGTATGTCATATGCAGAAAAATGGATGCAACTTGAGGACATTATGTTAAGTGAAATAACCCCCAAACTCAGAAGGTCAAGGATCACATGTTTTCTCTCATATGTGGAAATTAGGAAAAAGAAAAAGGTGTGTGGTGGGGAAATCTCATGAAATTTGAAGGGAGATCAGTAGAGTAGAGGAAAGGAACCAGGGGAGGGAGGGAAAGGATAGATGCTGGGTAAAGATATCGACCAAATTATATTGTTATATGGTGTGCAATCCCATTATTGTGTGCAATTATAATGCATCAATAAAAATATAGGAAAAAAACAAACCTTCAACCTCACCATTTCTACTTCTCTGCTCTCCCAATCCTTCTTTCCTATAGACAAACCCTCCTTATTACATTAGAAATCTCCCCCATCTGCTCTGGCCAGAGGCAAAGTCTTCTACACTTGCTTTTTACCTTACTTGACCATTTATCAAGAGCTTAAAAACCACACATTACTCTTTGTGCACATATGTGCAATGGCATCTTGATTTCCTAGGAGAAATTGCCTCTCCTTTAACCCCAGTTTATGGCATGGGCCTAAAATAATTTTTTGTGTTCCTGGGTGCTTTTCCACCCTCTTAACCATCATTGGTTCAAGCTTGGGCATTTAACACAATTTGGCCAAAGAATAACTTCATTTTATTTTTAATTTTCAGATTAATTATACATGTTTGTTGGAGTTCAATGTGACATTCAAATACATGCATAAAGTGTGTAATGATCAAATCAGGATAGTTGGTCTATCACTTCAGATATTTATCATTTATTTGTGCTGGAAGCCTTAAGAAATTTCTCTACTAACTATTTTGAAATATTTAACCAATTATTGTCGATCATAATTATTCCTACTTGCTATGGAATGTTAGAAGTTATTCCTCCTACCAACTGTACCCCTGCGCTCAGTAACCATTATCTCTCCACACCTTACTCCTCCAGCCTCTCCTGCTCTGGTGCCTTTATTTTATTTTAACTAACTTTTTAATCAAGTGAGCCAATAATTTTCACTTTTCTTTAGGTCACTTTGAGTGTAATGTTTGTCACATGGACTCCTAATAAGGATGTGTTGATCAGTCCCCATCACGACCTGTAAGTTAAATATACCAGCCTCAGTGACTTTGAGGTGCTGATAGTCTCTATTACTCCATCTCTTAATCATAGGCTCTTGGCACCTCTCTCTCCCACTTCAGGTCTCCTCATCTATTTCTCTAGGTGTCCCTCATATATATGCCCCTTGAGAGGACCTCTCCCAATCCTCCAGTCTCAAGTTGATGTCTCCTACCCTGAATTTCTTGTAGGAGGGCCTCACCTCTATCTGAGCTGCCTGGGCTCTCCCTGAGGACTGACCCACTACCTGCACTACGACGGATTCCATCACAAACACAAAGCAGCTGCTGTAAATGCAAAGGTACAATAGCTTTGGTGTAGTCACACTGAAACCCCTCATAGCCACAAGAAAGACTCACACTTTATTACCCCCAAATGCCTTACACAGAAAATCAAATTTAAATAATAAGAAGTTTAAAGATATTAACTGTACAAATGAATAATTATAATTCAGAACCAGTGACTACATCCACAGTAGTTGTGTGGTAAACATTTTCAGTGACTCATGGAAACTCACTAAAATGAACATATGTTTAAGCATCTAAAAAAAAAAAACCACTATACAAAATGCTACAATCAAAATTTATTGCCTTACAAAACCACAAATATTAAGTGTGTGTTCAGGCTTTATTTCATGTAGCTGGATTTCTTTCCATATTTAGTAATTAATTCAAAATTTCTCTGAGTTTATTGTTAGGTCAATGTTTTTTTTTTGTTTTGTTTTTTTGTTTTTTTTTTTTTTTACTGAGAACAACTTGTTTATATTAGAGTAAAAGTGACCTCATTTAGGGGACACAGATCTTTAGGAAATCTTGCAGTAACAAAGGCCAATCAAAAGCCAATCTCTACTGTTCTTTAAAAACATGTTCAATCTTTAATTTTTTGAAATAAGTTGTTATTATAGTGGTGGAAGTTATCCCACAGAAGGATTATTTCTTGATAGTCCAACAAAATTAAAGTTTAAATTTTTTTTTCTGCAGTACTGGATATAACTCACCCACTGAGTTATATCCCCAACCCATAAAATGAAAGCTTTTGATTTAATGCAGGAAGATGCTCTGAGCAATCACTGTTTGAACAAAGTTGAATTCCAGTACCCAATGCAAGCATCTTCCACCAAAGATGGCTTTCCAGGGAAAACTTCGGTGATCCGATCCCTTTATTGTCCTGATCTGTCTCCATCAGACTTAAAAATTGTAGTTCAAAATCTCAAGGGGGAAAAAAAAAGATGATGGGGGTGGGGGGGATTTCAGTTTTGTAAGACCTATTACCCAATAGTAATATATTGGGTAATAGGTCTTAAAAAAAGCAAAAAATTATAAAACGTATTTATGACCCTTATGAAATTATTAGGAAATTTAACAACCACTGGATATTTGATAGTGCTAAAAAATTACCATTGATTTTTTTGGTAACGAATAATAATAGTATTATGGTTATGTTTGGAAAAGTCATTACCTTTCAGGGAGTTGTAATGAAGTGTTTGTGGATGAAATAATAGGATGCCTGGGGTTGCTTCAGAATGAAACGGGGTGATGTAATGGATGGGGGTATGGGACAAATAAAATTAGCAATGAGCTGAAAATTGTTGAAGCCAGGTAGTAGGTAGGTGTGAGATCATTTTCCTATTTTCTCTAGTTTAGTATTTGGAATTCACCCCAATAAAATTTTAAAATCTTGTTTATATGGTTGGTAGCATTTGGGATAAGATTCACCTTTATATTATCCTGCAAAGAGAATAGAAGGCTGTCTCTTTTTGCCAGCATGTTCTCCATTCTTTGACTGTTACTTTTCCTCAGAGTTTCCTCTCTGTTAATTCTTTTCTGGTCCCCCCTTTTTTATCTCATTTGCTCCCATCGACTTCATCACCAGGAATTTTAGAGATAAAATTCCAGCCTGCGTGCACCTGCCATGATTTCTTCTCTCTCTTCTTTCCCAAAGGCAGCAATTGTCCTCACATTTGATTTTTATTATTCCATGAATGCATTTGTTTTTTTTTTTAAATACTATGGAGTATTCTTTTGACTGTTTCAGACTTCGTGGAAAAGGTATTACACTGTATTCTTTTACAGTTTTGTTGGCATAATGTTATGTATGGAGTTTTATCCTTGTTGATAAATTAATTCATTTATTTCATTTTCCCAGTAGTACCATCTTTTTTCATTCTCCTGTTGATGAACATAGAGGTCATATCCATTTTTCTTCCCATCATCAACAATACTGCAATGACCACATGTGGGAGTGGCACTGTTGGGGGACTTTACTAGACATCACCTAATTATGAATTTTTAATCCTGAACTGAAGAAACTACTATCCTTTCTATTGCCTCACATTCTTATCAGTATTTAGCATTGTCAGATTTACGAGTTATTTGCTCATTCAATGGATAGAAAAGTAACTCACTGGGATTTTAAGTTACATTTTTCTTAGGATAATTGGAGAACAAGCACACTTCCTTGTAAATTTATTGGATATCTGATGTTTCCCCTTTTGTGAATTGCCTGTTTATTTTCCCCCCCTGAATTGTGGCAGAATTAAAAACATTCTGGTAAAATATACATACAAAAATGACCATTTAAGCTGTTTTTAAATGTATAATTCAGTGCCATGAGTGTAATCTGTTATTACTGTACAACCTATTTTAGATCTTAATTCTCCATTTCAATGTATTTAAAATTGCTTCCCACAGTAAGAGCTTTATTTTATATTGTGATCCAGTCTGTATATATGAATACTTACATATAATTTATATATGTGAAACAAAAATTTCACAAAATAATATTTATCTTTAATATGTGGGATGTACTCAGAATCTTTCTATTCTAATCTATTTTATATTGTTAAATACTAATCCACCTCCCATGCTATTAATTTCAGGACCTACTCATATGTCAACTGCAGTTTTAAAAAGAGTTTTATTGGATTTTTGCTTATTTTCTTTTGGATACTAAGTCTTTGTCAGATATACACTTTGAAGACATCTTTACAATTATGGTTTGTCTTTTAACATGATTCATGATTTTTTTTATATACTAAAATTTCCAATTTGGAAGCAAATATGTTTTTTTTCCTTTATGTCTTGGGCTTTTTGCATCTTGTTTTAGAAATCCTTCATATTCTCACAATCTTTTCCATAACCTTTTAAAATGTTTTTATTAGTTCATTATAGTTATTGGGGTTCATTTGGACATAATCATACAGGCATGGAATATAATTTGTTCTACTTCAGTCGTCTTTATTTTTTCTTTCCTTTCTGTCCCCCTTACCCCATTCCCCCATTCCCCTTCCTCTGTCCAACTGGTCTCCCTTCTATTTATTTATAGTTTTTTTATGTTGGTGCTTTACAGACATACATGAAGGTGAAATTCATGTATATGTACACAACACAATTTGGTCAATTTCATTCTGCAGTTCATCCCTTCTTGTCTCCCCCCCCCCACATCCATTTCCTCTATTCCACTTATTTCCCTTCTATTTTCATGGGATCCCTTCCCTTTTTCTCCACTTATTTTGCTTAACTTCTTCATATGAGAAAAAATATTTGGTCCTTGGCTTTCTGGGTTTGCTTAGCATGATGTTCTCTAGTTCCATTCATTTAACAGCAAATGCCATAATTTCATTCTTCATTATGACTGAGTAAAACTCCATTGTGTATATAAACCCCATTTTCTTCATTCATTCATCTGTTGATGGGCACTAAGACTGGTTCCATAACTTGGCTATTGTGAACTGCACTGCTACAAACAGTGATGTACCTGTTTCACTATAGATTTCTGATTTTAGATCTTTAGTATAAATACCAAGGAGTAGGATAGCTTTCCTAGTTTTTGAGCAATCTCCACACTGTTTTCCAAAGAGATTTATTTATTTGCAGCCTGACCAACAATGTATAAATGTACATCTTCCCCCACATCCTTGTCAGTATATATTATTATTTGTATTCTTTTTTCTTTTGGGTTCTGGGATTGAACTCAGGGGCACTTGACCACTGAGCCACATTTACAGCCCTTTTTGTATTTTATGTAGAGACAGATCTCACTGAGTTCCTTAGCACTTCACTTTTGCTGAGGCTGACTTTGAACTTGTGATCTTCCTGCCTTAGCCTCCTGAGCCACTGGGATTACAGGTGTGTGCCACTTCGCCTGGCTATTATTTGTATTCTTGATGATTGCTGTATAACTGTATTAACTGGAATGAGATGAAATCTCAGCATAGTTTATTTGTCTGGGGTTGCTTTTGCACTCCAATGTCAGAGACTACATAGCCTACAAAATGTAAAATATTTCCTATGTGGCTCTTTACAGAAAAAAATTTCTGACTTTGGTATATAGGAATACCACTAAGTTTTATATATTTATCTTAGAGTAAACAACCTGGCTGAGGTCTCTCTGCTAACTATTTATATGTTGCTTCTTTTAGATTGTTATATTATCTATGATTAACAATAGTTGTTTATTCCTTTTCAAATCTCATTGTAGCTTGGTTCTTTTTGGCAATGTTAAATGGAAGAAATGATAGCTGATGTCTTAGTTTTATTTCTGACCTTCAAAGAGAGTGCTTCTAACTTTTCATCATTAAGTAACAGGTTTGCTTTCAAATTTTTGGTAAATACCATGTGTACTATTAAGGAAGTCATTTTTAATTTTTCTATTTTTAAATAGAAAAATTATATTTTTAATTTGCATTTACCTGATTGCTAGAGATATTGAACATTTTTCACATATTTGTTGAATTTATATTTCTTCTTTTGAGAAGTGTCTGTTTAGTCCTTTTGCCCATTTTTTGATTTTCTATTTAGATATGGAGTTAATTTTTGTGTATGTTGTGAGGTAGAAATGTAGCTTCATTCGTTATCATATGATGTGATATGGAATCATATGATGGAATGCAATATGGTACCAAAGCACCATTCATTCATTAGTCTGTCTTTACCCCACTAATCTGCAGTACCACCTCTCTTTTATATCATGTTTCCATGTACAAGTGGGTCTGTTCCTAAGACCCCCATTCTATTCTTTTAATCAATTTACCTATCTCTTTATCAATACTGTATTGCCTTAGTTACCATTATTTATGATATTTCTTGACATCTATCAAGTTATATCTTCCTGTCTTGTTCTGCTTCATAAATGTCTTGGATATTCTTAGCTTCTACATAAATTTTGGAATTAGACCATTAAGTTTCATAAAATAATTAATGCTCCATAATCGCAGCTGCAATTGTCTAAGTGCTTTTAGTATTTTTATTACATTTATATTGAATTAATAGATTAATTTGGAAAGAATAGAATATTTAAAACATTGACTTTTTCTCATCAATTTATTGAATCTTCTTTAATGGTCCTTCAATAATGTTTTATAATTTTCTCCAAATAGGTTTTGTACAAATTTTGTACAATTTATTCATAAACACCTTCCACTGTGTTGGTATAGTAAATGGTATCTTTTATTTATGTTTTCTATTTTATCATTACTGATGTATAACAAGAATCACAAACCATGGTTTGTGAACCAAATGCAGCCTGCATTTGTAAATAAAATGTTACTGAAATACAGTAATGCCCATTTATTTATTTGTCTGTGGTTGCTTTTGCACTCCAATGCCAGAGAGGCTACATAGCCTACAAAATGTAAAATATTTCCTATGTGGCTCTTTACAGAAAAAAATTTCTGACTTTGGTATATAGGAATACCACTAATTTTTTTTAATTTTTATTATTGTTTTTTCAAAACATTACATAGTTTTTGACATATCATATTTCACACATTTGATTCAAGTGGGTTATGAACTCCCATTTTTACCCCATATATAGATTGCAGAATCACATCGGTTACACATCCACTGTTTTACATATTGCCATACTAGTGTATGTTGTATTCTGCTGCCTTTCCTATCCTCTACTATCCCCCCTCCCCTCCCCTCCCCTCCCATCTTCTCTCTCTACCCCTTCTACTGTAATTCATTTCTCCCCCTTGTTTTTTTCCTTTCCCCTTACTTCCTCTTATATGTAATTTTGTATAACAATGAGGGTCTCCTTCCATTTCCATGCAATTACCCTTCTCTCTCCCTTTCCCTCCCACCTCTCGTCCCTGTTTAATGTTAATCTTCTTCTCATGCTCTTCCTCCCTACTCTGTTCTTAGTTGCTCTCCTTATATCAAAGAAGACATTTGGCATTTATTTTTTAGGGATTGGCTAGCTTCACTTAGCATAATCTGCTCTAATGTCATCCATTTCCCTGCAAATTCCATGATTTTGTCATTTTTTTAGTGTAGAGTAATACTCCATTGTGTATAAATGCCACATTTTTTTTTATCCATTCATCTATTGAAGGGCATCTAGGTTGGTTCCACAGTCTAGCTATTGTGAATTGTGCTGCTATGAACACCGATGTAGCAGTGTCCCTGTAGTATGCTCTTTTTAGGTCTTTAGGGAATAGGCCTAGAAGGGGAATAGCTGGGTCAAATGGTGGTTCCATTCCCAGCTTTCCAAGAAATCTCCATACTGCTTTCCAAATTGGCTGCACCAATTTGCAGTCCCACCAGCAATGTACAAGGGTACCCTTTTCCCCACATCCTCGTCAGCACTTGTTGTTGTTTGACTTCATAATGGCTGCCAATCTTACTGGAGTGAGATAGTATCTTAGGGTGGTTTTGATTTGCATTTCTCTGACTGATAGAGATGGTGAGCATTTCTTCATGTACTTGTTGATTGATTGTATGTCCTCCTCTGAGAAGTGTCTTTTTAGGTCCTTGGCCCATTTATTGATTGGGTTATTTGTTTTCTTATTGTTTAATTTTTTGAGTTCTTTGTATACTCTGGATATTAGGGCTCTATCTGAAGTGTGAGGAGTAAAAATTTGTTCCCAGGATGTAGGCTCCCTATTTACCTCTCTTATTGTTTCTCTTGCTCAGAAAAAAAACTTTTTAGTTTGAGTAAGTCCCATTTGTTGATTCTAGTTATTAACTCTTGTGCTATGGGTGTCCTATTAAGGAATTTGGAGCCCGACCCCACAATATGTAGATCGGAGCCAACTTTTTCTTCTATCAGTCGCAGAGTCTCTGATTTGGTATCAAGCTCTTTGATCCATTTTGAGTTAACTTTTGTGCATGGCAAGAGAAAAAGATTCAGTTTCATTTTGTTGCATATGGATTTCCAGTTTTCCCAGCACCATTTGTTGAAGATGCTATCCTTCCTCCATTGTGTGCTTTTAGCCCCTTTATCAAATATAAGATAGTTGTAATTTTGTGGATTGGTCTCTGTGTCCTCTATTCTGTACCATTGGTCCACCTGCCTGTTTTGGTACCAGTACTATGCTGTTTTTGTTACTATTGCTCTGTAGTATAGTTTGAAGTCTGGTATCGATATACCACCTGATTCACACTTCCTGCTTAGAATTGTTTTTGCTATTCTGGGTTTTTTATTTTTCCATATGAATTTCATGATTGCTTTATCTATTTCTACAAGAAATGCCATTGGGATTTTGATTGGCATTGCACTAAACCTATAGAGAACTTTTGGTAATATTGCCATTTAATTGATGTTAGTTCTGCCTATCCATGAACAGGGTATATTTTTCCATCTTCTGTTGTTTTTTTTTTAAGTGCAGTTTTTTTTTAAAGATATATTTATATATAGAGAATTTTTTTTTTAATATTTATTTTTTAGTTTTCGGCGGACACAACATCTTTGTTTGTATGTGGTGCTGAGGATCAAACCTGGGCCGCCCGCATGCCAGGCAAGTGTGCTACCGCTTGAGCCACATCCCCAGCCCCTATTTTTCCATCTTCTAAGATCTTCTTCTATTTCTCTCTTTAGGGTTCTGTAGTTTTCATTGTATAAGTCTTTCACCTCTTTTGTTAGGTTGATTCCCAAGTATTTTATTTTTTTTGAGGATATTGTGAATGGGATGGTTTTCCTCATTTCCATTTCAGAAGATTTTTTGCTGATATACAGGAATGCCTTTGATTACCACTAAATTTTATATATTTATCTTATAGTAAACAACCTGGCTGAGATCTCTCTGCTAACTATTTATATGTTGCTTCTTTTAGATTGTTATATTATCTATGATTAACAATAGTTGTTTATTCCTTTCCAAATCTCATTGTAGCTTGGTTCTTTTCGGCAATGTTAAATGGAAGAAATGATAGCTGATGTCTTAGTTTTATTTCTGACCTTTAAAAAAAGTGCTTCTAACTTTTCACCATTAAGTAACAGGTTTGCTTTCAACTTTTTGGTAAATACCATGAGCACTATTAAGGAAGTTATTTTTAATTTTTCTATTTTTAGATTTAAGAATTATTTTACATTCATCAGTGGGTAACGAATTTATCAAATGCTTTCCCCAAATCTATCAAATACCTCTTGATCATGTGCTTTTTATTTCACTCTTTTTTTTTTTTTTTTGATACTGGGAATTGAACCCAGGGGCACTTAACCACTGAGCTACATCCTCAGCCCTTTTTTGTATTTTTATTTAGAGACAGGGTCCCATTGAGTTGCTTAGGGCTTTGATATGTTGCTAAGGCTGTTTTTAAACTCACAATCCTCCTGCCTCAGCCTCCCAAGCCACCTGGATTATAGGCATGTGCCACTGCGTCTGGCTTTTATTTGATTTTTTTTGGGGGGGCGGTACCAGGGATTGAACTCAAACTCAGGGGCACTCAACTACTGAGCCACATACCCAGCCCTATTTTATATTTTATTTAGAGACAAGGTCTCACTGAGTTGCTTAGTGCCTTGCTTTTGGTGACGCTGGCTATGAACATGTGATCCTCCTGCCTCAACCTCCCAAGCCACTGGAATTATAGGCATGTGCCACTGAGTCCAGCTCATTTGATTCTTGAACCATTATTTATTATAGTATTTAAAAATATAAAATTAATAAAATATATTTGTGTTTTTTCCCCTATTTTCTAATTTTCCTTTTCTTCTATGCATTGACAATGAGACCTCAATTTTATTCAACCATACGAATCTGTCCAATTAAAATGAACCCCTGGCAATAACTATAGGGCATGCTCTGTATTTGGGCTGAGATTGTTTACTAGTGTCTGTTCACAGTCTTCCATAGGAAATTCTGCAGGTTCTTTCTCACAGCTATAGATGAGAGAGAGGGGAATGGGAGGATTGCACCCTTCATGGTCTCCATCTCCCCAGGTCCAGGCAGTAGATGTGAACTCTCTGGACAGAGGTATAGTATTCACATTTCTATATGGGGAACACAGCCTAGCATTGGCACAGTGTGACCTGAACGGTTGGCCATGTCACTTGTAACTTTGAAAGTTTTCTAGGTTTGGGAGCACTGAAGACTGAGTTATTCTCAGGATATTTTCTCTCAAGCTTCAGCAGAACGATGTCAAAAACCCGGGCTGCCAGAAAATTGCTGCAGCTCAGCAAATTCAGTGAAAACCCAACAAAGTATGTTTTGATTTCTTCCTGAACTCACGTGAGACACACCTGTGACTTCCCAGAGCCACTTAGGGACTGAAGTGGAGGTAGGAGGCACTTAGGAATAGATTTGGGTTTAGTTGGGGTAACCTTAGGCTATTAGGGCTGGAGAACTTAAGGCTAGACAATCCAACCAGCAGTACTCTAAATGCTTGTTTACTTAGATAAAAGATTTCACATGTCAGTAAGAGCTGTTGTAATTCTTTAGCAATTTCCTGAAGACTCAATGAGGTAGATTCGATATTTGCCAAAATATTTTCCACCCCAAGCCATGCACTGGCAATCACATAGCAGAGAAATAGTAAATGCAAAACATACAAGGACATTTCAGGATTCTGCTGCTTTGTTCTTGATTTTGTTGCCAGTGCCATATCTAGCCACCAAAGTTCTAGATGGTAAATCTTAATTCTTTCCTGTTTCTATAAAAATTGAGAATATTTTCCTATGGGTTCTATCATCACTGGTTGACAGCTACATGTTTTGCATACTCATGGAAAACCCCAACTGTATCTTTGTGTCTCTGAATGTCATTAACTCATTTTCATGGATTCAGAGAAACCACAGATATACTTGGCCAAATACAGCCCCTCCTCATGCTGAGGTTTTGAAAATAGGCATATCTAAAGAAATGTATTACATATGTTCCTTCTTCATTTACCACTAGATGTTCCACATCTTGCATTATGGAAGTTGAACACTGTCCAAAGCACCTATTGGACCATTTTTGAAAATGTTCTTCTACAAAAACAAGAAGTTTTGATATCAAGTATCAAGTGAATTTGAACTTGAGAGGAGTTGGATTAGGTTCCAAACTTTTGAATTCATCAACTTGAATTGGTTCTAAATGAGGGTGTTGAGGAGTCTGCTGCTTTTTAATTATTTTTCCTCTCGTAGCTGTGTATGCATAGGTATACAGTGCACACTTCTTATGCACATTAAAGTGCAGCAATGAGAACAAGAAATTTCTGTTTTGATTATATTGGATTTGAGGAGAGAAGAAAAACAATCCTAAGGCTATAGACTTGAGAATTCAAAATGCATGATATTTAATTTTCTATGAGCAGTGTGATTTAGGACTTAGTTTTTGTCACATGTTAAAGCCACTGAAATAGGAAACATTTATACTCAATTCACTTTAAAGATACATTTCACATGTTAATATATTATTTAAAAGTGCTGAGGGCCATTACCAAGTAGGAATGACGCATCGAAATTTCCTTGCCAAGCGTACCCCATGCTGCTTAGAGGACATTTATGGGACATTGCATGCATGCTTTAATGAGGTGACCTTGCTCAAGGACCTAGGCAGATCCGGGTTTAGAGCTGATCAGGTTTGAGGAAGTAACCGGCTCCTTGAGTTTAAGGCGTTGCCAGTTTAAGATAATGGGTTTTAGGGAAGTTGGAAGTTGAAGATTATTGCTGGGATTAGGGTGTTCCTGCTGCTTGTTCCCATTGAGTTCTCGTGAGATTAAAATGGGATTTGGAGATAGCCTCGTGGAGTAGGTGGTTGGTGCGGGAGGCAGCAGAACGCGTTTGCCCCTGGACCTGTGTGGAGGCGGTGTGAGAGCTGGAATAAAGAATTGCTGTTTGAACCTACAAAGCTGTGAGTGCCTCGTGATTCTGGTGCCAAGCCGAGACATTGGCCTTGCCATTTTGGTGGCCCGTACGTGGGATGTCTGAAGCTTGGGGGTAAGTGAATTTGCTCGCTCATGAAGGAGACCAAAAAAAAATGGGTGACCATTTCAAAAAACAACGTGTTCTTGTTTTGATTTATTTTGTTTTTATTTCAAGTTGCCTGTTCCTAGAACTTTCTCAGGCAAACTGGGGAAAATGGTTGACTCAAGGTTTGAATTTGTTCGCCTCTGAGGAAGAGAAATTGTTAGAGGAAGGAGGCACCCCAGTAAGACCAAGAACAGCTAGGGCATATGTTGATACAATACAAAAATGTAGCCCTTGGCTTTTTAAAGATGGGTTATTAAGTATATCAATGGGACCATCATGGTATCCTGTAGAAGGATTTTTCTTTAACAAGAAAGAGATGGCTAATTCTGTTTACTATACTTGTCTAAGATCTTGGTTTTTACAGACAGCTGATTAATTTACAAAGCTAAAGTGTTAAAATATCAACCACTAAATATGAAATCAAGTACTCTTTACTTATTAAGTTCCATAAGGTAATATATTTAAACATTATGTGTGTTTTCATAAATTGCTTTGGTCTGTGTCTTTGCTGAAACAAGGTTACTAAGTGTTAAGATTCTATCATGTGTAATTTATATACAGAGAGTATAAGAAGTTTCAGTTGGGTTTCAATTACAGTATAATAGTACCTTAAAAAACATGAAAGTATTTCATCTTATTAAAGTGGAGTAATTTTATAAGGGTTGTTTCAAAATGTGATTTTATAAAAAGCATTAATGGTTAAAAAAGGGATATAAAAAGGTTCAAGATGTGGAAATATATTTTAATATAAAAGGTTAAAGGTTAAATAAATGTTTCTAGATGAGATAATCTCTGTATGGTAAAGTAAAATGTTGTAAATGCCATTTAAAAAAATTTTGAGGAAACTAGACTTACTTTGAAAGCTTGAGAAAGGAAGAAAGAAGAAAAAGGTGTTTGTACATGGCAGATTGAGACAAAGCTTCTTAATGGAGTTAAAAAAAAAGCCTTTGGTTGAAGGGCAGCCATGTAAACTAATATTAAACAATTTAAACAGAATATAAGCCTCGTTTAAAAGAGTGAAGCTGTAGGTGGTGAAAAAGTACATTTAAAAGTACAGTATAGATGATATTTAAAAGGCTTTAAAAGGTTAAATTGAAGGTGGTTGAGAGACCTTCATGGCGGAAAAAAGATTGCTTTACTCATCAAACTATTAAAATGTACTTATTAAACCAAAAAGAGGGAGATGAGATAATCTTTGTGTGGTAAAGTAAAAAGTTGTAAAATGTCTAAGTAAGCTGCAAAAGGCTTTAAAAGGTTAAATTGAAGGTGGTTAAGATGCCTTCATGACGGAGAAAAAAAAATATAACCCATGAAAATGGGAAGATAATAAGATAAAAGATTTAGATAAAGAAGATTAAAAATTTGAAGTGGAAAACTTCAAAAACAGAAGTACAGAAAGGTAAAAAAAAAGAGAAGTAGAAAGATAAAAAAGATATAGGAAGATAAAAAAGATGTAGAAAGACAAGAATTTTAAACCCACAAAATAGGAAACATAAGAAAACTAGGAGAGAAAAAAGCTACTAAGGGTAAATATAAAAACCTTAGTAGAAAACTAGAAGATAGAAATAAGATAGAAAATGTCAAGTAAAGGTATTTCAGATAGAAAATGCAAAAGGCTAAGACAACTATGGTTTATAACCACATCTAAAAATTCTAAGGACTAAAATAATTCTAAAAAGTAAGGCAGAATGCTTTTGAAAGACTTAAATTTAAAAGGATCTTTAAGGGGTATATATCCCCCAAAGATAAACTTAAAATAACCCTTTTTTTACTCTAAACTTTCTAAATTTGGATTCATCAGGACTTAATGCTGCGGAAAGACATGTATCCAAAAAATGTACATAAGCCTAAGGTACTTTGGAAAGATATTCTAACAGGACAATGGAAAGCTTCTGACCCAGTGTTTGTCTGGAGTCGGGGTTCTGTTTTTGTGTTTCTACAGGGAGAACAGCAGCCGATTTGGATTCCAGAGAGGTTAACCAAAGCAATTTCTACAGAAAAGGAAGATAATTTGACTCAAATCCATAACAGCTGATATCCAGAGCTCCAGCTTGGCTATTCTTACATCTGCGACAGTGATTAACCAAGGATAATGTCTCTTTAACATCATTGCCAGAATTCCCATCTCCATCCCAGTGCCGGTGAAGACTAAGAAAACCAAACTACAGCTTCTATGATAGCTACCACAGTAAACTGTATAAACTGATGCATCAATGAATATAACTCAACAAGTAATGCTCAATCAAGGACTTGATTTACTTTGGGAGGAAATGGACATATTGATAGACTCCTCCGATTTGAACTGCCTGCAGAACTTGCCTGGACTATATATCAGTTGCATGCATTGTGAACTATCGTCTGGTGCAGCGAATTGTGGTACTGCTGGCATATTTTTGCTGATGGTGTCACCAGTGATGCAATTTCCTTGCCAGCGCACCCCATGTTAATTGTGGTAATGCTGACATCTTTGCTGATGGTGTCACCAGTGATGCAATTTTTCCAAAGGAGCCGTCAATTGGCTTGGTGTCGTGGCATTTCTGTATCTTCCTCCCTTCTACTAGTGATGGTCTAAAATTTGGGGGCCAACAGAGGTGAGGCAAGAACCTCACCCCCCCACTAGCACCAAGGTTAAATTTGGGGGCCAACAGAGGTGAGGCAAGAACCTCACCCCCCCACTGGTGTTTAGGCCTATCCACAAGCATGGCTGAATGCTGGACCGGTAGTCAGCGACGGGTTGATCTGATTGCAGTGGATTCAACCTAAGACAGGGGACTGACGCCTAGAGGTCAGTTCATCCGATGACGGGTAAGAACCATATGTTGAATTGGACAACCTACCAGGCACGGTCCTAAGCCGCATTGCTTGTTGTTTAATTAATCAGAAGGGGGGAGATGCTGAGGGCCATTACCAAGTAGGAATGACGCATCGAAATTTCCTTGCCAAGCGTACCCCATGCTGCTTAGAGGACATTTATGGGACATTGCATGCATGCTTTAATGAGGTGACCTTGCTCAAGGACCTAGGCAGATCCGGGTTTAGAGCTGATCAGGTTTGAGGAAGTAACCGGCTCCTTGAGTTTAAGGCGTTGCCAGTTTAAGATAATGGGTTTTAGGGAAGTTGGAAGTTGAAGATTATTGCTGGGATTAGGGTGTTCCTGCTGCTTGTTCCCATTGAGTTCTCGTGAGATTAAAATGGGATTTGGAGATAGCCTCGTGGAGTAGGTGGTTGGTGCGGGAGGCAGCAGAACGCGTTTGCCCCTGGACCTGTGTGGAGGCGGTGTGAGAGCTGGAATAAAGAATTGCTGTTTGAACCTACAAAGCTGTGAGTGCCTCGTGATTCTGGTGCCAAGCCGAGACATTGGCCTTGGCAAAAAGAGTGCTCTGCAAATATAATAAAAAGTGTGTATGGTATATGTTATAAACTGATAATGAGTTCTCTCTCTCTCTCTCTTTTTGGTAAGAGACAGGAGGGAGAGTTGAGAATGTTCTGTTCTAAAAACATAGCAAGAAATTGATGTAGCTGCTATGCTCTACATTTATATAATGAATGATATAACTGTATAAGATAACTGGGAGTTTAATGAATGCATTAACTTCTTAAGAATGTCCTATTTATTAAAGGAGAGAAATTCCTTTAACTGAGGACATATTATTATGTGTGCTTGGGATTAAAAAGATGAATTTGAAATGGGCCTTGACCTCAAGGGGTTTATAGTAGAGCGTCAGACAAACAAACAAGCCATCATTATTTAAAGTGGAATGTCCAATATTAAGAGCTTATATGAGGTTCAGACATTGTACAAAGGAGGGCAGAATTAACTGTGTCTAGGGAGGGAAGGGAGCTTACAGTAGCTGGCACTATGCTTGCATATAGTAGACTCAATTAATGTTGGTTCTTTCTCCTCTTCCTTCGGTTATAACATGTGGACCTTTGTATACAAAGATTACGATGCTACTGCCCAGACACCAAGGGGATATGGATTTAGAATCCTTTTCTTATGGAGCAGAGTTAATACTGATTCTTTGACCAATGTTTATAAAATTGCTTACCAGTCTACTGGGCAAGCTATGTACAAAGAATGGACCCACAAATCAACATTTGATTATAAGCCTGGTCCCTGATGTAAATGTGCTAGTCACATTTACTGAAGAAGCTGTCTTTGTTTCATTGCAGCAGCAGGAAAGCCTACCAAACTTCTAGATGCTGTGTTTATTAAATGTTTCCTAAATCTCCCAAGAGCATGATGGGGGTAAAGACTTAGTCCTAGAGCTTGGGAATGTGAAGTTTGGTGGGGATGGAGTGCAGGGAGATAGTGTGGAGTAGTCTACTGCAAACACAAGATGTTTAAAGTCACAGGTTTATATAAAGGATAGAGGCAAGTTTTACAGTCCATGTCATTCATTTATGTGGATAAGAAAATACTGCTTCAAGTCACTTATCAAGTTAAATAACTTAACTCCCTGATATAAAATTGGTGCCCTAGGTAAAGAGCTCTGTTTATCTTGTGACTTCCTGACCCTTACTATACCATATTCAGCAACTTGGTCTATCCTTTTTATTAAAATTTTTTAATAAGAGGATGTGAGGGGAAAGGGGAAAAAAAGAGAGAAATGAGTTACAGTAGATGGGGTAGAGAGAGATGATGGGAGGGGAAGAGAGGGGAGGGGGGATAGGAAGGGGATAGGAAAGGCAGCAGAATACAACAGACACTAGTATGGTAGTATGTATAAATGTGGATGTATATCCAATGTGATCCTGCAATCTGTACACGTGGTAAAAATAAGAATTCATACCCCATTTGAATCAAATGTATGATATATGATATGTCAAGATCATTGTAATATTTTGAGCAACCAATAAAAAAAATTTTTAAAAGTTGATAAACATCAGCAACTTGGGCTTAAAGAAAGAAAATGAGATATATTAGAATACATGATATAAGATATATATAATAGGCTATATATTATGTATATTTTAATGTAGAATACTAATTGTGGGACAAATTAATGTGTTGATATCATGGCTTTATTACTACATTCCTCATTTCCCACTTATGTCTTTTGAAGCATCTGGCTGCTCATTTTAGTTCAGGAATGACACAGAAGCTGTGTTTACTTCAGCAGCAAATTATTAAATCTTATACATGGTAGAGTGGAAAGGTCTCTCTCATATTTTCTATCCTTAGAATCATCCCATTATTTGTCACTTTCTCATTATGATAATGCTTTATAAAGTTGTCTTCTCTCTCATTTATGTATTTCTTTCCACTTGCCCTTTTCATTTTTTATTTCTGAGATGGGGTCTCACTAAGTTGCTCAGGCTGGCCTTGAGCTTGGCGATTCTCCTGCCTGAGCTTCCTGAGTATCTGGGGTCACAATCATGCACCATTGTGCCAACTTCTTTCCACTCTTGAAAGCGTTTTGATGTGCATTTTGTTACATGATTCTTTGTGGCCCTTAGCCTTATTTGACCCCTTTTCAACTAATACTTAGCAAAGTTAAATGATTTACTCAGTTATATTCATTCAAAAAAAATCTTTGCAGCTACCAACTGCAAGATACCATACAATGAATTAGAGACACTGGGGAATTAAACACAGTCCCTCCTCTAAAAGAGGAGACAGGAAAGTAAACAGGCAATTACAGGATCAAGAGATGAATGCAATGATGGGGGTTAAGAAGCAGGCACTAAACATCAACCTCAGGGAAACTTTCATCCAAACTTGGGAGGTGGAATAAGGGAAAGCTTTATGAGTAAGTGATATCTAAACTGAGACCTGCAGGACAAGTAGGATTGGCCAGATGAAGACGACATCAGAGTGGGTGAAATTACAGGTAGGAAACATCAATGTGTAAAGGCTCAGAGTGAGGAGAAATATGGTGCATTAGGGGACTTGCTTTTAGCACAGTGTAAAAAGGGGACAAAGGGACAAGGCTGCCATGATTGGTTTCACAGGTTGTTCACTGCACTGCTCTAGTAGTCACTGAGGATGTAAATGGCAAGCCTCCTGGGGTGAGCAAGTAAGAAAGGTGGAGAACCTTGATATCAGGCATGCTAAGGTGTTTGTAAATAGCCCGAAGGCAACAGGAGGCCACTGAAGGAGTTAAGACAGGACCTGGATAGCATTCTTGAAAGACCCATCTGCCCATGGGTGGAGAATGGATCCAGAGAACTGGCGAGGAGATTGTTCCAATAAGGCAGGTAAATGTTGAGAATGAACTGGATCCAGGTCCCAGAAGATCACAATTAGCAACAGATTTAAGGGATCTGAAGCAAATATAACTGACCAGAACTTGGTAACTGGCAGGATGTGAGAAGCAAGAGGGATAGAAGGAGTGAAGGATGAACTTCAGCTTTTATTTTTAGACCAAACTGGATCCACAGTGGAATGATTTCCTGGTTGGGGGAACACAGGAGGAGGAATGGCTTAAGGGAGAATTATGCATTTCTTCATGGACATATGTGGTGTGGACATGTGTGATGTGGTTTTGAGCCATCCAAAGAGAAGCAGGCAGTAGACTGGGTCTGGGGATCAGGAGCCATATGGTGAACTTAAGACCAAGTGTTTTCCAGAAGTGGTCAGAGTTGCTGTGCTGTCACGGGGTGGGCTCAGAATACCAGGCCAGGAGGTGAGGAAGAGAAGAAAGAGAGAAAGAAAGAAAGAAGGAGAGAGAGAGGTATGGAGAGGGAGAGGGAAAGGGAGAGGAAAAAAGAGAGAGAAAGGGATTTGTATAGTCATTTTTTTTTTTTTTTTTTTTTTGTGGAGGAAGGTTGACAAGTGTCCCAAAGAAGTAGAAGGACTACCACTGCATGTGAAAATATATGACATCACATTTCACTATTTCATATGTATGTGTGCATCCTGAAGGTGGGAACTGGACAGCACAGCTCAGCATGCACTACAGTGGCATATATTCAATATTTGTGTTTTACATATACATCTACACACATGCTTACAAATGGACATATTAAATATATGCACAGATATATAGACACATTTATGTGTGTATTGATATTTATAAAAAATTTAAAAATCAGAAATCAAGTAAGACAACCACAATAAGATATATTATATGGGATGGATATATTAAAGTCATAGGCTTTGGTCACTATAGTCCTACAGTTGTCCTTAGGGAAGATTTTTTAAATTTTAGGGAGAACATTTGGTTGTCACAAAGAATGGGGATGTTCTAAGCATCTGGAGTTTGAAATTAGAGATGTTAAGGTATTTTTCAGTGTAGACTTCCAAATATCCCAATGGATATTCATGCAGGTAAAAAAAAAAAACATGTTAGTAATTATATCAACCTGGAACTTAACCCATTTTATATGTAAACACAATGTTTTTGTTTTAGAGTTTCAACATTTAGTGATTTTTTTTTTTTTAATTTTAGGCCGCAACTATGTTGTGTCAGTCAGGATATAGTCAGGAAAAGAAGTCACATTATTTTTAAAGGAAAAATATAACATGGGAAATTGCTTAAACAGATGTTGGGAGGATGAACATCATGAAGTGAGCAGAGTTAATAACTTTAGGAAGCAGTGCTCACCAACAGGGGTGGGGAACAAAGGGAACAGGTTGGAGTTTTCAGAACTAACATCTTAGGAAGGCCTCTTTCTTGGTGACCCATATCTTCATTCCCAAATTATCTGAATCAATTTTTAAAATTTCTCTTTCTCTTTTTAAATACTAGCGTTTCATAAACTTTTACTATAGGACATGGAAGAGCTAAGAGGTACCACAGGAAGTCCAGAACACAGTCTTCCCTATCCTCACTGTGCTTCCTGTTACCATCATATGGCAGCAAACAGTTTCCTCTGGGCATTTGGAATCCATCCCTGCAGCCACCATAGTAACTTCTTATTTGCCTGTTGTTTTCATAGCACAAGGAACCCAAAGCAGCCAGGTACCAGTCTTGACTTAAAATTCAATAAAGCTACAACTGTTATCCCTGGTGGAACCATTCCTTTAACAATGACCCCAGAACCAGCAGAGTTCAAAGTGGTAGGCACTAGAAACAAAAACCAGGCAATGGATTTTTGGAATAATGATGAGAAGAACAGCATTCTATCACCAACCATTCCCGTCCCTCGTCCATACCTGTGTATTGTGGGAGAAATTGACTCAAAACATGTACAATATCCTATAAGAAAGAACTTCAGTATTTTGGTGTTTTATTTTGCAATTGATGCTAGAATTCCGTCTTCAGCAGGTTGCTCCATCATCCATCCATGGCAGCTGCATCTGGCTGGTAAGGTAAATGATAAAACTGGTAAATTCTATTTGCATTAGTTCATTGCCATGAAATGAGGCAATTACTTCTTTCTTTGGAAAGAAGTAATATTATGTAGAATATTATAACAATGAACAAGGTACAACAGAACTTTATAAATGGTTGTACTGTCAGAAACATTCTGGACATAGGAAGGAAAGCCATGTCTAAAGTATGGTGTCTATTCTATTGAAGACAAATATCTATCTTCTCCATGATGAAAGGAGAATCCAATATAATCAGTTGCTACCAGGTGTCTAGTCTCTCCTGGAAATGGTGCCCTACTAGAACACAATGGGTGATCTGTGATGTTGTCAGATACCAGTCTTACTGTTTACCTAAGCCCATGAGTTTGAGCCCATGCATAGTTTTTATCCTGACTCTATGGCTCCTTTGAGCAAGCAGGGTACTAGGCAGAGAAGAGGCTAATTCTACCAAGTGTGTCATCCAGAAAGCCTTCTCTGAATGGTAAGCATTCATATAGGACACAAGTATCCTTACACTTTGTGTCCATTCAGAGAGATGCCACTATAGATTTTTTGCACAGATCTCTTTGTCACTAATCTCTTGATCCTTTTCTTTCCAAGTTGCTGACCATTCAGCAAAATATGTCAGCAATTACTCGTGAATGAATGTGTATCTGCATCTCTGGTTAGCTCTCAAACCAGACAAATTTTGGGCTGGGGATATAGCTCAGTTGGTAGAGTGTTTGCCTTGCACAAGGCCCTGGGTTCAATTTCTAGCACCACAAAAAACAAACAAACAAACAAAAAACCAGACAAATTTTCAGTGATGGAAATTCCTTGCATTGAGAAAATTTCCTATCATCAGAGGCATTCCTCACTGGGAATTTTCAGCTTGTGCTAGTTTGTTGAGAACTGTCTGTAAACCAGTTAACTGGCCTAGCTAACTGGTCTGAAGAAATTCTTCAACTGTGAGGTTTAAGACGAAGAGACAATATAACAGGAGTAAGAATCAAAGGAATCTGAGCCATCTGCTAGAACAAATTGTGCTTTCTGGGCTGGCTCAAGCTTAGTCTCTTATATACCGCTTCCATTTGACAGGGATTGCTTGCTTTAAACTAAAAATGTTTGCATGGTAGCTCTTCTAAATCACGTTTGCTAGAAGTTCCAAAAGTGTCCCTATTTGCCACAGATACTTCAAGTTTCACTGGATATTTCTTTGTCAAAGATTCTTACTACAGATTCTTCTTTTTCCTCTTGTTCCTTAAAAAAAAAAAAAAAAAAAGCCAGCCTTATGGGTTACTGGGTAAATAGCTCAGAGCAACACACTCAAATGTGGTATGTATTGCTTCCAAAATCCAAAGAAGTCCCACAGTATTGTGTCTCTATTTTTAGTGGTAGGTGGTGTGCATTTGTCTATTTTTACCAGAGACTAGGTAAAATGTAGGGAAAAGAGTTTATTTTGACTCATGGTTCTGGAGGTGCAAGGTTAGGGACTGTACCTGGTGGCAGCCTTCTTACTGGCAGAGTCTAAAGTGGTCCAGGGCATCAAATGGCAAGAGACAGGGAACATGCATGTGTATGTACATTTGTCTCTTCTGGTCTCTCTCCCTCTTCTCATAATGACAACAGTAATTCAATTAAGGGAGATCCACCCTGATGACCTAATCTAATCCTAATCATTTCCCAATGCTCTACTTCTGAACAACATACTCAGATTGTTTCGACCCTCTTAATACCTCACAATGGGGATCAAATTTCAACATGTGTGTGGATCCTTGGGAGACCCTCAAGCCAGTTCCAAACTGTAGCAGTGGTGCAAGATGCAGCAATTTGTCTTTTACCTTGGAGGGGACATACTGACAGATTCCAGATCACTGAAACTTCAGACATTTCACTGAGGTAGTGAATTTTCTTGGGGTTTATAGCCTACACTCTGGCTCATATGTGGCTTATTAAGGCATCTAAAGTATCTACATTGGGTCCAATCAGTTTGATGTCTTTAATATAGAGAGCAAAATCTCTTCAGGCACGATTATGGCAGAGAGTGAAAGAGTTTACAGCCTATAGACAAGTCTGTAAAGGTGTACTATAGGTCTTCTCATATAAAAGTGAAACAACTACTGGTTCAAATTGAAATAGATGAAAAGGATATTTTCCATACCAGTAGACACATACCAGGTAACTAGGGCTGTGTTGATTTGGTGCAGTAAAATAGCAGCAGTTGCAATAGGTACTACTATCTGATTGTTATGGTTTGTATGGGAGGTGTCCCCCAAAAGCTCATGTGTGAAATAAAGAAAGAAGGTTCAGAGAAGAAATGATTGGTTTGTGACAGCATTAACCCAATCAGTGAATTACTCCCCTGATGGGATTAATTGAGTGGTAACTAGAGGCAAGTGGGGTGTGACTGGAGGAGGTGGGGTATCTGGGGTGTGGCTTTGGGATATATGTTTGTATTTGGCAAGTGGAGATCTCTCTCTCTGCTTCCCTCTGCCACACTCTTCTGCCACGATGTTTAACCTCACCTCAAGCTGGGAGGAATGAAGTGTACTGTCTATGGACTGAGACCTCTGAAACCGTGAGCACCCAAGTGAACTTTTTCTCCCATAAAATTGTTCTGATCAGATCCTTTAGTCACAGGACGAAAAGGCTGACCAAAACACTGATTAAATTAACATAGGTCTTTTCATAGACCCATCTGCCTTCTATGCAAGCCAAACAGGTGAGTTAAATGGGGATGTGATAGTATCACCACCCCTTCGTCTTCTACATCTTCTTTGGTGGTATTGATTTCTACATTCTCCAGGGATGCAGTTTTGCTTTTGGTTTTCTATTCTAATAGCAAGAGGAAATTCCAGAGGCTTCCATTTGGCCCATCTTACCACAATAACCTTCCTCTGTAGGTCAAGGAAGTGACGTGGGGGTTCTGCTAATTATTGAGTATCCCTACTTTATATATTCAAGAACTGAGAAAATATGTAACTAGGGCTGGGGATATAGCTCAGGTGGTAGAGTGCTTACCTTGCGTGCACAAGACCGTGGGTTCCATCCCTAGCCCCCCACACATAAAAAGTGATTAAAGTTTGGGTCTGCAGAACTACTGAAGCCACAGTGAGTTATTCTTGGGTGAAAACTCCATTCATCACCTGACTACCATAAATCCCCACTTTGATTGGTGGGCCTGGTAGTATTTTGGATTCTCAGAAATTAGCATAAATTCAGAAATAATGTCTGGTAATCCCTGAAATGTCCGGGTATTTCATTTCCTTTGTTTTAGTGGTAGGCCACACTAAGAAATGATATCAGATTCCTTTGGGGAAGGCTTGGATGAGCATTTGTAATATATTCTTATGGCAATGCTTCAGAGTCCTGCTGAAAGGGACCAACTTCCCTTTCAGTCAAGGGCTTTGGTGTTCGTAAACTGGCTTAGGTATGGGAACTGGATGAGAAGGATGACTTCATTTTCATGACTCAAGTCAGGTTTCAGGTGACAAACCTAGAGTTTTGCCTATTATGAAGACCAAGGAATATCAGAAATCTGTCCATCTATTTCATTCCTACGGCCTTGGTGGTCTACCACTTTGTCTCTGATGCCCATGATAGTAAATGTGTCCACCTTGTCTGTCACATAAGTGCTGGCTTTGGCTTTTGCCATCAAAGGATCCCATTATTATGGAAATCAGGGAGCCATCTCAGTGGAAACAACCCCATCATCATAGCCAGCTGCTAGAGATTTTCTGGTGTTTCTTTCCCTCGATAATGTATTTTACAATGCTTTGGTGTAAAGATAGTCATCTGGACCCTCTAAGGGCTCATTTAACCAACTAAACAAACCGTTAGTCACTTTTAATGCATGGACTAACACAGTAAATCCAGACTTGATGGTAGAGGCATCAATATCAATTATCTTCGCTCTATTCTTTGCTCTATATTTTGTTTGGAAGTTGACCAAGAATTGTTCAGCTTTTCACAGCATCACATCACCTATGTCAACATCAATCTCAATATTTGAGTTGCTAATACTACACATCAATATTGGTCTGCATTTGAAGTTCTCTCATTCGCAGTGCTTCTGCATATAGGTGCAAGCATCTTACTGCTTTATTTTGTCCTCCAAAAGAGTTGTCCTATATCCTTTGCCTGTTGAAATACATATTAATTATAACTTATTTTCCCTTTTTGTATAGTTAGGACATTATATTGATATTTATGAAATTAGAATAGGTAGATAATATTATCTATGAATTTCATTTCAGGATAATAAAGGGAGTGTTAAAAATATTAGTTACAAAAAGGGGACACAATAGTGGGCCACTTTATGCTTTGAATATAGCTCTTGCTTCTCTAAAACTGACATTACCCCGCCCCCCCCCTTCTCCTCCCTGATCCTCTTCCCTGATCTCCTTCCTAATCTCTCCTCCCTAATCTCTGGAAACCGAGAACACATGGAATGTAGGCTTTGAATCACCTCTTCAAAAACTCCCTGTTTCCCTTAATGGGCAGAATCACACCTATGGGACAGGAGTCCCCTGGGTTTCTTCTTTACTAGCAAAGCAATATTTTTTTTTTCTCAAAACCATGTCCTCATTAATGGATTGGCATTGGGAACAAGGACCACAACTTTTCAGTAACAGGGATAATGGATCTGATAAGGTTGACAACAGTCTCAAGATTTTAGGCATATGCATGCTTATGATGAGCCAAGGCAGGTCCTGAGTATATCCTCCAAATTAAATGATTTCTTTGGAAATATGGCTATATTTAATCAGAAAATTCAGTGTCCTGTTCAGTTTACTCACGAAGCCATGCAAAGTGATACTAGTAAATAGGTACACTAAGAACACCAGTAAGGAATTGCCTCATAGGTGCAACAAAAACATCTATGCTTGCAAAGGAGTCATGGAGATTTTTTTTTTTTTTTGTGTGTGTGTGTGTGTGGGGGTACTCTCTGTATCACTGGTGACAGAAGTGGTGGAAGCCAGTATGTTGCTTCCTCACTTGCCCTTGTCTGCATAATTGTATAACAATCTATAGGATGAATAAGAGGAACTTTGGGATTTAGCTGCTTCATCCACAAGTGGTTGGATAGTAAATGCAACTAAGCAAATGCTGTCACTTCCTTCTCTCCTTTCTCATGTGAAAATCTTTGGGAAGGCACTGAAAGTAGGGAGGAAGAACCACAGTTGGTTTGTGAATGAACAGGAGAGGTAGGTTTTTGATCTTGATCCAGGAACTCTGTAGCTCTGCTTTGCTGTTCAATGCTGCCCTGCAGGTTTGCTTTAAGGCCTGCCAGGGGCATCTGTGGCTCTCTGGGAGCATTCCCTCTAGCCTACTTAACTCTTCCTCCTCCACATCTCAACTCCTGTTCTTTTCTTAGGGAAGCCTTCCCCCACCCACCAGTCTGGCCTGATTCCTTACCATGGTTTCCTTCTTAAACACCTTCCACCCCCACCCCACTGTGATCTCTTATCTCAGTTTGTAATCTCATTCATTAACACTTTTATCTGGTTTATGTCAGCATTCTCGAGGGTAACTATCTTACCTATTTATGCTCTTTTTCTCTCTGTGCCTTGCCAGTGCCTAGTACAAGTACATAGCTGTTGAATGAGAGTTTGCCCCGAATTCCATAAGTATCAACACTTACTATGATTATGAATATTGCCATTGCATTTGTATACCATGCTGACTGGCAACTGTCTTTTCTCTGTTGAAGACCACAATAACTTTGGATTTCATAGAAACCAATCAGAAAATACTAAAAAAATCCCAGCAAGGTGGTAATTTAAGACTACTTTGCTTCTGCAGTAACTCAGCACCATCTATACCCCTGAACACTCAAACTCAGGGTGTTAGAACTTGAGGATGGTATGTATTTTGCTGGAAGGTGGCTGGAGATTAAGGTGAATGGAAGGGTCAGAGCCCCTGGTTTTCCCCCCTCACCCCCACCAAGTGTTTGAGGAGCAAACATTTGTAAGGCTTCCCTAAAGAATCACAGTGTGTCCAGGACCCCCCTGCACTAAACAAAGAGTATCAAAACTGTGGGCTCTGACTGAGGTGGGATAACTGGGAGTGTTGGAGCAATCTGATTCTGGTTAGGGGAAGAGGGTTAGGTAAGGGGGTGTGACGCAGTCTCCCAGGTTACAGTAGGTGGCGTGTGCCCCCATCGGGGTACATCCGCACGGATTTGCCCATGAGGGTGTGTGTATGAGAGAGAGAGAGACTAGCAAGGAAGGACCCGGGTGGCCTGGCCGGAGTCCGGCTTGCCGGGATCAGTGTGCAGGTGCGGAAAGCAGGCTGCAGTCGGGTCCCGTGGCAGCGCGCCGGGGGCCGCCGGCTGCGAGGCGCGGCTGCGGGCGGCAGGAGGCAGCGTCGGCCCAGGCGGCGCGGCCGCGAGCTAGCGAGCCAGCGCGCGGTGATGTCAGTGGCGGCCCGGCTGGCAGCAGCCAGCACTTCCTGTATAAAGGCGGGCGGGCTCGGCTGCAAACCCCACTAGCCAGTGTCAGCCTCTCGGCGGGAGGAGGAGGGAGGAGGCAGAGGAGGAGCAGGGGGAGGGCTGTCAAATTCGGGAGCCAGATTCTTCTCCCTTCCCCTGGCAATCTCTTCCGCTTCCCCGGCTCCTGGCGTGACATCTGCAGACCGGGGACCTGTATGTGTGTGTTCGAGAAGGAGCGGAAGAATGGCAGTGCTCAAACTCACCGATCAGGTAGGGGGCGGCGGCGCTGGCGGGCGGGACGCGCGGGCGCGGGGCGGTGCGGAGCCCCGCGGGGGGATGGGGGCGCGGCACAGAGCGCGCCCGCGAGCTGTTTACTCGCGGCGCGGGGAGGAGTGTGTGCGGCCGCTGGGCGCCTCCGAGAGCCGGCGGCTGTGGCTCTCCCCGCTGCGCGGTCCCGCCCAGGCCATCGCAGCAGTGCGTTGGGCTCTGGTGCCTTGATGTGCCGGGGGCTGGGGAAGGGTCTGCCAGCCCCTGGCGCAGCCGGAGCACTGGTGCGCCGGTGTGCATGCGGGTGTGCGTTGTACACGGGTCATCACTACGCAGGGGGAGGGGAGGCTGGAATGCTTCTCCAGCTCCTACAGTGCTGCGCAGCTTGGGCTTAGCCGGCCCGTGGCTGCCCAGGGGCTGCTCTTTCACGCTGGTGGAAGGAGGACAGTGAACGCTGAAGGAGAAAGGATCGCAGCCTGGGACCCCTCCTCAAGCCAAGCAGGAGACCGGCACAGACTGCCGTTCTCAAGTGGTTGGGTTGTCTTTATCCGTTTGATTTGACATCCTGACTTCCTCTTTAGTTGCCCCGAGGCTGTATGTGCGTAGTGCGGGATGGGGACACTTGGAGATGCGCTCTGGGCTCTGGCTGGTGTCTGAGTGATAGGTGAAGATGGGTCTGAGGCTTCAGTTCCAGGCAGTGGGTTTATGCCTATGTCCATCAGCTTTGTTGCTTTCCTTGCTGAGACACCACACGGGGCAGCTCTGGAGTCCTGGCTAAGAGATGTGGAATTATTTCCTGAATCCAATTGACAGTTCTTGCTGCAGATCTATGGGATGACACCACCTCTCCCTCCCTTTGCGGACTCTGCTGCTCTTAGGATACAGAACTCACAATCGCCCAACCAAGTTACACGACAAAACTCTTTGCATCTCTTCTCACAAAAAAAGGAAACAGCTTCCTCCTCCCTGCCCATCCCCTCCCATTTATTTGTGGATAGTGAAATGAACATTGTTTTGGGGGCCCTAGTGAGAGGAGATGCAGTCTTGACTTTGATGCATGGGGTCAAATGTGCCTGCCCTTATATTAAACATCTCAAACTTCTGGAGTGGGTTGCATCTGGTTCCTCTTTTTTTTTTTCTGGTTAGGATCCATCTAGTATCCTGCAACTTAAATGCAATTGATTGAAGAAATATTTGCAACGATGCTCTTTCCTGTAGAATAAAAGTTTCTGGTTTGTTTTCCCTAAGTATTCACAGGTTCCTTCACCCCTTGGAAAAGGTACATAGGTCTATCTTTTTTTGGGAGGATGCATAAATCATTTAGTTAAAACTCATGCTATCATAAAATTTTAGAAGAAAGAACAGCAGAATTGTGATGAATATACTTATTCTTATTGGTTTCTGAGCATTTAAAAGTTTTTGTAAGTTGATATTTGGATTCGTCTACCTTTTGTTCCCATGCTTTGACAACTGTTGGACATTTGCTTTTTTTTTTTTTTAATCTTACCGTTTTAGTGTGTACTTTGCTGGTATACATTACTATCCTTGCTGTTAATTCTTAAATCTGCAAAGTACAAAAAAATGGTCCTAATAAGCATTATTATCACACATGAAAGAATTTCACATAGACTTTTAGAGTTGTAAGGATGGTAAAGCTGATCTCATCAGAATCTCTCACTTTCTAAATGAAGAAGCAGATCTGCAGAAGGGAAGCAGTTCTTCCCCAAGGACCATAGCCATTTACCTGTAGATCTGGAACCAACTCCTATCTCCTGTCTTCCAGCCTCCTGTGCTTTCTGCTAAAGTTTGTAAAAATTACCGGATGTGTTGAAAGGGTTACAAGAAGCCACTCTTTCTTAAATCAAGATATCAAGACCAACTCTAGTGCAAAGTGTATTACAAAAATAAATAAATAAATGAAGAAAGAAAGAAAGAAAGAAAATACTACTGGTCTTAGAAAGAAAGGAAGTTATTCTACAGGGCTTATCAGTAGGGTTTTCAAAGATGTTGTCTTATGTTTCTAAATCATCTCCTTCCTTCCCCCAGTAAACTAGAATTGCTTTGGAGAGAAAGAAAGAGATGCACAAATTTTATTTGTGCAAATCTGAGGGGTTCTAAGATTCAAGAACATCTGATAATTGCCAGTCTGTCTTGGGACAAGCCTTTAGGAGACTGTGTGGAGGTGGTCTAGGCAGGGTGGTGTGGGGTGGTGAGCAATGGTGGTTTCTGTTTCTTTAGGCCAGATAGTGTGTTTTTCTTTCCTTATATAGTCTTACTTTTTCTGTCTGAAATTCAGTTCTTAGAAGTTGGTTCTTATAGTTTGAGCTCTTTCTAGAAGAGTTCTGCTCTATCACTGTGGGGAGGTGCTGTACCTGTTTGGAATCCCTGACTTAGAATTTGTAGGAGAGGGCCTGCTCTCCACTTAATGATTGTAAGACAACCATTTCTTCATTCCTCCCCCATTTGTAAAATTTGTGAGGTGAATCTATCTTTATGTGCCATTCTGGAGATTAAATCCAGGGCCTTGTGGATAGTAGGCAAGTGCTCCACCACTGAGCTATATCCCTATTCCTGAATCTTGATTCTTGCCACAGCTTTTGAATTTTTCTTTTGAGAATACAGTCTTGCTGTTAATAACCTGAGTGTCAAGTTGTCTTAGTTTGTCTTTTTTTTATTATTAATTTTTTTACAGTACTAGGGATAGAACCCAGGGGTTCTTTACCACTGAGGTATATCCCTAGTTCTTTGTTATTGTGAGACAGGGTCTCCCTAAGTTGCTGAGGCTGGCCTCCAACTTGTGATCGTCTTGCCTCAGTCTCCTGAGTCTCTGGGTATACAGGTATGTAGTCAATCCTGCAGTGATATCTCAGTCATGCCAGAGAAGGAGCATGCCTTTTTCTAACTGTTTTGGAAAGTAAAAAGTAAGTGGGAAGGGAGAGGCCATTGTGGTTTTTAGTCTTTTTTTTTTTTTTTTTAAACGATGAAAAGGAACTGGAAGCTATTGCTACAAACAAACTTGTCATTTTGCACTTCTGCATTTGTAACTGTGCCTCTTCTGTTTTCTTCTTTATAGGACATATACCATTTTTCTTGCACAGTGTTAAGGAGATCAACCATCCTAGTTCACCTAGTTTCTACCATTTTGTGCTAAAACTGGGAGATTTCCAGGCGGACTGGGAGAAATTGGTTACCCTATGCAGCATAGAACATTCTCAAACTATGTGATTAATATAATAGCATAATTATTTCCTCATTGGTGGGCATTAAGACATTTATTTATATCTTTGGAAAAGTGAGCTAGTTGTAAGTTTGAGACAGAAGGTTTTTATCACATACACATGTAATACAGTTTGGCTTAAGATAGCCCTGAAACTTTTTGCAAATTGATTTGATCATTGAACTTTTTTGGAGTGTTCCTTATGTCTTATAGTTAAGTCATTGCAGTGATTTAAATGTGTGGTCATAGCTTTAGCTGGGCTTCTTCTCCACATACCCCCCAATTTTTTTTCCAAAGTTATAAAATCAGGATGATAAGTTCTTTTGGACTTCTAAAATTTGCTAGTGGCAGCAGAACACTACCTGCATCTCTGTGAAGGCTGTCGGCAGACAAACTGCTTCAACTGCTTCGGCAGGTGGCTCTTTTGGAGCTTCCTGCCTGGAGGCCTTCTGGTTTGGTGTCCCCTTGCCAAGTCCTAGCTCACCCTTGACTCACTCACCTCTTTGCCAAAGGCTGTGGCTGGCAGCTGTGGAAGCGGGAAAAGACTAAAAATCCTGTAACTCTGAAAGCAGGATTTCCACTCCATATAGTGTGGGGCTCTGGGACATGCTGTGTATTATACTGGGCTGCCCTTGTCCTTCCATTGGTCCCTAGAGCATGGTTGTAAAGCAGGCACTATGCTGCAATCCAGCCTTCACAGAAGAAGCGAAAGAAAGGCTTTACTTTTTGGATCCTTGTTTAGTTGTTCTGTGACCTAGGCACATGGTTTGGGGAACTTAAGGCTGGTATTTCATGGCCTCCGCCTAATAGTGGCCTACATTTATTGTGCCCTTATTGTATGTTGGGCCCTTGCTGTGAATCATCTCTTTCCTCATAGTCACCCTAGGAAGTAGGTGGTGCTGTGATTCTTATTTTATAGATGCGAAAACAAGAGTAGGGAGGCTAATTGACTGGTTCAAGGTCACACGCCCAGTAAGTGATTGAGCACAGTGTCCTGGCAGTCTGATAGCACAGGTGCGGCTTTGACCACAAGGCTATACTTTTCATAGTTGAAGGGGCAGTGCAGACATAGGGTAATGGACACCCACTCTTATTTACAGGCAAGACATTGGATAAGCTGCATTCTCGGTATTCCTCCTACCTCTTAGGGTCAGACCCATTTCTGTTAGAATAAGGAGCTACTCTGAGGCCTCTGCTCTTGTTTGCTGTGTGTATGGGTTATGCCTGGCTTTTGTCATTAAGCCTTGCCACCTCCCTACTCTGATGAATGGTGTGTTGGTAGCTTGGTGATTTTTTTTCTTGCTTATATTTTATATAACACACAAAGTGTAATCATCATAGGAGATCAGAAAGCTAGATAAGTATAAAGACAACTCATTGAAGCTATCCAAAGTCTTTATACTCAGAGATAACTACTTCTGACATTTTGATATATTTCCTTCTAGTTTTCTGTTTAGGTATCCAGGTACAATTTTTAAACTTTCCTTGTGATAATATCAGTATTTTTCACTTGTGTACATAGCTGATATCTATGTTCTCTTGACCAGTGGCTTTTCTAAATAATCTCATGCTTCTCTTACACGCACCATTGGCTGCTCTAGCTTAAGTCTAGCATCAGCACACCAGGCCTAGCTAACCCTGGGTTGATTGAACCTATTAAAAAGAGAAGAGTTCAGCCTTTACTTCCTTTTTCTATAAATGGAGAGTGAACATAAACTCAGAAAATGTATAATCATTGTACCAGAAATAGAACTGAAACATACTTTAAAAAGATTTATATATTTTGATGATATAATGTAAATTCTTATAGACTAGAGTATAACATGAAATAAATTAAATAAGCAGGAGCTACAAATATCCAATAATCCTGTGGTTTTTTCAAACTTGTTTAAGCTATGCCACTCCCTTTTGTTTTTCCTAAAGAAAATCCCATATTAAAGCTAATATTTAAAAAAGATGGGCCAAAATTGTGGTCCTGAGGCCTTTTCAAAGCTTCTTGGGGTGTAGTATTATTTGAAAGTCCCTTTGAATGGGAAAACTACTGGTGACTGGCGCTGTATGTGTGTGTGTGTGTGTGTATGTGTGTGTGTGTGTGTGTTTTACACATCATGTATACAAACAGGAGCTATATAGATTTAGGATGACCATGGAATTTTTTAAATCTAAACGAGGACACTTTTGAAAATGCTAGGGGGTACTATAAAGCTGGGAATTGGACATGAACCAGGACCATCTAGGTCAACCTGGACATTTGGTCACATAGAGAGTCATACATTGACTCTTATGTTTGCTCATCTCCGGCTTGATGGTGACAGTGAACTAGTTTGACCAGCAGACTCGTCTTTCTCTCAGATCAGGTCTACTGGGTAGCAGGTATGACAAAGACTATTTCATTGCCTTATGCAAGGTCAGGATTAGAAAAAGGCTCCGTCTCACGCATAGGCTCTGATTAGTTGGTCACAGGGTTGCAGAAGCAATCTGGTAGAAGCGTTCTGGCTCTTGTAGTCAAGGATGGGGGACAGTGGGAAGATCATCAGCATTTGCTGAGGGCATAAGACAAAGGAGTCAGCGTAGGTCGGACATTAACCAACACTTGGCACGTGGGCTTCAGGTTCCTCTTTGTCAAATGAAGACCTTGAACTGGTTGCCCTGAGGGTGCTTCAGCTCTTCCCTCTCTCTGTGTGATTCAGGCCTTATCCTGGAGGCCTCTGTGATAGTCTTTCTTACAAATGGTTTATGAAGGGTATATTTGCAGGTAAGCCCTAATTTGGCTGTCCAGGTAACAAAGTCAAGCCGTCTACTTCAGGTTCCTGAAGAGGGTTGTAACCACATTCTACGATTTAGGAACTGATTCTTATTCTTCCCCCTATTTTAATCTATAGATAATCCAAGATCATCTATTTTATAGATTATTCTTTCATTACTCTGTTATTTACATCTTATTTGCCTCTGGCTATTTTCAGAAGTTGAAGAGAGCAGACACTTTTTTTCTTATCAGTGTTCATGTTTGTCAAAACATTGGTCAGCCAAAGAGGCTGAAGTTCATGAATCTAGTGTTAAATTATGGTATTTGTAACTTTTAGGGATTGTTTCATTTGCCTCCTCTGTCGAAAAATTGTCTAGTATTCTATTAATTAAATAAATAAGAAATGTATGACCTCCTTTTGGGCTGCTTCAGGCTTTATCAAGCCAATGTTTGCTTGTATTTCTTGGCTTTCCCATGCCTGGAGTTTGCCTCACTCTTGCCCCAGTGAGTTTTAACCAACTCACTGTAACCCTCTAGGGTATCTTTAATACCAGAAGAACATATTGCTCCAAGGAAGCTTCTAGAGCTCTAGTAATATTAGAGAGATTTGTAGAAACATCTGTTTGTGGCCCAGACACGGAAATTTAATCATGGTTCTAACCTGTCTTTAAACTTTTTAATATTAATTTGATTTTGTTTTGCTTTGGTTCATTTAAATGAATAACACTAGACTGGGAATTAGAAGACTTTTATTCCACTTATGAGGTTGTTATAACGATCCTATGACTTTGAGCAAGTCCTAGCCTTAGTTTCTTTGTGCATAAAAAGAGGGTGGAAGGTAGAGAATCCATTCAATTCTTTGAAGCTTTATCTAACATTCTCAGTTCCCACAGACCTCACGTTCAATCTTTTCTCAACTTGTAGAATTTGACTTGAAAAAGTCACTGCCTTCCGTGAACTTCTGATCTCCCTCCATGGCAGCATTACAGTTTCCCGGGTCTGATAAATACATCCTGACTTTTATGTAAGAGTCAGGGGTCCTTGCCCCAAGAATGGCATCTTCTGGGATCTCTAGGATCCTAGCCTGGATGTGGGGACATAACACTCCCGTGGTTGTTCCCAGCGTAGTCCTTTGGGAATTTTCTTGAACTTCTTGCAGGGCAAGAGGCACAGTCCTCGCAGACCTCCCTGCTGTGTCTCATGAGCTGTGGTGAGCTGGGGCCCACTTTAGCCATCCACAAATGCCGTGGGTTCTTCCAGGCAAGATGCTGCTCCATGGAGCTCCATGGTAACCACTGGGTCTTACAAGTCTGTTTCTCAGCTGTTGATGTTGGGTACAGTTGACAGGGGAATTACAGACTTCCTCAAGGAGGGAAGGAAATTTCTATGTGCAATCACCAGGCTCTAATGTGTAGATATGGTCTGGTTTCTGTGGAGGAGGCTTGTTTTGGTGCCTAAAACAGCTGAACAGGAAGAGAAAGTTTGGAAAGTAAGCAGAGGAAAAGGGTAAGGATAGAACACGAGGCAGAAATTCAGGTTACCTGGGACAACCAGTAAGAGTTAAACAATGGCCCAAAGGGGCTGATACCTGTACTCAAGGGATGAGCAGGATGGTTTACTGAGCTTGCATTTGGGAAAGAAGATATTAAAATTCATATTTCTTTTAAAGTCATTCCTGTAAGCTTTTATTTTTAATGTATTTTTAGTCCATGTTATAGGCTAGTACCATATAGTCTTTTTGGCTCTACTTTTTACTTTTTGCCAGCTGACCAAACCACCATCTGGATTATTATGGCAGCCACCTGACTGGTCTGGCCTCATCGGATCCCAGCCCCTACACTCTATTCTCAGCACAGCTGGAAGAGTGATGGGACTCCGATCATGTCACCCCTCTGCTCAAAACCCTCCAGTCTCACGCAGTAAAGGCTAAGGTTGTTGTATGACCTCTTAACCCCTCTACCTGCAGTCCTCTCTACCTGCCCCTACCTCCTGGCTTCTCAGCTCCAGCCACTGTGGCCTGAACATGTCAGGTGCCTCCTGCTTCAGAACCCTTGCAGTTCCCTTGTCCTGAGAAGCTCTTCTCCAGATATGTGCATGACTCCCTCCCTTCCTTCAGGTCTCCTCTCAGATATTCACAGTGAGGCTCTCCCTGACCACTCTAGTTAAAATGACCACCCCCTATTTCCTGTCTGTCTTTATTTTTCTTCATACTAACTATATCACATATTTACCCATGACCACCTTCCTTTTAAATAAGATCTTATGTATAGGAGAGAGAGATAAATAATAGGGCAAAACAAAAAAATTTTGGGGGGGCTTGGGTTAGTTCATTCACTACTGTGTCTTTAGCACTTAGAACAGTGCAAGGCACATAATAAATGCTCAAATAGTTAAATGAATGAAATAAATATGTAAGTATATATACACTAATGTCCATATATATGAATATTGGATTTTCATTCAAACAAAATTAAAAATAATTGTTTTCCTATTAAAAGACAAGAGATCATATATTATCTTTTCTGATTATATTTCTCCACTTTTTAAACTGAGCTTTTAAACTGGTTAGTGATGTAGTTGATTCTGAGTAAATTCCATTTTTTTCCCCCTCAAGGGAAGTATCAGGGTAACACTAGGGGAAGGGAAATGTTGACCCTAAATATTATGGAAAGGGGCACACATATTCATGCAAAGGAGATCCCCTGTGTTTTCAATCAAGCAAAGAATGTTTAAGAAGCATTGTCTATCTAACAATGACTTTGCTGGGGCTCTCTACTCTCCTTCTTCCTACAAAAGACAAGAATAGGTCAGAACAGCTACAATAAAATAGTTAGAAACCACACATAGAGAATTGGAAATGAGGAGCTAAGACAGTAATTATTTTCTACGCAATTTAATCCTAACAACATTTCTGTGAGAGAGAGCTGACCATCATTTCATTTTATAAACGAGGAAAATGAGAACTGAGAGTTTCACTGTTTTTTTTTCCAGTCCTGGGGGTTGAACCCAGAACCTCATGTATCTCAGACAAGCACCCTATCACTGAGGTACACACTCCCTCCCAGCTCTTTTAAAAAAATATATTTTGAGACAGGGTGTTGCTGAGGTTGGCCTCCAATTTGTAATCCTTCTGCCTCAACCTCCGAATGAGCTGGGATCACAGTGGGGTGCCACCACACCCAGTGAGATTAAGTAATTTGTTTAGGTTCTATGATGCTGGGAGTCACACCTAGGCAAAGTTTGACTCCAAGGTGCACATCCTTAACCCTTATACTCTTGGTTTCCTGAAGAAGGTGTGGTAACACAAGAGGCCCTTTTTCTCTTGGAGTTCATGATTTAGTTAGAGAAATGATATTAAATGCCTTATTCATGGAAGACCCTCAAATGTTTATGGAATACAGGTGACATACGAAACAACTATTAAACCAGGTGTCCTGTAGTTGTAAACTATATTTGGGGTACTAATTAGGAACTATAGGAGTCCAGAGATGAGCAGAAACATTAAGAAAGACTTCAGGGAGCTAGAGGGAGTTCAACTAATATTTGAGGAAGGGAATGATTTAGGCAGCAGTTGGGGGTGAGTGACATACTATGTACCTGTCAGGTAACCTATGAACTGAATTTACTGAGGCATAGGGTTCTGGTTAGGTAGAAAGAAGTGGGAAGCAAAGAAATATCTAATATCCAAAGAGGAGGGCTGGGGATATACTCAGAGTAGAGTACTTGCCTAGCATGTGTGAAGCCCTGGGTTTAATCCCCAGTACTGCAAAACAAACAAGAAACCCAAAGTGGATAGGAGAGGGTTTATACATTAATAGATCTTTCTTATAAGGTTTTCTGATAGGTACTGTGTCTTCTTCTGGAAACTTGAATTAATGAGGTTTGTGCATGATTTTTTAAAAAATATTTTTTAGTTGTAGATGGACACAGTACTTTTATTTATTTATTTTTATGTAATGCTGAGGATTGAACCTAGTGCCTCATATGTGCTAGGCAAGTGCTCTACCATTGAGCTACAACTCCAGCCCATTGTGTAAGATCTTTTATAAATTAACTTGTATCTACCTTGTTCCAAATAATATTGAAACATAAGGTAAGGTGAGACTTTTTGGGTCCTTCTGTTTCCGTGATACCCCAACTTAAATAGATTGTTTCGTGAATTACTTGTCGTGGTAGCATTTCATGGACAAACTTGTACCCTGGAATAGCAAGGACTTATTAAAAGAGCTTGGGTGGTTTCTGTTGTATAGGACATTGATGGGATATGTAGTAGGTCTGGAGATAGGTTGTTTTTAACCTTATAATTTTTTTAAAAAATAAAAAAATTACCTTGCAATATCTAGATAATGGGAAATCAACAGGAAGAAAATGTCTTCGTTTTTTAAAAAGATAAAATCAGTTGCAAGAAATAAAAAGATGAAAGAGAAGGGAAATATAAATACATAGATTAAAAGATAATTTAAAAGCTGATTGTCGTGAGTAGGTTCGGATTCTGATTTAAACAAACTTAAAAAACATACTTCTATGAAAAAAAACTGGGGAAATTGAATATCTATTAGACATTTAATGATTAAAATGTGAATATGATGATGTGGTGGTTCCATGTTGAAAAAAAAAATAAAAGAAGACAGGCCACTAGCACACTCCTGTAATCCCAGCAGTTCAGGAGGCTGAGACAGGAGGATCGTGAGTTAAAAGACAGCAACAGCGAGGTGCTAAGCAAGTCAGTGAGACCATCTCTAAATAAAATACAAAAAAGGGCTGGGGATGTGGCTCTGTGGTTGAGTATCCCTGAGTTCAATCCCTGGTACCCCCCGCCCCCACCCGCGCACACACAAAAAAGACCCCTTATAAAACAAGAAACACACACAAGAACAACTTCAGCAGTCTGATTAAGTCATTGACCATTCCTTCTGGAAGCAATTTCTCTTTCTTTTTACTTCTTCCTGTTTCTTTTTAGCTCCTCCAAAGCCCTTCATTCTCATTTTATAGGATGTCTTTAGTAAAGTTATTAGAGTCCTTTTTGGTTGTTGAAAAAAGCAAATGATTCTGCTAGTTTTGCTGTCTAAAGTAATATGCTTCTGAGCTGGTTGTGAGGTCCGCGTTGATTGACTTAGCGTCAGTCCTTTGTAATTCCAGCCAGATATTGAGCATCTGTCTTGAAATCCTAGCTTGTGTGCTTTTAGAAAGACCTAGTCTTGGCTTGTTCTTTTAAAGTATTCCAGTGTAAGATACTTGGATTAATTTAGGTATTAGAGTTGACCCACCATTTTGTTACCATGGCTTTTTCACTATGTTTTATAATTTTAAAGGGCAGTGAAAAGTTACAAAGTCTCAATTCAGTAACCCAGCTGCCATGCCTTAGTACTCAGGAAGTGGGTATTTGTTGTTGCCTTCAATGGTTTCAGTGTGGCTTTAGGGCAGGCTGAAATACCTTTATTTCTACATGTGAAATTCTTCCACAGCCTTCTTAACAGAGCCCAGATTTTAAGAATACTGTAGACCATAAGCTTAAGAAACGGCCAACTGCCACTTGAGTAAATGATACTGTCATGAGTAATTTAGAAAGCACATGACTAAGATACTTGGAGTCTCCTGTAATTATGTCTTAGGGCCTGTGAGGTGAGTGTAAGGTTTCCTTGTTAGTGTTGCCTTCCTTAGTAGAGGGGAAGAAACAACCTTCTAAGGAGCTCTGATTTTTAGCAAAGGGTCTTATATCAAGGTTCCAGGGTATTGTACTTTGGTACATATGCTGTTAAAAACACCATGGCATCTTATTTGAATAGTTTTAAAAAATATTAGTTGAGAGTGATATAGCTGAGAGAATACTAAAGTTGATGTCCTCACTAGTTGTATCTGGCTTTCTGTGACCCAACTTTCCTCAGCTGTAAAATAGGTTTAATAACATTTGCTTCATGGGGGAAGTTGTGACAATCAGGGGAGATTTGTACATCAAGTGGCCATTTGTTGGTTCTCGAATGATCACTGAATTGGGCTGGCTCCTTGGGTGTCAAATCAGAGAAGACCAGTTCTTTAGGCCAATTTCAGCTCTAGAAGAATATGATTTTAGCTTTTTTTTTTTTGCTTTAAATTTTATTTTTGCTTTATCTAACTTAAATAATATGGGTAGAAAGAGTTTGAATTGGGTCCTACAATTTCAGAGAGTGCTTTTCTTTTATTTTGGTATTATCATGTCAATTGATTTAGTTTATTTGACAGAAGAATCTTATATTTAGATAGATGTAGTAGGATAAATGTGTGTCAAAATGATTTGGAGGAGTGTGTAGTCATTCTTAATTTAAGTTTTCAAAAAGAACTCTGAAAACTACAAGAATGCCACTTCCTCTTCACAAAAGCATAACTGTTTTCTTTTTTTGAGGAAGTGTATAAAAGCAAAATAGTTTGATAGAACAGTCTTCATAAAGTCATCGTGAAAGGAGTTATCATGGCAGAATGTCTAAAAAGCATTGCAAAATTTCATGTCTTGAGTGAATACGTAATAGGTATAAAATCATAAATGTTTCTGGGAAGAAACTGATTAAAAAAGTCAGATGAAGTACATATTGTAAAATGTCATTTTAATTTGGGATTTTTTTTCTTTTAGAACTACCGGATGTTATTTAATGAGGGTGTGTGTGTGTGTGTGTGTGTGTGTGTGTGTGTGTGTGTGGTGTGTAGTTTAGCTCTAAAAACATATTTCAGCTTCTCAGTGGAAGTATAGAGCAAAATAAAAAGGTTGTAGGAAAATGATAATGAGAATTGGTACCAAAAAAAAAAAAAAGTGAAATGATGGAAGAAAAACTTTTTTTTTTTTTTTCTTAATAGGAGGAAGGAATTAGGGATGGGAAGGAGGTTGACTGTGTTAGTTTTTGAGGTGGGTATTAGACATGCTCTTGAACTTTAAGTTGGATTGGTTATCACCTGGTGTATTTTGCTCTTTGCAATAATTGGCATTGATCACTGCTCTTCAGCCACAATTACATTCATTTCTAGGTGTTGTAGGATTGCAAAGTGGAGATTGTTACTTACACTGCAAACAAAAAATGACCACAGCTGTGCAGCTCAGAAGGCTGAAGAGACCAGGCCGATGGGTCTGTGACCCAGTAGAGGGTCCTTCCACTAATATATCAAGAACCTTCAGTATGGGTATTGTGATCAGCAGAAGAGAGATCATTGTACACAGGGTAAAGGAAGGCATTGGGGCTGCTATGACTATAATCTGTGACGTTCCTGTGACAGTTCTAGTTTTAAGTTCCCCACCTTCTGTTCTGATCTATTGAACTCAAAAGGACATTTTTGTTTTCATTACTACCTTACTTTTCAATCAGTCTTCCAAGGACAGAATAGTAATTCTCTTAGATTTGTTCTGCTCTGAATTGGCTGTTAGACCCTGCCCGTCATTACACCTCTCTGGGCCTCAGTTTCCCCTAAGAAATGAGGCTGTTGTTTTAGATTATTTTGTGGCTGCTGTGGTCTTCTATACCTCTAATCCAGGTTTCGGCAGACTATTGTCTGCGGGCCAAATTTGCCTCGCCACCTGCTTTTAAATGGCCCATGAGCTAAGAATGATTTTTGCATTATTAAATGGTTGAAAGGGATCAAGAGAAAAATATTTTGTGACACACAAAAATTTAATATATGCAAATTTCAGTGTCCATAAATAAAGTTGTATTGGAACATGTCCTCCCTGGTTTGTTAACATATCATCTGTGCCACTTTTAGGCTGCCGCAGTAGAGCTGGGTAGTTGTGACAGAGATTGAAGGGCTGGCAAAACTGAAAATATTTACTATCTGACCCTTTACAGAAAAAGCTTGCCAATCCTTGCTCAAACCCCCAAGTAGACTTGGGATCATGCTTTTCAGAAATTGAGTGCTATACTCTTAGAGTCTTAGTGTTACCTGGGCTGTACTTTGATCTACATTTAATTAGATTAAGATGGGAATTCTTGTTGCTCTTTTCTCCAGGAGAAAGTAGAAGCTTAGTTAGCTTTCTTGGTATGCTTTCAATTAAAAAAAAAATTCTCTTTAAAACAATAGTTTGTTTGTACTCAGACTTCTCCCTCTAGGAACACTGTAGAGAAAGAGCCATATGTTTATATTTTAAATTACTTGCCTTTTAAACTGGTTTTTAGATTCCACATGTGGACCCTGAAACAGTTAACATGTACTTTTGATGCACTCAAAGGGCTTAGATGGGGAGGAGCTTGACTTCTTATATTTGAGAGTGAAACAGAAATCTTAGTGTTTTTTATTTACATTATGTGCTAAATGTTGAGTTTTTTTTTTTGGATAGACTCTTGATTAACATGGAGCTGGAAATGACTTCAGTTTTACAGAAAGATAGTTGTATTTTCAAAATGTTTGTTTAAAGTTAACTATAAAAGGAAGTTAGAAATTAAATAATATGAATGCTGTCTATTTATCTGATATTTCCCTTTATTCTAGAAAGTTCTCTCAGGTGCTAAGTCTGGTGGTTTCTGTGGGAGTTATAAGTGTGTGCATGCATGTGTATGTGAGCACACATGTGTGTGGTTTCTAGTGTTCATTTCATTACAATTATAATGAGAATCTGCCTCCTGCTCCTGCACTTCTAGTCAGTTGAGTTATTATGAAACCCCTCCCAGGCCTGGAGTTCTGTTTGATCTTGGAAGAAGATGGGCACTTTGAACTGATTAGTTGGGGGCAGAAGGGAGGTCAATCAACACATGTTACCATTCATCTAAAAGTTACTTCATTTTTTTTTTCTCTCTTCTGATTCATGAGAAAGGAAGAATTCGGACTAAAGATAGTTGTTTATGAAGAAGATTTGTAAGGAAACTAATGTAGCGTTAAGCTTTGGAAAGTATTGCCAGTCACTTGGAACCTAAGCTCTCTGGAGACATATGCCATTTTCTGAACATTACAAATTATCTGGGGGGAGACAGGAGGTGAACACTGGGATTCCCATTTCCCTATGAGGGAAAACTGAGGCAAGTGGTTGTTACTTAACTTGCAGATTCTTAGTGGAGGTAAGAGCTCTCGTTTTCTTTGGTTCAGTTCAGTCTGAGGTGTATTTCATTTGCCTGTCCTGTTCTTAAACAGCACTTATAATTTCACGTGTCATTTCTATGGTTATATTTAGGGTACAGTTTGAAACACTGTATAAACACCCTGGGATGGAACAGTGCAGACTATGCCTGGGTAATCATTATGTAGTTCCAGTACCATATCATGCATTATCCAGATTAGAATGTATCACTCACTCCTAAGTTGGTCTAGAAGAGGGAGCGCATTGTGTTCAGGGCCAAAAGGACATTGCCTCATTGCTCCCTTTTGGGTGAAGATCTTTGTGTTACACAGAAGGCTGGAACTTACTGATAATAGTCCCCAAACACTAAGGCTTTCTCACCGCCTTCCCCCCAAATACCTCCATAATGTGTTTTGTCTTCTCTTTTAGAATTTCATGAGAAGTATCTGGAATTGGCTCTCTGAAGGGAAGGTCTGTCAGAGGACTGTTTAGATGAATCTAAATGCAGATGTGTTTAATGAACACTTTCGCTTTCCTTCTTACATGCAAGGGGGCGAGTTTCTTCACTGAGCCTCTCACTTCTGGTTTTAGTCCATTTTTAGCCTCTTGACCAGTGTTTGACTTGAGGTCAGAGCTAAACCATTCATTTGCTCTTCACTCCTGGGGGGGGGGGAAATGTTTCCATCTCTACTTTTTACCATGCTGGACTTTGGTTAACCCAGTCTAGATTTATAGTAACTGTTGAATGAATGAATGATCTGTTGCCAGTTTGTGCAACTATTTTGCCTTTTCCATCATTCTTCCCAGTTTCTTATTTATTCTCCTGGGATCTTTACTATGAGACAGGAAGTAATTAATTTTTGTTGTTGTTTTTGTGTTAATTGCCCCAGTAAAAGGATTGGTGGTAGGAAATATTGCGATTTTTGTTGTTGTTGTTGTTTTAGGTGGAAATTTTTCTTGGTTAAAGTGTATAGCCAGCTGGGCAATGTGGCACGCGCCTGTAATCCCTGTGGCTCTGGAGGCTGAGGCAGGATGATCGTGAGTTCAAAGCCAGCCTTAGCGATAGCGAGGTGCTAAGCAACTCAGTGAGAACCTGTCTCTAAATAAATACAAAATACAGCTGGGGATGTGGCTCAGTGGTTGAGTGTCCTTGAGTTCAATCTCTGGTACCAAAAAAAAAAAAAAAAAAAAAAAGTGTAGAGCTAAGAACTATGGCTGATAGCTCAGTGTGTCATGACATGAACAGGTCTGAAACAGCTTATCCCCAACACTTGTTAGTCAAGGAAATAGTATAGGAGCACATTTTTTGTTCATCATTTTTTGGTGTGTCCTGAGGATTTTAGACAGGCTTTAACTGAAACAGCTCTTTCGAGACCTGCACAGGAACTCACTGTTAATGTAAGTACTTAGTGTAAAGCCTCTAGCTTAGTTGGGCCCTCAGGAGTCAGAGTGTGAGTCCCACCACTGATCCTTGGTGGACAGAGGGGGCCAACCTGGGAGTGTATTACTGTAACATTTTTAGCTCCAACTCCTTCTTCCAAAAGATTTTATAAACTGTGTGTCCCTTGCACGTTTTTTAGGTTGACATCCAAAGTCTTTCATCATAAAGTTAGAAAGTTACAAAGGATGTAACTTTTGGCACAGTATAAATACTGATTTTTAAAAATGAAAACATCATATTACGTTTTTGAAATGTATTGAATGGAATTTAAACACCAGTGTGATTTGATGGGCCCCGCTGTCACTTAAAAAAAACACATGAGCAAGCACTTCCTTGGTTTTGAAAATTTTACATTGTTCCTTTCCCTCCTTGAACTTACACTTTCATTGCATTTTCTTACGTAGAATTTTATCCCAATGTGATGCATTTTAAATATCTCAGTAGCTGGGATTACAGGACAGTACCACTCGGTCCAGCTTAGTGCTCTTTACACATATTCTCACTTAAAACTATTCTAAATGAATCAACCCCAATAACCTTTCTTTCACAATTTTTGTGTTTCTGTAGGACGGTTCCATACTTGGTGAGAAGTCAGTTTTTTATATGTGAGAGTTTGGGCCATTCACCTCTCTAACATTTGAAACTTTATTTAGTTTCCCAAAAGACTTCCTCTCAGATATGTTAGATGAGGTCTCCGCGCTCTTTATTACATTCCACTCTGTGCAACTGATCAAATAGTAGCAGATGTAAGTGATGGTGCTAGATTTTAAAATTTGATTAGAGTCTGATGTATTTGAAAGCTAACTTTTCACATTTGAATACTCAGATCTTGCTTTTATAACTGATATATAGCAAACCAGTTGCTTGAGGGAGTATACATGATGGTTCCTTGGTTGGTTTGTTGATCTTGGAATTAGGCAATGAGTCCACTGATGATATCCTAGATTGAAAATAGATACATTTGAGCAGTTACCTTATGATAAGTATGACAGAATAAAATTCAAAATGATTATGATTGTATGTATATGTTGAATGGATTTGTCTGGCTTTTATGTGTGTCATTCAACAGCATCAAAATTGTTCTTCAGGGAGGACTCTGGTGAATAGTGTTGCTGGTTCCCATCTTGCTCATCTCTACACCAGAGAGACACAGCCTCTCTGCCAAGGACTGTGTTGTCATGGTCAGGTCCTACTGCAGAACAGCTTTTCTTATACTTTTCCTTTTCTGTCTGTAGGAGAATTAACTTCAGCTACTTTACCCATTTTGCTTTTCAGTTGGAGTGTATGTATTATCATATTATTTAGGACTTCTAAAAAGTATAAACTCTTTCTTTCTTTTTTTTTTGGTGCTAGGGATTGAACCCAGGGCCTTGTGCATGCAAGGCAAACACTTCTACCAACTGAGCTACATCCCCAGCCCTTTCTTTTTTAATAGACTTTATTTTTTTTTAAAGCAATTTTAGGTTCACAGCAAAATTGAGTAGAAAGTACATAGAATTTCTGGATAGACTCTTCATCCTTACCAACCTCTCCATTATCAACAGCCTCTACCAGAGTAGTATGTTTGTTATAATTAAATGACAATATGTCATTATTACCCTAAATCCATAGTTAACATTAGGGTTCTGGGGGCTTTAACCAATGTATGAGGACCCACCATTACAGTATTGTTCAGCAGTTTCACTCCCCTGAAAAATCCTGTGTTTTCCACATATCCATCCCTGTTGTCCCTCAAACCCTTTTAACCTTGGTCTTTTACTGCTTCCATAGTTCTATCTTTCCAGGCATACCATTAGTTGGGTACTTTCTTTTGAAAATGGATAAAATAGGATAAAAAATTTTTTAATTTAAAGGGATTTTAGAGATGTTCCATTCTGTGGCTTTTTAAAAAGAATTTAACCTTTATTTTTATTTTTTATTTTTTTTTATGTGGTGCTGAGGATTAAACCCAGTGCCTCACCCATGCTAGGCAAGCGCTCCATCACTGAGCTACAGCCCCAGCCCTCTGTGGCTTTTCTTGCTTACCAAAGTTATAATTTTTCAACAGTTTGAATAGAAACCAACTTGTTCAGTTTCATAAGCCAAAGAAATATTTTGCATGATTTAAAATCATGTTAAAAAATTTCTGGGAGAAGTAAAGAAAAACATTAAAAAGAAAACAGAAATTCTTTCTGTCCTTAGATACTCCTGAAAGAATTCTTAAGCCAATTTTGATTGCTATTTTGATAGCATTTAGGGAGATTTTTAGGATTAAGCAAAATGAGATTGCTTTTAGATTGAGACCACTAATATTAAAAAGAAATATTCTCAGTTTTATTGTAAAATAGGACCGGAATCCATTGAGGCACAAGATGTTTGGGTATATAGCATGCTTTAGTAGTGTCATGGAGAATCCTTTTCATGTGGCAAATGGTAACATTGGCCAGCCAACTGTAATGGTGAAATGGAAGTGCTTTCTTTCTGGTGACTAGCTGGTCTCTACTTTGTAGGTTGGGTTGATAGTCCTATCAGACTCACCCAGAATTAGCACTTGGCTCAGGCATTTTGGTAGATGTTGGAATGGTTGAATTACTCAGCGATAAAACTGGAAGACTTGATTTTGTCTGAAGTTTTCCAGAGGTGACCCCAGAACCTAATACTATACCATTTTATCAATCTCTTTAAGTTTTATAGAGGTTCTGTGTTAGCTACAATGAGGCTTTCTGCTTTCTTTCCTCTTGTTTTTTTTTTTTCTTTTTCTATAATCTGCTCAACCAAGGTTTGTTTTACAGGAACTTGTAACTAGGGCATGCCTGAGACTAACAGGGCCACTGGCTTTGGGCTGTGACATTTGGTTGTTGCTGGCTTAAGAGGTTCTTGGTGATAGATGGAAGTCATAAAGCCACAGAAGGAGTTGGCTTCTTGAGAGAGTAAAAAAATATATTTAGCATGTTTATGAGAAAATAGTGAGAGTCTTTTCCCCATCAGAGGCAGGCATGAAAGCTCCAATATCCAACCAGAGTATTTCCCAGAGCTTAACAAGTTGCTTTAACCTGTGGCTCCCCACACTTGGAACATATTTCATCAAGTTGTTCCATCCCAGGTGGGCTGCTCTGTGTGGATCAGAACTCAGAAGAGGAGCAGGTGGGAGCTAGATGCCACACAGGTAGCATTTATGGCATCAGACATGTTCCATTGACTAACTCTTGGCTGTCACAGCCCCAGCCACATTCCTACAGTGAGAGGATTTGTGGAACCCATTTATAGCCCCCTTTTTTTTTTTTTTTTTTTTTTTTTTTTTAAGATAGAGTCTTGCTTAGTTGTCCAGGCTGGACTCAAAATTGTGAGCTCAAGTGCTCCTCCTGCCTTAGCCTCCCAGGTAGCTGGGACTGTAGATACACACTACTGCTCCTGGCTAACATTTTGTGTAACCTAAACTCCCTACATTTTATCACATCCTATAGAATGGGTTGTAGATGGGCCAAAATTGAACTAGAGACTAGTGGGTAATACTCAAACTTGCTCAGAGGGTAAAGTTTCTGGGTCGCCTTTGAAGTGCACGTCACTTAGAATGCCACAAAATTGGAGTCATATGAGAAAGGTCTTCTTAAACCAGCACAACATGAGTTTCAATTTTTAAGTATTGAAGGTCTTCATAACTTAAAACTTGACAATTTTAAAGTTTTAAAGGGATTGTATTTCTTGAATTTTGTTTAAATACACATACATGTGTATACACACATACCCATACCCATACATTTGTGGGTACACACATGTGTACACAATGTGGTTTTTGATTACAGGTTGCTTTAAGTTTTTATTTGACCATGTGGTGTAGGTACTAAGATTTGGAGAAATTAACGAGAGGACTTCAGAAGGAATGTATGTTACATATATGTATATATTTTTTCCTTTTAGAAATTGGGAAAAGACCTCCATTATGTGACTTTAGTGGCAAGTGAACTTGAACCTGGTTATAATGACTTACATCTTTTTATGTCACTAGGTATAGATATATGTTCCCCTTTGAAGATGCTTTGAGTCTTATATCAAATGCTTTATTTTCTCTAGAAAAGATGTAGACACCTCTATATTGTAAATTCCATTAAGGCATTATCTCTCTGTCCCCAACAGATTTAGTTCCCCATATTCTTAATCTGGCAAAGAGACAGTGTCCCTAGTCTTTTTGGTAGGTAATTGTCTTAACTTTCTATTTTTTTTCTTCTTGGCAAAATAGGGTCACTTAGCTTAACTAAAACTGAAAAACCATTATTAGCCCTTCTAAAAGGCATCAAACCTAGGTAATTCCCATAATATTTCATTTTGAGGCTGGTGATTTCCCCAGCCCATAGAACAGGTTAGTTTCTCTTGCTAGTACATGGAGGGAGACTGGTGAGAGCAGCTAATGATGCTGTCTCAGATCTTGGTTGCCCTTGTCCAACACAGGACAAGTGACACCACACTATATGTACTGGTTTAATGTTATTATAGTGAGGCCTGTTGAATTAAAAAAAAACATCCATTGTGATGAAATCCTCTAGGGACAAACAAAATGAAATGCAGTTCATTTTTTGACCAATAAATATTTATTGGGTTCCATAAAATTTCATACCAGTCTCTGGGCAGAGCCTCTGGATACATCTTTTAATACCTTTTCTACTGACTGTTCAATATTAATTTCTGTGTTTCTACATAAAGCGATTCAAATAAAAAACTAATAGTGAAACAATTGGTAGCATGATATAACTCTTTAATTACAGTAAATATTTAATGTTTTCTTACAAAATAATTGTATTCTTAACAGAATCCCAACTGTTGAAAGTGCAACATGATAATAATCAATTTCTAACATATTTAGTCCCCCCCCCCCATTACTCCTTGCTCCTGTCTCCTAAAGCCGCTCCAGCTAAGGTTTTGTTTTTTATTTTTTAAAAAATCTTTCATTACTAAAGTGTTCTTTACTTGAAATTCTTCAGCCCTGGTCTGGACACAATGCTGTCTCTCTAGTTTTATAAAATGGGGGTAGTATAAGATTAAAAAAAAAAGTATGGAGAAGTACAATAGAAGAATAATATTCCCTTCTTTTCAGTGAATTAGGAATTATTAGCACACTGTCCATTGATAGATGCTGCAGAAAGGAAAAAAGAATCATTGAGATTGGTAACATGTGGTTTTAACTGGTAAAATGAATGTGTCCATTAGTGATTGACCAACTTGGGTAGCTGGGTTTATCAAGTGACAGTGAAACCTCTTGGGGTCTTTTACTTTCAAGCTAAACTTGAGTGCAGTTCCTACTCCACCAAAATGTCATCAGCGACTGGCTTATCAAGGACCACGGATATCGCATCGCAGTCGCCCAAGTTCTCCACACTCCGCCTCTCCATCCCCACATAATTTGCTCTGACAGATTTTAAACCATGGCGTCAGCTTGAGATCTGTTTCTCTGTAAGCTTGTGGTTCAGCACAGGTAACTGAAAACAGATGTGCTGAGCGAAAACTCCACTGGTTTTCTTAAGCTTTTGGTGATTTGGGGGTGGGGAGTGAAACTGCCTTTTACAAACCCTTTGTGATTTTGTTATATGAGCATTTTTCTGATCTCAGCATTGTCTGCCCACGTTCTATCCAGATGCTTTCTGGCAGGGATTGCTGACTTAGGCGGAGAGGAACCATGGCCCCCTTTTCTCTATGTTAATCTCTTTCTCTCCTTGCCTGTTTCCTGTCTGTGGACAGCATGTGGCCCTCTGGGACCCAAGGTGATTTTTCTGACCTAGCAATCACCTGTTAGGATTCTTCTGTTAAACATCATTAAATGTATTCAACAGCCATGACAGAGTGAAGTGCCAGTCTCGTTACCCTGTCTAGTCCCAAAGAGGAGGCAATACTTGGACAGAAAGAGAGAGAAATAAGTGTTTTAAAGTATTTAGTAGCTGGGAGCAGTGGTACATGCCTGTAATCCCAGCAGCTCGGGAGGCTGAGGCAGGAGGATTGCAAGTTCAAGGCTGGCTTCAGCAACTTAGCAAGGCCTTAATCTACTTAGTGAGATTCGGTCTCAAAATGAAAATTAAAAGGACTGGGGATGTGGCTCAGTGGTTAAGCATCTTTGGATTCAATCCCTGGTGTGTGTGTGTGTGTGTGTTTTGTAAAGAATAAGAACTGGTACTAGGATGAGTGTCCAGGGGAGACAGCATCTGGGCAGGATGTCACCTGAAAAGTGACTTCCTGGTGGATATGGGATTTGAGCTGGGTTTTAAGTGCCTCATAATAGGACAAACTGGGAAGAAGGAGGAAGGGAGCAATTGGGGACAGAGGCCAGCACAGGAAGGTATAAAAGAAAGGCCTGCAGATGGTTTCCAGGAGCAACTGAATGAACAATTTGACCTCAGCAGAGAGTTTGTAAAGGCAGCAGTGGGGAACTGAATTGTATAACTGGGGTGCCAGTTTTTAGAGGCCCCTGAAAACCCACTACGGAATTTGGGGTTCATCTTACTGGGGGAGCCATGAAGACTTTTGCCCAGGGGTTGTGATATGTGCAAAGCAGTATGTAGGTGAATAATCCAGCCATGATGCACTGACAGCTCATTTACCACTTGGGCTGCCATGATACCCCTTTCTCAGTCCCTCTTCCAATTAGAAATGACTTTTTGTTGTACCTAGGTGGACTCCCCGGCATTGAGGGAGTAACTGACCCTCTCAGTCTTGTTATTTAGGAGAGGGGAATGTAGTATCACCAGCTTCTCTAAAATCCCCAGGGGCAATATTTTATCAGTCTTTGAAATGTGGGCTCAATGACGGAAATGCAATCCACTCTTCAATACAGCCCTGCTAAGCTCAACCCTGCAATCATGTGGTTATGAAATATTATCCAGCCTGAAACCATAAGAAAGAAAGAAAAAAAAAAGCCCTCTTAGTCTGACTTACAACACTTGATATAGAGGCTAACCTTTGAAGGGATGTGGAAAAAGTGGAGAACTGCTGACTGTACAAAATGCAGATGAGAATTCCATGTGGAGGGTTTCTTCCCTAGAGTTTGTGGATTTTTCTTCTCTTGAATGTTTGCTCCAGACCACACCACCTGTTTCTGCTTCAAATGTTTCCAAGGCCAAAGGTTTCCGCTTTGGAGATTTGAGGCTCTTGTTTGCTGGTCAGACCTAGGGAAGAGAAAAGGATGGAGGGGAAGAGAAAAGTGGGCAGAGGGGCCTCTTGGTCTTTTTGGCTAATAAAAGGTGGGACCACATGGCCTTTGGCATGTATATGAAGAGCCATGATTATTCCTTTTATAGATAAAAGCAAGTTTCATATCTACCTGGGTGCACATTCAGGATGCAGAATACAACGCAGAATTGGATGCATTTCATCTTCATTTCTATTCATCATTGAGTATTTCCGTACTAGACGGCAGAAGCTCAGCACTTTGCAATTTAACAGCTAGTTAAACACCACTTAACCCCTTAGCACTAGCCAATTGCTTTGCTTCCAACCTTGTTTCCATCCCCACCCTCCCCACCAATCCTGTTCTGATTACTGCAGTCATTCACTATTAGGCTAATTTGCTGTCCTGGGAGACACTGTTAAGATAGCTCTCTGATTAGGTGGAAATTGATTAAGCAGAAGCTGCTTTATGCTGTCATTAGATCAGTGGAACAATAAGAGAGCTCCAATTTTGAGCCTTCTTCCATTTTGCTGTTGTCTCAATTAAGTTACTTTTCTATGATTTGCGGCTCATTAGCGTCACTGAATCCTGAATATCTGTTCTCATCTTCAAGACTTCTCAACCATATGAAAATGATGTATGCTCAAAACCCCTCATAATGCTGGTGATTTCTGGTTGTCCTCCTGAATGTCCGTGACAATGTTAGTGGCAGGATGGAAGTAAAGCTTTTGGAGAGAGATCATGCTGCTTGAAACTTCCTGGCTCGTCTCCCCTAACCCTCCCCCCTTTCCTCTGGTCCAAGTTATGAGTATTAGCTGGGTGGATAAGCCCTGTTCTCTGGGACTGGAAGACCCAAGTTTGAAAACTTGTGTTGAGTTTCTTGACTTCACTGGGCTTCAGTATCTTCCTCTGAAAGACCTGGCAGTAGAGGTATTTAACCCAGGGACAGTCATTGTGCTTTTATTTTATTTTATTTTTTAGCCATTGGTTTTGACAGATAACGTCTGTAAGGATTCTGCAGGAATCTTCCCCAGAGATGAGATGCTTACTCTTCTGGTTTTCCAGATCCCCACCTGAATGCACCTTCTGTCAGTCACCCCCATCCCTGAAGCCATGTCTCCCCTTCCTGAATTCCCGTAGCATTTTGTCGGTTTCTCTTTCTGGCATTGAACAGTTATGTCCCTTTGCTCTCTGACTGTGAGCATCTCTGGGCTAGGGAATGGCTTGGCTGTCTCCTGCATTGCTGTGGGAACCAAGCCTGGGCAAACATGGGAATCACCTGGGGAGCCTTGAAAAACAAACAAACAAACAAACAAAAATAAACCACACACACTCCTGAATTCCAGCCCCAGAGGACATCCTCCTGAGCCTGGGTTGGAATCTAGGAATCTGGATTTTTTTCACAAATGCTAAAAGTGTTTCTACTGTGGGTGAGCCTCAGATCCCAGTTATAGAATTAATTCTATAGCGGTTTCCAACCCTATCAAACCCAAGATCCCTTCGATATATTTTGCAACAATCTTTTTACTTCCTGAAATGAAACTCATAGATGATAGGACTCACAATATTAAAACACACACATGATAATGATGATATAGAGAAGAAATAACATGAAAATAATTTATAATAAATTACCATGTATTTCAATGTTATGGTTACATTGAAGACATAATGAGATAGTCATATTTTTGTTATAATAAATTACTTTGGATTTGAGAAGTATTCAACTGAATAGTCCAATGCTCTCTATATAGCCTTAGAAATAAGGACTGAGAGCCTGGGGTTGTAGCTTAGTGATAGAGTGCTTGCCTAACATGAGTGAGGCACTGGGTTTGTACCACATAAAAACAAATAAATAAAATAAAGGCATTAAAAAAAATAAGGGTTAGGGGCTGACACATAGCTCAGGGGTACAGCACATCTTTTGCATTCATGAGACTCTGGGTTTAATTCTCAGCAAATACACACACACACACACACACACACACACACACACACACACACACGGTTATAGGTCACTGGGGGTGTGCCCAGGACTAAACAAGTTATTTCTCTTGTATCACTAGAAATATGACAACTCTAAGTGTAGATCAGTACTGGTGTATTATAGAGGTGACTCATTAATTATGAGTAATGTTCCTATAAGTGTCATGATTTTCAGAGATGGCAAAACACATCAGTAAAATTCTGAATAAAAGTATATCCTTCCCTTAATTTATAGGCTTATCAAGTTCCTAGGAAATTCAGTATATCTACCATTGAACAAATATGGAATAGAGAGTTAAGAGCTCGACCCTGGTAGTTACAAACTTTTTTTCCCATTTTTGTGGAAGCTGTGTGGAAAGTGGGACAATCAATCCTCAAGAGGGACCTTCTAGAGCAATGAAGAACTCTAGAATTCTTGCTTCCACTCCCCAGATAGCAGTAGAACAGCCATTATACCAACCAAAGCCCCCTGCCAGTTGTGAAGCTTCTAGGGGCAGTATGGCCCCCCCTGAGAGCCACTGCCCTGGGGGTAGAAAGAGAAGGGCCTGGAATTTACTAGCACCCCTAATTGTTGCCCTAGTGGTTGCCCTGGGCTCATGGTGTTCTGTGTGTATTTGGTGAATAAATAAAAAGTAAACTATCAGACTTGAATATTTTACATAAATGGTATGCCCCCCCCAATAAAAAAAAAGTGTTTATGAGAGTGATTTTTTTTTCTAAGCCATCATTGCCCTGCACTCATTGTCACATTATACAAACCTGAAGTCCTTAAAACTGTGTTGAATTCTCTAGAGGAAGAGATGCTTGGGGCACAAGATGCTCATTAGGGGTCCCAAGATGCTCATTAGGGACAAGCACTTAGGATGGGATGGAAGCAGGATTGGGTGGAGGAAGAAGTTGAATAGGCCTCAGTCATCCTGGCTGGGAGCCCTGGGGTGAGTTATTTGCAGTCCTGGTGTCCTGCTTTGGGCCAGAATTGCTCAGCCTTTGCATCTCTGCCTATCAGTCACCAGAATTGGGTTGTCCCAACAGGAATGGCTGGGAGGGTGTGACCACGGGTAAAAGGGCTCACTGCTGCTGAGGCTGCTCCTGAAGGAGGGGCACTGGAGACTGTGTGCTGACCACACACCCCAGCTGGCTGGCAAGCCCTTCTTTGAAGGTGCTCTAGGTGACTTACCCCGGTCTACCACAGGCCTTCAAGTATATATCCTCACTTGTGCCTCACAGCAATCTGAGGAGAGAGGCACACTTTTCTTTCCCAGTTTACAGGTGAGGAAACTGAGGCTTAAAGAATTTTCACTATTTGTACTTGAAGTGCCTAATTTGGATAGGAGCCCAGGCCTTCCAAATGCTGGGTCCCTTTAGTGATGTCCACTTGGGCTTGACAACTCTCACCATTCAGCTGGTGCCAGGTGCCATGCTGGTGCTGCGGTGGGACCCCTGAGCTGCCGAGGCCTGGCTCATCAGTACTGTTTCTTTTGTGGTTGGTTGAGTAGCTTATAGGTAGATTAGCACAGTGTGGTGGAAATATCTGGGTCCTTTTGTTCACAGCTTTTATCACTTGATCAGCTTAAGGAATTAATATTAAAAATCTTTGACATGCCTGATAGCTGCTTTTTTTGTGATAAGATTTTCCTCAGAGGTTATTTCTGGCATAGACAAGGACACTTGATGTAGGGCTCCCTGAAAAGAGCGTCTTGGGGCTTTAAGACATTACTTCCCAGGCTCCATCCAACTGGTGTTTGTGGGTGAACTGGGCGCCGGCAGTTGCTTCAGGAATCTGACACGTGCACTGGGTAGCACGTGTATCTGGGTGTCAGGACTGGCTCTTGGGGCCTGCACCCCTCTTTTTCTTCACCAAGGAGCTTCCATCTGGGCTCTCAGTGGCCCATCGAAAAGACTTTGAAACCATTTCCAGGTCCCCCAGAGGAAACTCCTGCCTTTAATCAAAGGCAAGGCATTTCTGCTACCGCATGTTAGAATAATTTGACTTTTAAACAAACCTACTGGGAAGTGACTGTTAGGTTTATGAGACTGGCCACAGGCATGTCCAGTAGAACTCTTAGAATTGTGAGTCTTACTGATGAAATAAATACAACAGACACATAGTTCTTAGTGAAATAGTTTAATATTTTTTGTGACCAGAATTCTTTTAAAAATAACATTCCTGAGGAAGGAGGTTACATTCTGGTCCTGGGGTCATTCATGAATGGCAGATAACCTTCTGCAAACGTCATAGCAATTCACCCTCCACCAGCAGCATCTCAGCGGCCTTATTTCTCCACACCCGCCACAGTTTCCGGTATTATTGATCTCTAAATATTTTGCCAACCTCATGTGAAAGATGGATGTCTCCCAGAGCTCTAATGAGAACAGATGCCTTTTTACATGTCCTTTGACTTTTTGTTCATTTGTCTTCCTTCAATTGCTGATTCATTTACTTTGCCATTAGAAATATTGGGTTATCCATCTTCTTCTAGTTGACCACTTGGTAGGAGTTCTTGGTCTTTCAGATTCTTTTATACCTTCTTCCTATTGACTTATGTCTCTTTCATTTTCTTCAGGCTTTTCCTCTCTCTAGGAGACTTGTTTTGTCTAATCTCAGAGAGATACAGGTTTGGGGAATCCTTAGGAATTTTGGGTGTTGGACCTCTGAGCTTTTGAGATGCTTAAAACCATGGCAGAAATTTAAAAAGATATTTTTTATTGGCTCCTTGAATACTAAAACTATAAAATCTAAGTTGACATTTATGTAATCAAATTAAGACATCAAGTCAACTAGTCTTTGACAACCCAACTCAAAATATGGTTACTTATAACTCCAAAGTAGTTTATATTTAGTGTGGGAGGTGGATCATCCCATGGGGCTGATATCACAGAATTCCAGGGACTAGTTAGCTTATAAGCAACAGGAATTCATTTCTCACTGTTCTCAAGGCTACTTGGACTTTATCTGCACCTCACCAGCCCTCTCTCCTCTCTGCCTCTGTTCTCTTTCAGTTACGTTGGTGCCTGGCGGATTCTGCCCATCCTGGTTTCTCAACTTTCTCATTCTGATTCCCTCTCTCCTTCTGGGTTAGCCACTCTGGGAGCACCTGTGCAGGGGCCCTGTGGGGAATGGCTGGGTCTCTGCTACAAACCAATGCTGAAGTTCCTGGTACCTCAAAGTTACATTTCTCTCCTCAGCATTTAATCTAAATTTAGTTTAAATTAAATTTAAAAATTTAATTTTTTACTACTTAGAAATTCCACCTGGATGTCTCTTAAATGCTTCAGATGCATTTCAACCTTCTCTTTCCATCCCCCAATAAATTCCACATTTATCACTTTGGTTAGTGACACTAAATGTTTACTCAGTTTTCCTTGCTTAAGACTTTGCTCTTCTATTCTTCCTTCTTTTCCACTTCCTCAGATTCCTTGAGTTGCAAAGTCTTGTTGGTTTGGCCTCCCACATAATTGCTTTGGATTCTGCTCTCTTCTCCAAGTCTAGCATCAGGTTAGAGCCTCGGTGGGGCTGGTGAGGCCCTCACCCTGGTCCTTGCCTTCATTCTCATCCTCAGCTCCCACCCATGCCCCTTGCTCCTGCTCCAGCCACGTACCTGTTCTCCTAAGTTGTTGGACTTATCAACGGGAGCAACAGCAGCCCTTTTACCCTCATGAGACACTTGGAAATGGGGAAGCTTTACTCTCGTTATCATAATGATTGGAAATCGCTGCCTGCAATTAGTGGGTGGAATCAGAGCTGGAAAATATCCTGCAGTGTGTGGGAAAGTCTTCTGGACATGGATGTGTCCTACCTGGAATTGTGGGTAGCCACCCTGTTGAGAAACAGAATCATGCTGTGTCATGCCTTTGTCCTTTGTATCTGCCATGCCCTTTGCCTGAGATGCCCCTCCTTGACCTTCTCTGCCTGGGGAACGCCTACATATATATATATTTTTTGAGTGCCAGTTTAAAAATGCCACCTTCTCTCTGCAGCCTCCTGTGCCCCCTTTCACTCTGAGGTTCATTACTTTTCCCACTTTGTTCCTGGGGTGCTTTTGCCTCCAGTAGACGTACTGTGAGTGTGTCTTCCCAGCAGAAGAGCTGGCCTTCTTCAGCTTTGTGGCCCCTGTGTCTGGCACGGGGCCGCAGACAGCGAGCACACAGTGGGCTGCACAAGGGGGAGCCGCTGAAATCAATGGAACGGCGCCTCTTTTGGCTGCGTGGTTCTTGGAGCAGGCTTTACTTGTTCTGTCTTCCACTCTCTCCCCTCTCCTTCCTCTCTCTTCTTGTCTTTCTCTTTTCCCTTTCTCACTAGCAGCCTTTCTAATTCTGGCATGGGCCTCTTCATTACTACAGATTGGCTGTCTTCCATAGCTACAGTCATCTGCGGTTCCTCGAGGCATCTAAGAATTGAAATAGATCTTGGCCATCTTTGCCGCCGAGGTGTGATTGCAGTAGTTACAGCTCCTGTTTCCAAGGCAACAGCCTTCTGGTGAAGAGTAGGGTACTCCTCTTAGCGCATCTCCATTAGGAGAGAGGAGTCTTATGGCTTACATCTCTATATTCAAACTTTCCCTGCTTTATTGCTTAGAACAAGCCGGTTTACATCGGAACAGGGCAAGAATAAAATATGACTCTCCTCTGGCAGTTTTAAAACTTTTTTTTTTTTTTGAAACATCTTAAACATACAGAGGAGAGCATATATAATAAGTACAGATCTCCACAAACACACCCATATAAGTAGCACCCAGATCAAGAAACAGAACATTTCCAGCATCCCAAAGCTTGATGATTTTTAATGGAGATGTCGGATTTTTTTTTTTTTAACCAGTGTGTATTTCTTATTTTATCTAAGAATCACATTTCTTTCCTAAACCAGCCTTAATTTCAGATTCTGTGAGATAGGTCTTGACTTAATACTGCTGGGCAATCAATACACAGCTCAGATAGGTAGCTTTAGATCATTACCATTTGAAATGCCTTTTAGAAATCCTCTTTCCCCAGCATGAGGGAGGCCCCTGGACCTATTCCAGTCTTATGGCTTCCCCACTGTGCTTGAAAGCAGGACATACTAGAAAGCCCTCAGTCCTGGAAGATTTCTCAAGCTCATGTGAAATGGATGCATGTGAGTAGACAGACCCCTCTGCCTACCCCAATACCCCATTAAAAAAAAAAAAAGTTTCATGTGTGTTCATCTATGCAAATGAGGACTTTGGAATCAGATTCTTTGGGGTGAATCCTGTCTTTGTCATCCATGCTGGGTGACTGTTCACAATTCCTTTCACCTCTCTGAGTCTTAATTTCCTCAACTATAAATGGGAATAATGTACCCATCTTTCAGAATTAAAGAGAAGAATAAATGAAAAAATGAATGTGAAAAACACTAGCATTATGCTTGGTTTCCAGAAAATCACAATAAATGGTATATCCCTCTTTCTCACCCAAAGTAGAAAACTGTCAGAGCCTGTATCACAACATTCTTGGGGAAACTCTGGTCATCACCTATGTGATTTCTTTCTTTTTTTCCTTTTGGTATAGAGGTGCTTAACTACTGAACCACCTCCCCAGCCATTTTTATATTTTATTTAGAGACAGAGTCTCATTGAATTACTTAGGGCCTGGCTAAATTGCTGAGACTGGCTTTGAACTCTCAATCCTCCTGCCTCAGCCTCCTGAGCTACAGGGATTACAGGTATGCGCCATGGCACTAGGCTGTACATATGTGATTTCCTTTCTTCCTTCTTTCCCTGCCCCAATTCATCTCAAATATCCGTCCAGATTTATCTTCCTGACCACTACATCCACCTTTACCATTCTGTCTCAAAAAGACCCATAGATATTCAGGAAAGGTCTGCCAAAAAGGCCTGGCGTAGAAGGACTTCACAGGATGGCTCCAGAAATTCTGGCTCATTATCCATAAGTGCCTCCTGCAGGCTGCCCACGTGTCTGTGCACCTCACGTTTTTCCCGCCTCTGCACCCACCTATGGCAGTGTTCTTTCATTGGTCGGCCATTCTGCCATGTCCATCTCAGGGGCCACTCTGCCCTTCCCATTGGTGATGCCCTTGGCCATGATGAAGGAGTAGCAACCCTCTGCCACTCTGTTCCTGTTATAAAATCTGTGTGGTTTCCCTAGCTTTGCCATAACCTGAGACATTTGATCCCAACCTGGAGATCCTGTTCTGGCTCTGAGGATTTAAGGTTCTCCAACCTGACCCAGAGACTCTGTCAAGCCTGGATTTGCCTCATGATGGAAAACTGAGCTTTGGCTTTGTTCCCGAGTTATGATTTCTACTATGCTCCTAATTCTGATGACTCTGCACTGATGCTTTACCTTGCCTCCAACTCCTCCAAAGTGAGGTTTTCTCTCTCAGAAGCCATTGCTGAGAATGGGGTTTCCAGTTGCTAGGCAGACTACCCTGTTCTGTGTGTGTTTTGTTTGGGACACCCCCTACTCTAGCTTTGGGCCATCTGCTTACTGCGGGCTGTCTGGAGCCATCCTACCTAATGGAGTATTTGTCTCCTAGCACCATAAATGTCATTCCAGTGTGAGTTCCTTTGGTGCACCTATTTGGCTGTCTGGCCTCTTACCTATCTAGAGCATGGTGGAGAATCAGGAAGCTTTAGAAAAAAATGGAGCTTCTGACTAGCCAAACAGGGATGTTTCAAAGTCTGAGGATCACACTCTTTATTCCTAGGAGAAGTCTTCAGGCCCTCATTTAGAGCCATGTACTCTTACTTTAGACACAGGGATGAGAAGTTGTAGCTTGTTAGTTTTTTAAGGGCACAACAAATTCGAAACAGTCAATTATAGGCAGCAGATTTATAATAGCAAATACAACTTATCAGGAAGAAAAGCTGGGAAAAATGATATGTGGATAAAGGAGCTGAAAAATTATATAAAATTTCTGGAGTGGTTTAGTATTTTAAAAGATAATGAGAGCATTTTTGAAATATAAGATATTGGAATGGTGACCCTTAGATATTTCTAAAATGTGCAGTTATGGTCTTTCCCATCTCAGAAACAAAGAGGGCTACTATCCTTTTTAAGATTTCTACCTAAAATGGCTAAAATAAAAGGCATTCCCACATTGACTAGGGTGAAATCTTTTTTTTTTTTTAATTCATTTACCTAATATTTAATCAATGCCTGCTGTATGCCAGGCACTTTTCTAGGTGCTGAGGATACATTAAAGAGCAAAACAGACCAAGTCCCTGTCCTCTTGGAGATTAATCTAGAAAACTAGACTTTTCAGAGCAATTACTTCTCCAGAACCTAAAAAGATCAAGTTTTTTTTTTTTTTTTTTTTGATGGGCTACATAGGAAGTTTTTCTGTTTTAAATAGGTTAAATGAAAGAAGTTGTTTTCAAGCCTTCCAAAACAGTCTCAGGCACCACGTTGACCATCTCTGAGGAACCTGACAAAAAACCCTGGTTATTTTGTTTTTCATCACAACAGGAAGTAGGAAGTGTGGTTTGTTCTTTGCAGGTGGAGAATGACTAGCCTGTTACACAGGGGTTATCGATACTCTCGAATACCCATACTGGAAGATTTTTTTCACTCCTAAATTCAAGTTCCTTGGTTTAGGATTGTCATTCATTATGTGTAAAGAAATAAAGAAGGAAAAAGCCCCCAATTTAAATGTAAAAGCTAAAAACTGGAGTGACTTAATGTTTGTATAATCAGTCTGAGGTGAATTCCTCACCCATTGCTTTGTGAGTCAGATAGCAGACTTGATCCCTGCTTATACAGAATGGCTTAAGTGGCTCTTAGGGATGTAATTTCAACTGTTATTTTCCTCCTTTCCCTCTTGCTTGCTTGTAAGAAGCTCTTAGTTGTTATTTGAGGCTCTCTAAAAATTATCAAGGTGAAATGGCAACCGCAACTTTTATTTTGATACTTAAGTGAAAATAATGGTGGAGAATTCTTTAGATGGTCACCCCTGGTTGGTTCCCTGAAAACTTGTGGGTTCAACCTGACCAGGTGACTACCTCCCCTCAAATAGGTTCCACTTAGCAGAGCAATTGCTTTTCGAATGAAGCACAAATCTTCATGTATAGCTTTCTCCTTATCTGGTATCCAGTTTGTGACTTCTGTTTGGAGAGTGACCATTTGACTTATTTTTTACTGAAGGTCATTTTTATAAGGGTATGTCATAGGCTTTAAATTTTATCCCTTTTAAGATGTGATAAAACACTTTTATTATTGGATTTCAATTTGTGAAAACAGATAGTTTGATTAGAACTCTGCTGTTATATTGCCAATAAAGCCAAAGTGTTCAAATATTATCAAAAACCTTTTTTTTTTTGTCTCACTTTTTAAGGTTACAGAACTATGTGCTCTTTCAAGTGTTAAAGGAAACTGACACCCATTGGTTTGTGGTATTTTCATGACAACATTTAATATAATCTGTTCATAAGTAGTCTCAATGATAATAATCTTTGCATATAAGAAATCCTACATTTAGGAGCTAAAGAATCACAAAACAAACATTCAGTCATTTTTATTAGACAAGGCAGAGGCAGTAAAGGGGGTGGGGAAGGGAGGCAGCCTTTCTAAAAGCTTTTACTTAGGGAAGTGCATGAGCATTTTTGTGACTAAAATAAGAAGAAACGTCCTGGTATGTGGAATGGGTTAATGATGTGTTGGCTTTTGTTTGGATTTTTTTGCCAGAGGGTGCTCAGGGCTTGGTGCTGGACAGAGTACTGTGGAGGACTGTCCTCTGCAGGTGGCTCTGGGTTTTCTCAGTGTACGTAAGATATTCTGGCTTCTGACTTTTACCACTCTTGTCATGAAGCTAACTATAATTCTTATTCTGTAAGTGGTAATGACTACTGCAAAATTGAAAAGGTTTAGTGTCTTTTAAAGCAAATTGTGAAATCTTTTTAAGACCTTATAAAATCTGACCTGATAACTTTGACCTAAGTGTATTGTCCAGTTAGCTAAAGTCATGGATTTTGATTTCTTGATCTAGAAAATATTTTGTCATCACCCTCAGGGATCTGGGTAAGGTTATGATAAGTTTCCTATTTTATAAATGATGCGATGAATTCTGGTGCCCAGGTATGCAGCCAGGCATGAGGAGGACAAGATGAGACTTCTGCTAGATGGATGAGATGGAGGGTAGGACATAAGGTTTTCTCCCTCTCTAAAGATGTCCTAAGTGTAATAGAGGCACCTCTTGCTATGGATTGCTTGTTGAAGATACAGTTACAGGGATTGTGAAAACTGACACTAAAAACTCAAGAAGATTGATGCTCACAGAAAACTAACATCAAACCCTAAACAATGGATTCTAAAAACCTGATGGGAAATTCTCTTCAAAACAAAACATAGAGGTTGAATTCAAGGAGTGCTTCCAGAGATATAATAGGATACTCATTTGGTCAACTTAAGAGCAGTTTATCATACTCTCATCGACTGAGCATAAACAGATCAGGGCTGAGGGGATGATTCCATCAAGTCAGGGATAAAACTCCCTTCTTTCTCATCACTCTGTCATCTCTATCACGCAACTCCCATCTTTCAACGAGGATGGTTGTTCCAGGTTCTGTAATCATGGGAGGAAGGAGTAGGAAAGGAAGGGCAGCAGTCTTTCCTTTTAAGAACATGACCTAGAAGGTGCAGGCATCATGTGGTCCACATCCCACTGGCCGCCACGCCACTACTTATCTGCAAGGGAATCTGGGAAATAAAATCTTCGCGTAGGCAGCCTTGTACCCAGCTAAAGTCTTCTATTACTTCAAAGGAAAGGGAGAATGGATACCCAGGAGGCAACTAGGAACCTCTTCCATGCAAGAATAGTAACATTTGTTTTTCCATGTAACTGTACTGCTGTGGCTTCTAGACAAATTCAAATTCAACCCCATAACCTTTTAAAAAGGCATAATTATTAATCACACACAATACCAGAACACATCATGGAATGTTCCTCTCTCTCTTCATGTATGGTTCAGACATAAAAAGTAAAGTAAATTTTAAATGTACTATCATTCTGAAGTTAAAAGTGATTGTATTTTCTTTGAACATTCTTTTGTAAGAAGGATGGACTTTTTTTTTTTTTTTTTAAGCAAGTTGAAATTTTCACACAGAATTTCCACAAACACAAATTCATATGCATCTAAATGAGAAAAGGCTTCACAAAGGGCAGCCTCATAGGAGTAGGTCAAAATACTTCATTCCGGATGGGAATTTGATTCTGGAGTTGTCAGTGGTCAGTAATTAGAGTTGACTTTATGGTGCTGATTCTAGGAATGGAGCCAAAATATTTCAACCCATTTATAACTGCCCCTGCCCCCTGTGAGCAACCATATTAATAAGTAATTTAAGGGTCTGGGTTCTAAAATAATTTTATTAAAATAGAGAGATGTTTCTTATTTTCTATAAGGAGATAGTGCCAGAAAGCTCTGCCATTTATTTTTTCTGGCTACTTCCTGTCTGGAGTTTGTTTATTGCTCTCTGCCCAGAATACTCTATCAGAGGGAACTACTGTGTGACTAGGAAGGTTTGTTTTATAAAATTGTGTGAATATTTTGTTCTAGTTGGTAGGAAGTGAGCTGTCCCTGATATTCAAGATTCTTGTTGTGAAGCCTAAGCCTAGCACACACACCACATGTTATAGATTTTTACTTGACAGTTTCTAGTTGTGTGTGCATTTTGCATATTTGTGTTTTGACTTTGATTTTTCTCTTATCCTATAACACAGAGAAAAAGTGATTTTGAAGTCTGAATTTTTTTTTCCTTTCAGATTCTAGTTTCCTCGTAAGGGAGAACTAGACTTGCAATCTTTCCCTTCTGGCTGTCTCTGGTCAAGTGAGCAGGCCCTATCTTATTTAATATGAGGCATATGTTATCATTGGCTTTGAGGTACACGTTGGGGCTCAAATATTGTTCTGGTTTTTTGTTTGGCAATAAAACGTTTCAGATTCTCTAGGGTCCCTTGTTGTCATTCTACCCCAGACACTCTTCAGGAGACTCCACGGAGATGGCAGCAACTTCAGAAGAGGCAGAATGTCAACAGTTATCAAAGCTTTGGCATAGAGACTTAGGGTGAAAGTTTTTAGAAATGATTATCTTTCTTCCCCCTCCTACTCTTCCTCCTCCTCCTTTTTATGTTTTTGGTTGGCAAGAAGGCTTCTGGTGAATTTCTCTTTAAAAGTTTGGTTTGGATCTCCGTTTCCAGGAAAGGTATTATCACCATTTTTCAAGTGAGGCTGCTGAGATGAGTGGCTTTGCTCTGGGTTATAGTGTGGCCTGTTTTCTTTATTGGGCCACATTATTTTCAGTGAGCTTTAGCATGTGATTCTGTCTACAGAAAAGTAAAGCCTGGTTGTATGCCCCAGGAGGTACTTTAGGATTTTAGGCAAAATCAGAACATTGTAAAGGCAGACTCCCTCGCTGTGAGTCCTTTCAGCAGGTACCCTGTCTTGCTCCGCCTGTGGTTTACAACAGAACCTCCACCACAGGAGTCTGCGGCATGTTTGTTGCCTGTTGCATTAATGACTGTGAATCAGAGTATGGTTTAACAGAAAAAAAAAAAAAGAAGATGCTAAAGTGAAATTTTCTCAGGAGGGTTGGATCCACTTAGATGGAGATGGGAAAGAGATTATTTGCAGGAGTTTGGAAAACCATGATAAGCCAGGCAAGGAGAACCTCGATCCAGGGAATAGAATGAGGAGCTATCTCAAAACTGAATTTTAAACCCCCAGATCTTTTAGTGCCTGTGTTGGTTCTTGCTTTGTGGACTGACTGACTCTGTAGAGAGGAGGCCGACCCTGTTGCTGGGCTGTGTTCTCACTGTGTGGCTGTGGGAGGGGTGCTGGAGAATGCCCATGTGCATGTTGGAGCAGGAGCGGCTCCACCCAAGCTTCCAGTAGGAACTGGGATACTGACTCAGTAGACCAGCTTCATGTCCCCAGGGCCCAGGGACCATCCTGCTTTTTACTTAGTCAGCTTGTTAATCTTCTTGGACAACAAATACTGACATTATTGGTTTTGTAGGAGGGTGGTGCTTAAGGCTTCTTTACCTAGTCTTTCAGAACCTGGAAGGAAACTTTGGGGCTTATCTTTATGCCCAGGCTCCAGTGTTGCATCCCTGGTTGGGACCTCAATGTGGCAACTTTAGTTTGAGTATGTTAGAAATTCTTCCAAGGTCCAAGAGCATTTAATGAGAATGACTTAAGAACAGCCATTATGTTTCTATCCTACAAAGGGGGATACTGAAGCAAAGCAAGAAGATATCTTTTAAAAGATTTAAAAGAAAATAGAGCAATCAGTAATCACTGTGCCAATCAAAACTACAAGATGAGGTACCATCTCATACCCACTAGGATGGCTATGATGGTAAAAAAGAACAAAACCCCACAAAAACAAACAAACAAAACCAAGCACACACACACACACACACACACACACACACACACCAAGTGCTGGGTAGGACATGGAGAAACTGGTGCCCTTGTGGATTGCTGGTAGGAATGTCAAATGGTGCAGCCATTGTGGAAGACAGTATGGTATATTCCTTCCTCAAAAAATTAAACAGAATTATTTGAGCCAGCATTTCTACTTCTGAGTACATATTCAAAAGCATTAAAAGCAGAGACCATTACAGATATTTTTTCACACCAGTATTCATAATAGCACTATTCACTATAGCCAAAAAATTGGAAATAACTCAATGATATATGAGTAGATAAACAAAATATGGTTTGTACCTAAACAAAATATTATTCAGCCTTAAAAAGGAATGAAATTCTGACTCTAACATGAATGAATCTTGAAGACATTATGCTTAATGAAATAAGCTAGATACAAAAGGACAACTATTGTAGGATTGTGCTTATGTAAAGTATCCAGAGTAGTCAAATCTACAGAAAGTAGAAACAGTGGTTACCAGGGGCCGGGGGGAGGAGGCAACGGGAAGATGTTATTGAATAATTAGAGTTTCAATTTGGGCTGATGGAAACGTTTTCAAGATGGGTGATGGGGATGGTGCCCAACATGTGAATGCACTGAATTGTTTATTTAAAGATGGTTGAAATGATAAATTCAATATTATATACATTTTACCGCAATAAGATTTGTGCAGAAAATGATGAATTATTTTAAGATACTGAAAAAAAAGGGAAGGAAATGAAACTGAAGAAAGTTTTACCTCCCCTTCCAAACAGAAAAAAAGGCTATTGCTATCTATTGACTCTTTAGTTTAAGTAAAAAACCCTTTTCTTGTGTGCTTTTGTTTTATTTGAAACATTGCTTAAAAACTATTGTCAAATCATATTGAACTGACAAATATCCAGTTTTCCTTCACAGATCTACGTGGTACCCCATATGACCACATGACTTCTTTTGTAAAATAAACTAAAAGAGAGCTCGTCCCCTTGATGGTACAGAAATCCCATATAATGGAAGCGCCATCACCAAGTGAGTCCTGGAATCTGCTTAAGCTCTGCATTTAAAACACGAGTGCTCTCTTGTTAGGGGACTGATGTTTTCACCTATTTCCACCTCCCTTGTTTTTTATGAAGATGAGCTACTTTTAGAGGCCTGGAGATATCTACTGACTTCTCTCTTCTCTGTATTTCCCGAGATACCCAAATGTGGAAGACAGTTTTTGTTCTTTCCTCCTTCTTTCCTATAGCCTTGTCTGTAATCTGTGATCTGTGAGAAGGCTGAACCCCTCACAGGACAGTTTCTTAAGTAATGACCAAGAACATGAGGTTCTTGATTTCTATTTATACCCGGGTCCTTACATCTTTTTTTTTTTTTTTCCTGTGCCATTTTCTGAAATAGCTAGTCTTTGTTTTAAATCTCTTCTGCAGGGGATTAGATTAATGTATTCATCTATACATGATGCCTTCTTTGGAATGAATCTTATATGTATCTATTGTTTTTTAAACTTGTACCTGAAAAGTAGATGCTTAACGTTAAGGGTCATGATATTTTTCTTTTTTCTGCTCATCTTCCCCAGTTTGATTTATTTCCTGACGTAAGTAAGATCTGCAGTACACTTTGGGTTTGTGACTTTAATAGCTTGTGCTCAAGTTGTCTTATCTTTTGATTCTGTTGTGCTCACATATACCTTCTGTCAAATATTTACTTATTATTTAAATAAATAGACATATTACTTTTTATATTATTTGTTGATTTTTTATGTGGTCCTGAGGATCTAAGCCAGTGCCTCCTATGTGCGAGGCATGTGCTCTACCCCTGAGCCACAACTCCAGCCCTGTCAAGTATTTATTATATGGAAAATGTTTAAATTTTGGAGCCTTAAAGTTGAAAGGTCTTTCAGAGATATGTAATCTAAGAGAGCTACTAGAAAAGTAGGAATCTTTTCTACTCAGGTTCCTGGCAATTTGGGCTCTAGTCCTATCTGTGGTCAAGTTCAGATTCCTAGAGAATTAGAAACCAACCTGGTCCATTGTTACACAATTGCTAGAAGTTTGTTCTTCATTTGAAATCTTGCCCTTTTTTCTTTCTTTCCCCACTGGTCTTAGTTTTCTTTCATCTGGAGCATGAAACACAAATGAAATGAATTTGATGCATTTAGCTTTGAAATGGTTTCAAATAATAGTTTATCTATACATTTTCTCTTTTCACATATACAGAAGTTGTTCCCCATTAAGTAAATATAAATTCAGAATATCTCAGAATCCTCTTCAAATAGTTTTTTAGATTCAGACCAGCTAGATAAAAAGTCATTCTTTTTATCTTTTAAAGATTTTTTATAAGTTGTTGATAGACCTTTATTTTATTTATTTATATGTGGTGCTGAGAATTGAACCTAGTGCCCCATACATGCCAGGCAAGTACTCTATCACTGAGCCACAACCCAAGCCCAAGAGTCATTATTTTTCAACTGCACCTAGTAGTTAACTTTTTAAAAGGTCTCTTTCAACGAATGGCACAGATGCAGAGTTAAATCTTTATATGGTAAAAAGTCCTACATTAAGCACAATGTCTTGCTCTGTTTTCATTATGTGACTAGAGGGACCCTCTTGTTACCTTTCTCAGTTCTTCAGCCCAACCCTCTCTGTTCACTTGTCTTGGCCAAATGTTGCTGCCTTCCAGGGCAGCCTGGCAGGGGAATGGCGGTGGCTGCCTCTTTCATACTGACTGCATTGGAAATAGCAAAGCAAGTAACAACCTGGAGAAAAAGGAAGTTCACAGGACTACTCAAGACAGGCCTGCACTTTTTCTTTTTGTTTTGGACCCATAACTTGTAATTTGCAGATTCTCAATTCAAGAACTATGACAGTTTAAGTAAGCATGTTAGATTTGTTTCTTCTTGCTAGGTAAGAAGAAGTACGAAGTTTATGTTCATGCAAGAGCCTGCATGATTGTTATTGGGTTTTGCTGCCTCTTGTGTCTTACCTTTTTTGGACCTCCAAGTTGTTGAGGCAAAGCGTACCCTCAGCAACTGATTGACATCATGGTGAACAACACCCCAGGGCGCCATGTTGTGCTTGCCATGTTCATCTCTTAGCTTGTGTTTTTCAAAGAGTATGCTGTGGTTTGCTGAGGTGAGCTCACATGGAGGGTGCTGAGCCTCCATGTTGGTGCAGCTCAGCTCCTAGGAAGGACAGCTCCACTGTCTGGACACCTGCAGGGAACGAGCATTTCCTATCTCTTCAACCTGCTTTTCTGAGTCTCTTCTTCACATTCGTTTTCTGAGGACCTCCTTTCCTAACTTTTTGGACCACAATAGTGTATAATACATAGCTGTAGGTTTAGCTGAAGAGACTCTTGCTCTATCTCCTTCTCACATTCTTATGATGGGGAATATCTGGGGCTCCCCTGAACTGGGTACTCCTCTGGCCACAGGCCTTGGGGCAGGACATTGGACAAGTATCTTTCAGGAATCACTTCATGGATATGTTTTACATATGGGACATGGAACTTTTTTGGCAGGGGGGGTACTAGGGATTGAACCCAGAGATGCTTAAGCACTGAGCTACATCCCCCACTCCCAGCCATTTTTAAATTTTTTATTTTGAGATAGGGTTTCACTAAGTTGCTTGGGCCCTTGCTAAGTTCCTGAGACTGGCCTTGAACTTACAATCCTCCTGCTTCAGCCTCCTGAGTTGCTGGGATGACAGGTACATACCACCATGACTGGTGAGACATAGCACATTTTGAATAAAGCAGACAGTGATAGATATGCATCTCAATAGGTAACTGACGTGTTACAATACACCTGGTACCTCTCTTGGAGTGTTAGTTTCCTATATAGTTTTTGAAGAAACATAATTTTTATATTAAAGCAAATGCACACAAATACATATACACATATACACATATACTTAAGATTCTTCTGTGAGAATTTTTAAGATAACCATGAAGGAAAGTAATTAATTTTATGTTTGGAATGTGCTATTTCACCATTAGGATACTTGAGTAGGATAGTTCAGGAAGTTTCTGGCCGGCTATGGCTGCAGTTGGAAGTTTAAATGAAACCTTATAGGAAGATAGTGAACCATTTTACTTGATTTAGTTCAATGAGACCAGAAGATTTGCTGCCTTTGCATTGGAGAACTGGGTACAGACTACTCCCATTGGAGATGGCTGAGCTAAGAAACATGAATATGAGCTCAAGAACGCTGGACAGACTGTATTTCTATAATGAGGCTGAATAATAAAATCTATGCAGTTCTAGAGGTGGCAGTATATTTACAAATAAGAGCCACTCTTATTTGTCAACTGCAGGCCTACATAGTTAGTTACCTGCATCCTCTCATGGCTCACTGTACTTCTGTAACTTTCTTCTCCTGCACCTACAGAAAGACAGACTCTAACCGCAGGGTCTTCCCTCTACACTGTTGAGGCTCCTGCTAAAGTGCTTTTCTGTGATTTAAACACCTGAATGGAAATACCCTTGAAAGGCTCTAAAGAATTGATATTTGGAAGTTTCTACATTAATCCTTCTCATTTTCAAATTCTTTTAAGTTTCTCTTTATATATTCATTCCACATGTATAATATATATATATATATATATATATAGTTTATATTAAGAAACAATGCAGTAATCAACATTATTAAAGACATTATTGAACTAGCTACTATTTTTTGACTTGTGGAATATGTGTAGATAATATATAGTGATAGAATAATGCAATATTGACATCATTGAATACATTAACAAACCATATGCTGTGTCTATTGATATCTTAGAATAAGATTTTAATAATGTCTAACAGTGACGAGAATTCAAATGCAACAGGTGGGAAAATTGGAAATGCAACCCAGGGTTTTTATGAATCCCCTTTTAATTTTTCCTGAAGCATAAAATAACTACCCTGAAACATGCAAGAAAAACTCTAAAAAATAAAGTAAAATCACTCATTTATGTATGACCCTCATATGGGAACTTTTGGTCATTTTTTTGAGTGCTATTTTTCCAAATAACAAAACAACAACAAACTCTGTAGTAGTACTAAGAATTCCTAAGATGTCCCTTCAGGGAGGACCCTGAGGATGAGTTAGATATAGGCTGCTTGTCCTGGATGCCACATGATCCAGACCTAAGGTTAGCTTGCAGAGAGCTTTTAAGCAGCCAGATACTATAAAAAGCCAAAAATGCTTGTTTCTAGCCCCTGGTGTTCTTAGGTAAAGGATTAATAAAGGGTGTAAATTGTGTTTCAAGAGCTTTTTTTCAGAGCAATATATGAGTAGTGCTTAGCATCATTCAAAAACAATATAAGTATTAAAATATATTATTATTAATTAGCCTTATGGTTCTTGTTAAAATTTAGTTTAAAATGAGACTTTTACATCAAAAAATTCTAAACTTTAGAGGATATTTTAAAAGTATAGATTAATAGGCTTTAACTCCAAGGATTTTGATTTGTTAGATCTGAGGCAGTGGGACAGGTATTTGTATTTTCTAAAGGTTGTCTTGGGAGTTCTGGTTTGGGAATAAATATTTAGGTGACAGAAATTGGTGTGAGGCAGAATGGTGTAGTCAAAAAAATGTTGGCTATAGTGTGCTTCATTCATGTCCTTTCTTCTTTGCTAAAATAATGAATAATTTTATTGTATGTGTTACCTCGAGACTTTTTTTTTCCTATTGAAGCAAAACAAAATCTGAAGATATGTTTTTTTTCCCCCACTTTGATTTTGCACCTACCTAGTAATTTCAGGATAACAAAACAAGAAAATCTCATAATGACTTTTTTTCCCTATGGTTAAAGAATAATCCTTTTTTTGGTAGAGTGTAGTTGACCATGAAAAAAACAAGGACAGATATATAAATGGAAATATTCCTCTTAGGGTTTTTGAGTATAGCAATCCTAATATGTTTTTTGAGGAAAAAAACCAGGAGAAACATTCTTGTTTGTATTTTTATATGTAAGATTGACATATATGCTTCAGTTGTTGAATTTAGGAGGTTAGGGAAACCCGTTGGAATTTGGGTCCACCCAACTGTAAGTCTAGACAAACCAGTCGTTCAGTCTGTATGCAGTTTGTGAAAATGAAATTAAGCCAACTTTGTTTTGAAATATGTGAATTTCAACAGCACCAAGACCCAGAAAGATTAATGGGTAAAGAATAAGAACAGATTTTCACAGGAGAAAATACTTGTAAACATACCTATAGGGAAATACTCCACTGCAAATCAAAGAAGTTAAACAACAAAACTCACTAGTTTATGACTGTTAAAATTAATACAAGTGTACACAAAAAAGTTGTGTGATGTCAGAAAATGAATATATTTTTACATTTCTGGCAGCAATGTTAATTAGCTTGGTTCTTTTGGAAAGCATAAGGACTGTGGATATAAAAAGTCATACAAATGTTTGGACCCTTTAACCTAATAATCCCACTCCTTGGAATTTATTCTAAAGAAAACTTCTAAAGTTGAAAACAAGCTATAAGAATAAAGATATTCATTGTATTTTTATTCTGATGTCAAAAAATTCAGAAGAATTTAGATGGCCAACAATGGATAAATAAAATATGGAATATTTTCCAGATATTCAAAATGATATTCAGGAATGTATGGAAACAAAGAAAAAGGTTTGGGAGGAAGCATAATAAAATATATTTTTATGTATATTGTAATAAAGTATGGGGCTGGGGATGTGACTCAGTAGTAGAGCACCTGCTTCGCATGCATAAGACTCCGGGTTCAGTCCCCAGCACCTCCCATGTCCTGTCTTATTTTGATCCCAGAAACTTCTTTGAAAATTAATTTGATAATAAAAGTGAATTGTAGATGGGTTTGTATGCTTTAATTATCAACATGAAAAATATTCTCAAAACAAATACTGTAATGTTGTAAGACATTTTGGTGAGAGTGAACATAAACCTGTAACTCTGTAATTGATGATCCAGCTGCAGCTGTGATAGGATTAGGGCTTAAATATTTTGAATATCTGTTTAAAAATAAACTTCTGTGCAGCTGATGAAGAGATTAAGTGTTTTAATGGATATGTTTGCTGAAATTACATATCTCAAATAAAGTTGTAATTTTTTCTTTGCCTCATCATAAAATCTTTTAATTCCCAGTGTACTGTTTGAATAAAAGTATGTCAGTAGCCACCAGCTTCTCCCCACATACAGCAAAATAGGAATGTCTTCCTCTTCCCTAATGTGAATCTTGCCTTATCTCAAGAAGGTTAAGGGACTTGATAAAACTCACTTGTCAATCACATTTTCTAGTGGGATTTTCATCACCAAAAGGATTGGTATACAACATTTTTTTCTTATATATTATGGAATTTTCTAGAATAATTCACTTTCCTGGAGCATATCTAAAAGTGTTAATGCTCCTTAAGCAAAACTTCTAATCAATTCTAGAACCTGCACCATCTTTCCTAAAAGTATATACACTCCAGCATCTTCCTCCACAGGGTTGCTACATGCCCCCTCTGTTTTGAGTCCCTTCCTTTCATCTCCCTAGAGAGCCTTCCTCTTCTTCAACAAAGATTTCTCCCACACTAGTCCCTCATTGCAAAAGGGTCCCTGTATTAATCAAAGTTCTCCAAAGAAACAGAACCAGTGGGATCTCTATTTCTATCTCTATGTCTCTGTATATGTAAGTGTGTGTCTGTTGACCAAGAGATATATTAAAAGGAATCAGCTCACAGGATTATGGAGACTAGGAAGTCCAAAATCTGCAGTGTTGGCCAGCAGGCTCAAGACCCAGGAGAGCCAATGGTGCCGTTCTAGTTCCAAGGCAATCTGCTGGAGAATTTCCTCTTGCTTGGGGGAGGCCAGTCTTTTTATTCTATTCAGGCTTTTAATTAACTGGTGAGTCCCATCCACATTATGGAAGGCAATGTGCTTTACCTAAAACTAACCCATTTAAATTTAATCTTATCCAAAACCCACCTTCAAGTTGACACATAAAATTAACCAGCCCATTCCCTGGTGAAAGATAATCAGGTTCTGCTCTCTGTGCCTGTAGAACATTGGGCAGGAGGGACAAGTATAATGTGTTTTTTTTTTCCTTCTCTGCTTTTGGGTTGCTAAGGTATTTTTCAGGGGGAGGAGGAGGGGCAGGGAGAGGACAGGAAGGGAGATACTGAGGAAGAGGCCCTGCCCAGCACCATTACTTGTGTGCAGTTGATGGAGTGAGTGCCTTCAGCCCACAGAAGCCTCAGCATAGGCTCTGTCCCCAGCCTGATATGGGCAGAACTTTTCTCTTCCATGGGAGAGGCTGTCTGTGTGGAGAATGGCCTTTAAAAAGATAACTACTTGGGGCTAGGGATATAGCTCAGTTGGTAGAGTGCTTGCCTTGCATCATGCATAAGGTCGTGAGTTCAATCCCTAGTCTTGGGTTTGCCATGGAGAAAGGATACACATTCTTGTCTCAGCTCTGTTGGGTGTGTTTAGCTGATATGCATCATCTCTGCACCCTGCTTTTTCGCTCATCAGCCAAATGGGGTTAATAAGGCCCTTGTATGTTGCTGTGGGGATTATGCAAAAGGTCACATGTACGTCATTTATAACCTGAAAAGCACTATATGATATAAGTTTGGGTTTTTACTCTATCCCACTTGTTGTCATTAGACAAAGCCTAATTTATATGAAGCTCTAGGTTACCCAGGACTTCTGCCAATGGGATTTCCTTATGATAGATTTGCTGAATTTTCTCTCAAGGAACAAAAGGGTATATTGTAAAGGATTTGTGTTCTGGATTGGGGAGCCGAATTTCAACAATGTATGCCCAGCCGCCTGCACCAGTGTGAATTGTCACCATCTGGGATACAGATCCATGAGCCCTGCCCTGATTGGAAGCCCTTGCTGACAAGTGAGATGAATAATTAACCTAACAAGTCTTATGTAATTTCTTTGTTGCCTGGTGTCATGTTCAGAGACTAAACTTCTTGGGAAGAAGCTGAAACAATTTTGTTCTGTAGTATTGAACATAAGGTCCATGATTGAATGAAATAAAAACTGACTATACATTCATTAGCTTGGACATTCATTTAATCAACTCATGTTCACCTCAGAGTCTGTGTTGTCAATGGCATCATACCAGGTAGTGAGGGTGGGGGGTGGGGGTGGGGGAGGCAAAGGGGAAGCAAGGGAAAGTACACGGGAACCATACAGGGACACTTGATTGCTAGGCTGGTGAGTTTGGAGTTTATTCTGTTGATGATAGAACATGAGGGTTCTGAGCATTGGGATTGGACTTGAGTCACTTGGGTTCCATTTCTGGCTTTGCTCCTTCCTACATGTACAATTATGGATAAGTTACTTAACCATTCTGGGCATCAGTTTCCTATCTGTAAAATGGAACAGCTGGCACTATCCAGGCCTTTGAATTTAAGTCCCTATTGTAGGGATGACCAGGTGGAATGATTTAAGAATCCAATAATCGTGTGTGGCAGGACATAGTTATCTATGGTATTCTAGCCAGACTCTCATCTTTCACTCTACCTCTTCCTTCCATTTCCTTCCTCAAAGGCTGGCCCTCATCAAGGCTCATGTGACTGAAATATGCTCACATCTTGGATGTCATGCTCAGGTTTGGGGACAGAATGGGATATTAGGAATAGAACTTTGGAGGATCCAAAGTCCTTACACTTCTTTTTCTCACCTTTCCTGTTTTCTACTCTCTAATCAGGTAAAAGAGGTTATATGATATCTGTGAGCTATATTTTATCTCTCTTGATTTCTTAGGTTTTTTTAAAAATTTTATTTGAATGTTTCTGGAAGAAATCAGGCACAACTTTGATTTGATCAGCCTTGATTCACTTTCCTTTATATTTCCCCTGAATGTAAAGATATTTCAGTATTCTCAGGAGTGACAGTCACTGCTGACAGACCTGGCCACATCCAAATGAGGAAGGTGGCCTCCTGGTAATTCTTATGTCTTACCCACTGTGAAGAAAAAGACTCCCTCAGACAGCTCTGCTCTTGTGTCTCCTTCCTTTTCCTGAGGAAAATGATAGCAAGGGGCCTTTTCATTTTATAAGGTAGATGAGCACCCTTGAGTTTGCTTGCTTTGTAAATCACAGTTTTCTCATTCATATATGTATATATGTGATGTATATATATAATTATATATAACATTTTTTATTATATATATAATTTTTCCCCCCTGAAAACAAGTTGCCCATCAAGATTGACTCCCCACAGTCATCCAGCTAACCACGTGGTTTTATTACATGTGAAATATGATGGGTCGTCCTGCTAGACCTGGGAGAGAGAGCTCAACAGATAGCGCCACTGCTTGAGATGTAGAATTGGCTTTTCTTAAAAAAATTGTCAAACCAAAGCCTGGCATTAGTTGTATTTTGGGGGTGGAAGATGAATAGTAAATTGTCTTTGTAAATGTCATTTTCTCCATCTTTCATTTTCCTTTCTCCCTAGCAACTATTTCAGCTGACATATGATTTCTGATGTTTGAGACATCTGTGGTATCCTATCTCAACCTATACTTTATGATAATGAATAGAAATGATTATTAGCAAATAATATTGGGAACATTACAAATGAGCAATCCTTCAGGAAGACAGGGAAGTAAACAGCAATCACTGCCTGCCACTTATATACCCACCTATCTGAAGGCTGCTGGTGCATTCTTCTTATTTTTGAAGTTAATAAGGGGGTAGGAAGTGTTTTTCTTCCAATGCCATTATATTCCATGATGCACAAATTTATCTCAATTTTCTTATTACACCGTGGGGAGTTGTTTAAGGAGCCTTGTCTGAACATTTAAAAATTACTTTTTGTGTTGCTGCTGACATGATCTATTATGAAACTTGAAACTTTAACAGCAGCTGCTGCTTCTGTCATTTGGAGCCATCAGAGTTGGTTTGAATTTCCATGTGCTTTTGAGGTGCGGCTCCCATTTGTGAGGAGTATTTGGTTATTTTGATAGTCTAATTTTGGAATATGATGGTACTGATTGCTGACTTTTATAACTTTTATTTCATCTTGTGTTTGTTTTCATGGGTGATAAACAAATAATTCTATGTTTATTAGTAATGCTGTTTGATTTCTTCACTCTCTTGTTTTGAGCCCATGAATTTTCCCTGTGTTTTTGCTATGGTCTAAGTGTTTATGTTCCCTCAAATTCATATGCTGAAATATAATCCCAAATGAGGGCTCTGCCCCCATGAATGGGATTACTGTCCCTACAGAAGAGGCTTGAGGGAGTCTATTGGCCTCTTCTGCCATCTGAGGACACAGCAAGAAGGTGCCATCTCTGAAGAAAGGGCCCTCATTAGACACTAAGTCTGTTGGTGCCTTGACCTTAGACTTCCCAGTCTACAGAACTGTGAGCCATCAATTTCTATGGTTACGAATTACCCAGTCTGAGGTATCATATTATAGCAGCCTAGACAGATGAGAACAATCCTCTTTGTAGGTTTCCCTGCATTTTTCTTATGTTTTAATATGTTAGTTTTAGGAAGGCCTAACTACCTTAAGTGTAGAAAATTTAGAGTTGAGGTTCAAGTTTCATATATACACACATATAATTATTTTTGTTGTTGTAAAGCTGTTTCTATGCCATTACATTCCTTATTTCTTAGGTTCTCTAAGAGCTTTTTAAAAAGTCCTTCTTCTTGATGTTGGCTGTTGTAGTGACTTTTAAAGATATTCAGCAGTGTCAACTAGACACGTATTACGTATTTGGTGAACATACGTGTACACTAAATATTAGAATAGGATAGACTGTTTTGTTTGCTTTGAGGAAACATCCTTCTAAATAAAGAGCTTTTTTCTTGTAGGTTATAGGTTCAAACATTAGAACATTTGCCCAGGGAGACTAAAGGCAGTCTTGATACTTTCTAGAGACTCAGTTCCAGAGGAGCTATAAACAGAGCAGGGCAATATACATTTCTTTAAGAAAATTAGTTTTCTGCTTGTTTGGCTAGTCACCAAGGCCTGGAAGTAAAGGTCTGCATACCTGCTTGTAGCCTGTACATCTGGTTGTGATCAGTCTAGTGGACTGACAGTTCTGGCACTAGAGCTTTCAACTGACAGGATTTCCCTCAGTGTCTCTCCTTTGAGCTCTGCAGAGACCACTCTGAGACTTTCTGGTCTCATCTTGGATGTCAAGTCCCAGGTGAACAGAAGTATGTTCCTTGCCTCTTTAGAGGCCAATCAAGATCTCTGCCTAGGCTGGAGTGTCCTGTTGACCATTCTTGACCTTGACCTTCCTCTCAGCTGAAAGGAAGGGCCACTCCGGCACTGCCTGAGAATGTTCTGTGGGGAGAATGGCCTTGTGGGTTAGAAGAAGAGCCCTTTGTTCATGCTGGACTTGGAGAGTTGGGCTTAACTGTGTGGTTCAGTTGCTGGGGTTGTAACTGGGGACAGAAATGCCTTAGCAAGAAAGTGGTTTGTGGACTTGCTGAGGATGAACACCTGGCACCTCCTATCTCTTTTGAGAAACCTGATGTAATTGGAAATATAAAAAGTCTTAGCACCAAGCACATTGGAAAGTTTTTTTCCTTTGGCTGCATATAGTTTGATTTTACTTTTCTGGATTGTCCAAGTTATTAGGATTATCAACTGAAATTAAGACAAATCAATACCATTATGTCATAAAATATTTGCTACATAGACCAGTTATGACTTTAGTTTTTCTATACCAAGTACTTCCTTTTCCATCTCCTAAGCAGTATTAAATTTAGTTAGATAATTAGCTACTAAAAAATATAAAGATAATGTCATGAAGAAGGATCTGTTTTCATGGAGTTTTCCAATAATAATCAGCACATTTTTCTGGTAAAAAATGGGCATTCAATAAGTTGATAGAGTTTAGACAGGGTTTATTGATAAAGTTTTATTTACTATGCAATCTGGCAAGTTTTTACATACAGGGCACTAAAAAAAGATAAATCATGAAATTATATTTAAAAGGATTTTAAAAAAATAGTTAGGGAAGAAAAGTCCAATGGCATGAATATTTATATTTAAGATTAATGTTGTATAAATATTTTCTATTATGTTGCAAACTTTTAGTTTATTATCAGCAGTGGGGAAAAATATTTAAATAATTTCTTTTCCTATTTCAGGCTACCAGTACTATTTAGTAAGTCATTGCAATAAATTTTTCATTTTAATTACTCATATTTTTTTTTCTTAATATTTTATTTCTTAGTTTTCGGCAGACACAACATCTTTGTTTGTATGTGGTGCTGAGGATCGAACCCGGGCCGCACGCATGCCAGACTGGTGCACTACCGCTTGAGCCACATCCCCAGCCCCTTAATTACTCATATTAATATCTAATAATATGGCACATTGGAGGTGTACATTAATTTTAAAGAATTAGGCACTTCTTATATGAAAGAACAAAAAGCTTACCTTTAGGTTTTTTTTTTTAAAAACTTTAAAAATTTTAAATTTATTGTTTTAAAAATTTACTTTTTGAAATTGTTAAAATAATATAGATTCAAACATGCTTTTTTCTTTTATCATATATGTTATGGTTTAGATGTTAGGTATCTTTGAAAAGATTCTGTGTGAGACAATGCAAGTTTTGGAGTAAAAGTAAATGGCTTATGAGAGGCTTAACCCAATCAGTGAATTAATCCACTTATTGGGATTAACTGAGTGGTAATTGAAGGCAAGTAGGGTGTGATTGGAGGAGGTGGGCATTGGGGATGTGCCTTTGGGGTATATATTTTGTATCTGGTAAGTGGAGTTTCTCTCTGCTTCTTGATCATCATGTGAGCTGCTTCCCTCTGCCACACTCTTCCACCATGATGTTCAGCTCTACCTTGAGCCCTGAGGAATGTAGCCGGCTACCTATGGACTGAGACCTCTGAAACTGCGAGCCCCCAAATAAGCTTTCCTCCTCTAAAATTATTCTCCTCAGGTCTTTTAGTCATAGCAGCAAAAAAGCTGGCTAAAACAATATGTAAATGTTCTTAGATTATAAAAGCAATACAATTGATTATAGAAGTTTTAAAGAGAGATAGCTAAAGTTTCTCACAAATCTCAGTACCCACACGTATTTAAATTTAATATATTTCTGTCTAGTCCAGCATTTTAAAATTTTTATCATATAGACCACTTGCTTTATAAAATATTGTGGTGAGTAAGAGTTCAAGTAGAAAAACCTCTTGATGGCCTACCTCTTAGAGATCTATAATACATATTGACAATAATAAGACTCAGAGAAGAACTGTAAGACCTGCAGTCTTTCCCAAGTTTATTAGACTACTAAGCCCTGTGTGTGTGTGTGTGTGTGTGTGTGTGCTTGAATGTATGTATATGTAATGATTATTGTCTTCACTTTGACAAATTTTGGCAAATTGAATTCTGTTTTCCTATTCTTCTTTTAAGACATTACTTTTTCTAGGACTCTGCTTTGATTGTAGGAAATTTCCCTTTCATTTTTCAGGCCTGATCTCTTTGTAGGCCTCAGAAAGAGGACCAAGAAAGAGAGAAAATTTGCCCTGGAAAGGAGGAATAAACTTCAACTCACAGTCACTGTGGGGTGCATAACAAGATTTTGCATACCTACAGTCCAAAAATCAAATTTATTCATGGTCAATAAGATGCTTCTGAGGTTTTGCCAGTGCGTGATTATGCATTTGGGGAAAGCTGATGGAGAGGTCTTTGATCATAGACTGGCTGCTTATAGAATTTCCTGACTGCACAGGGCAGTTATTTTTAAGAGGAGGGTGGGGTGGTGGTGGTGGGAAGAACTAGCCATAGAATGGTAAGCTTTTGTTATTATGTAGTATACCATGTCCTCGAATCTGGCTTTCTGCGATGACTTTTATTCACAGTAAAATATTACCACATGCTCTTGTGGTTAAGTAAGAAAAACTTGCTCCAAGAATGTGGTAGACACACTAAATCTAAACTGGGCACACAGCATTGTCATCCTTTCTAGTGAAAGACCCATGAGAAACTCTTGAGGGAGCATCTCCAGCAATCTTGTGGAGGTTTCCTTTAAGCTTCTAGCAGTTGTCACCAGTGCCACTAGATTGCCATTTTTAGAACAGCTTAGGGATTCCCATCTTGCTTCTTACTCAGCTCTTCCTCTTAATTTCTGAAGTGCTAGGAAATTGGTGGTTAAAGTTGGAACAACTCTTCTTTTGAAGAAAAAAAATATATATTTCTATGTAAGTTTTTTTCTGAAACCAACAATGCAACCATTGGTATTTTAGGCAATATAGAAATCATAAACCTCAAATTCATATATGATAAAGAGTGTGTTTAAGCAATTTTGCATAAAAATTCAAAAGCCCTTCATCTTACTGAAAACCTACATTGAAGCTATCTGAGAAGAACCAGGTGGGGTGCATTTAGCTTTTATACCTGTTCACATCTCTTTTTCAGGGTCCAAAAATTCATGGAGATACTGTAACTCCCAAAGGCTGATTTCTAAAGCGAGGAAAGCATGCAATGGGGCTGGCAGGCGTATCCAATGTGAAATGTTAGGTTTGCTTCTGGGACAGTGTCAATGTTTCAAAAATTTTACCAAGACAGAAAATAAAAGTAAAACTAAAAACACATTTGCGGAACCTCACTGGATGGTGACAGTTAGTTTCTTGCGTTGAGCAATCTGTGGCAGAGACTGCTGACTGGTCCCCAATGTCCAGTCTTCCTTTTCTTTAGTAGTAAGATTCTCCTAGATGAAAGAATATTTTTTTGTAGCTTCCATTGCCATTTGTTATGGTCATATGATTATATTCTGGATGAAGGATTTGTGTGAAATTCTCAAAATAGGGGAAACATCATCCTTATTTATCCCCTTTCTTCTTGATGCCTGGAATTGGATGGGTTGGCTGGACCTGGGCAGCCATTGTGGATCAAGGGTAGAAGTGGATCTGAGCAGATTGGAGCAACAAGATGGAATCTGAATCCCTTTCACTGAAGAACAACATAACAACCGTATTTATAGGAGGAACTTCCTATAGACCTTGTTTATGATGAAGAAGAATTATGCACACATCTTGTTGAAACTACTGCTAGATTTTCTGTAACATGCCAACGAACCTAATCCTTCTATTGTATTATGCTACTCTCAGGATTAAATTGATTGTCAGGATCATCATAGCTTGGGTCAAGATATGAAATTCACCAAGAAGAATCAACTGATTAGTGCAGATGCTATGACTGGACAGATTTTAGAACAGATTTTTTTTTTTTTATCTTCCTCACTATGCCTTTATTTGGTCTGACCATTTATTATGGTAAGGTGTCAAGACAGGATATGCTTTGTGTATTCATTCAGCAAATATATCAGGTGCCCACTATATGCCAGGGATTGTTAGGCTCTGTGAATCCAGTGTGAACAAAACAGGCATAGTCTCTGACCTGACAGGACTTACAGTCTGGTGAAGATGAATATTATTTGACAAACCACACAGGTTTATAATGACTCTAGAAACTGGCAAGTGCACTGGAAGCTGCCAGAATGGACAGTGGACTCTCATCTAGACTCTAGGTGGGAGGGCTTGTCAGGGAGGGATATGTTGGACATGTAGCTTTTGCACTGGAATCTGAAAGTGAGTTGATTTTACCTAGGTGAGGAAGAGTGTGCTGGATATTCTAGACAGAGGGAAGAACTTCTGTCTGTGCAGAATTCTGAGGAGGGAGGGAGTGGCAGCCATTTTGGCCTGTGCACAGGTCAGGAAAGCAATGGAAATAAACCAAGTTTATTTGCAAGGGCGTCCCTTTTCTAAGGAATTCAGTGTTATTTTATAGAAGCTTATCATTTAATTCCAAATCATTACAAAACAGATAAAACAGACCTTTTGTATCTTTGGGAGTGGTACTCTGGGACATGTAATTAAGCTCCAGGTTTGGCTGTGTGATTCTCCTCATCAGTGATTTATGTATCATGTATCAGCTGTCATTTAGACATTTGTGCTGGTGGAAGGGGGTATGGATGGAGCTGAGATTACAGATACCACACAAACTGAAGCTTCTAGTGAGAGCATTAATAGGGTGAATATTTTTAATCAGCACATGTTCCCTTGAGTAGAGCCCATTCCTACAGAGAGGAGTCGAGCAGTGTAGCTGGAATGCAAATGAGTTACTGAGTTCCATGTTTTTGATAAAAGTGTTGCTGAAATGGTCTCTTTTAAATTAATGAATGCCAAGGAAAGAAAAACAGCAGAGACAAGAAAATATTTGTTTTCCAAGCATGTTTTTACTTACAGATTGGTGAATTGTTAGAAAAGATGATTTAATAATTAATTCCTCTCTGTTTTGAACAAATACAGTATTTTGTGCCTTTCTTTTAAAAACATAGTAACTAGCAGAGTTACTATGTACTATGGTACTGAAATATTCAAGGGTGCTGTGCTATATGAGAACAAAGGGCTATTCTCAGGGAAAAGAAATAATACAGTCAGCTATTATTCAGGACCCACAATTGATGGCAAGCAACTTAAAGGAGTCCGGTTTGCTCTAAAATTGGGTCTCTGCTGCATCTCACCAGCTCGGTTCTATAGCCCAGCCATCTCTGCCTGTTGCCAGGCCATCAAAGGATACTTTGTTTCTTCGATTTTCTCAACTTCTAGTGAGAAGCAAACAGCAATGTCTTGCTCCCCTTTTTGTGGCTAATATTTCTGATGCAGATGTGCCTTTGCTGCTTCTGTAGAAGTGAGTTAGGAACAGTCAAGTCAGATCTTCTCTGCTCCTTACTCCATCGCTACAAACTTGGGGTGTTTATATGCAGATTCTCTTTTTCTCAGTGGTTACTGAACAATTTCTGTAAATTACTCCAACATTTCTTTCTCCTCCATCCTTTCCTGCTTTATTTCTTCTATTTTTTTTCCCCAGTAGTTTGTTGCAGGTAGAGATTATTAGTTTGTCTTTGTAATAAATGGAGAAAGAAAGTTGAAACTTATTTAAAATCTCCATATTAGGCACATATAGGCAACACTTCTAGCCATAGAGGTGAAAGAAACTACTAGTTCCATAGACCAAATCAAGTCTCTACATTACAGGAATAAGTTAAAACAAGAAGTCTTAGGAGTAGGGAGGATAGGAAGGGCAGCAGAATAGACAATATGATTGATGTATGTACATTCCATGTATGTATTATATATCAAAATGCATTCTACTATCATGTATGACTAAAAAAATAAATAAAAATTAAAAAAGAAGTCTTTTATTGTGTATGTCATATATATAATATATTGTTTTATTGACTATATACACAATATATACATATATAGTCTTTTATTGACTATATACACATACACTATATATATATATAGTGTATATATATAGAGAGAGAGAGAGAAAAAAATATATTTCTACAGAAATACACTGTGTGTGTGCTCTCCTGTTGCTTCTCTCTCTCTCTCTCTCTCTCTCTCTCTAAATAAATAAATACATACATACATACATACATACATACATAAATAAATAAATAAATCCAGCCTCTACCATTTACAAGTTGGGGTTCATGACATCCTGGAGCTGTGGTCTCATTCTGCCAAGGTTGCTCAGACACTCATGGACACTTGGAAGGCAGGATGTGTCGTCTTCTTCTGGCCTTAATTTAGAAGCTGGTACACAGTAGGTGCTTAGTGGTAGTTTTTGATAGTATTTTATACACAGTCAGTTTTCAGGAAAGGAAAAGTGTCTTAGACTTAAACTCTGATACTTGGAAGTCTTTGCACAGAAGTCCCATTTGGCCTGCAGAAGGAGTAGGGGTTGGGGATTCTGGGCTTATTTTTGGGCCAGGGTTGCAGGGTTGTACCTTTACTGGCATCCATTGGGCTTTTACCTCTTGGAGCATTATGTCCTCTAGTCTTATGTGCAGTCATGCTTAGATTCATTTGTCCAGGTGTCTCTTGTAGTCAGAATGTGCTCTTTTATGGTTATGTAACAAAGAGCACTCATCAATTACTTTTGCACTTCAAGCCCTCATTGCAATGCCGAGGGCACTAATTACAGTGACTTGTTTGACAATACTTCCCTTAATTTACTGTGCCTGGGAATTCCTTCTGGAGCACCATTCATTTAAGCCCCAAATTATGGACCACTTTGCTTTGAGTTAATTGTTTAATTTATACAAATCTCAACTCTCTGTTTATAGGTTCTGGAAGGCAGAGATTGGGTCTTATACTACTTTTGAGCCCCCTCTCAGCACATAGTAGGCAATCAACAGATACTTGAACTTGGAAATCCTAAGGGAAGATAGTTTTGCTCTTGTAGAAGATTTTTAGCAATATCACACTACTTAGTTCTATTATAGAACCTAAGACTTAGCTTAAATGGGTAGATATATTTTTTTAATATGTTAAGATTTTCACATGCATCTTCCTTTGTTCTTAGCATAGTCTGAGAGAGAGAAAGAGAGAGAGAGAGAGAGAGAGAGAGAGAGAGAGAGAGAGAGAGAGTGTGTGTGTGTGTTTTGAAGCTGAAGTTTGTAGCTTCAAGTTTTCCTGTGGGAAAACCTACATTAACGATGGATAAGGAATGCAGTTTGAAAGATTTAGCATTGAGTTTATCCTGCTAACCCTTTCTTTAGCCTCGTCTTAAAAGGCTTCATTGAGTTCATGCTATTTTTATGCTTCTTTTCATTGGGAGGAAGGAGACATAAGAAGGAACTTTGCTGGAAGTTAATTTCAGGTGGAATTTGGAGAGAGGGAGCTAGAGTCCACTAGTAATTCAACTTTCAAAGTTTAGTAAAGCTTCATGACCGTGGAAATTGAGAGTCATCAAATGTGCACTCATGAGCTCCAGTGAAATTTGGGGAATCCACATAAGAGAAAATCATGTGTTATTCGAAAGAGTGAGGCAAATAGGCCTGTCCAGAATGGAGAAATATAGAAAAAGTCAAAGGAACAAGTCATAGAACAATTTTAAAAGTATGATTCCAATTATATAAGAAAATAAAACAAGAGGTGTCAAGATTAATATATAGTCTCTTTGGAGAAGGAGATCTGACAGGATGCAAACTGTGGTTTACCTCTGGGAAGGGAAGATATAGGGCTATGGAGCCTTTCTGGTTACTTTGTTTATTTTTAGTTTTTTTTGAAACTTTAAAAATTTATTTATTTGTATTGTGCAAAGTACACTGAATATGAGAACTACCTTCTTAATTTTTTAGTACCTGAGATAGTATTATTAATCATAGGCACTGTACAGTAAATCTCTACAACTTATTCATCTTGCATAATGGAAAACTTATACCCATTAAATTGAGAATATATTTACATATTATTTGGTTATTTTAAAAAAGAAAAAATATATAACTCTGACCATAGACATTCCTCTGCCTACCAACTTTGTGGTATCTTGTGAAAAAGATAGAGTGATTGAACAGTGTGATTTTGAAAGGTTTACTTGTGCTATTTTTTTTTCTTGGCAAAAGGTAACTAAGGTTAAACTTGAGTTATTGCTAAATAACAATAAACCATAATATTCAATAGAAGATAGGCTGTTTCTGCCTATCCCCCTTTGCTGAACCAATTTAGAAGTCATCAGATACTAGTTGAAGAAAAAGTACAACCTTGAACCTGTTTACTGATATCATATATGTAATTGACTTTGTCCCTCCTGGCAATTCTACCTTTGATAAAGACCTTCAGTATCTGAGAGGTATATTGGTCATTTGGGAAGAAGTCACTGCACCACCTTACAAAATGCTTTTGCAGCGTTACCCTATTGGAGCTTTTTAAGAGCAATGGTAAAGCAAGGTAGGCAGCATTATTGCCACTCAACACAGGAAGAAACGTTCCTAGAGAAAATTCATGACATATACTGAGTCCTAGAACTAGTAACTGACAGGGTCAGAATTGAATGGAGCCAATTTCTCCAATTCCATGTTTAGTTCCCTGCATGACAGTTTGCACCAATGCAGAGCTGCCCTAAAGTGGAATGTATTGGTATCTTGTTTTGTACATTTATCAGTTTTATGCCAGTAAAGACTCAGAACAAGTGTGAAGCAGTGTTTTGGTCCTCACGGGTATAACACCACATTCCTGCTCTTCTTGGCATGCTCATGAGAAGTGCGTGAGAGTTCTGCTCTCTTTCACATGGTAAAACTGATGCAGTGAGAGAGGAGAGGTGAGAAGGGAAAACAGCTAGGAAAGGAACCTCCGGAGCTGACTTACATCTGGATCAGCTGGGCCACATGCTCTTAGTAGAAGCTTCTTTCTAGGATGGAGTGGGCTGAGAGGTAGCCCCAGACCAGCACTAGGAGTAGCTGATAGGCCTCTGAAACAGAACCAAGTGCACAGGGGAGGTGGAAGGAAAACTTAAGGCACTGTTGTGAATTGTCACAGATGCCTGACATATAGTCTTTCTCGTATTCTTGAACAGCCTTGTGAACATGTGGTGCTTACTTATGCCATTTCTACTTGGCTTTGCTGAATTAAAACTGAATTTCTATTATTAAATTTCCAAACAGACATGGAATTCCTATTCCAGACATTGAGCAGCTCCCCTTCTCTTGTGTGGATGGGTTTGAATGCCAAAGGCTTTTGGAATTGTGTCTATCCTGTGTACCATGTTACTGAAGTTGGGATAGTAGGTGCTATACAGGGCCCAGGTCAAATGGAGTTCCTTGTGCAACTGCCACACAGGCACAGCTACCTGTGTCTTTGGGTCTGCATGAAGTTTCATGATTAGCTAACTTATTAAGGCGAGGCTCTATGCTTCATTTCCAGTCACATGCTACTTTGAGCATTGGGCTTCTCTTTCCTTCCTTTCTTCCTTCCTCCCTGACTCCTTTCCTTCCTTCTTTTAGGGGCAGAGTCTCACTAAGTTACTACGGGTCTCTCTAAGTTGCTGAGGCTGGCTTTGAACTTGTGATCCTCCTGCCTCAGCCTCCTGAGCTGCTGGGATTACAGGCATGCACCACTATTCCTGGCAGGACATTCTTAAGTGATGATAATTCAGTCCCAGCTCAACTTATCCTAAGAAGCACGGCCTCAGACAATGACTTTAGGGAATGACTTGTCTGTTTATTTTTGAAAAATCCTCTGGCTGCAGAAATGCTATAATTCATCAAAATTTTTTCCTTCTTGGCTCATTTTCCAGTCTTCTCTTCATTGGGGTGGGGCCAGGTGACTGAGATCTGGACACAGGGTGATGTGGACATGTTCTGTTCTTGTTCCTACAAAACCTCCCATGTGGCCTTTACTGTGTTTCTCTTAGTTTGTTGGCTGTAAGCACAGCATCCAGCAGAGGACCCTAAGGTTCTGGAACATGGTGAAGCCACTGGAGGATGAGACCTGAGACCCTGAGTGATTATATGTAGAGTCCAGCTCTTGGACTGAAGCAGAAGAAAATGAATTCTTACTGTGCTATATCACTGAGATTTAGGGGATGACAGTAGTTAACTTTTCTGATTAATAAGCTCTTCCCTACAGCCTTTCCTCCATTGGGTACTGATTACATACCATAAACACATTAATGTTTCTTCTTTGGTCACTCTGGTGACCTACTCATGGCAAAACCTTGTATATACTCATATCAAAGGCAGTACCTACGGTACAATTATGTACCGTATATCTAGCTGCACCATGGTTTTACTTTTCAAATTCTTCCTTGGAAGGAGGTATAAGCGTTTGGATCTGCCTCCAGCAGGCCCTTTGGGACTAGTAGGACCATATCATAAGGAGTTTTGGTTACAATCCAAACAGAAAATTATTCCTGAATGTTGAGTTCATAGTAGCTTTATTCCTCACACAGTTCAAATGGTGACATTCTTAAGTCAGAGGAAGAAGGAGAACAGTCAATCCTTTTATTTAGTTTTGGCAAGACTGAAGTTTATGGTGCTCTGGGGAAATGCAGCCACAGATGTATCGACCTTTCTAAAAATTCTTGGCAGTCTAACCTTTAAGTCATAAACCTAAACACAGCACATCCTTAAAAAAGGCTTGTGTTGGCTACATTTGACATTGATCTCCTACCTTCCAAGATCACCATTCTGTCTTTGCTTGTGAAATGCAAGTTCTTTTTAGTTTATTTAATCAGTGTTTGTTTCCTAGACTGTTCGGCTGTGTTGTGATTTTCAGCATGTTGGACAGTTTTGTGACTAGCTGAGCAATCCCTATGCTGTATAGCATTCCCTGCCAAAGTCTGGATAATCATGATGGAGTCTCTCTTTTCCATTCCTATGGTGATAGTGATGGACCTCTGCTGAGAGGTATTGTAACAGTGTGGTTAAGAACATGGATGCTGGAGCCTTCCAGCCTAGGTATTAGGCTCAGCTTAGTATTTTACTTCCTGTGTAGGGGGTAAGGTACCCGACCTCACTGTGCCTGGTTTGGAGAAGAATAATAGCACCCACAGTATATAGCATTTGTAAGAACCAAAGGGATTCATTTACATCTGGACATTAGGGGAATGTCTGGTATAATATAAATGCTTTATAAATATTACCTATCAATTTTATTGAATAACAAGCACTGTGCTTTTACATGTATCGATTATGTGGTAATCAAAAGGAGAAACTGGCTATCATTATTTAATTTGTTAGGTCTTTAAACCTTCTTGGTACTTTTTTAAGGACTTAATTAGTTAGAGTTATTGTAATTACTTTTGGGGAAAAATTGTGTGTTTTTGTATATATACAGACAGGAAAAACTATGAAAGAATATATACCAAAAGGTTAATGGCATCATCTCTGGGAGAGTTGATTATAGATGATCCTAATTCATTTTTATTTTTCTAATTTGCATTTTCTAAGTCCCTACACATGAGCCTATATACTATTTGTGGAGTTTTTTTTCCCCCCAAGCAGAATAAGGAACTCAGCTAATAGTCTTGACATCTCCAAACAGAATGCTATTTGTATTGTATTTCCATGTGATTTGTATGAAAGGTCATGTTAAGTGAATGTTTTGTGCCTTAACTTATCGTGATTTTACCCCTTTTGTTTTCTTCATTGAAACGAACATGTCAATAGGGTCAGTGATGACCACACACAGAGACTTCTAGAATATAGCTGCCCATTTCATGCAACTTCTCTTCAAATATCTTTTTTTTCTTTTCTCACTAATTACATCTGAAAATTCCAATAATTAGCTGGGTGCCTGCCAGCCACCTTGATCTGACTGGAGGATCAAAGAGCATAGGGCATGGAGCTAATTGAAGATGACTGATTTCTGCTTTTGCCTTGAGAAATGCACATAACATCTGAAGCCCCAAGAGATGAATGGTAAACCTGTGATGGAAATGTGAAGGTAGTTAACTGGAACTCTTACAGTCTACCTGATATTACCCAACCCCTGTAAATAACTGTACCAAATTGCAGCAGGTCAAAGCGAAATCTCTTGGTGAGAAAGGGAAGAATTTGAAGTGTGACCTTTAACAATATTTCTGGCTCTGTCAAAGGGGAGAGCTGGTGACTGAAATAGAGTAATGATGACCATCTACTTCCTAAGTGCTTCTTATGAGCTCTCACCTTACAATATGATCCCCCAGTAGTCACCTCAATCCTGCAAGGTAGGACTGTAATGATAGTAACAATAATTACTATATGAATAATGACCAACAGCTAGCAGTGGTTGAGCACTTACCATATGCCAGCCACTGAACTAAACTCTTTTCATGATTATCTTGTTAACCTTGACCAACCCCCAAGAGGTATATACCATCATATTCTTCATCATGTAGATGAAAACATTGGGGCCCAAAGAAGTTTTCAGCTAAGAAGTGACTCCCGAGCCTCTCTGACTCCATAGTTGGGGCTGTGAATCACAACATTATATTGCTGATTTGTTCTGTAGTCAAGTCTTTGTTTAGGAATTTAGTACAGAGTGTTTTGACTTTTCATCTGGTGATATAAGTTGCTTTTCATCTCCCTTGTTCTTTCTTGCTGCTTTAGAAGTAAGTTTTTATATAAATTATCTCTGTATTTAATTGTCTCTCTATTTGGTCTTTATAACTCACACATGAGGTAGTCAGCCTAGGCGCTATCTCAGCTTTATCTATAAAGAACATGAAGCTTTGAGAGATGGATTTACCCAACATACTCAGCCATAAATTACAGGAATGGGGCCCGATCTCATGTCATTGGAGTCTTGGTCCAGTTCTTCTTCAACTCTGCCATGATTCTCATACCTCTTTCTCATAGGTCTGCCATCTTTTGTTTTCCTGTCCTCAGTGGATTGTTTTTTTAGTAAAACAAACATTTTCCTGTTTATGTTTAATAATTTAGTAGCATTGGGACATACACCCGGAGTTTTCACAGCTAAGTTGTGTCTCTTGAGAGGTGTTGGCTGAACCTAGGTGGGTTGATGGTGCTTATCCCTTTTCAGATCTTGGAAAGGTGCCAGCAATGCAATGTGACACCTGGTACTTAGGATCTTGGCCCAGTGCCAGGCTCCTGCACTATTTCTGCGGTGCCCTGTTCGACTCTCCCTGAAAGCAAAGCTTCAGACCACCTCAGCCAATTATTCCTTTCTCAAGAAGTTGCCCTGAAGCCATTTCTTTATATGAAGGCTTTTAGTTCATCTCTGTGCTAGAAATTCAATTTACCACAGAATGAAGTATTTTAGAAGAGGTTGTTATTATTTCTTTTAAAGAGAAGTATCAGAGGACTGGGGTTGGTGGAAGCAATAAAGAAAACCATTAATATAGATTGAAATTTAGGCTTCTGTTTTCTGGGGGAGGATGGGGGGAGGGATGTGTTCCATTTCCTGGGTGATCCAGTTGTCATACCGGCAGCAAACTGCTGGCATCATGGCTGAAGTCAGACTGGCTCTTACATAGCTGGTCTCTGGAAGCTCTAGGAAATCTTGTCCAAGTTGTAGTCCCTTCCTGGAATCAAATTCTGAGCTCTCATTTTGTAAGGAGAAAGAGTTATGAAAGATGATAATGTAATAAGAAAGAGTCTGATTTGGATCTTAATCCCAGCTGTGTAACTAATCACCTCTGTGACATTCCTAATGTCACGTAACCACTCTGTACCTCTGCTTTCTTACCTGGAGAATGAGACTGCTTAGAAGAGATCAGTGGTAGCTGATCCTCACTGTGCATCAGAATCACCTGGGAAATACAATGACAGGGTCCCATCTGATTTAATTGGATTTAATTGGTGATTAATTGGTCCTGATTTAATTGGTGTGGGATGCACCCTGGCATTAGTATTTCTGAAGCTCTCGAAGGGATTCAAATGTGAGGCCTGCATCCGATCAACTATAAAATATCCTCTAGCGCTAACGATTTTACAATAGATAGAACTGGTCTCTTACCAAGGGATTTATAAATGACACAACAGCTTGTAAATGGGTTGACTGTAATGAAGAACACTGATTATTTTTGTGTTGGAAAACAGAAAAGTTATTAGAGTTATTGAAGCTACGTCATTGATTTGTAGGATAAATCTTCAGGGAAAGCCATAAAAGGTTTCTTTTCTGAGATCTTGAAGATGGGAGTAAAAATGTGTAGAGAGTTTAATATAGTCAGAAAGGAGGAATTGTTTGTAGATAATTGAAAGTGTTTTCCCTCAGAAGTTTATACAAAGGGAATTTGTTCATAGGCCTAGAAGAGAATGTTTGGGTTGCAAACTATTTTTAAGGTAAGCACAGTAATTCTAGCCCATATCACCTTTTAAGTCCTCCTTTAAAGGGAGAAAGTCATATTTCAATGAATGCCAAATTATTATCTCTATTTCTGGGTCAGAATTACATTCTTTGCAAAAGTAAATTGTTTTCCTTGACAATCAAATTCCCCCCAACCAGATTTACTTTTAAATGCACTTCAATGGAAAAAATATAATTATTTAAATGGTTTTAAACTTGATTTCAGATTATTAATTATACAGGAATTAGTTTAAGCTATTTTATAGTTTATACTTGAATATCAGAATTAATTAAAAAATTAAGGGACATGGAATCAATCTGATACCAAAGGTTTCTGTACAAATGCTTTCTGTTCAAATGTTTGGTCTCTCAGATCCACAAAGGCATTATCATCCAAGCCAGAAGTGAGTGATAGTAAATCCAAAGCCCAAGGTCACCTCTCTGCTTTTCTCTCCCTCCCAACACACACATTAAAAGCTTTGGCTATATAATCCTCTTTCATGTCAGAAGAATCTAGACAAGATTCCGAACTGTTGTATTCTTTCTAAACAGGAAGTCAACCTGTGTATCCACGATGAACCTCAAAATAGCTTTGAATTTTAGAACTGATGATCTATAATAATTTTATACCAGAAATGTGGATCACAAATGACCTCATTCTGTTTCAGGTATAATAAGCATAAGGTATTTTAAAACAATCAGTGTTTATAATCATCACCAGTCCTTGATCACTTTTTTTTTCTGAGAAAGGAAAGAAATTTGAGTTTGCATTTAAAATGTTTATGAGGCTTTTAAAAAAATACTGGGTGTTAATTTTTTTAATTACAGAAAAGTATAATGAAGAAAACAAAAATGTCTAAATTCACCACCTGGATAATCCTGTATTAGAAATTTGAATGTCTAGGGAAGGCAAAAAAAGGCTACTCCCTAGATGTCTGCTTTTAATAAAAAAAAATTCAATTAAAAAATATGACTAGCATATAGTAACAACTAATATTTTGACCACTTATTATATACCAGCTCCTATTCCAATTCTTCAACAATTATTAGAAGGTATATTTTAAAAAATTAAGGTAGATGTTGTTATTATCATCACTTTATAGATCAGAAAACATGTTAAGTAATTTGCCCAAGGTCATGGTTAATGTGGAGCAGAGCTGGGATTTGAACTCAGTTTGGGCCATTCTTATTAGCCACTTCTTAATGCAGCTTATCAAAAAAAATGTCTGGCACATTGTTGTAACTATTTTTGTGAAGTAACGAGACTGCTATGCAAATATAAAATTATTATCTTAGGTTTGTGAAGAACATTTCTTAAGACCCTCTCCTTCTACCTTACCCTTTGGTAAAAGCCCAAAAAAGCAAATTTGGTTTAAATAATGATTATATGCTCTATCAGCTTAAAATTATTGTGTACATAAGGAGGAGAAAGCCAATTGTGGATTAAAGTGGGAAACCAATTTCCCTATTTGTTCTCCTTTTTTTATTGCTTTTTAAACAAATTTTTATTCCTGAATATTTTTAAACTATGGTCAAGATTCAAGCCATGGAGAGTCACTTCCCCAAGATGATGATAGTGGTAGTGATGTTCCTGGGACTTTACCTGATGAACTCTTGGACTTGGTTTACTTTCCAGAATGCAGAATGTCTTCAGGGGACAGTTTAAAGTATCAAGGTCCTTTTTTTGGGTTATAACCAACACTCAGAAACTATAATTTCATAAATATAGATGAAAATTGCTTTATCTGAATGCGTTCTGTTACACACATGGGTATGCCTTTCACAATTGTGGGGGGTTTGCTTATAAATATGTGGAATCATAGATTCATTCATTCATCAAACACTTTTCTTTAACATGTTTTTTTGCATTTAAAAGCTTGTTTCTTGTTTAAGTGTGTTAGTCAACTTTCTGCCACTATAATAAAAAATACCTAAGGTAAATAATTTATAAAGAAAAAAGGTTTATTTTGACTCACAGTTTTGAAGGTTCAAGTCCATGATCAGTTGGCCCAATTGCTTTGGGCCTGTGCATGGTAGAGTAAAACTGCTCAACTCATTAGCCAGGAAGCAAAGAGAAAGTAGAAGGGACTGGGATTCCACTACCCACTTCAAGTTTATGCCTCTAATAACCTAATTACCTCCCACAAAGTTTTACCTCTTAAAGGTTTTACTACCTCCCAATAGCACCACCTTGGGGACCAAGGGTTTTTTTTTTTTTTTTAAATACATCCATCATCGGGGGACATTCAGGATCCAAACCATAGCAATAAAGTAATAAGTGGAAGAATATAAGTAGAAATAACTATCAGGTTTACAGAAATTAAGACATGAAAATATCAAGTGTTGGAGAAGGTGTAGATAAAGAAGAATTCTTACACACTGCATCTGGCAGTGTAGATTGTTAAAACTATTTGGAGGGTAATTTGAACATAATCAAGTTGAAGCTGTGCAAACTCAACCCTAGGTTGAGATTCTACACCTTCATACAACTTTAATCTGTAAATAAGGAAACAAGTTAAATAGTGTTCATCAGAGCATTGTTTTGGATGAAAGCAAATAAAATAAACTGGAAACAAACCAACAAATAGACTAATAGATTGTAGTACTTTTCATGTGCTGGAATACTATGTGGCCTTAAAGTGAATGAACTAGAATTGTACATATCGACATGAATGAATTCCTAAAACATAACGTTGAATGCAAAAGGCAAGTTCTAGAAGGATACATACACTACGATTCCATTTATATGAACGTTTAAAACACTACTTTTTTGGGGAGGGGGAGATAGGCTTTTAATAACTGCTTTTGTCACCAGGTTAAGTCACATAGGTAGAAAGTAGTTAGAAATTTCTGAAAGGGTATTATTGTTTTTTGAAAAGCACTCATTTTTACATAAATATTTAGTACTTCATTGGGACATTATTGCTCAAAAGGCCCTGGCCAAAAACTTCCTAAACACACGACCCCATATTGTTTTTAGCCTGCTGTTGACGAAGCTGGGTGCGAATGTGAAGCCACCAGAAGGAAGGGGTACAGGCATCTGGGTCTGGGCCACCAGTAGTGCTCAGAGCCAGCTGGACTCCAAACTGGAGGCCCAGTGGTTTTCCTTATGATGTTCTACTTGTATTATGGTTCACTTAGCCAATACAATAGGTCTTCAAAAGGGAAGAACAATTAATTAACACAATATGGAGTTTATTGCATTCTTTGGAGTATATGTCATAATTACAGTTAGCAAATTCTGAAAGTCTTAACAAAAATAGCCTCCTTTGCTGAGCGCGGTGGTATGTGCCTGTAATCCCAGTGGCTTGGGAGGCTGAGGCAGGAGGATCACGAGTTCAAAGCCAGCCTCAGCAAAAGTGAGGCACTAAGCACCTCAGTGAGACCCTGTCTCTAAATACAAAATGGGCTGGGGATGTGACTCAGTGGTCAAGTAGTGCCCCTGAGTTCAATCCCCAGTACCAACCCCTACCCCCTGCCACCAAAAAACAAAAACAAAAAGAAAAAAATCAGGACTAAGGGGAGGTAATTGGATGGAAGAATGTAAAATGATGAGTTTGCTAAGGAAACCCAAGCAAAATCAAAATGAATTAGCATCCCAGCAGATGGTGAAGACGGTGCCCTTCCTTCCAAACTTCTCTTGAATCCTCATTTTCTGACTGTCACAACTCCCTGAAAGACCAAGGTGGAGGACTCAAAGGGGCCAGAGGAGGGATCTAGATATTCCAGAAAAATGAAAACCTGGTTTACATAAAATTATGTGAACCACAAGGAGTGGGAACCTCAAGGCTAAAATAAAACTTCTATCATCTTGAAAGTTTTTAATTCTTAAAGAAAATATATAGTTCCCATTACTCACCATTTTTCATAGGAGTGCTTTTTTTTTTTTTTTTTAATTTTGTTTTTTGTCTCCTGGCCTGAGTGCTCTCAGAAGCACTAAGCACAGAAGGTCAGCAGTCCTTCCCCACCACCTGCCTCTTCCTGTGTCTGTTGCCGTGGCACCAGTAGGGGATGAAGCAGATCCTGGAGGGTAACCTCAGGCACAAGGTGGACTGACAGCCTACCTCCATCCCCTAGGGGAGCAGTCTCTGGGTCTAGAATCCATCTGCATGCTCCTGTCATCCCTAGCAAAAAAAAACACAAAATGAGCATTTTGGTAATGGAGGCATCTCAATATGAAGATTTTAGGGTAGGAAGAGCTCTTGGACTGGCGATGCCATGTTCTCATTTTACAGACGGCAAAAGTGAGGTTCTGATATCTGAAGTAGGCTGACCTGAGAGGCAGGAGAAAGGACCAGCCCCTGGCTTCCACCTTGCATGCTAAGTGCTTTCTGCTTTGCCCGCTCACCTTTCTGACCCATCTTACTTTCTGGTCCTCATCTTTGGCTTTCCTTATAACTTAAACTCTGGGACTTTGTGAGGTTATCGCCAACGAAAGGAGACATAACATACGTTGTCCCATTACCAGGAACTTTCTGAATGAGCAAAAGATGGCCCCAAGAATGAAGATACTGCATTTGCATCCGTCAGGAATTTTCCCCTGTAAGAGATGGAAGGTTGAGGCAATCTAGGTTATGCATTTCCCCCAGAGTGGAGGCTACGCAGGAGTTGAAGTCAGGCCTACTATTCAAAGGGTACGTAGTTAGTACATTGGAGAGGGTTTCCCTGATTTGGCAGTTACCTTTATAGTAATGCAAATTATGTTCATGTAGGAGAAGAACATGTTCTCCAAATTGCTTTTGTTAAAACAAAACAAAACTTTCACATCACATAATATATCTCAAAATCCCACAGGGATGGCAAACAATCAGTTCTCACCTTGTCTGTGAGTCCAAATAAAGTGGGCTCCTGAATGTTCATTTAATAAAGGCCATTCAATGTGTCTGAGGTTTAATGCTGATTTATATTAACTGGTAAACTTCTAAGGCAAAGTCCTCCTGAGACTAATTGCTGTGGGCAAACTAAATACTTTAGCTGGGAGCTCTGTGCATAATCTTTTTTTTCCCCTCCAGAAATATTATCTGCAGACACAGCTATTAATTGAAGTAGCCATCTTCCAGCTGTGGAGACTCCCAGCCACAGGCAAATGGTTATTTCTGAGTGTAACCACCAAGCAAATTCCCAGTGTCCAACTAGGATAACTCTCTGTCGCATTTTTCTAAGTCATATTTCTTATTTTGAAATACACACTGATAATATTTGGATGAAGAAGAAAGAGTTAGACATAAGAAAAACTTTCCTATTACATAGAAAACCCATTTTCTAGGCAAATCAACATAATATCAAGAACACAACAGTGTCCAATCTAACTCCTCATTGGATCCTAACACTGCAGTTAGGCATATTAGTAACAATTTTCTGGAGAACATTGGAATATAATATTTTTCAAATATATATATATATTGGAATATAATATTTTTCAAACCTGGACTTTCCACTGTGGTGAGAAAAAAGTAATAAAAGATGTAAGGGAATTAAAACCTGCTACCAAAAAGGAAGACACATGATTACCATCTTTGTTTCTATATTTTCAGATAGTGTCCCTTTGTTCTATAAGTTTTATGGATTAGTTTCAGAATAACTTATATTGCATAGACTTTTCTTTTTTTTTTAAAGAGAGAGGGAGAGGGAGAGAGAGAGAGAGAGAGAGAGAGAGAGAGAGAGAGAGAGAGAATTTTAATATTTTATTTTTTAGTTATTGGCAGACACAACATCTTTGTTTGTATGTGGTGCTGAGGATCGAACCCGGGCTGCACGCATGCCAGGCGAGCGCGCTACCGCTGAGCCACATCCCCAGCCCTGCATAGACTTTTCCGCTGACTTAAAAAAAAAGTGATCCTAGAGTACTCCTCAGTTAAACTTTAAAAAAATTATATATATATTTGTTGTAGTTGGCCACAATATCTTTATTTTATTTATTTATTTTTATGTGGTGCTGAGGATTGAACCCAGTGCCTCTCACATGCTAGGTGAGCACTCTATGGCTTAGCCACAAACCCAGCCCCTTGGTTAAACTTTTAATGCATTATTTTTCTGTGTAAGGATAATTTAGAAAGCCACTTTCTAAGGTTCGTTAAAATAAAGGGAATTTTTTGGGGTACAGCCTTCACTGTCTTTCCTTATTCTCTAAGGCTTCTCCCTGCTTTAAGAGCATTGTCTGGCACAATTCTAATTTCCTCTGAAGATTGTCTTCCTCCCTTGGGAGATGAGATTGGAGCTTCCTTTGTGCATGGATTCTTTCTCCTGTTACAAACATAAAAGTAAAGAAAAAAAAATTTTTTTCAGTGATTTACACAGATGATCCATGTGGTTAATTATCTTTTTCTGCTCTTCCCCGACCCTAATTATTCTCAGGAACTTTAAAATCAGTGTCCTATTTATTTTCATGGTGCCAGATAGTTTTGCTTTATACACTGTTTTTGAAACAGTCTTCATACCTTTTATGGATTTCTTGTATTTCTGAATCTATGTTATGCATTTATTTGTCAGGATTTTTTTTTTTTTTTGGATGCAAGTGAAAGAAATCCCACACAAATGGTTTAAGCAAAGTGACTATGTTCTGAGATGGACAGTAGAAATGTTTATAAAACACTGTGAATGTACCTAATGCTATAGAACTGTCAACTTAAAATAGTTTTTAAAAAGTAACTTTAGCCACCACCTTCCCTACATGCATCCTGGGAAGTCTACAGGGGCTTTAAGCATCTGTTTTTTCTCTTGCCCATGAACATCAAATATTTAACTTCTCACTGTTCTTTCTTAAACTTTAGGAGAACAAGTTTCCTTCAGCCCATGATAGATGTGTGGGAAGCAGGGAGGAGGACTGTGGGATGCATTGCGGGTGGCTTCATGGAAAGCTGGACTTTCCACTGTGGCTGTTGGCTTGGGAACAATGCAAAGAAGAGTTCTTCAAGTAAAGCCAAAGGCTTGAGCCAAGGCCCAGTAGTGGGAAAAGCCAGGTAATAGTTCTCTTAGGCTGTAGAATGTCCTATTCAGTGTGTGAAGGAGAGTGAGTGGTAGAGTCGTCCCTCAGTATCTGTGGGGTATTGGTTCCAGGACCCCATCTGCAGATGATCAAGTCCCTTATGGAAAATGGCATAGCATTTCCATATAGCCTACAATTATCCTTCTGTGTACTTTAAATCATCTCTGGGTTACTTATAATGCCTAATACAATGTAATTCTCTGTGCAGAATTGTTATGTTGTACTTTTTAGTGGATAAGAAAAATATGTACATTTCAGTATAGACAAAATATATTTTTTTGAATATTTTGGATCCTCAGTTGGTTGAATTCATGGACATGGAGCCTGTGGATATGAGGACTGACCATATACCTAAGCTCAAAAAAGATAGCTGGAAACAGTCAAGAGTCCCATTGTTATTTCAGACATTCCTGGAGAATGGAGGTGGGTGAAGATCAGAGTAGTTGCTTCTCGTAAGGAAGGCAGAGATTTGAAGGGGAAGGAGTGTGGAAAGATCATCTCAGTAAACATTTTTCACTGCATTTGAATGTTTTTGTTCTTTCCATTGATGGAACAGATCTTCCATTTTATAAGACCTCTCCTAAAGCCTCCTAGGCCAATGTGTCCTGGTCTTGAGAATTTTCTTTTCTTTTTTTTAAAAAATATTTATTTTATAGTTGTAGTTGGACACAATACATTTATTTTATTTTATGTAGTGCTGAAGATCGAACCCAGGGCCTTGTACGTGCTAGGCGAACATTCTACTGCTGAGCCACAACCCTAGCCCTTGAGAATTTTCTTTCTTTCTCATTAGCAAAAACTCTTATTTATAACACAAGTCCTACATCATTGCCCATCTTATTCCATTCATCACTAGGGAGCTGAGGGAACTAATGTTTTAGCCCAAAAGTGAAGGGCTTTGTTGCTAAATGTCCTTTCCTCTGAAACCAATTACTCAAATGTTTTTGGAAACTCTGTGGGAGTTGTGTATTCTGAGCTGAACCATAGACTCTTTGGATTTGGAAAGAACCTAAAATAATACATGCTGTCTGACCTGTTCATTTAACAGAGGAGAAAACTAGATACGGTTGTTAAATAACCCATCACACTGTTATTACCTCAAAGAACAAAAATCTCAAGGGGGCACCTTGAAGAAGAGGGTGAGTGATTCAGAGCCATTATTGTACAGAAGTGGAAAATAACCTCGTATGGACCTGTTACCCAGCCATTTTCCTGTTGCTTAATTTCTCAGTTGTTTTACCCAACAATTTCGAGTGTCCTTCAGATACGGAATCGAGTGTGCTATTTGTGCTGCCTCCCTGCAGGAGAGTCTATTATGTCATACAAACAAATACTAGTCTTTCTCTAGTTCAGTCACTTGAATTCTGGAGGGCTAAGATGACACCAACATTCTCTGTTTTAAAGAACACTGGTATGTTCACAGTTTGGGGAGCTGTCTAGCTTTAGTCAAAATCTGAATGAAAAATTATTATCATTAACACATATTAACTGTACCAATTAATGGGTTTTCACATGTATGGGTTTTTCATACATGAATATATTGCACTTTGATCCTATCTACCTTCCTTTCCCTTCTCCCCCTTCTCTCCTCTCTCCCCTCCTCTTGGCTCCCTCTGAATTCCTTGTATTTCTTTTTCTACTCTCGGGGTTGGTTGGTTTGTTTCTGCATGTGAGAGAATACATGCAAGACTTGTCTTTCTCTGTGTGGCTTATTTCATTTAGCATGATGTCCTTCATTTCCATCCATTTTCCTGCAAATGACAAGATTTCATTCTTCTTTAAAGCCTAATAATATTCCATTGTGTATATATATACCATATTTTCATCTGTTGACAAGCACCTCAGCTGATTCCATATTCTAGCTATTGTAAATAGTGCCACAATAAACATGGGCATGCAGGTATGTTTTTTATTTTTTGTTTTCCTTAGCATATATATCCAGGGGTAGAATAGCTGGATCCTATGTAGTTCTATTTTTAATTTTGGGGGAAACTTCTATACTGTTTTTCATAGTGGCTATAGTAATTTACATTTCACAACAATGTATAATATAAGGGTTCCCCTTTTCCCACAGCCTCACTAGCATTTGTTATTGTCTTTGTTGTTGTTGTTGTTTGTTTTTGATAATAACTGTTTTACATGCAGCAAGATAAAAATCTCAATGTTGTTTTGATTTGCAGTAACCTGATGGTTAAAAAAATATATTTTTCTTATTATTTGTTGGCCATTTGTACTTTTTTGTGAAGTGTCTATTCAGATCATTTGCCCATTTATTAGATGTTTTTGGTTGTCAAATTTTTGAGTCCTCTATATATTCTGAATATTAATCCTAATCCTCTATCAGATGAATAGCTGCATTCATTCTTCTGTATTCCTATTCTCTAGGTTGTCTCTTCATTCTGATGGTTGTTTCTTTTGCTGTGCAGAAGGTTTTAAGTTTGATGCCATCCCATTTGGTGATTCTTGCTACTGTTTCCTTGCCTGTTAGAGTCTTAACTAGGAAGTCATTGGCTTTGCTAACATCTTAAAGTGATTTCCCTGTGTTTTCTTCTAGTAGTTTCAAAGTTTCAGGTTCTATGTTAAGGTCTTTGATCTATTTGGAGTTAATTTTTGTACAGGGTAAGAGATGGGTCTTTTTTCAATCTTCCACATGTGAATAATGAATGTTTTTTGAGTCTCAGAAGGTGACTGTAGTTTGAATGATGTCCTGGTGGGATTTATGTCATATCTTACACACTAGATCTTTCTTTCTTTTCTTCTTCTCCCCTCTCCCTCCCTCTCCCCCTCCCTCTCCCTCTCCCCCTCCCCCTCCCCCTCCCTCTCCCTCTCCCCCTCCCCCTTCTCCTTCTCCTTCTCCTTCTCCTTCTTCTTCTCTTTCTCCTTCTCCTTCTCCTTCAACTCAGGGGCACTTGGCCACTGAACCACATCTCCAGCTATATTTTTGTATTTTATTTAGAGTCAGGGTCTCACTGACCCTGTTGCTTAGTGCCTCACTTTTTGTGGAGGTTGGCTTTGAACTCCTCCTGTCTCATCCTCCTGAGCTGCTAGAATTTCAGGCATGTGCCACCACACCCAGCTTGCTTCTTTCTCTTTGTTTTCTTCCTTCCTCCATCCTTCCCTCCCTCCCTCCATCCCTCCCCCCCCCCTTTTTTTCTTTCTTTTGCAGTGCTGGGGATCAAACCCTGGGCCTCACACATGTAGGACAAGCACTTTTCCACACCCCCAGATCCATTTTCTTTTCCTCTATGGGTTTTGATTGACTAAAACATACAAGTCAGCAGATGGGAGGTAATTGTGATTATTTAGATAATCTAATAATGTGGAAGATCATTAAATCATGAAAACAGATGAAATGATCCGTATTCATCAGCAAAACCAGACTCACTAGGCATTCAGTGATGAGAAAATAGTAAAAATGTCTCCATTTCCATGTTTCTCTTAAAGTGCTGGTAATTCTTCCTGGAACCTTTTGCTCTTAGGCAGCTCTTTTTTTTTTTTTTTTTTTTTTTTTTTTAAATCCCAATGGCCCCAGGAGTGATTTTGGTTATTTCTTTTTCTGTCATTGTGCTTGCTTACAAAGCCAGCCCCTGGCTGCCTTAGGTCTTGTGTCAGTTCAGAGCTTTAAGCAGTACTTCCTACAAGTTGATGCTTGTGAATGTTTTCTGCTGAAAAAAAAGTCCAGAAAAGACAGTTATTTGTGGGATGATGTTAGTACAGAATGAAAAGTCTACTGTCTTCCAGTTATGGAAGGGGAAAGTGGAAGAGGCCACCCTTGCTCTCTCCTCCCAAGATCCAAATCAATTCCTTAAAAAGAACTCTGGTCAGCCTGGGTCCTTTGCCAGCCCTGGTAGCAAGGACAACTGAGGGAAACAGCACAAAACAGTTTCACCTAAATCACAAGGATTAAGGGGGCAGAGCTCCTGAAACGGAGGGAGGTAGGACAGTGTGGGGAGATTTTCCCTGCAGCGATGCTGGTCCTTTGGCATGCATTCAGTAGCTCACTTAGGGACTCCAGAGAAATTTGTTGGATTACTGGATAGACCAAAACCATGGAGAAAATATTGCTGCTTTCCCCAAGTGAGAGACTGTTAAGAGTGAAATGTCAACTCATCTTCTCTGTTGAATGGAAGTACAACTCTTGTAGGTGACTTTCAGAACAGGACAGTACTTTTGGGAAACTATACCAGATGATACCTTGAATGATGATTTTGGACCTAGCATCTTCACATGAGTTGCTCTCTGGGTCTTTGCAATCTCCTGAAGGGGCAGGTGGTCTCCAACTCTGGGTTAGGCATCAGCAAGGAGCAGAGCAAATCTTCCAGCTCAGCTCTGTTTGACTTCAAATTCTGAGTTCTTTCCTCTACACCACAGCTGCTTGGGTAAGAACCACCAGATGCTGCTGTTAATCAAGGTTGTGAAGTTGAATACAAACGAGAAGAGAACAAGGAGGAAGCAGCATCATAAATTCTGACAGGAAAGTTTAAGACTTTTAAAGATCTTCAGTATGTCACAGCTCCTAGGCATTCATTTGTTGCCACATAATTAGGCCCAAAGTCTTAATTGCAGGTTGATTTCTAAAACTGCCTGCCCGTGTGCCAGTAGGATTTATGCTGAGACATTTACTTTAATTAAATGGCTACTTAGTGGCAGGGCTTAAATATATATCTTTTCAAGTGCCAGATTTTTTTTTTTCAGATACTTGGTCAACCAAGAATTCATTTTTTCCTCATTAGCAACACATAGCATCCAAATAGGAATGTTTGTATCCGTTCATTGAAACCATTTGACACCATCATAAATTATTTGAGGAGATTTTCTTTAAATCTGTGGGCTCAGGGGTGGGTAAATTGGAAATGTATGGACTTACTACTTCATACTCTTAGATTACTCAGTGTGGAGCTGAGGTATCGGTACCCTCTAAGCCCCTGCGCCAAAACCTTCAGTTTCTAAAGTCCCATCAGTGCCACACAAAACAGCCTTTTCTCTGTCAGAAGTCAGTGAAATCTTCAATTGAAAAACTGGGGCTGGCTATTTACTTCTTCACGCTTAATGTTCAGTAAAGAGTACGATAAAACTAGCACTTTTCTTTTTTTGCTTAGATTTGGTACATTCTTCTGACATAGAAAAATTCTTTAAAAAATTTCATTGGTGCATTTTAATCATGCATAATAGTGGTATTTGTTGTTACAAATTCATATGTGCACACAGTATGACCATATATTTTGGTCAGTTTCGTTCCCAAGTGTTCGCCTTCCTCCCTCTCCCTGGTCCCTTTCCTCTCCTCTCGATCTCCCTTCTCATTTCATGAGATCCTTAGAAAATTCTGATGCAAAACTAAAATTGAAACATAAACTTCATCTTTTGCTTTTTCAATACAACTGTCATTTCTTCCAGTCTGGCTTGGCCTAACTTGGAGCGTGCATCAGGGAGCAGATATCTGTGACCTTCTGGTCTGAGACTTTGTTCCTGCTATAGCTACTGGTATCATCAAGCTTCCATGTTCAAATTACTTTAAAAAAAAAAATCCTGCTTAGAGTGCAATTTTATTTAAATGTCTGTTTGTGCATTTCCTTTTTATAGATCTTTTCTCTTCCACTGGTATCATTGACGGATATTAGAGGTAAAATGTGGAATATACAGATAAGAAAAAGAAGACAGACTCACCTATAATCCAATCACTAAGCGATAAATACTATTAACTTGATATTTTCCCTCTTTCTTTTCGCTTTACAGCCATTTATGTGTGTGTTTACTTAAAATACAGACTTGCTATCTCATTGTATATGTTACTTAATCTAACATAATTTTTTTTCATATGTCTGCCGGGTGCCAGACGCTGCTAGGACTTAAGTATAGTTTTTCACTGCTTTTTTTTTTGCCACTTATTATATTATATAATAAATATTTCTCCAAGCTTTAAAAATTCATTGAATTAATTTTTTTTTTGGTAACAGGGATTGAACTCAGGGACACTCAACTACTGAGCCATATCCCCAGCCCTATTTTGTATTTTATTTAGAGACAGAGTCTCACTGAGTTGTGTAGCATCTCACCTTTCATTGAGGCTGGCTTTGAACTCATAATCCTCCTGTCTCAGCCTCCTGATTACAGGTGTGCATCACCATGCCTGGCTTGAAATGACATTTTAGATAAGTGCATAAAATTTCATTATTTGGATATTTTATTTCATTGCATTCCTGAGATTGAATAGTTAAAAACTTATATATTTTTTTCCTATAATAACCAACATCTCAATAAACCTCTTGAACATAAATCTTAGTGCTTGTATCAGATCGTCATGTTAGGGCTGGAGATGTAGCTTACTTGTAGAGCACTTGTCTAGGATATGTGAGGCCCTAGGTTCAATCCCCACTACTGCCAAAAAAAAAAAAAAAAGAGGAAAAAAATTCAGATAAGTATAGTAATTTCCCCCCAGAATCACAGGAAGAATTGGAAAATAGGCATAGCTCATTTGAGGGCACCTTTTAGTAGCTGTGTCTGTCTTATTTCTAGACTCTTTGCTAAAATTCACATAAGCATCCAAAAAAAAAAAGGTCAAAGAAAACATTCTTTACTCCCAATAATACAAATATATATATATATATAATCTCTTAAAGTTTCTATGGCTGAAATACGTATTATTCTAAAAGGGGAGAGTTCTAACTTGTTTACTTAAAAACTCTAATAAACTAGATCATTAAAAGTGTTAGAATTGCCTTGTTTGTGAACACATGCACTTGGTTTAAATTGGCCATATAAATTGGCCAGATTGTACGAACCAGTCTCCAAGAGCTTAGCAGTGTACAGGCCCAATTCCATTATTTGCTCAGTAACAGTTTTATGCTTATGCTTAGCACATAAGGCTGATAATTGTGGTATGATAAGACTGTACTGTGCTCAAGTGTATAATAAGCAATGCTTAGCTGAAACAGAGAAAATATTTACCAATGTTCTGCTAATGAGCTGTTCTTTATATCATCTAATTAACTGAATTTATTTTAGGTAAGGTTAAATGTACTTAATATATTTAATAGAGATCTTGAAGTAACATGTGTTGAAATCAATTAGGAAAAAAAGCAGAAAAATTCCAAGTAGGCTCTCTGGAATAATCACTTCACAGATATTATTTTGGTCATCTTAGAAAAACTGAAAAACTGGTTGGAGGAAGATATACTGAAACCTAATCCATGCCAAAAACAATACTGTCTATATTGTAGAGACTTTTATAGACCATCTGTATGACCAGATGTATAGTGCTCTCTTTGGGAAGTTCTCCTTATTCATTTTAACCTTGTTCGGGGCGATACACAGACTGTGTTAGGTGTTTGCAGTTTACTAGGTGGCAAATCTCTAAGTCTCTATATGAGGCAGAAATCTCATAGAGACAAAGTTACACTTACTTGAAAATTCCTTTGGAACTGCCAACTTAAGAAGCCTCTGTACTCTCTCTCCTTGAGGCCAACACAGCCAGTTTTGCCTGCAGAGTTAGAACACGTTGCCATTTCTTTGAGTACCAGATAATAGCTGGCTTGCATTTGAGGCCAACTTATAGGAAAAGTCTGTGCCTTTAAACACTAGGATTCTACTCAGCTCTGGGAGGTGCTCACACAGTGAGAAGCTTGCTGGAACTAGACTGATGGGGCTGTGGATTCAGGTTTCCTTCTCTTTCTACAACCCTGAGACATGTGGTCACTGAGTGGGATGGCTGGTGTGTATGTGTGCGTCTGTACCCCTTCTTCATCCTAATGGATATTACTGAATTCTTTTGAGCAGAGACATGTATGAAATGACAGCACTGTAGTTCTGTAACCTAGAATCTTTATGCAAGTAGAAGTTCTTCTGTGAGACCCTCTAGTGACTTTATTGGTTAACACTCACTATAGATGTGGAAAAGGAGGGTGAGTGAATGGGTTATTTTGAATGAATTATGAGCAGAGATTTATGTAGGGTCTATTCTGTGCTAGAAGAATAGAGTTACAGTGGTGACCACAGATGATCTAGCCCCTGCCCTTCTGGAGCTCTTGGTCTTGATGAGGCCCCAAGAATTCACCTATGTCCAGGCAGTAATGGACTCACTAGATAGTCATTGAATCTATAGGAGCTTCAATATTTCATGCAGTAAATGCTTATTTGGGGTTTCTTGAACTAGAACTGCATGATAAAAATGGTTTCCTTGAGAATTATCTATTATCTAAGCTCACACAGTAATTGGTTTATAAAACCCAGCCTATGTTCCAGCCAATAATGGCCTGATGGCAGCATGCTCTCCCAGGTCATCACCTACCTGTCTTTGAACTCTTGACTCTAGTAATGCCTGATCTCTGGTACTCTTCTGAAGCCATCAGAAGTCCTTTTTTCCAGTTCCCATGAGGATTCCCATGAACTGCACTTCTGCAATATCTCAGGTTTAAGTTCTGAGTCTACCAATGTCCAGCTATGACCTTGGGGAGGCCACATCTTCCTTCGTTTTCATTATCTGTAAAAAGGAGATATTCATAATATCTACCCCTCAGGATGATGGTCTTCTGGTCTTGAGAGTGGTGGTAGTGTGTGTGTGTGTGTGTGTGTGTGTGTGTGAGACAGAGAGAGAGAGAGAGATTCATTAAATTCTTGTTCACTTTTAATTACTAACCCCTCTTTGCTAGTGTGTTGGTCGCAAATGTGGGAAGGAGGGCACAGTGATTGAGTCCCTCCTGGTAGGTGTTCCTTTGGCTCTCTTGTTCTTAACCTGTGGATCTTTATAAGTCGTAACTCAGGTAAGAGGAATGTGCCTGATAGAAAGCAGGAGATGACTCCGTACAAGGAAGGCCTACCAAAGGGCAGATCGGTCCCTCTGAATATTGAGGGTGCCGGGCCAAGGCACTTGAGAGCAGCTGCAACTGGCTTCATGGCACAGCGTGTGAGGAATATACTTAGAGAAGGGACACAGGTCCACCCAGCCGTTACCCTCTCTCAGCACACAGGGACACCACAGAGTCGACATCACCTTGAGGGGGTGTCTGTGAACACCCCTGCTGGTGTAGCTATAGGGCGGGTGTAGCTATAGGCCCACTGCTCCTACAATAGGACAGATTCTGCCCTGCACACTTGCTGCTCCATCAAAGGCTAAGGGAGGACGTGTATCCTTCAGCCTTCCATTCTCCGTGCTCAGCTTCAGTCTGTGAGCTGAAGCTGAACTTAGAAGCTGCCTCTCTCCAGGAGGGAAGAATGACATCTGAGTTAAGCAGGCTGACACATGCCATTCCAGTCCATAGCTCTGGGCCATCTAATCTCTCCAAGGCAAGATGTTCCAACAGGTGTGTGTGTATGTCGGGGGTGGGGAATCCTTTTCTTGTAAGGGCAGTCTTACAAAAGGACAGTTTGCTTTCTTTGTCATCTCTGGAAGGAGTTGATGCTGTAAGACAGGCATCAGACTTAAGGAACATTTCTGAGTGTGGTGAGTGTGTCTTGGATGACTTTCTGGAGTGTCCAGCTCACTAGATAGGGATAGAACATGCTTTGGAGAGCCAGAGAAATCTTGGAGTGGATCTGGCCTAACTCCTCGCTAGCTTTGTGACACCAGAGGGTTACTTTCGTTCTTGAGCATGGATTTATTTCCTCATCTGTAAAACGCAGGTGTGAGTAACAACTCACAGCTAATGGTGAGGAGGAAGCTATATGATGTATGAGAAGTGCTTGGCATATAATAGTCACTCAATAAATACTCCTCAGAATTATTCTACATCTCTGGATCCAGACCAGCCCTTAAGAGGCCCAACCACATTAATCTCCAGTAACAACACTCAGCTTCTACTTGCTGCTGATCTTCCTTTAGGACTCAAGGGGGAAAAAAAAACCCTAAAAAATGAAACACATGAATTTCCCATAAGGTGTAAGTGAATGATAATCTTCTACTTTGCTAAGAGGTGATTACAACATGGGGAATTTTGACTTGGGAATTTCTGTTAAGAGAAGTCTCTTAGGTCACAGCAGCTGATCCCCACGGTCTTTGAGCTGTTTGTTGCTTTGCCAGTGCTCTCTCAAGTGAGGTCTCCAAGTACCACTCTGCCCAGCAGCCCTTATGTTTTTGTGCAGCCATGTCTACATTTCCTCCTGGACTAATTGCTTTCCCTAATTCCTTGTTCTCCTGATTCATAAGGCAACCCTGACTAGGTGTGTGGGCAGCTGCTTGTCTGTCCATCTTATAGAAATTGGAAGCAATGTGTTTTAGCACTAAACCCTTTCTAACTCTTCATGGCAATTTCCATAAACATCAATAGTTCTTAGAGGAAAATGGAATTGTTAAATAAAAGACCAATCAATCAGCTTTTAACTTTTGTAGATAATGGATGGATCATCCAGATCTCTCTTACACTGGAATTGCAAACAGGTCAACTCTTGTTGGTTGGTAATAGTTGCCTGCTGTACTTGAGGGTTGAAAAAGATTCTGAGATTGTGCCTACTTGAAATTGAAGCACTGGGCTTTTTGGTGATGTCTGCTACTCAGGAAGGGAGATGGCAGCTCCAACTACATGTTTGTTATGCGTGTCTCCAACTTTCCAGTAACCCCCAACCCCCCCCCCATGGTTCCACCACTTCTCTGTTCATTTGCTCTTCCACTTGACAGCAGTTGGGGAATCCAAGAAGGTGTTTTGTTTTCAAGCCAAGTTGACCTGGTAGATGACCTAGAAGGGCTGAAGCATGACACCAACTAAAACTTGTTTTCTTTGGTTATCTCTAGATTTCCTATTTATCCTCTTTTTTGGAGTCTGTTCATATAAATAAGAGTTTTTATGTGGTCAGAGTTGGGGACCTTGAGGTCCATAAAGAGTATCAAGATTTGCACCATTTGAAGAAACTACTCAGAACATCTTGACTTTTCCTCTCTGAAAAGCTGTGAGCATGTTCACCACAGGCAAGGAAACGAAATTGCATTCATGAATCGCTTGAACAGCACAAAGAGCTGCCTCCGATAGTAGTGGCTGTTATACCCGCTTTGCCTTTATTCTAAATGCCTATTTTTCAGATAGCCTAATGGGTGAATCACACTGCGTTCTGAGAGAGGCAAACAGCCCAGAGAAAATGGGTCACTCACATGGGGCTTTGGCTTATTATTCTCCAAGGTTACCATTAGCACCTATCTGAAAGCATTAAATGAAAGCTAGCCTTGAAAAATAAGGTGCCCGATATGTGGCATGGCTTAGTTTTGCCCACTCACCTCTCCCATTGGGAAATGGAACTAATCTTTGGATATTAAAAGTTGAAGGGCTCACAGTTCCTTCTGGAAGTTTTTTTTTTTTTTTTTAAATCCCCATTCCTCTCCTGGAGTACAGGGAAAGGTGGTGTGGATAAGCGAAGGCTTTCTGAAAACTAAGGAGAAACCATCCATCTAGTCCTTTCTCTGGCCTCCACTTGGTGCTGGACTTTGGAGTGTGTGAGAGTTGTCATCAGTGCCAAGAATTCTCTACCAGGTCACCAGTGGAAGGCTCACTGACCTTGAGGGTCTTCTGGGGAGTTACTTAGAAGACATCTGAAATACTTTGCAAATCCCAAACATCTCTTGAAGCATTCAGAATGAAAAATATATGTCACTGGTTTGAGGAATGCAATTTTTCAAAGTTCAACAATACTATCCAAGACTGTTGTAAGGCCAGTAACACAATACCAGGAACATAATATCATTGTCATTTGTCATCTCTTTTTCTTCTGTCCTTGCTGTACAAAGGGGTGGGGGAGTTTAGAACTCTATTTTCAGGAATCTGATACATTTTGAAAAAGCTGATCCTATTGGAGATTGGTTCTTTAGAACTTGTTAGCATCTTCATTTCTGTTTTTCTTTGATTTGCTGATTGTCAAGGTTAGGATTATTCAACCGTATGGTTGACCTGGTAGATGACTTAGCAGGGTTGGAGCAATTCATTTCCTTGCCGGTGGTGCGTATGCTCACAGCTTTTCAGAGAGGAAAAGACAAGATGTTCTGAGTAGTTTCTTCAAATGGTTCAAATCTTGATACTCTTTATGGACCTCAAAAATTGATTTCTTTCTTTCTATAATATTTTTTGGGAAAGCAAATGTTGACTAGTGCTGCCTACCTCTGGTGTATGCCCCCTATCCCTGGTGGCCTGAGGAAAGGACTGCAATAGATCCCTGACAGCTCACCATGGCCAAGGAAGAAACTAGAAAAGGGTTGATCTCAGATCAGTGGTAATTACCCGAGCCCAGTGTTGGAAGAGTAGAATGTCAAGTGAAAATGGAAAGAAGAGGGGATGTTTTCATTTTCTAACCATTTTTTCTGATGCTGGCCTCTGAGATGCTGGAATGATGAACAATCAGAAGAGTCAAAAAAATAACAGTCACCTCTGAGAGAGAAGCAGCTTAATGTGCGTCTCAGACACAGCTGTTGGATGGAGGGTCATTTTTCCACTGGGATGGAGGAAAGGAATGAAAAGAATGCATGGCTGGGACTTAAACCAGGACTCTGGTAAGAACATCCTGGCCTCACCGGTGAGCAGGGATTAAAACCTGAATGGAAGTGGATCGTGCCGTTTTCAATCTGTCACCTTGTTCTGAGCCATGATTTTCTGGTTGCTTGCTCTGTGGTCAGTTTTGGGTAAATCCAGGCTTGTCCTCATAGCACTTTGCCAGTAGCCTGAGTGCAGCCAGAAGAGTTTTCAATTGATTTAGTGTGAGGCCACACTAATAAGCTTGTAGTAACTTTTCTAATTTACTACTTCAATTTCCCATCCCTATTTTTGAAGTCAATCATTTCTGTTCAAGGCATGATGAATGAAAATGTAGGTCAGTGCTTACTTTCGATGAATGATACACCGAGATCAGACAGCCTGATTTACGTTCTCATATGTGAATACCAGGAACATAATTCTGAGAAGTAGTCAATGCTTTATGATATGACTTTTCATATTTCCCTCATGTGCTTCTTACACATGATTCTGTGAGAATTGATAATGGAGGAGCCAGCCCATGACATGGCTTCCCTGTTACATTATTGACAACATAATCAACCAAGGTGTTTTGCCAATCCATTCTTGACTCTGCAACTAGTCTGTTCAAATGTGAGTCTGAATGTGTCACTCCCTCAGGTTAAGTCTTACCTGCTTTCCTTCTCTTTAAGGAAAAATGGCAAAGTCTTAGTATGGCACAAAAAATCCTGGGCTGTGGTCAGCCTTCCTGGCCAGCCTCTGATCTTGCCATTTCTTTCCTGACATCATGTGCTCCAGCCACCCTGAACTGCTTGCATTTCTCCAAATGTGCTAGGATCGCTCTGACCTCTGGGTCTGTGTAGATGTTGCACCCTTAGCCTGAAGTCCCTCTTTTCCTGTCACCTTAGGCATCAGCTTAATGTCGGCTGCTTCCAGAAGTTTTCCCTAATGACACAAGATTGGACTGGGTGCCCCTCCTGTGAGACCCCACCCCATCCAGTTCCCCTACCCCATCTAGTTCCCACTGAGATGTCATTGTTGACTCTTTTTGCTTCCTCTCCAGACTACTGGGGGTGGTGGGGGGGACTGTCTTAGTGGTTGCTGATCCTCTCTGCCTGATGCAGTGCCTGGCCCATCAAGGCCCTGGAGAGATGCTTGTTGAATGAGTGAGAAGAACACAATGGGATGTGGGTGAACTGGCGTGGCAGATAGGCCTCAATTGGCAGTGACCTTGGGTCGTCCTCAAACTCCTCAAGTCTTAGTTTCTCTGCCAGGGAAATGGGGTGGAGGGCTTTACTTCCACCCCACTCCATTGTGGAAAACGCAGTGAGGTGACCTGGGGAAAGCACAGGGCCTGCTCCAGGCGGGAAGAAGTCCAGGACGTTGTTTCTCCTCAGTCTATTCCTGCCTTCGTTACCTGCCAGGTAGGTGCAACTGTGGATCAGAACAGTCAAATTGTAGTGACAGCATCTGAGATTAAGTGCTGTGTTTCTAAACCATCTGTCAGGCAGCCTGACCGATATGTTTTAAAAACACATACTCCTGGACCTCACCCTGTGGTTCTGGGATGAAATCCAGGAATCTGTGGTTTTTTTTTTTCTTGGTTTTTTTTTTTAAGTTTCTGATACTCAGCCATAATTGGAAGCCTTTGACCTAGTCCAACTTCTGACCCAACACAAGTATCTGGGTTATGTAGACTTTATTGGAACACCTCGGGGACCATAGGCCACTACATCTTTAGAGCTGGACAGCTGCTCTAATAACAGTACCCAATTCTGCTTTTCTGATAATACCCAGGCTTTAGGTTGGATTCTCTTCTTTAGATTGATTGATTCCAACGCCACCCCTCCCACCACATAGCCATAATGATTTTTCTGATATTTGAAGTTACTACTCTGTTTTTTTCAAAAGTTTTTCTTTTCCAGGCTAAACATTCCTGTTCCTATAAACTAGAATTTACCAACTGGCGTCTGTGGGCTATATCCGGTCTAAAGATGTATTTTGTTTGGCCTGTGGTATTTGAAAAATATTGAATGAATTGCCAACATTTTTAAAGTCGGGGCATTTCACTGAAATGTCTGAGGCTCTGGCCTCTCCTGAAAACTCAAAAGATTTGGAACCACAATTTCACCTTAGCTCAGCTTAACACACGCTCCAGATTGCTGCAGCTAACCACTCCAGAGCACTGTCTAGCCCTCACCACCTGAGCCACAGTGTGGCCCGTTTTAGACGCTTCATTGTTCTTGTTATCTTTTCCTGAAGTGTCCCATGGTCCTATCTTTTAAAAAAAGTTGTTTCCCTTTATATTACAAAAATTATATTTGGTAATAATTTAACCATAAACAATATTTTGGGAAATTAAAGAAGAATAAAACTCAGAAAATGTACCTTCTAATAATACCCTGTTTTGCATTTTAATAAATTTCCTTCTAGTCTGCTTGTGCTGTGTGTATTGTTATATGAGGAAGCTAGGATCATACTGTAAGTAAGTTTCATAAATGCTTTTCTCCCATGTTTTCCATAGCTCATAAAATTTTCATAGCTAAAATATTATTCTTTATATACTGAATTTTTTTTTATTATGGCAAAACACACGTGTTTTTGGTGGCCTTTAGTACATTCACAGTGTTGGGCAGCTACCACTGTCTAGTTCTACAAGTTCCCTCATCCCCAAAGGAAATCCTGCGTTCACTGAGCAGTCACCTCCCTTCTCTCCTCCTCCCATCCCTGAGCAGCCACCAGATCTGCTTTATGTCTCTGTGGATTTGCTTACTTTGAATATTTCATGTAAATAGAATCATATAACATGTAGCCTTTTGTGTCTGGCTTCTTTCACTTAGCGTAATGTTTTCAAGGTTTATCCATGTTGCAGCATCCATCAATACACGTTTCCTTTCATGGCTGAATCATACCCCATGATGTAGCTGTAATGCACTTTATGTGTCTATTTATCACTTGATGCCATTTGGGTTTTACCCACCTTTTGGCTACTGTGAATAGAAGTGCTATGAACATTTGTGTATGTTTCTGTTTAAACACCCATTTTCAATTCTTTGGGGTATATACCTAGGAGTGGAATTTCTGAGTCTTACGGTAACTCTATATTTAACTTACCGAGGAACCATCAAACTTATTTCCACTGCAGCTGCACCATTTTTTCATCCCAATCAATAATCTTCCAATCTCCTCACATCGTCACCAACATTTCTTTTCCGTTGTTTGTTTCTTTTATTTTAGCCATATAGTATGTGTGAAGAGATAGCTCACTGTGGGTTTGATTTGCCTTCTAAACTGACTAATGATGTCCTATCTTTTTATATTGACCATTGAATGTGTCTTTTTGGGTTTATGTGTTCTAACTTATTTAATAATTTCCTAGTTTTGACATTGGTTGCTTTTACTTTTCTGCTGTCATGAATAATGCTATTATGAACAATATTAAACAAAAAATGTATGACTATTTTTCATTATTTCTGTAAGATAGTTTTTCAGAAGTGGCACTTGGGGTAAAAAAAAATGTACCATTTCTAAGATGTTGTTATCAAGGCACAATTTCAGTGCTACATGTGTGCAGAGTGGAGTACACGTGAGGGACTTGGGAAGCCTTGTCAAGTGCTTGGGCTAAATGTTCATCCCAGACTTATTACATTAGGCTCACTGGGCTGGGAACTGATTTCCTGGGTGATTCTGATATGCATTCCAGTCCAGAACTATGAACCAGATTTCTTCTGCACTAAGTCAGGCTTTTTAGAACAGTACACAGCTGACCCACTTTGAGCCACCACTCTGGCCAGCCATGAGCAGGTTGGTCCTGCTTTTTTCCCTGCTGTGAGTGACATGTTCAGTGGTCCAGCTGTTTTGGCAAAATGAACTTACCATCACCTAATTCTATTGGTGGATTTTTCCCCCCTCATAAAATCTAATCTTCTACCTCTTCTTGGGGAGTTGAACCCACCAGAAGTCCCTGTTGCCTGGGTGACTTGCCCTCGGTTTTATAATGCCTAGTGATCAAGGTTAGGTCAGATTCAGGTCTCCTGGCTCTCGGGTAATTTCTTTCCACTTCCCTTGGTGGCCTTGTTTCGACATTCTTGATGGGTCATGATTCAAGAGGCAGAATGTAGTCTCATAACGCCAAATGTCCTCAGAGTGCCCTGAAAGAGAGCAGGCCTTGACACATCCCAGCAGGCTGCTTCTCTCTCATGAGACCTTGGTTTTACTGCCTTTGGCCAAGCCTAGTTCTGTCCCTTGGCACAGGAAGGGCAGCCAAAAGTCTTCCTTACTCAGAACAATGGGACCATGATCTCAAAAGAACCAGGATCGTTTTGTGCACTGACAAGGTAACAATTTCTGAGTTTTGATATCAGGGTGTACTGCAGATCCCCAAATCTAGATTTAACATGCAAAGACACTAACGTGGTGTTCATAGCCTTTAGAGCCAATGTCAGAATATGGGTGAGGAGAAGGATGTGGAATCACCAAGTGAGGAGCCAATCTCAGTTTCGGGGCTATAGTGGACTGTAGGACCCTCCCTTTTCAATATTGTGTTTCAGATCAGACCTCAGCCCCATGTGACTGGGCTAGTGCAACAGAGGTCAAGGCACTATTGTTTTTTCCCCTAACACATAATGGAAGAACACAGCAAATCAAATTTTGTTTAAATTCAATAAGTCACTCTTCTTATTAAAAGCCCTTGTTTTCTGCAATATGATTGTCAAAATGAAATCTTCAAACTTGGCATTCAAGTTAACATCCTGGGAGTGAATCTTATCTTCCTAATGTTTGAAAAATATGTTGAAAGCTAATCTTAGACTGGGAGGGGCAGTGAGAAAGAGCTAATCATAGACTTCTCTGTGGTGCCCCCTCATCTCTGAAATAAAAAGCACCTTAATTTACTGACGCTTATTTCATTTGCAGACCTTTCTTGTGGAGATACTTATGTGCAGTAAAAAGGCATAATATATGCTTGGCACATACACTGAGCCCTCAAATTATATTTACCAAAAAAATGACAAAATTTAAAACATGTTAATAAGTATATTTTGTATTTAAAATGAATTTGGTCATGTCAGACATGTGATTGTAACATGGAGTGGAAAACCAGCACTTATAGTGGCTATCAGCGTCAGTATTTTTATAAAAGGTTTTGTTTGTCAGAAGAACTCAGTTTGGGGTAAAACTGCAACCACTTAAACTTTGATATTGCTTTCTCTCATGTTTTTCATGTTGTTTTCCAGATGGACAGGAACAGCCTAAATGACTGCTATTGTTTGAAGGGCACACAACAAGGTGGAGTGTGTGTGTGTGTGTGTGTGTGTGTGTGTGTGTGTGTGTGTGCGTGCGTGCGCTCAGGGTGAGTGGGGCATGGGAAAGATAGGAAGGAAGAGATTTGGAGGTGCTTTCAAGCTTATGCTGGTTGGAAGTAGTGCATTCTAAGTCGTGCTTAGTGTAATGCTTTGTGGCAGCTAAGCTTGGGATTCTTTCATGTCTTTGAAAGGCTGGGTAGGGCTGAGAGGAGTAGGAGAAGATGGTTTGGAATTGCAGTGACTTGAGGAGGGACCACTTATTGCCACTCTTCCTGAACATGTACATATTTAATGCCCTGGCTCACGTGTCATCCCAAAATACAGCTTTATTTTTCTTCAAAGGTCTAAGCCATTCCCACACATTCGAGTCCTGCCTCTTCCCCCAACACTGCTCTGGCTTCTTAGCTCTTCTTGTCCCCCCTTCTCTAAGGCAGAGAAGGCTTCTGGAATTTTGGGCTAAGGGGACCTGTCTCTGCAGTCCATCATTGGGCAGAAGGAAGACTTGATATCCATTTGCAGCAGGTCTGAGGAGCTCAAGTCAGTCCTAACTAACATAGTGTAATTGTTCTGTGTGTGATAGGGTTATTTCCCCAGCTATATCTGGCACTTTTGGAGGAAGGGACTATGTCACACACTTCTTTTGTATATTTCATATAAATAGCATATTTTAGATACTCAGCAAATGCCTTCAGCTCTGGTAGCATTTCTTTGTGCAGTGTGTGGCCAGGAAAGGTACTTGTAGAGACTTGTTTTGGGGAAACAAACTAGAAATAAACTGAGTGCCTATCCAAAGGGGGGTAATTGAATATGTTATGATGTATCCAAATTATAAAAAGAAATGAGCTAATCCCATAACTGACCTATCTGGAGGATGTCCTCAATATATTATTAGTAGTACTATTGCTAATTGAAAGAATAGAGAAATTATTCTTAAAATTTCAAGAGAAGGAAATAGTAATAGTAAAATCCAATTTTTGTGAAACAATTATGATAATCTCACATATCTATTATCTATTTTTTACATACAACAGGAACATAGGGAAAGTTGTCAAAAGATACACATTGTCCTGTTGACATTGATGATGGATAAAGTTATTCAGTTTTTCTTTTACCTGTCTTTGTACTGTTGCCATATAACTGCTAAGGAAAACTATTAAGATTAAAACCTAGCAAACATAGACAAAGAGAAAATGCATAGGGGTTTTGATGTATTTTACAGTCTCTTTTTCATCTTGTTTCCTCCTATTTTGGAAACTTCATGATTGTGGTACGTATTTTAACTGAATATTACTTAGCCATAAAGAAGAATGAAATTATGGCATTTGCTGGTAAATGGATGGAAGTGGAGACTATCATGCTAAGTGAAATTAGCCAATCCCCCAAACCAAAGGCTGAATGTTCTCTCTGATATAAAGATGCTGGCTCACTCTAGGTGGGAGGGAGAAGTGGAGGCTCACGAGATTGGACACGGGGTAATGGAAGGAAGGGAGGGGGCTGAGAATGGGAAAGACAGTAGAATGAATCAGACATAACTGTCTTATGCTCATATATGAATACACAGCCAGTTTAACTCCACACCATGTACAATCACAACAGTGAGAAACTTCTTCTACTCCATGTATGTTTAATATGTCAAAAAACATTCTACTGTCATGTATAACTAAAAAGAACAAATAAAAATTATTTTTAAATGGAAAAAACCCAAAGAAACTGCATGATTGAAAAAAAAATGAGTTTTGTCCTCTGACTAAATTTTAGTTGGTGAATCAAAGAGTATGATAAAGAGATAACATTATACTTGGGTTAGGCACCTTGGTTCTGTGCTGTTCCTCCAGCTCAGGAGTTGTGTTTTTTCTTTCTTCTGACATGAGGATAAACTTTTCTTCTTACCCAAACCTAGACTGAGAATGTGGCACCAAAACTGAAAGCCCCAGGGCTCTGGTTTCTGTGGTGGGGTGGGGAGAGAAGTAGCAGGTTGTACAGAGGCAGGATGCTAACTGACTTCAGAGCCCCAGGAACTTCCGGTCCAGAGCTGAACAGAACACAGTAAGCGTGCACAGTGGAACAGTAAAGACAGCCCATGCTGCAGGACTTCCGGGGCTCCCTTTGCTGATGGTTGGGGCAGGCTGCTTGAGAGAGACCTGCTTCCTGCCGAGGTCCTCTGCGAGAGGCTTCCTGCTTGTGTGCAGTCATACCAAGGGGGCTAGGCCTTGCTACTGCCTGTTGGTCACCCTAAGAATGCTCCCTTGCACATTCAAAGGATACCCCATCCCCAGAGCCATTTTCTTAGACTGCTGCGGTAGTATCCTTACTTGTTTTGCCACCAGTTTTCCCCTCTAGTTCATCATTCAATGCATTTCCAAAGTGATGGTTCTAAAGCACAACTCTCAAGTCACTCCTATGCTCAAAAAATATCCCTCAGTCCTACAGAAGAGAGTCCGAGTTTATTAGCTTGTCACTCAAGGCCTTCTATGATCTGATCCTTGTCTACTTCTTAGCCTGCCTCCTGTTTCTCATGCTCCATGCAAACAAAGCTGTTGCCTGTGCATGTTTACTCTCTCCAATTTTCATTTCAAAGGTTGCAAGGTTCAGGAGGCCAGAGTCAATTTCTCTCCCTTTTTCAGGTACTTCTCACGTGGTATTTTGCTTTATGTTCAAACTGTGTCTACTTGTACACTTCCTGTTATATCTTGGTCACTCTATCAAGGGAAAGATTGACTATGACATCTCAGTGATAAATTTCTTATACTTAGTAAATTTCTTATGTGTAATGACTCTGTTGAACTGAGCTGAATGTGGTCATCTGAAATGTGCCAGAATAATTTTTAGAAAACATATCTTTCATCTCTTGTTGGGTTGGCAGCATGTAGAAAAATAAAGGAAATACAAACTTGGTTGGTGGCTCTGCAAGGAAATATGATATGACTGGCCTTTTGGGGTAAGATTTTCCATTTTATATTATCAAATGTTTTTCAGTCTCTTAGGCTCCTCTCTCTTCCTGCTGTCTTATCATTTCCCTTTGGCATCTGTCACCTTGCTATGATTTTGGGTGGGAAAATGAAAGATGCTTCCTGGAAGAGTGCACAGAGGACAATCTTTTGATTTTCCTGGTTTTGTGGACAGCAGGGGACCCTTCACTCATCTCAGGTAGATACCAATCCAGATCCTGGTCAGCTCACTGCCATAGACTTGCAAGTGCTCAGGACAGTCAAGGTGAGGGAGGAGACTCAGTTTGCATATGTCCTTAGTCCCCTACCTGTGCAGACATGGGTGAGTTAAACTGCTCTCTCCCTTTCCAAAAAATGCACATGGAATTCAAAGACACACAGGCACACATGCATGCACGCATGCGCACTCACACACACACACACACACACACACACACACACACACACACACACAGAGAGAGACAGAGAGAAGCAGGAGTTAAGGGAAATTGTCATGACTTTGCAAAGTCTTGGTTATGTAGAAAGTGACTTGCTAGTATTTTGAAAGAATCCAGGCTATAACAAATTTTAGACTAATTCAATTTGGAGTTTTCCCGAATCATGAATGACTTAATGACTAAGTTGGCCCATTCATCTCACATATAGTAGTACCGAGCCTCTTAAATACAGCAGGAGTTGCCACTTATTTTTCTACAGTGATGGGCCATTTTCTGCTATATTTTTAATTTATTTATTTTTGGTACTCGAGATTGAACCCAGGAAGGTTTAATCACTGATCCACCTCCCCACCCTTTTTTTTTTTGGAGACAGGGTCTCACTAAGCTGCTTAGGGCCTTGATAAACTGCTGAGACTGGCCTTGAAGTTGTGATCCTCCTTCCTCAGCCTCCCAAATTATTGGGATTATAGGTATACTGCTGTATATTTTAAAGGAACACTTTGCATTGTTGTCCTTTTTGGGACAAGGGTTGCACATAGTAAGTAAGATTAAAAAGTCATGTACTATATCCTAAAACTGAAAATGACTTTCTGTATCCAAACAGGCAAAGAAATTATACTGAATACACTTGCCACCCTGAAAATCATCTTCTGGCCATATGATTTTTTTTTCTCCACAAAGAAATACTTTTATTGATTCATATTATTAAATCATCTTTTTGTTGATTCATATTATTAAATAATCTTTCATATTTGAAATGACATGAATTTAATGTGCTATATGATACAGTTGTACAAAGAATGTAACCAAAATGAAGATAGGGGGAAAAAAAACCCTATTTAACAGTTTTTCAAAACAGGAAACAGTTGTAGAAGGACATATTGTTGTTCTTTTTTTTTCCACCTAAGTTATGTTGATTTAAATATTCTGTATGAACTAACCTCTGAGATCTGTCATGCTTTTGCTTGAATTGGCTTTCTTTAAAAGTTAACTCCCCAACACTATTTAATTAACTCAGCTAAAGTTTAGAGTTGATCTCAAGCCATTTGAAACGAGATGGAGTGAGAAAAGGATGTGAGGAGTTGGCGGCAGATGCCGGATGAAAACATGGCACTTGGCAAAGCGCGTCTGCCTTGTTTTGCTTTGCGTTTTTCTTTATGGGTATGGCCTATGTTTGAAATGTGATGATTTAAATTCTGTGATCAAGTGACAGTTCTGACTAAACAGTGCTTCCATCTGCAGAGGTTCTGTGAGTGTGTGTGGGTGGGGAATGGAAGTGTTCCAGAACTAGAGGAAATAACCTCAACTTCACCTGGAAACATTAGTGTCTCCGGGGCAGGAGTTTTAGGCTATATATAAAGAGTGAAGGAAAGTGAGCCAAATTTGCATCTAGGAAGAAAGCCAGCATCAAAGACCCAAAAACAGTATTCGTGGTTTCCACTCTGTCCCTGTAAGTAGACTTGGGGTGCCTCTGACAAAGGAAGATCAGAAAGGCTCTTCCTTGGATTGTGACCACTGCCTTCTAACTGAGTCTCAAACTCCAGCCTCCTCCAAGGCTCAGTGCTCTCCATGGCCTGACTGAATGTTTGCAGAAAACTCCATTCCTTTCTCTTGCTCAAGACCCTAGTTCCTGTTTGTCCACGAGATTAAGTTAAAATGCCTTATGCTGGCATGGTGTTCCCCTAAGCCAGCTATTTACTTTTCGAACCTCATGTTCTATTTATTTCCCAACGTGAAAAATGTACACCACAATCTTTCTTCAAAGTTTAGCTTAATGCCTACCATCTCCATCTTTCTGATAATGCAAACCCAACCCGAGGCACCCCCTCCCCCTTTGAAAGACCATAGCCCTTTGTTTCCTGACTTTGGGTAAGACTGTCTGAAAAATTAGCGATTTTCTTGAGAGTAACCACATAGAGAAAAATAAAAATATGGCTACTGTTTAGTGTGGAGAGAGACTGTATGTCCTATGTGTGGTAACTTTTATGCTTGTGGGCCATCAGGTTTCAGTGTTTCTCCCTAGGGAAGCATGTTGAAACTGAAGTGAATTCCTGATATTATGTTATATTATATTATTATAAAGATGGCATTGAGCTGAGGTACTGAACTGGGAAAATTAGGAAAACTAAGTTCTTGGTCTCAACTTTGCCACTAATAGGCAAATCATTCAACCCTTTCAAAGCTCCAAACAAGGAATTTGTTTCCTTTGTGAGCATCGGGAGATCACTGAAGAAAGGTATAACTGTACAGGTTTATACCATTTGTAACCTTAAGTAGCAAAATCACAGTCTCAAATCCCATCAACTAGGCATGAATGTGTGGCACATTTTGATAAGACAGAGAGAGATGATGTACAGTGAGTTGTTATTATTTGGTTTCACAGTTTAGACATTTGGGTACAGGGAAGCTGTGTGACTTTTGACGTTGACCAGTGTGACAAAGACCAAACAAGAGTCCGTTTGAGTTTTGTTCCCCTTCCTGTAAAATCTTCTTGTATGATGGTCCCCTCTGCCTTAGAGATGGTATTGAGTGGATTATAATCCTAATCTGATTTATTTGTTTTGTAATTTTTAAGAAAATCTTCCAAGATCCTTTATTTATTCTCTTTGTAGGATGGACATCAACACTTGTCTGTGAAGGCTTGTGAGATCGTTACTTCAAAGTCAGCAGTAGCCACTGTTTCCACTGAATGCACTCTAGACATCTATCTGGTCTCGTACATGGGGACATGGCATATGTTGTGCAACTTCTTAAACACATAAAATGGCTATCTTAACTTTGTTTTGTAGATAGGCAACTATGGCTAGGATTGAATCCCAGGACAGTTAGAAATCATAACACTGATCTCTGTTCTTGGGTAAAAAGAGAGATCACAGGTCAGTACAAATCAATAGTACCTCCAGATTTGAATTCAACCGATACTATTGTTTCTTGGTTTCCTTTTTCCTAACTTCCTGTGAGTGACCAGTAGCAAAGTTGACATACCTGGGCTTCATTTTATCTCATGTTAGCTGTCCCCAGGTGAAGATGCTAATGAGCAACATTATAGAGCAGAGAAATAGCCAAGGAATATTTCAGATAAGGACTGAGCAACAAAGGATATGAATGTTCCACAAACTGGGAAATTGGCCCTTAAATAGCCATTTCATTTTCAGTGCCTGTGTGTAATTCTTATTTTGGAAAAGGTTAGGTAAAAAAATTAATTTTCTCCATTTTTTGATGAAATGCATTTCATTTTTCATCGTGTTTTAGAGTTAACAAGTAGCTACTTAGAGGATATATATTATCACTTGGAATTTATGCTTTTTCTGTTTTTATTAATAATTGGAAATATTAGAAACATTTACTCTGCAGCATTGGCTATAAGAGACATTTTCAAACATACAGTCCTTCCTCACTCTTTAATTAAAAAAAAAGTTTATGAGGGCTTAGTGTATTTTATATAGTTCTGATGACACTTAAACAGATTTTGACTTTATGATCATCATTATCTTTCTGTGATGGAGTGAACTTCTTCCCAAGTAAAAAGTAATCTATACTTAGGAAGTACCTAATGGCAGTTATAGCAGATCACACAGTAGAACCCACATGAATAGAGTTAGCAAGTTTTATCCATTAAATCTAGTGACTCGAACCAATTTTTATTACCCTTTTGGAAAAACGCAAGTGCTGCCTCATGCAAAAACCAGTTGTTACCTAATGAAGTGTTTCAGCTTGTACATGTAAGCTGATGGCTTCATATGGCCGCATGGTGCTGCATCAGCTATAAGCTACTAACTAATAACATGTTCCCCCATTGCTCCCATCTTAGAATGCTCAAATATGGGCAGATGTTTAGAATATCATTTTTTAAAAACCTTTTGGCTATTGATCGATTCCCAGCATCCAGTCCTGATTAGAATGCAGGGTGTTTTCTTTCAGATTTGGAGTTTTTAATTACCTAATCAGAAAAAGACAAGTAGGAATTTGTAATGCAACGACAGAGCATCTCCTGAATGCTTCTTGGACTTATTACCATAGTCTGTAGTTCTTGATGCTCAGTGACGACCTCACGCATTGCTTATCTTTCAAAGACTAATTACTAGTAAAGAACATGCAGCTCTAACAAAGAGAAATTGTAGTGTATTGTACAGCGATTTTAACAAAAATCGTATTGGTGGTCTATTATGAAATCCTTGTAGGGATGGGGGTTGGAAAGACAGCCTCATTGCAGGGTGCAGTGGATAATCTAAACCAGTGGAGTTCACTCTGTAAAACACACAGTGGGTTTTATTCTTAAACGAATGACGTGTCTGATGCCGTTAGTAACATATTTTCAGTTGAATTGAGGGAGTAATTGAATTGTTTTGCTATTCAATGTTTTGCAATGATGAAGTGATAACTTTAGTACCTGGGGGTGGGGGTAGATAGCTTTGTTCTTATTTTCCTAAAGCCCTGGACACTCCGGGATCAATAGGAAAGTTGGGTTGTTTTATTGTTCATTTGTTCTTTGTATACACATGGTGTGTATGTATGTTTCTTATTACTTTCTTGGAAGCTTGAGTTCTTTTATCCTTTAAATAAAGTGGATCCTTCAACTACCTCACTTGGCTTAATCACACAACCTGAACATTTAACTCCAGGTAACAAATGACCATCTTGCTCCCCCTAGTGGAATTGTAACTCTACTTCAAAGTTTGAGAGTTAAATGTCTCACTAGTACATGTTTGATTTAATGTCTTATTTTTTGGAAAGTAAATATTTTTCCAAGTTTATTTTTGAAGAATGAGAATAAAAAATATTGCAATGAATGAGATAAAAGGGATTCAGGTAGAGACAGTGGTGTTCTGATGATAAGATCTCACTTCCTGGTGTTAGCGAGTTTAGCTACAAAACGTATAGTGGCCGTCAAATTCCAGGACCTTTCTGTTCTTCACTTCTATCCTTGAAAGGTCAGGTGTCATCAGCCTGGTGGGCAGTCACCTCTAGAAGTCACTGTCCACACTCCTGGGGAAGATGCAGGGTGCTGGTTATCGGTGATATGGAAAGACAAGAACTAGTCCCATCCCAATAAGTATCACTTGTGCCATTGGAAACTAGGTTCAGGAAGTATCCTTCTGCCTTCTGGATTTACTCCAGAGACCATGTCAGTATTTGCAGCATATGGTAATTATCCCAAGCTAATAGCTGCTAAGTCTTCTAAAAAATTCTGGTAATCGAAGCTAAAATAACTGCCAACTCTTTTCACATTTTCCTTGCCATGTTTGATTTAATGTCTTATTTTTGGAAAGCAAATATTTTCCAAGTTTATTTTTGAAGAATGAGAATAAAAAATAAAATATTTGTTTTTCAGGTGATCCTTGTTATGATTTAGTGTTTATTGAACTTTGTACTCCATTCTGTACCCTCATATGTAGATGCTAGAACTGAAATGTGGGAAATCATTTAAAAAATACAGCCCTCTACTTGGTGAGGAATACATTCCAAGACTCCCATGGGGTGTCTGACACCACAGATAGTAATTCTCTCTATATACAAGTTTTTCCTATACATCCATACTTATGGTGAAGTTTAATTTATAGATTAGGCACAGTAAGAGATTAACAAAAAGTAATAAAACAAATACAATAATATACCTTAATGAAATTGCCTGAGTCACTATTATGCTCTGAGGCCATTAATAAGTAAGAAATACTTAAACATGAGCACTGTGATTCTCTGACAGTCACTTTGATAAATCAAGACAGCCACTAAATGATTTATGGGCAGGTAGTATATACATAATGGACACAGTGGACGAAAGGTTGATTCATATCCCAGGTGGGGCAGGCATAAGATTTCATGATGTTATGCACAATGGCACAAAATTGAAAAGTTATGAGATTACTTACTTCCAGAATCTTCACTTAATATTTTTGGACTGTGGTTGAGTACCATTAACTGAAACCCATCGAAAGTGAAACTGTGGATAAGTTTCAGGGAGGGGCTATTATATCTTTATATACCAAGGATTAGCACCCTGCTCTTTTGCAGGTAAACTTTACTTTTAAGCCTCATCAAGGTTAACATATCAGATCAAAGGGCAGCACAGTATATGCCCTCAATAACTTATGAATAAAAATATTGCAATTAGAATATTTCCCCTTTCTTAAAATTATTTAAAGAGACACTAACTATTTAGATGCATTATGTTCCAAATATTTATCCTAAGATTTAGTGTTTACCTGGGGAAAAATGAAACAGCAGAGTTGAATTAAAATTTCATCAAAAAAGAACATCAAAATGCTCTCTGGGCCTGTTTTATTTGTGGTGTATAGGGGGGAAAACCAAGAGAAAAGCTCATAATATTAAAAAACTTCTGTTTGCTCATGAGTCAGAATAATTTAGTTCAAGAATTACATCCATGCAAACATACAGCTTTCATTTAAGCAAAGTGTGAATTTTGGAGTTCTGGTTTGGAATCCTGTTGTGTGATGCTTGTATTCACATTTGCAAAGGCAGATGTTGCTATGGTCACATAGCACAGCTGGACTATAGATGTCCATCTAGAAGGCTTTGAGCCATGGAGAGCAGGCAGTGTTTGAATGGAAATCAGCATATCTCTCTGCATATATGCCTAAGCGTAGCTCTGTATGTGTACAGTGTACACATGTGCAGCTGTCGGGATCTTAGTGCATATATAAGCCTGCAGCGCTGGAGAAGTTACTACCACAGATCAGCCTCTTCCCAATGGATGTTGGGAATTTTGCGCACAGACAATATGATACAGAGCTGCTTTTAGCAGTGCCCAGTGATATTTGGGAAGCTCCACCACAGACCTCTCTCCCTTCTTAAGGACTGTTCTGGTGACCTTCTCTGGCATCTGTGTCAGAGTGCCTTTCCTTGGGGACATTCCAGGCATAGCTTGGAAGGCTTGCCTTTCTTGAGAGGCATGAAGACCTAGTGAATGCAACAGAATATCTGTCTGCATTCCTTACACTCCTGAGGGATAGCCTTTGCTTACTTTGCTGTGTTCCTTTAAAGTGACTGACTGGTGCATTAATGACTGGGGGTAGGTTTGCACCTTAGAATCTTATTTTCTGTTGATTTAACGCCGAAATCCTGTCACACCTGGCTTTTCTGTGTCATCTATGGTTGTTGGTGTTTGGTTTTTAAAATTTTTCTCTTAAGGTTCAAAAAAGGCAGAAATGCACATATGAGCATTTAACTGTGAGCATGGCAGAGAATTATGAAACAGATAATTGAGATTCAGCTGGAGGCTGGGTCAGCAGGTAGTCAGCAAGAATGTGGAAGGAGCAACCAGCTAAACTGAACCAGAAGAAAACCAGTATTCTTTTCAAGATCATCTTTCTCGCAACTTAGTTGTTGGCAATTGGAGAAAATATATCTATACCTTGGAAACATAGTAGACCTGACAGAGCATTTGGGAGTGGGAGGGATACATCTGTCCATTTTCTGGTAGCTTTCATGACACAGGGGAAACCTGTGGACAAACATCTGGCATGTTGAAATATTCATCTGCAGTGTGACATGGTTTCATTAGTGTTTCCTTAAGGAATCTTACTATAGCTACTGTTAATGCTTATATTAGCCCCCCAAACTAACCACAAACACCATCAAAACCTGTAAGAAAGGCATCAGGAGGGTTAAAAAAGAGAAAAGAAAGTTTATGGGGATAATGAGGACTCAGACTCCCAAGTAGATAGCATGGGGAGAGGTCAAGGTAGATGATGATATTTTACCCAAAGTCAGTGTTTGGCAATAGTTATTAAAAATTAGATGGTGACTTATTAAAAATCTAGTCCCCTCCATCCCCCAGATATATTAAATCAGAATCTCCAAATAGTAAGTATTTTGGTTGATTCTTAATGGAAAGACAAATTTGGGAAACTGCCATCATCTACTTGTCTACTGGGACTAAAATATTTCTAAGTTGTAGGTAAATGTGCAGTTTATGTATGTACAGGCTTGTATGTGGGCATATGTGTATGTGATAGCCAAGGATTTTGAAGTTGGAAAAGAAATGGTCAAATATTCCATACTGGCATCATTAAACATCTCTTAACAAAAGCATTTATTCTTTGTTTGGTTACAGAAGGTTTTCCCATACATTACCTCATTTGATCCTAATTACAAACCCATGGAGAAACTGGGCAGCAATAATCAGGCTCAGTCCCAGATTACCCATGGGAATTGGGCTCAGTGTGTGGTTGGAAGTGGTAGAGCTGACTCAGAATAGGATTTTTCACCATGTGGGGTAAACCTATCACCCACACCTCCCAAGGCCACTTTTCTGCTTTCATCTTACACTCTAGTCACCAGGTTGATGACTGTTTTTGACATGTCAGGTTCTTTTTATGTCCACCCCTTTGCATATCTGCTCACATTCCTGGATGCCCTTTCTCCCCAGTGTGCAAACTCATTCATGAAATTGCCTTCCATAAAGCTTTTCTGAATTCGGTTTTGTCCTTACACCCCTGACCCCACCAAGCTAGTTGCTCTTTCAGCTGGGTTTCCATCACACTTGATGGATCCTTCTACTATGTATTGGGGTCTTTTTTTAGTACGGATGGGTTTAATAAGAGCTCAGTAATGGCTCCTCTGATATTCTAACCCCTCACTATACTACTTAAATGGCAGATGAAATAATTTTTAAAATAGTACGTATTGGCTAAAGCTATGGGAAGCATTTGAGAAAGATTTAATGGGTTTTCCAAACACTGTCAAAAAAAAAAAAAATGTTCAGGTGGCCTGAAGCGTGGCCACTAACACCCTCTATGAATGGAATTGTTTAAGGCTTCTAAGGAACATTTCTACCAAGAAGTGGAAGAGTGATAGAGACTCTTAGTCTGTGTGGACAACAGCTCATAGACTGGGTGGCTTAAATAACACACATCTATTTTCTTACAGTTCTGGATGCTGAAAGTCCAAGATCAAGGGCTAGCAGGGTTGGTTGATGGCAAGGCCTCTCTTCCTTCTTGCAGTGTCCTCTGTGACTATTCCTCTGTATGCAGGCTAAGAGAGAACTTGGGAGCTCTGTGTCTTCTCCTCCTCTCATAAGGACATCAGTCTCATTGGATTAGGGCACCACCCTTATGACCACATTAATTGTCTCCTAAAGGCCCTATCTCCAAATATAGTTACATTGAAGGGATTAGGGCTTCAACATATGGATTTGTGTGTGTGGGTGGGGTGCACAATTCAGTCCATAACAGGGACTAGACACACAAAATCATATGTTTGGTAGTTTCCTTGCCAGGAAATTTTAGGGCCTATCAAAGACAATTTCAACTACAGGTGATTTTCATGTTACACTCACTTTAGTTCATAGCCCAGAGTTAAGAGTGGCTATCTGTCACAGCTTTCAAGTTGCATTATAGTTATTTCTTTATGTAAATATCTCTCCAACTAGACTTCCAAGTGAGGGTAGATCTGAACCTTATTTATTTTTGTCTGTTGATTATAATTGTCCAATGAGCTTGGAGCAAATCTTCTCACCGTCTGCCTCTGAATGCAATACAGTGTTATTAATTGTAGTTCTAATTCCTGTTCCTTTGTGTTTACAGCCGCCTCTCGTCCAAGCAATCTTCAGTGGTGATCCAGAGGAGATACGGATGCTCATACACAAAACTGAAGATGTGAACGCACTGGTAAGAGATGCTGGGGTTTTGTTGCTTAGGCCTGCTTCACCTGGGCAGGCAAGGCTCTTCTCCTTTTCTGTACTGTGAAGCCCTTTAGTAAATGGTGAAAACTCTGGATGCTTTCTTAGAATACTGTTTTATAAGCCCACCCAATAAAATACAGATTTCAGGAAGGAAATATACTGAGATATGGTTATCAAAATATTAAAAATTAAATTTCTGATATAACATATACTTCTTTATCAACACTTTAAAACAAGATACATCAGAACCTGATAATGACCATAAAAAGTGAAGCTGGACATGGTGGCACACGCCTGTAATCCCAGTGACTTGGGAGACTGAGGCAAGAGGATAGTGAGTTTAAAGCCAGCCTCAGGAAAATTGAGGTGCTAAGCAACTTAGTGAGACCCTGTCTCTAAAAAAAATATAAACTAAGAACTGGGGATGTGGTTCAGTGGTTGAGTGCCCAATATTCAGTATTCTGCCCTGCCCCCAAAAGTGATGAGCATAGTCAGTATTTTGAGTTATATACCCTAATCCTAATATCATCTGTGCAATGCCCTCAATTTCTGCTAGTGACAGCATTGATGCTCCTGTGGCTTGCGTTCTTGTGGCTTGCTGTATGCATTCATAATGTAAGAAAATACTAAACTTCAATGAGAAATCAGTACAACTAAACATGTAATATTCTCTTCCAAGGTGATGAGCCCACGTAGCAAGGCTTGGCAAACTGTGTTCCTTCATCTGGATGCATTTATATAGGCCACCAGCTACGAGGTTTCCATTTTTTAAATAGTTAAAAAAAAGACAAGAGAAGAGTAATATTTTGTGACCCATAAAAATGATATGAAATTCAAATTTCAGTGTCCATAAATAAGGTTCTGTTGGCATGTGCCTTGCTTTTGCACGGTTGCAGCTGAGCTGAGTTTTTGTGACAGATTATACATAACCTGCAAAAAAAAAAAATTCTTTCTAGCTCCACAGAAAACGTTTACTGGTTTCTGCCCTACAGGGTTCACAAACCTGGGAGGAATGACTGGCCTAGGCATCCTGTGTTCCCCCTGAAAGTATATATAATAGGTATGTGCCTTTGTGCACCTTGTGTATTTCTCTATGAAAAGGGTCAGGTATTTTATCAGATTCTTAAGAGATCCCCAAAAGATTAAGAATCAGTGGATCTGGAATGTTTTCAAACAAACAAGCCAACCTGTGATGAAGAAAGGTAAAAAGTGTTAGTAATTTACTCTTTTAATAGTTTCCTAGAGGTAGGTTGAACAAGCCATTATGTGTGGTACATGCTACTAATTCTCTTAATGTAATTCAATTATTGAAATACTCAAGTCCACCAGGGAGAAGAGTTCTCTTTAAAGTCTCTAGTGTTCAGTGGAAATGACAGAAAGGGTCAAGTGCCTCTTTAGTGTAAGCAGAGTTTTGCCAGGGAGAGAGAGAGGGCGTTGAAGGTTGCATTTCTATCTGGTTGCTGAATGCTTTATTCAGAAGGCAGGTCTTGTTCTGTGGCCACAGCCATTGTTTCATGGTGGTGCAGGTTGGTGTGACTTTTTGAAAAGGCTTGTAGGGGTTTATCCCCAGCTTGTAGGGGGTGGGGTGGGGTGGAGGGGAGGATGTTTTGTGACATTTTTGCAAGGTAAGCACACATAGAGCCAGGGACAGACTACTGGAGAAGACAATTGGGCACTGATCCAGAGCCTGCGAGGTGTGACCTGTACTTTTGAGAGGAGGCCAGGCAAGTGAGTTCACTGTCCAGTCTTCTGATATCATGGGAGTCCGCCCAGCCTGTTTGGTGGCTGTGGGCCAAGCTTAGGCAAGCCCAAGACAAGGTTACTACCTTTTCCTGATGATCATGAGCAAACAGAACTTTTGTTCAGTCACACACCAACAAAGGTTGTGCTGGCTTCTGAATGGCCTTTATTTCTCCTTGGGCAAGTGTCAAACAGTTGCTGGCTGATAAAGGTTTAAGAGAGATTAACTTAAATTGTAACCCAGCTGTATTGCTGAGTTAGTTAGATAGGTTAGCTGCTCTAACATGTAGACTCCTGAATGTCTGATGGGTGTATGACATGGGGAGTTTAGTTCTCTTAGGAACAGATTAGAGGAGTGACCACTATTCTACATGGGGGCCCAGGTAACAGTCCAAGTTCACTGTTGGGGTCATCTCCAGTTAAGTGAGCCAGAAGGGACAAAAGTGCCCTGAGGAGAAGTGTGGAGAGATCTTTATGGATCAGCTTGGAAGTGGCATGTTTCACTTCTGCTCAGACCCCATTCACCAGAGCTCTGGATATGGCCACACCTGACTACATGGCTGAAATTATGTAACTGTGCCCCACCAATATTTGGTCGTACATAATCCTAGGGAATTCAAATGATGCCTCTTACTTATCTATGGGGTTGTCTTATCCATTCTACAATGACTGAGTTGAGACCATGCTAAGTGCTAGAGACAGAGCAGTCTGATAGTGCTTTCTCTCATGGAGTTTATAGCACAGCCGAGAAATCAGGAAATGAGAAATCACTCTATGGCACTTTTTTTTTTTTTTAAACTGAGAATGAACTTGGTGGCACTCAACCACTGAGTCTCCTCCCCAGCCCTATTTTATATTTTATTTAGAGACAGACTCTCACCTTGCTTTTGCTGAGACTGGCTTTGAACTTGCAATCCTCCTGCCTCAGCCTCCTGAGCCATTGGGATTACAGGCATGCGCCTCTGCACCCGGCATCTATGGTACATTTTTGTCAGTGAAAATCCAGGGCACTTTGTCAGGGGAGGGGGTAGGTTGATCATGAGGATCTGACAGAGTGATGTGTAAAGTGAGGCCTGAAGGACAGTAGGAATTTGCTGTATATCTATGTGCCGCTGAATGTATGGCAGGAGGAAAAGGTGGGAAGAAGGAGGAGTAAATGATACATGAGCAGCTGCATGGCTGAAGGAAGCCTTCCTTAGGCTCAGTGCTCTTCTTTGCCAGTGTTCCTTGGGGATCAGTCCGATTGAACATTTTCCCCGGGGTTGGGGTGGAGTGGGTCGCGCAAGGGAAGAGAGATGGGAGATGCCTGAAGATCTGATCTCTAAGCCTGGAGTGCATTCCAGGAGGGAGGAGGAGAGGCTGAGAACTGATACACCTGAATGTCAAGGAAGGGAAATATATGGTGGAAGAGCCTCCTGTTCCTAGGAAGACAGTGTTTGCTTCTCACCGTTCGCTTTTCTTCCTTTACTCCCCAGTTGCTATTCTCTTCTTTCTTCTTGGTGCTGGAAATGGAACCCAGGGCCACATGCATGTTAAGTATGTGCTTCACCATTGAGTGTACCCCAGCTCCTCGCTGTTCATTTCTATCCCAGAGTCTGAATTTTTCACCTTTCTTTTTTCCCTCCCACCTCTCCGTGGGTTTTGATGGGCATGTGTTCTTTGGTGTAATTCACTCTTTGATTAGCTGATCCTGGTAAGAGAAATCAGTTTCATTCAATTGGCCCTCTGTGTTTTCCTCCACTTTCTTTCTCACTAATGGTATTCATGAACCTATGCTTCAACGAAACCAAATTACTCAACCCTTTGAGATTCATTTTATTCTCTTGTGCATTTCTTACTTCTCTGTGTCCTAATTTCACCTGCCCTTTCATACCTACTGCTCCTTTCCGCTAAGGTGTCCTAATTTTCAATTTCTGTCTGCTGACTTCTCTGCTACCTCCCCAGCCCAGCCAAAGAGTTCTACCTCTTCTCTCAACTCCCACAGTTCTTTATACTTCATTGATCACTTTCCACTCCTTCAGTTATTTATTTCTGTATTTTGCATTTGAGAAGCGAATATGCTTGATGACATGATCATGATCTCATTTGTTCTCATTTGCTCAATTGCCCAGCCTAGTCTTTGTTATACATTGAGTGAATGACTTAATCCTGCTTTATTGCTTATGTTGAGTCAACTTGGGGTGACCTACATTTTATTTGTCCCCTCGAGGACTAATTGTGGAACAGAGTAAGCATCTGGCTTAGTGTCCCTCTGGTGTAAGTTGTAAGATGGGAATTCTTTTTTTTTTAATATTTATTTTTTATGTGTAGTTGGACACAATGCCTTTATTTTATTTACTTATTTTTGTGTGGTGCTGAGGATCGAACCCAGGGCCTCGCACATGCTAGGCGAGCACTCTACCCCTGAGCTACAACCTCAGCCCCGAGATGGGAATTCTTGAAGGATTAAAAGCCTACAGATTGATTTGAGGAGACAGAGGAGGATCAGGAGGAGCATTCTGGTTCTTTGTGTGGATTCTTTGGCTACTGGTGTACCACAGCCTGGAAACATGGGATGACCATTGTACACTCTGAGAAATCCATTTAAATTGACCTACTATATGGGCTGGAAATTAGAAAGTTTCTAGAAGTCTCCATCCAACTAACCAAATTGAACTTGAGGTGGAGAATAGCATCTGAATTTCAAAGTTTCAGGATGCAGGGACCCAGAAAAATCAATATTTGAACTCAATAAAATATTCTTGGGATTATGTTCTGACAACACCATGTTAAGAGGACTGACTTACCATGCCACACACTAACAGGGACAGAGAAAAATTGGCACCTGTCCATGGTGAGTGGTCAAGATGGGAAAGGAACTCTGCCATATGAGGAGCAGAAATTGGTGGTGTTTTAGACTTGGAAAGGCCAGGAGAAGTGTCCTAAATAGTTCACTTTATGCTGATAAGTTAAACTGGAACTATACCTGTCATATGTCATGTGGTTGTAAGCTACAGAAAATAAGATTTCAGGTCAAAAGATAAATAATAGCTGTGTAAAGAAGGAAGGAGCTGGGCTTGGTGGCACACACCTGTAATACCAGCAGCTTGGGAGGCTGAGGCAGGAGGATAGTGAGTTCAAAGCCAGCCTCAGGAAAATTGAGGTGCTAAGCAACTCAGTGAGACCCTGTCTCTAAATAAAATACAAAATAGGGCTGGGGATGTGGCTCAGTGGTCAAGTGCCCCTGAGTTCAATTCCCGGTACCCTCCCCCCACCAAAAAAAAAAGAAGGAATGAGTTGACTCCACAGGTATGCTTCTTGAACCTCCTCTAGACTGGAGGTTCTACAGGTGACCAACAGTAGCAGAGACAGCCCCATTCTCCTGTCTTACATCATTCATGGTACTTTGTTCCTTTGAGTCTTCAGGATCAAAATTTCTTCTTGAGATAGCACTACTAAATTGGGGTTGGCATGTAAGTTGAAACCTCCTTCCCATGCCTGGACTGAGTGATATTTAGTCTTTTTTTTTTTTTTTTTTTTTTTTTTAAGAGAGAGTGAGAGAGGAGAGAGAGTGAGAGAGAAAGAGAGAATTTTTAATATTTATTTATTTTTTTAGTTCTCGGCGGACACAACATCTTTGTTGGTACGTGGTGCTGAGGATCGAACCCGGGCCGCACGCATGCCAGGCGAGCGCGCTACCGCTTGAGCCACATCCCCAGCCCCATAGTCTTTTCCAACTGTAAAAAGACTGTGGTTCTAAGATTTATGAATCTCATATGATAGCAACCCCTGATGTTTGCTTCTTTTTTAAAAGTATCATTTACAGAAGCGCACATGCAAGCATGCTTATTATTATACCAAATAAAATTAACAGTAATTGCTCAACATCATTTATTACCCAGCACATGCTCAATTTTATTTCAGTAGTTTCAAAAATGTCTTTTTACAGTTGAGTTGTCCCCAAATTGATTTAATCCATCTATTTTATTCAACAAAATAATTTTGTCAAGCAGTTAAATGTTTATTGCGTGCACTAACAGGATTTGACCTAAGTACATTGATGCAATTTCGATACCCTCTCTAATTCCAAGATAGAAGGAGATAATATATGAAAATAATGAAATAAGTCTTGAGACAAAAGCTAAGCTTGTCTCAGCAAAAAACTTCTAGTAAACAAAAGGGAGAAAAATCATCACATCTGCAGTTCTTGATTCGAGGAATTAATTCAGGTGATGATCCTTTTTCTCAAGATCCAAGTGAGAAAAAGGACACTGGCATTGTATAAAGAGGTGGCTTTTGGGCTGGAGTTATGGCTCAGTGGTAGAGTGCTTGCCTAGCATGTGTGAGACACTGAGTTTGATCCACATAAAAATAAATAAAATAAAGGTATTGTATATTGACGATAATAAGCTTGTAATTTATTTGTGGTGTGTGTGTGTGTGTGTGTGTGTCTTTGTATGTATATGTTGGGTGTTTTACTATTTCTTTTATTTATTTTTTGTATTGGTGAAGAATACTATTTCTTTTAAAAACAGAATATGTTTTAAAAATCCATTCATGAAGGCTCAATATGGCTCCACCTAAAGAACTTGGCATGAGCAACCTACTCTCTTCTCTAAATATTTCTCAGCTTGATTCTATCATGTCAAATTTCCTCAAACATTAGAAAAATAAACCGAAGCCTAGATTTCAATGCTTCTTGGTTTTTGTGTATTTTTCCTCCTACTTGCTTTTCTTCTCTTTTAATAAAGAATTTGATATGGGAATGAAGACCTGAGATGTTTTGCCCTCTCGGAGACTTGGCTACCCTCTAAATTAGACCTGAATCCATAATTCTGGGGAAACAAGAGCTGCAGGCAGGGGTGGCAAACCAGATCTCAGGGTCCTAAGAATGCCAAAAGTGCCTTGTCAGTGGGTGTGACGAGTCACTCAACTCCCTTCAAGTGCCAAGCAGGAATGCAGGTGCCCTGTGCCTAGACTTCAGTTTTTAAAAGAAAATACAGGAAATCTCTAAATTGTTAAATGTTGGTTCCCAAAAAAAGGATCCAACAGTGTTAGGGCCAAAGAAAACATATCTGTGGGCCAAATCCCGCCTGTAGGCCACTGTGTTGCTAACTGTGGATGAGAACAGCAAACATTGAGCAGTTGAGGAATTTCTCTGGTCACCTGCATCTGGGACACTATTGCCGAGGTCCTGTGTCCTGGGGAGAGCAACGGCTTGTGTTTGCCAAGTGTTGACAGCATTTCTGGCTGGGTAGTCAGGAGTGGTGGGGGGTGAGAGGGGAGCTTAGGGAAGCTGGTAGTTCCTTCACAGTTCTGGAAATGGTGCTTTGTGTCCTCAGGGTAGGTGCACTGACAATACTGTCATATCCCTCTGCCGCTCCCTGGTTGGACCCTTGCCCAGAATATGGGGTTGTGACTTCAAAGCCATGACCTGTGTCCTGTAAAGAATGATTCATGAACTCTTGATGGCACCAATCAGGTTTGTAGAGATGGTGCTTCGTGGCCACTTAAAATGTGTGAAGGCAGGTCTGATTATCATCAGTCCTCGTTATCCTGTGGAGGGTGCTCGGCAGTGAGAGGCCTGATTTCTCCAGCCCTGGGTGTGGAGGCTGGGGAGCCAGCCTCTGAGAGGGAGAAGTCTTACATGGTATATGATTTACAGCCTCCCCATAATAGAGACGGGTGTTTTGGAGCTCTGGAAACACTCCAAGTGTAATGGCAGTAGTATGTTAATATTATTTTGCAACTGCTAGACACTTTTACAGCAGGTGAGAAAAAAATCTAGCAACTAAAAGATGTGCTTTGTAAATAGCTTGAGAATGTGAACATAAAGGGTTCAGCTCTTTTTTCCCATTAGATACTAAATTTGGGTGGAGGATGTAAATGTGAATATATGAGGCACATTATTATTAGATGAAAGAAAATAACTAAGATGGAAATTGTTTAAAATTAATTTTTAAATTTGGTGCACTTGAAGTGGGTAGTAGGAATTGGGTTGGAAAATTTGAAGAAGTAATTCTAAACTTTATCTAGAGGAACAACCATGTGAGACTAAGCCTGGAAATTCTTGGGTTAAAAAAATAATCAATGGGTAAAAGCATCACAAAATATATTAAAATAAATTACAAAACTATAGTAATCCAGACAGTATGTCACTGGCACAGGAATACACAAGCAAACTGGTGGAATAGACTAGAGAATCCAGAATTAGAACCAAATGTGTATGGATATTGGTCTGAGAGAAAGGCACGCATTTTAAATAACTGGGGATGAGATAGATTATTTATTAAATAGAGTTGAGACAACTAGCTAGCCAGATATAAAAATATAAAGCAGAATACTTATCTAATTCATTTTGTCAAGATAAATTCTAGATACAGAAAATAAAAAAGATGAAAGTAGTGGCATAAAACAAGGGGGAAATATTTTTGCATTTTTGGTATGGAGAAGCACTTTCTAGGCATAATAGCAAAAGTAAAACCATAACGGTCGAGGTGGTTGTCTTTTAATATGTAAAACTATAGACCATTATATATTAAATCACCATAAATAAAGTTAAAAGATAAACTCAAAATAAGTACAGGATATGTGAAAAGTGATAATGTTCCTAACATATAAAGAATGCTTGCAATTTTTTTTTTATAAAGAGATAAACACCCAAATAGCAGAATGGGCAAAAGACATGCTGAGACCACTTACCAAAAGAAAAATACAGATAGCTGAAAGTTATGTGAAAAATTGTTCAATCTCAACCTCACCTGAAATCTAAGAATTCAAGTAGATATTCACAACCATTCAGTATCATTCTTTACCCATCAGATCAGCAAAGATGAAAATCTGGTCTCAATCACTGCTGGCTTTTTAGGGAGAGTGTACTTGGTACCCGGCTCTGGAGGGCATTTGGATAGCATGCATTAGCATCTACCTGTATGTACCCTTTGGCACAACAGCACCATACTGAGGAGTTTACACTGAGGGAGATCATTGGCCAATTACACATGCAAAAAGATGTTGTTGCCTTGTGGCTTCTAGTAACAAGAAATTAGAAATAACCAGTAGGTTATTTTATAGTATACATCCATTGGCAGTTATGCTATCTTTACAAAGTGATTTATATTAATTTTTACTTATTATATATATTCACTGAAAGGTAAGATATTCAAGATGTATTTTTTAGTCAAAAAGTTTTTAAACAGCATATGTCATGGTTTTATGTAAGTGTAGAAGAGATCTAGAGGAATATTCTCCAAAAGATTAATCATAGTTGAATCTGGATAGTGAGACTTTTACTTTTTCTTTATTCCTTTTTGTACTATTACATTTTTTTATCCTGATCATGTATTATGCTTATAAATAATAAAAACAAACTTATATAAACACACACATGCACGCACAAGCCAACAAACCAGCTTCCACAATTGGTCACATTTAGTATAAGTGCACTCATTGTATCTGTCAGTTTGAGTAAACATGGATCATATTTCAGTGGCCTAGCCCTTGTGACCCATAGTGATAAACATAGCTGTGTTCCCATCTTAATCATGTTAGGACTTGTCTCCTGGTATGAACTAGGGTTTGAGGAAGTGGTATTGGTAGGAGCTGTCATCTCAGTAGAGTTCTTTTATTTTTATCATCATTTTTATGGTTTAGATCTGGAATATGCCCAAAGTCTCATGTGTTGAGGGGTCTCCATTTCCATTGCAGCAGTGTTCAGAGATGGAGGTTTGGGGAAGTGATTGGAATCATGAGGGCTCTGACCTTATTAATGGATTAGTTCATTAAGAAACTCATAACTAATTGGATTATTGGGAGGTAGTGGAAACAGTAGTGGGGCCTAGTTGGAAGAAATCAGTTACTGGGGCCCTTCCTCCCACTCTATTTCCCAGCCATCATAAGGTGAAAGCTTTTCTCCACCATGCCATCTCCACCATGATATTCTGCCTCACCACAGGCCTAGAGCAATGGAGCCAGCCAACCATGGACTGAAATTTCTGAAATCATGAGCCAAAATAATCTCTCCTTTTCTTAAGTTGTTTTTCTTAGGCATTTGTCCCAATGATGGAAAACTGACCAACACAACCATGTTTTCTCCTTTTGCGGAAATTTCAGGGGGGCCCATTGATTGATGTTGGAGACTGTAAATGGGCATGGATGAGATTCTAGGTGACCATATCATAAAATCTAACATCTTTAGCTTCAGTATAGGAGCCACATTTTATATCATAAATTATGGAGGAAAGAATGATTAGTTTTGATTGGGGTGAAAATCAAATAAGATTTTCCAGACAACTTGTATTTTCTAATTTCGTATACAATGAGAATATGCTTGGTAATCAGAAAAAAAAAATTAAGTTGTGGAAAAGTGATAATTCTTATGTTTTTAAGCTGAATTGTGCAGAGATAACTATATGCCCAGATTATTCTTAAAGAATGTACTTAAAAGGTATAAGGTATATTTTAGATCAGTTATTTCAGCTTTGATTTTTTTTTTTAATCAAGGATACATAGCTGTCTAGGACTAGAGTGGCACTCCCTGGTGTCATGACCCATCTGTTTCTTTTTGAGCTGCCATCTTGATATGTGGTTTCTATCCTACTAACAAAAGGAACATTTGAGCTCCAGCCATCACATCCAAATTCCAGCTAGCAGGAAGGAGGCAGGCAGAAGGGTAGGCTCCTTCTCTTTAAGGACATTTCAACTAAGCACATGATTTCCAGAACCATATCATGTGCTCAGCTAAAAATTGGGGGTTTCTATGAAGAACAGAAATGTTGGAGCAAACCAGCAGTCTCTGCTATGGCATATGAAAGCCTTTTGTGACTTAGGAGTTGCTCTCAGTATAGAAAAATAGATCATTTAAGTAACATTGTCACGAGGTAATGTCATATATATTCATTCATTTACAAAATATTTATTAAATAATAGTGCAAAATATTTTTAGCACTGGGGCTAACACTCCATATATTTCCCTACATACTGTCTTCATTAATTTATGTTATCTCAGAAAAGGATTTGAGGGAACTGTATAGCTGTGACCTTTTTCTCTGCTTTGCCAAGCCTGTGGGAACAGAACATTACTAAGATACCATATTTCTTTCTTTGGGGCAGGGAGGGAGAAGGGTGACATTGTACATGTAATAAATAGCAGCTCTCAAGTTGAAGGGTACAGACACTGTGTGCTTTCCCCCCCAGCTCACAGGGGCCCTGTCTTTTGTCATCAGTGCATCAGATTGATTTATATCTTGTATCCTCATTGCTTTGTGGACATGCCTTTTCCCCTACTAGGTTGACTTCATCTTCTGACCTCATTCCTTTCAACTGGGGACACTCAGAGTTTGAACAAGCATGTGTTTTCTTTAGGAAGAAAGAAAGAGAGAAAGGTAGACTAGTCAGGGGGAGAGGGAAGGGAGAAAGGAAGGAAGGAGGGATAAAGAAAGGAAAGAAAGAGCCATACAAGCAGGCATGCCTGCACAGACCTAATGATGGGGCAGTGCGGTCCATTACTGGCTGTTTCTCAGGAGGCCCTCTTATGTACAGGACGTTTAACAAATGCGATTTGTAGTTACAAGCTCAGGACATTCTATTTGGAGGGAATCAGGAGATGTCTGACATCCTGCCTCCTACTCTTTTTTTATGTATATATTTTTTTAGTTGTAGATGGACATAGTACTTTTATTTTATTTTATTTATTTATTAATTTTCATGTAGTGCTGACGATCAAACCCAGGGTCTCACACGTGCCAGGCAAGTGCTCTACCACTGAGCCACAACCCCAGCCTGCCTCCTTCTCTTTCAGTAATTGATGGGAGTGGGAATGTTTTTAAGGAAAAAAAAAGAATTTTTTTTAAACTGTGGAAAATTTCAGACATTCAGAAAACAACCATGAGCCCACCACTAAAATTGAAGAAATATCAACACATTACCACATTTACTTTGAAAAGATCATAATAAACTTTCATGGATTTAGAGGATTCCCCCCTCCCCCATATAAACATATACTCATGTCCTGTGTCATTCACATCTTTGCCAAAATGCCACTTTATCTGGGACAGTACCCCTGATGTTCCCATGTGAAATAGCAGGGTCTATCAGCCTCTGACCTCTTCTTCCTGTAGCATTTGTCCCCACCTGACACATACAGTGAACTTATTGTTTGGTCTTTTGTCTTCTTCCACTAACACATCAGATCCATGAGAGCTGGGTCCTGGCTTGGATCCCCCTAGGAACCACAACAGGGCCCACCCAGGCCAGGAATGGGTGGAAGGGCTGAAGCCTCCTTCAGCTTTCTGACCTATGACCCCCAACCCCTGACCCTCTCTCCAGGGAAGGCCAGTATCCTAAAGTTTTATATGTCTTTTTCTCCATCCTTGTCTTTATACACTCTATTTTGATTTATACCTTTCTGATTTTATTTTTCTATTTGTGTACATTTATGTACATATTTACCAAAACAACAGATAGTGTCATGTATCTTTAAAAACATCACAAAGGCAAATAGTTGGTGTCCTCTGTAACCTGGATTTTCTCACTCAATATTATGTGTTCAAGATTTATTTTTGTGGACACATGAGCATTCATTCATATATTTCATATTCCTACAATATTCCCTCCAGGATTTTACCACTGTAAGTTTATTCTTGATCAGAGCTTTTTAATCACACCTATATCACTTTCTTTTGTCTAGTGCTGTCTGAGTCTGACATGTGGTAAAAATTGTACTGGTTCTAAAAATGCACTAGAAAAATGACTAAGACAGAAAATTTTATGTTATATGTGTTTTACCACAATTTAAAAATTTGAGAACTTACCAAATTGTACACCTCAAAATGGATTAGAGAAGGGGACCATCTAAGAATATTCATAAGGAATGTACTCTTTGTAAAAATAAAATCATTGTAAGTTGCATTTTTAGGGAATTTTACTCAGCACTACTGAATGTTTGGTTATAAAATTATTTGTTTTCAATGAATTGTGGTTTTGCTTATTATACTTAAAAATAGAATCCCCTCAGAAATAAACAATGTATGTTGCTATATAGTTCTCTCATATTAGAAAATCTGATGGCTTTTCTCTCAAGCAGGGGAAAGTAAAGAACAAATACGTTGAGGTATTGTAAAGAGGTTTTCAGAGATTGGCTTTTGACAAGATTCCAAATGTCTGGGAAGTCTATTTTTTTCCTTAACATAATTACTTGATTTCAAATATAGGTACAGAATAATTACAATGCCTGGGTTATTCTTAGGACACATTTAAATATCCGTTTTCTAAGCTTCTTGCTAGAGGACAAAGTTTTATTTAGATAGGGTTTTGCATATTTTGTAGATATGATTGCAGGTATAACTGAAAACATTAAGGAAGAGTTTACCACATGTAATTTTGAATGACCACTCAGTAGTCTCAGGCTAAACGTGAAACCTTTCTAGAAAAATCACATGATCTGCTTTGCATTTGCTTATAGAAATCAATCTTGGGGCTGGACTACTATGAATATCTTGTGACTAAAGTCAGACTTGAGTTATCCCTAGGACAATCTATGTAACCATTTAAAATCTGTTTTTTCATACAAATTAATAAATTTGATTAGCACACTTCCTTGAACCTTATTAAAGTATTTAAAAACAGTTTTTAAAACATATGGGGCAGCTAAATTAACTGTGGCTATTTCACACCTACTCCATTAGTAGGTGTTCATTATCCACTATGTTGCTGGCTTGTGTCAGGGGCCACTATAAGATGAATAGGACAGGTCTCCTGCCCTCCTAGACCACATAATCAGGCAGGTATGAAATAGACAAACCAAGACAACAAAATCAGCATCAGTGCTGCCATAGGAATAGAACTGTTCTGTCACTGTATTTCCAGGACTCCTAGAGCAACGGATCACTATACTCAGAGACAGCATCAGGAGATGCATGGGTAGGTGAGGGGCCGGGCCGGGGGTCAGAGCTGAAAAGCCCACCCACCACCCCTATCAACTACTTTTTCAGACTGCTAAGAATAAAAATATTAGTAATGGTAGAGATAAATAAGAGTAATTTCTTATTTGGGCAATTGATGTTTCCTCAGTCTTATATTAAATCTGACTAAAAACATCTCTAGAGACTTCACTTTATTGATTTTTTAAAAAAGGACTAGAATTTCTATAGCAGTTTTAGGTCACAGCCAAATTCAGAAAGTAAAGAAGGTTTTCATATGCTGCTTGCCTTCCTGCATGCACAGCCTCCCCAGCTACCAACATCTTTCCCCCACAGTGGTACATTTGTTGCAGCCAGTGAACCTCCACTGATATATCATTATTACCCAGTCCATAGTTTACCTTGGGATTCTCTCTTGGTGATGCACAAGCTTTGGGTTTTTACAAATGTATAACGACAGGTACCCACTCTTACAGTGTCATATAGATAGTTTTACTGCCCTATCCTGCTTTCCGCCTATTCATCCTTCCTTTCCTGTCCTGTTGATTTTTGTTTTATTTTATTAAAGTAAGAACAGCCTGCCTAAGATGCAGAAGTAGTTCCCATTAGTTGCCTCCCCCCGCCCCCCGGGGACCTCCCACCCCAAAAAGGCACTGTGGAATCAGCCTGCCTCTATCAGTGAGCTGCCGTGTTTTCCCAACTGCGTGCCTTTCTCACCACTCCTAGACCACCCTCATCTTCACGGAAAGGTCAGAAGTCCCTGGACAGATCTGCCTCTGTGCTTCTGAGGGCTGGGGCTCTACTGTGCTCCAGATGTCTGATTACAATACAAACAGACCTATTTGCTTTTAGGGAAGCAAATGTTTTCTGTGTTCAACAGAGCTTGTAAAATTTCATTAAGAAGCTAATCATTAGCCCTGATTAAGTAAACACTGGATGTTTGGCATGAATATTTTAACTTATTTCCAAGCTGCTTCAGCCTTCTCAAGGTTACGATTTGTCAGCAGGGACCAATAATTTTTTCAGTCACCTGCACAGTTTGCCAATCCATCATCGTGGAATCTCCACTCACCCCATTAAACTGGGGAAGAAAATCAAGACTCTCCCAGAGCCTCAGACACGAAGCTGGTTCTTTGGTGCTCATTAGAGTAACTTTCACAGTTTGAATAGTGAACCTCACTGCTGGCTTGTTCCTACAGGACAGGAGACACTGAGCTCTGCTTCCCTTTCCAGTTCAACCTGAAACTGCCACCAGTTTTTAACCCTTCCATATTTGTCTTCATAAACATTTCAGGTTTTCACAAAGATCAGATTTCTTTTTTACTTACTTTACTATATCTCTATATTCATAATTTATTAAATATATATATATATTTAAAATCAATAATGTGTATTTCTTATATATTTTAAATCAGTAAAAAAGAAATCTCTATAGAAGATGTGCTTAATACTAAGCATTTATTTCCAACTCTGTCTTCTGCTAGTGAATCAGATGTACCAATTGCTGTAGTTCCAGGGAGTTGGAGTGGTCTTAGGAAGACCTGCTCCACAGAAGGGAATGTTAGGACAGCATTTTCTGAAGTGAGCAAGTCTGACAAGTGTTTAGAAGGGGGAGTGGAGGTTCTGTTGCCAAAAACATTGGGAAGCATATCTACTACAGGATTCCTTCTGTTTTAGTGATTTATAGTGCACACGGCCATATGAAAGGCACTGAGAATTCTTGATAATAAGAAAATTAATTAGCTTTCTTGAACACAGTTTTTCTCAGAGACATTTGGCTTTTGCGAACCTCCTCTTCCTCCCCCTCCTCCTTCTTCATCCCCCTCTCCTCCTCCTCCTGTTCTCCTCTTTACCCCTCTCTGCTTTTCTCTTTTCTTTTTCTTTTCCATGCATCCCCTCAGAACCAATGGACTACATTTTGGGACATGCTGCTATAGAACAAGTATCTGGAACAGTCTCTGGTAGTGGTTCTTGAACTTGGGTATGCCACAGAATCCTGGAGTGCTTATTAATATACAGACCACTGGCCAACCCCCCCCCCCTAGATCTGGGAGGTCTAGGACTTTCTAGTAAGTGCTTATGAAATACTGCTGCTGCTGCTGGTTGGGGAATCACTAGCCCATGGTCAAATTGCAAGGAAAACAAATGTGCTTGTGGGTGGTTGAAGGATACCTCAGCCCTACCACACATACTGATTGAACCTGCTATGTATCAGGCACCATGCTAGGTGCTGGGGTTTCATTGGTGGTGAACACAGGCCTGGTCCCTGCATTCAGCGGCTTGCAGTATAATAGGTAGAAAACAGGAAAAGGAGATAAGGTAATAGGGTCTTATAAATAGGGACAACTGAAGGAAGCCAACAGCATGCTATGATACTGAAATCAAGGTGGCCAGGAAAGACCTCTTGGGTATAGCAGTGACATTGAAACTGAGACTGGCCATGAGAAACTGGGGTCATAAGAAGATTGAGGGAATGTTTCAGACTGGATAAAGACATGAATAAAGGTTCCAAAGGGTCGGGGAAAAGAGTGGAAAATTCTGGGGAATGAAGGAAAGCCAGCGTGGCTGGAGAAGAGTGAGTGAGAGAGAAAGTGGAAGGAAAGGAGGTCAGAAAGGAGAAAAAAGGTCTAGCTACCCGAGCTGAGTGAGGAGTTGGGCTTCACCTAAGTGCAAAAGTTCTGAATATTTTAGAAAGTCACTCTGGGTGTTGTATGAAGAAAAGATGGTGAGGGGAAGAGTAAAAGTTGTGAGACCAGTGGGGAGACTCTAGCAGGGGTGAGGGCAGAAAGGATGTGCCTGGGGTAGAGTGGCAGCAGTATGAAGTGCCCGTACGCATGAGCCCTAGGGGGCCCCACCCATGATTGTTTCTTTTAGCTATTAGAGGTGGAGAGATGCAGGTTGCTTTGAGATATATCATGACATCAGATCACTTAGGAGGTAATGATGGGTTAAATGTGAAGGACAAGAAAGATGGTGCTGCTAAGAAGAACTCCTGGTTCCTGGCTTGAGCAATAGAGAGGGAGGGGAAGGGGTAATTCAGTAGCACCATGAGCCTATTCATTTCTGAGATAGAAGTAAAGAGTTGCTTTTCAGAGAACAGTGAAGTAACCATTGCCACCATTAATCTGCAAATATAGTAATTGGCTATTTGCTGGTACACAAAGGAAATGGTAATAGGGTTTAATAAATATTCTTGTTAGAAAGTTCCCTATATGTATTGTATATCAATGACTGCCTGGTTGTATTGAGTTAGAAAATAAATAAGGCCATTGAACACTAAGTATAATGTTGTCTTTCTGTAATAAATCAGAGAGCACTTCAGAATCTCAGAGACTATTACTATTGCTGTGTAACAAACCACCTCAAAATTTAGTGGCATAAAACAGCTACTCCATTATGTTCATGGATTGTATGGGTTAGGAATTCAGACAGGGCTTAATGAGATAGCTTTTCACTGTTTCAGGATGTCTAGACTCAGCTGCAAAGACTTGTCAGCTGGTATCTTGATAGAGGGTGGGGGGCAGACTCATCTGAAGGTGTCTTCACTCACATGTCCGTCACCCTGGGCACCTGCACATGGTCTCTCCATGTGGCTGGGTCTTCCTCTCTGCAGGACAGCCACAGGGTCATTGAACTCCTGATATGGCAGCTCAGGACTCCAAAGATAGATCATCTTTGCACAGATCTTTTATGTAGGACAGGTAGCCAAATTCTTATGTTGTTTAACAGATGCTGAATGAGAGGAGATTGCTGCGCTCAGCATGTTGCCTCTGGGCTGATCTCTTAGGGATGAAGACAGTGGTAAAGAGGAAGAGCTGGATATTCTGCATTAAGCTAGATGACAAGGATTACCTTCTCACTTTGGCTGTGAGCAAGTCATGTGGTTAGCAAGTATTTTTCCCAATCTCTCTTACTTGCCCATCCTTAGAGGTGAAGCAACCAAACATGCTTGTTGATTAATTAGAAGATGTGTGTAAACTAGGACATATAACAATTCTTAAATTATTCAAAAACTTACCTGAACACAGATTTCCCAAGACCTTTCTCTCAGGTGCATTCTGGTGGGCCTTATCCATGACAAAAAAAAAATGCAGTTTTCCCTTTAAGTGTAGAAATTATTCTTGATGTAAATTTTGGGTAAGTCTTTGATGATTGGAAGACTCTTGAGTTAGATGGTCCAGCCCTAAGGTAGATCCTTGATCTACAAAGGTAGATTTCAAGAAGGGAAGTACAGGCATCCAAGGAAGTGTGCAAGATGATCCATTGGGATAATGTAATGTCTACTTCAATCCCTTGGACATATTTTGAAATGCATATTTTGTGTGTATTTTATTGAATATTAAATATGATAACATAGTACTATATACATGAAAGTTACGAATGACTAGTTAAATCAATCTATGTATTTTTAATTTTTTTCTTTTGCTAATGGAGCAGACACTGCTTTAAGGCCTATGTCATAGTGACACTATTATGCCTTGTAGCTAATGCTTTTCAAATGTCAATATGCATACCCTTTGCCAAGGGAAACAGTTTTTTTCAGGAAAATTTGGTGAGACTGATTTATATACCAAAGTGCCAAGTTTACTAATTTTCATTAGCTTGAAAACTGGACCTGTTATTGAATCATGTTATGCTTTTTTAATTCTTGAATGAAAGTAGTTTCCCTCAGAACACAAAAGAGTATATAAGAATCGCCTTGATAAACCTTGAACTAGAAGGAGAAAAACTGGGGTTCCTAAAGGATATTTGCAAGGAGACCATACAGCCTCGTAGTGGGTTATTCATAGGATGCAATGTTTAGTGGCTAAGAACGTGAGCCTTGGTGGTCAGACTGCCTGGGTTCCATCTGGGGCTTTATACTGTCCACCAGCTGTAGTGCGACCTTGGACTAGGTAGTTAACCTCTCTGTGCCTCCATTTTCTCATGTGCATAATGGGGATGTCATAGATCCTTCTCATCCTGAGAATAATCCATAGAAAATGCTTAGGGCAGACTCCTGCAGATGTTAAGAACTCAATCAATGTTAATGATTCTTCTCTATTCCAGGGATGTTTCTTTCTAAAGAATTTAATTTTGGTCTAGACTCTGCAAACCTCAGTTCTCTAGATATAGTCTATGTATAATCCTGTTTTCAATATTCCTCACTTTCTTTTGGGGCCTTTGTCATTTCAGTATCTGCTGTGTCCCCTCGTGTTTCATGTGCTGGAAGCTTGATCCCCACTTGTGGTGGTGTCCAGGTGGTAGAACCTTTAAGAGGTGGGGCCAAGTGGGAGGTGAATTAGGTCTTGGGGTTTCACCCTCATGAATGGACTAATGCTGTCTCACAGGAGTGGATTAGGTCTCATGTGACTGGATTAGTTATTACAAATTGTTGTTTTAAAGGGAGGCCATCTCGTGTGCTTGACTACTTCTGTAGTGCTTGGCTGCCTTTCTGCTTCTCCATCATGTCGTAACGTGACCAGATGTTGGCATAATGCTATTTGGACTTTTCAGCCACCAGAATCATGAACCAAATAAATCTCTTCTTTATAAAGTTCCCAGCCTCAGGTATTTTGTTGTAAGAACACAAACCACACTAATACTGTATCTCAATCCCTTTTAGAACAGGGATTCTTACTCATTCATTTTTTATGCCTAGAAGTTATCACAATGTCTGATTCTCAGAGATGCCCAAACAATTTATGGCATTCCTTAGAGCCTGTCTTAGGAGAACAATGTATTGAGTCCAAATTGCATTGCATTTGGCCAAAGGCATAAGCATACTTAGAAAAATACAGATCTTACATGCCAGCTTTGGAAGTCCAGGAAGTAGTTCCAGAGTATCAAGAATGTGTCAGGAAGTGGAGGGGACTGTGTTGTACTGGTGTGTTCAGGCCCCAATAGAGACATTCCAATTTAAATTTAAAAAACCTATGTGCCTGCCAAAGAGACCTGTAAACAGATTTGGGGTTCAATTTTTGAAACCTGGTATAGATTAAAACACGATTTTTGAACTTAAAAATTTATATTTGTTTGCTCTATTAAAGTATGAACTTAAGGGCAAGAAAAATATAATTTTTCTTTCTCTTCTCTTGCCCAGTTTCATTATGAAAATTATTAGAAAATCCTTCTGTTTGTTTCATAAAATGAGTCAAACCATTTATATCATTGCTGTGTCATTTTAAAGTGTGTTATCTAAAAGAGGTCCAAATTTAAAAGCTACATGTAAATACATGCTCATGGTTACTATGAAATACTGCTTTTATTGCTTAGCTTTCAGGGTGAATGGTTTCCAATGCATTTCATCCATAATGTGCACACAAAATTTTTATTTATCTATTTATTTATTTATTTTTGGTACCAGGGATTGAACTCAGGGTCACTTGACCACTGAGCCATATCCCCAGCCCTATTTTGTATTTTATTTAGAAACAGGGTTTTGCTGATCTCCTTAGCGCTTCACTATTGCTGAGGCTGGCTTTGATCTAGCAATCCTCCTGCCTTAGCCTCCTGAGCCACTGGAATAACAGGTGTGCATCACCACACCCAGCATAAATTTTATTTTAATAGTGTTTGCTCTCAGGAAATCTTCAGCAGTTGAGACCAGTGTGTCCATTGTCTTCTATGTGCAGAATAGCATTTTCTGAGCATCTCTAGTGTTCAAAATGCCTCATGACTTTGGTCTCCTGGTTCCCCATCCCTCTTCCTCATGCTGCTCACTGTCAGGAAACCAGATACACCTCATGTGACTCATGCACAGTGGTCAGTGCTCACTCTACCTGTTTGTCACCTGAGTAATTGCAAGGGGCTATGGCTGTGGTTAGATGTTGTTCATTAAAGATGAAAGGCTTGTCCAGTCAGCACCTGTGTCAGGTGACACTTCCCTTAGTGTCTGGAACAGTTCCATTTTGTTTTCTGATCCTGTGTATCTTCAGTCATGGGATCTAATGCAGCGGATGTTTACTTGGCCCTTGGACATGTTTTTCTGCCTCCTATTTGGATGGTACCATCTTGATTACCCTGGAATTTAGGTGAGTCTAGGCAGGATGTCTCCTCATCATTCCCTACCTCTGTCTCCACTCCATTCCTTCTCCCTTTTCCCATTAGCCAGCCAGAGGGGGCATGTTAGGAAAAGAGTGAAATCATGGATTAATCATAATAGACAACATTTGTTGAATGCTAACCATACAGTAGGAACTGGGCCAAGCGCTTTATAAGCATCATTTCACCTCACAAATCCCCAGGAGGAAAATAATATTATCATCTTCATTTTCCAGACAAAAAAAAAAAAAAAAAACCCAAACCAGTGGCTTAGAGAAGGATCCAGTAGCTCACCCGAGGTCATATGGCTCTTGGTGTCAGAGACAGGGTTTGAATCTGAGCTTTTGACTTCCAGAACCCACTAGGGTGTGTTGCCATCTTCAGAGGTGGCTAAAAGCCAAAGCAGAATAAGCTTAGAGGATTCGGAGGAAGGTCTGGAGGAGGGAGGTTTGAGGGCTGGGCCTCTAAAATAAACAAGACATTTTAGGAGTGTAGAAAATGAGGAGGAAGGCCTGACCTTACAAAGGCATGGTGGCAGAAAAGCAAGTGTGTGGGCCCAGGAGGGGTCCCATGACAGGGGTGGGGCATAATGGGAGGTGTGGGAATCCAAAAGTAGAAAATGGGCTGTGGTGTCCCAGCTGGGAGAGGAGGGCTTCCTCCCCACGCACACTCAGGGCTCAGTGTGGTGCAAAGCCTTTCTCTTTTCCTCACTGAAGAGGCAGTACTGTGGAGGAAGGGCTGAGGGCAGAGGGCTGCTCTTCAGCTGGTGGAAGCACATGACCTGTGTGACCCCACGGTACAGTGGCCCCCAGAGAACAGAGGGGGCCTCAGAGGGAAAGGGCTTCCGGTATCCAGCCCTTGGTGCTGCCTGGGAACACCAGCACAACAGCTGTGCTCCCTGCCTCTTCAGCCTGCCCTTCCCCACACCCTTGACCTTGTGCTGCTTCAGGAGAGGGGTCAAGAGCAGCAGAGCAGCAGCTACTAAGGGGTCCTGCTGCCCACTCACAGCTGGTAGTGTCTGAGGCCAGGCTTCCAGTGACCTGAGGAACATAGAAAGTCCACATTCGTTCTTGTTGGAAATAAGTAGCCTCTCAAGCTCTGAATGGAGTTTCCCATGAACCTGGTCCTAGCCCAGTGACACGGAAGATCTGAGGCGTGGTTCTCCAAGCACACCTTGGCCTCCCTGTGAAGTCCATCCTTCTGGGAAATTCTTGAGGGACTGAGAAACGTGGGGACGTTGTTTCCTTTTCTCCTTATATATTGTGAAGCACTTGGACCAAATCTCTCCCTCACTGCAATCTCTTCAACACTCTTCTTTTCAAAAACAGTATTGATGTTCTCCATCAGCATCACCCCCTTCCTAGCTCCTGGCCCACATTGCCCTGTTAATGGGCATCACCAGCCTGCTTTCTCTACTTTTCAAGTCTCTGTTCCAACATCCAGATTTCTCCTGCCTGGAAATATTCCATATCAGTAGTTTCATTTTAATGAGAGCCTCTAATCATTTTATGTGCATGTGGGGGCTAGTCAGAGACAACTGTATACCTGTTTATACAGCTCTAAATAAAAAACCTAACTCTGTTGGTTTCCTCATTTGACAAACCATTGGGCTCCCAGGAACTGGAATTTTCAGATGCTCCCAGTGTCACATGAAGTCAATCTCTAGGTGTTATATGTGAGGTTGCACAGAAACAAGCACTCCACAACAGGCAGACTTCACTGGAGGTCGGCGGGTAGGTGAGCATCATGGATAAGGAACACTAGCTGACCCCCATAGCTTCTGGTTACCACCTTCTGAGCAAACCTGCTTTTCCTATCCATAGGATAAGAAAGATTTAAATCCTGCATCCAGTTGAGGGCAACAGAATTGATAGGAAGGTTGAAGGGATAAACTCTAAAACAGCCCTCTTATGATGGACTGAAGGGGTTGGTTGGTCTCTTCAGTCAAGTTTAGAGGTGGACAAGAGCCCCACCCCCAATAATGTGGTACCCAGTCCATTCAGACCCTTGTAGACAACCAGTTCTTTGTCTCACCCCAGATGCCTGCAGGTCACCCTCAGATCCTTTTCTTCCTGGGGTATAGTTTCAATAAACATAAGACAAATCAAGTCATTACTCCTTTTTTTCCTCCAAGACATACTGAAAACTAACTGTATGCCAGATATAGTGCTCCAAGACATACTGAAAACTAACTCTATGCCAGAGTTGAAGACTAAGCTTGCCCTGCATCCACAGTACAGTTAGTGGCAGGTGTCGGGTGGGATGCAGAAGTAGCCAGGGCCAGTAGTCAGATGTAATGAAAACTTCTCAAAAACCCCTAGTGTGGAGCAAGGGCAGTTCAGTGGACAGTTGGAAGAGGTTTCAGAAGAAAGTTCTTGAGCTGGGTGTGAAAAGACTCTTCCAAGTGACCCCAAACCACAAACCAAGGACTCCCTGTTTTGCAGCTTTAAGGTAAAATATTGTTCTTATGTTTTATCAATGGGCCCTGCTTTTTCTCAAGAGAGAGTTGATCACTGCCAGCAGTCTTGGCTTTGGCAGGGAAAATGTAGAAGGAATCCATCAGGTTCACAGCAAATGGAAATAACATATTCTTAGAAATGTTGCTTAAGAAACAGACCAGGGGTCATAGAGTTTGGCTGGCTTTGTCCAGGGCATTCAAGGAATAAAGCCCAGACATTTTGTCAGTTTTAAGATGGGAAGAGAAGTCTGTGTTATAACACTGTGCTTAAAATCTAAGCAGATCATCTTGGGCTTGAAATTGGGGAATGATCTGAGATTAATACTGATTTAGGCATATAGGCAAATGCCACATGCCATAACATACTGTAGGCTAAGGCATTTAGGCCAATGGATTACTAAAGGTGATGAAGCCTTCTGGGGGATTTCAGGATTAAACATAAAGCACACCAATGACTGTGGGGCTGGGTGAAGAGGGGAGTGATGGAAGAGTCACTTTTCTATGCCATGAAACTATGGCTTGGTGTAAGCTGACAAATTTCCTGTATTAGTCAGCTTTCCATTGCTATGACAAAAATACTTGAGATTAATCAACTCAAGTGAAGTAAAGTTTGTTTTGGCTCACAGTTTCGGATGTTTTGGTCTGTGATCAGTTGGCTCTGTTGTTTCTGGGCCTGTGGTGAGGCAGAGCATTATGGTGGAGAGGATATGGCAGAACAAAACTTCTCACCTCAAGACAGCCAGGACGTAGAGAGTTGCAGGGGTGGGAAGGGACAAGGACAAGACATAGCCTTCAAAGACATGTCCCCAGAGACCTGCTTTCTCCAACTAAGCCCTACCTCCTGAGACTTCTACCACTCCCCAGTAGCACCACCAGCTGGTACCAAGTCTTCAACACATGAGCCTTTGGGAGATATTCCAGATCCAAACTATAACAGTCCTTAGCCAAAGGAAATAGAAGGCTGATGTGCTAGGGAGATATGCCTAGATATGGCCATCTGGAGGTCAGATTGCCCAGAGAGGTGTGGTAGACTTTAAATCTAGAGCAGCCAAGTAGTGCTGGACCCTCACTGATTGAACCTGTGTCCTGTTTTGTTTTCCAGTCATTATTTTATAATTCAATGGAAAAAACAATCTTACACAATTGAATATGTAGACCACTTTTAAAAATGCATATGGTATGGAAAGCAAGATACATTTAAGTTCAAAATCATTCATTTCTATGAATCCATAAGCTCAATAGAAAAACAAAAGGTATTACTTGCCAACAAGAAAACCATCCAAATATATATTAATGTTTAATCCATCCATGGAATGCCATATTCCCATATCCTCTCTGGTGTTGAGACCAGGGTATTTGAGATTTTTGTAGAGAAAGACCCTATTCTTGCCTTCTTTGTGCTCTCAGAAGCCAGATTGTCGAGTGAGAATCCCTAGGGGACTCTTAGCTCACATAAAGAAATGCCAGTCAGTCTTGAAATACAAGGACTTAAAGTTGAGTTAGGGAAAAATATACCCTAAAGTCCAGCTTTAAGAAGGGCACATGCATCTCAAGTGGTCATTTCTCCGATGGCAGGTGAAGGTTGGTTTGAGAGTGTCCTGGAGCTAGAGAGGTGCATCCCCCATATCCTTTGTCTGAGCAGTGCTCTGAGGTAACCACCTCTGGGTCCTGGGACCACTCATATCAATATATAAATAAGGGGCTTGGATGCCTGCCATTTTGTACCTACTTTACTAAGTAGAAAGCACTGTATGGGAAGAATTGTAGTATTCTTGGCTTTTTAGTCCACTGACTCAATTTAGAAAGAGAATAGGTGATACAGAAAATATACAAATAGCCATACACATAAGCTGGTTATTTGCCCGAGGACCTTTTACCAGGCTGTAGTGGGTTACTTCTAAGTGACCAAATGGGGGCTTTTTTGGACAGCAGAATTGTCTTGGGCTGCAAAATACTCTTATCAAGGGTCAGAAGGATTTGGTGAGGATGTTTGGGGATGACGATTCACTGGTTTTAGCTTAGGAGAGAAGAAAAGGGGCACAGCATTGAACCACCAAGGCAGCTCCCATCTGTCCAGGTGTTAACCAGAGCTGGATCTGCTGAGCTACTGATGGAATGAGAAAGGAGGCCTTCAGGGCAGTAGGGATATATTCTGAGCAGGGATTAGAATATATTGATGTTTGAGGTGATTCTTCTGTGGGTCTCAGGAAATGAAGGTTGAAGAATGCGTGGACCAAGTCTAGAGTCTGAAAGAGGAAAGAGGCTTCAGTTACCTGCAGGTTGAGGTCTGATAGTTCACAATGGTCAGGATACAGGATATGATGGTTGACCACTTCAGCAGAAAAGAAAGGCAGGCAAAGCCCAGCAATGGGCTGGCTTTGGGCAGCGTCATTCCTTCTACTTGTAAAAATATAATTTCTTAACAAAATTGTTCCTCCAGAAGCTGTTCTGCATCCTTGTTTTCTTCTATAGTCACCATAGGAACTAAAAAACATCAAGATAAGCCACAAAGATGTCAATATTAATCATAATAATAGAAAGGCTAATATTTATCAGACATCTAGTCAGTAATGATGATCCTATTTTCATTTTATAGAAAAGGAAAATGAGTCTCAGGGAAGTTGATTTATTTGCCCAAAGTCATAGAGCTCATAAGTGGCAGAGGGGGGATTTCCAAGTCAGGTTGTTCTGACACCAGAGTCTTCATTCTCCCTAAATGGAAGTGGGGGGTGGGTGCACATGTGTGCATGGCACTCCTGCTTATCCTACAGGTTACTTGCTAGAAAAGATCAGAGTAGGTAGGATACAAGACTTCCACAGTGCTGTGAGGACAATGGAAACAGGTTCTTCCCTGGAGAGGAATCCTTACTGGTTAACTAACATCCCATGTAGTATTGTTGAGAGAACACAGAGAATATTGTCAGGAAATCCAGGGTCACCAAATATTGGTGTGTCACTTTGGGAACATCACTTAACTCTCTGAGTCATCCTTGATCCCTGTCCAGTAAAATGGGAATAACAATTCCTACATGAACAGCCTTCCTGAATTTTCTGTAGGATCAGCCGATGCATTTAGAGTGGTGCTTTGGCAACTTTAGGGTGCATCAGACAAATTATAGTTTTACCTTTTTAATCACAAAGTAATTCTTTTGTCTTTTGCAGAGAAACACATTCACATATCATTTATTTAAAACCTACTGTAAGATAATGAAAGCTTTGGATAGGACAGAATGTCTGGTGCTTTGCTGTTTATAGACTCGTTTTGTTGTTGTTTTTAAATAGGAAGCTCTTCTTATTTACAAAAGGTATTTGATTTTCTTGTTTCTAGACTGCAAGACTTGAAACACAAAAAAGAAAGGGTAGAACATCCATAAAATTACTCACCCAGAGGCACTCACAGCTCACATGTTAGTGTGTTGGGCTGATCTGATGTCTTGGGTCCAGATAACTGCATTGGTGATTTTTATTATCAGTATTGTACATCCACTCTGATTCTAAAATATTTACATGGGTGCTGAAAAAAAATTGTAAAGGGCAACTATTCATTTTAGTTTAAACAGTTTTTCTATGGGCTATAGAAACTTTGTTTGAAACTTTTGCTTTTAATTCAGAGGAGCGGGGAGGCCCAATAACTAAGATTTATTGTTGTGTCCAGAGCCGACACCTTTCAGCGTTGCCTCCTTTCTTCATGGCACATCATTTCTTTCTCCAGTTGGTATTTTCTAACACTGTGTGTGTCTTCTCTTTGCTGATGGGTGTGTTGAATAGGAGTCTTCTGCAGAGGAAGCCTTCTATCTGCAGTCAAGAGAGCTCACTTCTTTCAGACTCCATGGAAGCAGAGCCCGTCTCTCAAATACTGACATATCCTCAGTTAAGCAGCACATGGTGTGCCCCGGGTTAACAATTGTGCCAATTTTATGAATGAAGGGGGGCACCACTGCCATTAAAAGTTGTGCGACCTTGGACAAAAAATGAGAGTTTGGATGTCTCCAGTTCAAATATTTCTACTTCAAATATTTTATGATTCTAGACTTCTTGAGATTTTCATTCTAATACCATGTGGTCACTTAACTGGCAACAAATGTGTACCTTTGCCAGCCCCCTTATATGTATGAAAAACTAGCAGTTATCTCTCTTTAACTTTTTATGAGTTTCCAGCTGATTATGCAATTTTCTTAATTATTTACCTTTCATGTTAGACATTTATGTTTATTGAATAAATTAGTTAGTGAAGTAATTAAAAGAGACAGTGAGCCTGTGGCAGGGCCCTAACTGAAACTAGACTGTTTGCCTTGCTGGTGAGTGTATTGGAACCAAGAGCAGTTCCTATCCATGGGCTCCCTTACTACACTTACCAGAAAGACGTGGCCAGCATGTATTCAAGAATTAGTGTTCCTTTGTGGAAAATGATTTCACAAATGTATTACATTTAAAGACACCTCTATTCAACATGCTTGGGGGTGCTGCAACAGAGCAATTGTGAACTTTATTAGCTTTCAGTCTATGGAGGAATGGCCTTGCTTTGAAGACCTGCTTTGGTTGTCACCAGAAGCTCCTGATGATTGTCCCTGCAGTGGGTGGATGTACTTAATATCAGTGTTTCATTGATGACGAAGCAGAGTGTCTTGGCCAATATTTTGCTCTGTGGGACTTAGTGACTGGAACCCCTTTCCACATTCAGTTTCTACTGGCTCTCAAACGATGTTCCTGGCCAAATGATATCAGGGCCTCACAGGTAGTTGGTATTCCAGCAGCTTTCCCAAGTGGAGACTGCTCTGAAAGGGCTTCTCTCACTTGTGGGTTTCTGGGCACAGTGAAATCTCAAGCGTCCTCTGGCTATCCAGTGCTGACATACTGCAGTGTGCCCACAGGTCAGGCATAGACCATTCATCTTTCCACTTGTACTTAATTTTCTAGATTTAGTTTCTACATCCTTCTTACTCAATACACATTTTCAGAGAATTCAGTTATCAAAACAAATAGTTCTAAGGGATTTTGAAGAGAAACCTTATTTGTGCATATTTTAAAATCCATACACTTTAACTCACCAGGCCATCCTTTCCCAAGGACTTTACTTTTATGAGCAGGGTATGACATGAGTTGACTCTAAATTAACTCATTATTGGTTGACTGGACTTTGGCATTTCTTCTTTCTTCATTAGCTGAGTTTATCCTGTTGTGTTGGTGTACTTTTTAATTTTTAAATATGCCTTTCTTGGCGGGGAAGGAGAAGGAAAGAGAACAGGAAGGTACTAGGGAATGAGATCAATCAAGTTATGTTTTGAGCATATACAGATCTGTCAAACAAATCCCACTGTTATATTTAATTATAATATACCAATAAATCATAAAAATAAACAAATGTGACCTTTTTATGTGACATAAGAGTGAGGAAATGGTTTTATTTGCGTACTTATATATTTTTAAAACAGCTTTATGGACATACAATTGGTACACAACAAGCTATGCATATTTAAAATGTATAGTTTGTGAAGTTTTGACCTGTGTACACCCATGAAGCCATCAGTGTATCCATTGCCTCTAGAAGCTTCCTTTTACCCTTGGTCATCCCTTCATCCAACCCTCCCCAGTCTCTCCCTCAGCCTTCTCAGGCAGCCACTGATCTTTGTGTCCTTGTACTTTAGTTGGCATTTTTTAGAATTTTATGTAAATGGATTTTGCAGTGTCTACTCTTTTTTCCTGGCTTTTTTCATTTGGCACAACTCTTTCGATTCATCCGTGTTGTGACATATATCAATAGTTTATTGCTCATCAGTGTTCCATTATATAGCAATACTGCCATTTGTCCATTTAGCTGTTATTGATGGAATTTTGGATTACTGCCAGTTTGGGGTTGGAAATAAAGCTGCTATGATTATGCTTGCACAAGTCTCTGTAAGGACATAGGCTTTTGTTTTTCTTGGGTAAAGACCCAGGAATAGAATACCTAGATCATATGGTAGATGTATATTTAAGAAATTGCCAAGTTGATTTTCAAAGTGGTTGTGCCATTCTTCATTCCCAGCAGCAGCATATGAATGGTCCAGTTTCTCTACCAACACTTGGTGTCATTAGCCCTTCTAATTTTAGCAATTTTAGCAAGTATGTAATATGGCTTTAATTTGCCTTTTCTAATGTCTAATGATGTTGAATATTGTTTCATGTGCTTGTTAGCAGTATATCCCCTTTGGTGAAATTTCTGTTCACATCTTTTGTTTAATTTTGGTTGGATTGTTTGCTTTCATATTGTTGAGTTTTGAGTGTCTTTTTACATCCTACTTGGAAGTCCTTTATTCAGCATATGAAAATATTATAATATTTTCTCCATCTGCAGCTTGTCGTCATTCTCTTAACAATGTATTTCAAAGATGTTATTAATTTTGATGAAATGTTATTTATCAATTTATTCTTTTATAGATTGTAGTTGGTGTCAGATCTAGGGGTCTGTTTTTCCTTTAAGTAGTTTATAATTTTAAGATTTTTTTTATTATTAGCTACACATGACATTACAATGATCTTGGCAATGCATACATTTGAATCAATTGGGGTATAATTTCTCATTTTTCTGATTGTACAGATTGCAGAATCACATTGGTCATACAGTCACCTATATACATTCAGCAATCATAAAGTCTATTCTATTCTGCTGCTTTAATTTTAAGTTTTGCTTTTCATTCTAGGATCCATTTTTATTTCATATTTGTCTAGGGTGCAAGGTATAGATATGTAACTGAAAGTTGGTTCCTTGTCCTCAATGCCAATCTAATGATGAAGACAAGGCCTTGAGAAAAAGGAAGATGTTTTATTGCTTGCTAGCAAAGGAGAAACAGAGGGGACTCCTGTCCCAGAGCCTGTGATTCTGCCCATTAAGGGGAACGGGGTTTTAAAAAGGGGGATTCAGAGAAAATGAGATTAGGGAGAAGAGATCAGGAAGGAAAAGATCAGGGAAAAGAAGGTCAGGAAAAAAGAAAAAAAAACATGTAAGTTTCAGAGTGACAAGGGATACAGTCGAAGCATCAACTAAACCCCCGTTACAGGTTGACGTTCACTTTTTTTTTTGCATGTGAGCATCTAATTACTTCAGCACCTTTGTTGACAGGACCATCCTTTCACTGTGAGTTCTCTTTGTACCAATACCATATTGTCTTGATCACCGTAGCTTTATAAAATAAGTCTTAAAGTCAGGTAGTGTTAGTATTTTATTTTTTCTTGCTGATACTTTTCACATACAAGCTTTGACCTTGGGTCTACAGTATTAGGACAAGAGTGCTGATTGTAGCCATTTGGAGACTCAGCAAAAATTTGATCGATGGAATCATATCTGCTCTTGAATTTGAGTTTTACAGCTCACTAGCTCTGGGAAAGTTCCTTGTCATCTCAAAGTCTCAGGCTTCCCTCAGTAAAATGGGGACAACCATATTTACCTCATAGTACTATTTTAAGGATAAAATTTGAACAATAAAATGTGATCTAATCTTGATTACTATATATAATTTTATGTTAAAAATTTAATGTAACAAAACATCCAGTATTACGTTATATAAGGCAGGTAAGAGATCTCTGGCATTCTCATTTCTCTTATTTTATCTTATATATTTTTGTAACAGTGGTCCACTCTGTGCTTTGAAGGTAGCCCTCGCTGCTCTGCCACCGCAATTTGTTTTTAAAATGGACATGTTTCTTTCTCTTCCTCTCTCCCTGTTCCTTTCTAATCTCTCCCCCTCTCTAGTCTCTGGGAAACAGGATTACCTTTCTTCCCATCCTAGGCAGAGTGATCTGTCCCTAAGTACACTCCCACCATAGGAATGAAGTAAGCCAGACTTTGGGGATGGTACCAGAAGATATCAGAAATGACTATCTCCCAAATTAGCCAATGAATTACAACTCCCAACAGACAACAGGAGGAATGTAGCCTTTGAATCATCTCCTTAAAAGCCTCCTTTTTCTGCTTATGTGCAGAATCACAGCCTTTGGACAGGAGTCCCCTGTGTTTCTCCTTTGCTAGCAAACAATAAACCTTCTTTTCCCCTTTTCTCAAAACCGTGTCCTCATTATTGGATTGGCATCGGGTTAAGGACTGAGCTTGCAGCAATAGTTTCAAGAGTGAGATACAGCTTTGAGGTTTGAACCTGTAATTTAAACATTTTTTTTTAGTCAGAAAGATGTGCTGCTGTTTCTCATGCATCCATGTTACATTCAGATGGATGGATTAAAATACTAATCAAGTGATGGTTAAATACAATTGTGCCATAATGGGAACCTGCGGGAGCAGAGGTGTGCTGTCTCCTTTGAGGCGTAGAAGACTTTAGCCCAGGAAGATCCATCTGCCTGAGGTGATGCACATGAAGGATGAATGAGGATTACAACTTTAAATTTTTTCTTCTGGAGACTTACAGAAGACATCGATCCATCTCTGTTGTGTCTAGGTGAAGCATCACTTGGAATTTTTGTTGAAAGTTGAATTAAACAATACAAAAAACCTCCATGTATCATAAGAGAAAAACCTAATTACTGGATTTAACAAAGCGTAAAGTTATGTACAGGTAGTTTGCAATCGAAGGAGGCAGAACATACAACGTCAGATACATCATATTGTTCAAGAGGAACAGGGACCATACCATCAAATACTGGCAAAGGTGTTGGAAATAGGAACTAATATTTGGCTGGTCAATGTGTCAATTACTAAAAACTACTTTTGAAAGTTATTTGTCAATACCTAGTAACATTAAATGGGTATATACCCTCGGATCCAGAATTTCCTTTTCTTGGAAACTGCACACAGAGAGACGTGTACGAAGCTGTGCACTGCCACACTATTTGTGATAGTGAAGACTTGAAAAACAACCTCCTCACACATACTCTCTCCCTCTTCGCATTTCTGAACCATGGCATTTTATCCCTGAAGGCATTTTTAAAAGCAGGGTTCTGATTTGCATTTCTCTGACTGCTAGAGATGGTGAGCATCTCACTCCAGTAAGATTGGCAGCCACTATGAAGTCAAACAACAAGTGCTGGCGAGGATGTGGAGAAAAGGGTACTCTTGTACATTGCTGGTGGGACTGCAAATTGGTGCGGCCAATTTGGAAGGCAGTTTGGAGATTCCTGGGAAAGCTGAGAATGGAACCACCACTTGACCCTGCTATTGCCCTTCTCGGACTATTCCCTGAAGACCTTAAAAGAGCATGCTACAGGGATGCTGCCATATCGATGTTCATAGCAGCACAATTCACAATAGCTAGACTGTGGAACCAACCCAGATGCCCTTCAATAGATGAATGGATAAAAAAAAATGTGGCATCTATACACAATGGAGTACTATGCAGCAATAAAAAATGACAAAATCATAGAATTTTCAGGGAAATGGATGGCACTAGAGCAGATTATGCTTAGTGAAGCTAGTCAATCCCTAAAAAACAAATACCAAATGTCTTCTTTGATATAATGAGAGCAACTATGAACAGAGCAAGGAGGAAGAGCAGGAAGAAAAGACTAACATTTAACAGAGTCATGAGATGGGAGGGAAAGGGAGAGAAAAGGGAAATTGCATGGAAATGAAGGGAGACCCTCATTGCTATACAAAATTACATATAAGAGGTTGTGAGGGGAATGGGAAAATAAACAAGGAGAGTAATGAATTACAGTAGATGGGGTAGAGAGAGAAGAAGGGAGGGGAGGGGAGGGGAGGGGGGATAGTAGGGGATAGGAAAGGTAGCAGAATACAACAATTACTAATTGGGCATTATGTAAAATTGTGGATGTATAACCGACATGATTCTGCAATCTGCATTTGGGGTAAAATTGGGAGTTCATAACCCACTTCAATCTAATGTATGAAATATGATATGTCAAGAGCTTTGTAATGTTGTGAACAACCAATATAAAAAATAAAAAATTTAAAAAAAATAAATAAATAAAAGCAGGGTTCTGAGGCAGCCATAGAAAAATGTTAACATGTTTGTGTTTGCCAATGGGCACATGTAGGTCTGTTACATAAATACTTCTCCGTATTTATGAAGAGTTAAAAATTGCAAGTAAACACAAATTTTTTTTTTTTTTGAGAGACATGACATTTGTTTTCTCCTCTTTGATTTCCTTTTCCCCTTCCAGGCTCCAGTTCCTCGCCTTAACACTCAGCCTCCTTGCCATTTTGCACATTGTTGGATTTAAATCTGTCTTTGGCTCTTTTACTCATGTGATTTCAAGTATCTCCAAGGTACCTATTTGTGTTCAGAGTTTCTTCTGACATGGCTTGCCTCTCGTTGTCTCTGTTCAGTATCATCAAGTTCCTTAGGTCTAAGCTGACCTTTATTTCCCAGCTTCTTTGATTTTAGTGGAAGTTTGGGTCGATGATTGGAATTTAACTTTTATATTTCATGGACTTGTTTTCCTAATATTGTTCCATCTGTCTGCCTTAGTATGTAAGATATTCATATGTAGGAAGGAATGTTTGTTTTGTTGTAAGACAGATATTTCAAATGCAAAGTAGACTGCACACTTTTAGATGATAATTTCCAAAGCATGTGATAAGCAATTCTTAATCTTCAAAACTGAGGCTTGGGGGTGCCCCCTCAGCTTCCTGTCTACATAGTATTTTTAGCTGCCAGAAGGCCTCTCTGCCCATGTCAAACTCACTTTGCATGCACATACTTCAAGTTCCTTGTTTTCTTTCATCTGTTTCTTCTTTGGTAAACAGACGACTCAGAAACTTCCTCTGCCTGATCTTTCTACGACATACTGGACATACTGCAAATTTAGCTCAGCCCCAGCTGGCTGTGTGTGTGTCTTTGGCTATTCATAGAAAGGGAGGGTTTATTTTTCCTTCCTTCTAGAAGAGCCTGGGTCTTCTCTCTTTTCATGAGTCTGAATCCATGTGCAAAGGGTTGTTGGGAGTCAGAGCTAATGTGTGATGGAAGAAAGACCTTCCTTTGTGATACTTGGACAAGCTTTTGAAGCTATGTTGATGAGCCAGTTCTGGTGTGTGCTACACTTAATGTGCTTGTTTCAAGTTATTTCCCCCCTTGTATCTATGGGTGTTGTGAAAATCTATGTGCCACTCACTATCTTTTGGTCACCTTAGAAAGTCCAGTTGGACAAAAGATAGAGACAAATGGTGAGTGTGCTTAGCTGGGCACTGTGCCTAGAAGTGCTTTAGGCCTGGCCTGGTCCTTGACTTTAATTTTGAACCAGAAATGACCCCCAAGGCAACCCCATGTTTGGCTGGGTGATGGACCTGGAAGTCTGGCCCAGGGCTTCCAAAGTTCCTAGATAAGCGGGAGTCACCAGGGACTGAGCAAGGGGGTCCTGAGCAAGTTATGTTTATTTCTCATTTCAAAAGAAAATTTTTTTTCCTTGTCTGTTGAGACTTTCTGTCTAGCCTAATACATAATTAGATGAGCTTGGGGGAAATTCACTAAGACATTAGTCTCGTTGCATTTGATAATTTTCATAAATCACTTGACATAATGAATATCATTATTGCCACTACCCTGTTGTTATTTTTGTTCAAAAGTTCAAAATTCGGAGACTATATACTATGAGTTTCTTCAGGGTGGGAAGACTGGATCTTTTAAGCTTTGTATTCCTAACATCTAAACAATGTCTGGCATATAAGGTTTTTTTTTTTTCTTTCTTTCTTTCTTTTTTTTTTTTTTTTTGGTGCTGGGGGCTGAACCCAGGGCCTTGTGCATGTGAGCTCTATCCCTAGCCCCTAAAAGTTTTAAAATAAATGTTTATGTCTAGAAAATATGGCTGAATAAATCATTATAATGCATAACACAAAATCACCATGCTTAGTTTTTCCTTCTTTCCCTCCTTCTTTTTCTACTCTTCCAGCTTTCATCCCTTTTAGACCAAAGTTTTAGATTATTTCTAACATCATGTGTTGGGGCTGCTTCCCGCAATACTTCCTTCATGTCTCCCTCAATCCAGTTTTTAGGGGTTGGGGAATGGGAGTCTCACTATCTCATTGTGTTGCCCAGGCTGGTCTTGAACTCCCGGGCCCAAATGATCCTCCCACCTTAGACTCTCAGGTAGCTGGATTACAGGTGCATGCCATCACACCTGGTTTCCAAATTTGTTGTTTTTCAGAAACAATGTTTTTTCCCCTTAGGCTTTGTCTGTAATGTCTTAAGTTGTTTTAAACATGATGCCTAATCTCTATCTGATTCTATCATCACCTCAAGTTCTTGCTGGCGATGTCTGCTGACTCTTGCTGTGGTGAATTGTGTTCACCAGGGTCTTGTGGCTTAGCATGTGAATTCGACTTTGATGGAGATCTAATCTCTGGGCGTCCTGGGTTTCCTGGATAGAGTTTTGTTTTAGTGTGTCTTAAACCCCACTTTTATGCCTATTTTCAACTTGAAAGTTCCTGTACTATGAAAGTATTATAAATTCAGAACCCCCAAACACAGAGGGTGAACTCTGGGATTGCAGATGTTCAGTGGAAACATCTTTGTTCCCCCACTAAGAGCCCAGGACAAGGCGTCTCTTTGTCATCAGCCCGTGTGAATGTTTGGCTGTTTTCAAGTTTGCCGTTTCACTGCAAGGGTCTTTCCTTGTGTGAAGGGCTCAGTTCTGATTCTCTGCCTGTCTTCTGTCCCCTGTCCCGTGGTAGGTTGTTAAGTCCCACACCCCTGGAGTATTGACTTCTGCCTCCAGCTTTGGTTCCCAGTTTACTCTCCCTTGATGGCCCTTTCTATTTAATTTCTTATAAGCTCTTTTAAAGAATGTCTACTGTATATTTGTCACATTTTTTTTTCTAGCATTTCTTGGGGATTATAATGAAAAGGCTTTTAGACTGTTAAGGCAACCTGTAAGATAGTATTTTTACTTTCATTCTTATCAAGAAAAAAGTTTCCATTTGGGTGCTAGGACACCTAATTCTTTGACATCAATTTGCTCTGTTGGGCAAATTGTACATCCTACGCAGGGCTCACATTTTTTTCCCCATTAAATGGTGATAAGGTTGAAGAACACAGTTGTGAAAGGTCTGTCTCCCCTGATAGGAATGTTACGAGATCAAGAGGCAGAATAGATGAGAAGGCATTATAGAAGAAATAAAATAAAAGCACTCAATAATTTCCAGATAAGTTTGTTTTTTCTTCTAGACACCCTAGGGTTATCTTTGACCTTGAACCCATTTTTTACTGATATATTATTACCAGTATTCCCTTTTCTTCCAAACCACCTCCTTCTATCAGTGTATCTCCTGCTCTATTAGTTTAACTGTGGCAAAGTAGGGAGGCCTTGTAGTTTGACAGAGTATGTAATGCAACCTTCTGGCTAATTTCAGCTTATTAAATGTGGTGATTACTGTGGCTCCATCATCCACCCCTCAATTTGTGATCCTTGTACACAGCTCGGTTCCTTGCTATAGAACAGGTGTTAGCAACCCTTGGTTAGTAGTGGAAATACACTGTTATTTTGGTTAAGGTCTTAATAGCACATGTGATTTTTTATATTCTGCTGCTTCTGTGAGCTAAACGACGGCTGCCTGAATACAGTTCTTCTCTGAAATGACCTGTCCATGTCACTAAAGGGGAGTGGCAATGGCCATCGTTGTCCTGGAAGCTGCAGGGAATCTTTGCATCTTGACAGTAACACTGGGATTCATAAGAATTTTTAAAAAATATTTTAATATTTATTTTTTAGTTTTCGGTGGACACAACATCTTTATTTTATTTGTATGTGGTGCTGAGGATCGAACCCCAGCGCCCCGCGCATGCCAGGCAAGCACTCTACCGCTTGAGCCACATCCTCAGCCCTCATAAGAATTTTTACAATATGATCTCACAGAGCACACCCTTTTTATATTATAGAAAATTTAGCTTGAACAAGTTGTGTCAAATCAGTAAAGCTAGAGTCAGTAAATCCAGTCATATAATGACAGACCAACCAAATTTGCAAGACAGGGAGAGATGTTGGAATTTTCTTGACTTTTCATTTAAGGCCAAGTTTTCAGAGCATTGACTTTGCTTCAGGTCAAATGAAGTCATAATTTGGGTTGGAATAGTCCTTGTTTTAATCACTTGGGCAAGGTTGAATTTGTTGAACCAAACTCTGGATCTAATTCAATTCACAGAAGAACATATAATTATATAACTTTTATCCCAAGCCCCAGAAGTAAATTTTAAGTAGATATAATGAAGATTCAAAGGGAATGTGGAGTTAAAATGGAAATTTCTTAGGTATACCAATAGAATAAAAAGGAATAGAAAAATATTTGTCTGATCCTCTCATTTGTATAGTTCATTGCATAACTGAGTATATTTGATTCTCAAATAAGTAAATGCACTTTCAATCTTTATTTTCAAAGACAGGGTAATGCAGTGTTATAGGTTTACCATGATCATGTATCTGACTGAACTCATATCATTATTTTATACTTATATGATTGCCTTTTTTTAGTTTATTTTTTTAAATTGGTAGTGGACACACAATACTTTTATTTTTATTTATATGTGAGGATGGAACCCATTGCCTTCCACATGTAAGGCAAGCACTCTACCACTGAGCCACAACCCCAGCCCCATGATTGCTTTTTTGGAGGGGGCAATACTAGAGATTGAACTCAGGGGCACTTGAGCACTGAGCCACATCCCCAACCCTATTTTGTATCTTATTTAGAGACAAGGTCTCACTGAGTTGCTTAGCACCTCACTTTTTCTGAGGCTGGCTTTGAACTTTTGATCCTCCTGTCTCAGCCTTCCAAGCCTCTGTGATTTCAGGCATGTACCACCAGGCCTAGCCATGTGATTGCTTTATCTCGCCTTGCCCATAGCAATTGTCTGCAGCCATTCATAGACAACATACGTTTCCATCTAATTCAAATTCATCTTTTTATCCACTTAATGTTAGTCCATCTCTTCATAAAACCATTTTCCAGAACCTCCAACAAATGGCCAGATTGGATGATCAATTCTTGTCACATCCCCCGCCTGTCATCTGCTTTAGATATTAGTGAGCCATGAAGAGCAGAGGGCCTCAATGGTCAGAGCATAAAATATTATCCTTGGGCTAGTCAAGGGTTGGTAAGTTGATTATATAATTAAGTGATAATGGAAATGGTGATTAAAATCGATGGAGAATCCAAGAATCTGGAAACCAGAACACATACTGGTTTTAGGAGAAACCATAAAGATGTAGCATCCAGGTTTTGGTCACCATTGTCATGGAGTAGTTGATGGAAGTTTGTGGAAGAAGCCAGGCATGTAGACTAGTTCAGTTCAGCCAGTTTATGCTAAGCACCAGCTCTGATGCTACTGTGAGAATAAAGGGGAACAAGAGCCGTTCTTTCCCTTCAGAAAGTTTCAGTCTTGGAGGAAAGAGATCACACACATATCTATGCTGATGACAAGAGTGCCCACGGATGGTGCACTAGCCATGCACCTGCCTCTGCTTACCTGGGCTTTATTTGCTCACATTATCTGGACTCCTCTTATCAGCCCTCAAAGGTAGATATTATTATCTCTAATTGCAGGTGGGGAAGCTGTATTTTTTTCTCTGCATGCCGTCATGCTCTCACCCTGTCTTTGTATTGTGTCTCTCAGCACAACGTGTTAAGTGCCTGTTCAAGGACAGAAACTGGGGTCTTATAGGCAAAGGTCGGACCTTAGCTCTGTTACTTACCTTTGGGGTCTTGAGGAATTTATCAGTCTATCTGAGTCATACTTTTCTCATCTGTAAAACAGAAACTAAATCTGCCTCCAGCTCTCAGCTTAAATATCAACATCCTTAGAAAGGCCTTACCACTTTTATTCCCATCTCTATAATCTCCAAGTCCCGTTTTGTTTGAAATCGCAGTCTTTAGCACCACATGTGAAATGATCTCATAGGTTGTTTATTTTTGTGACTATTGTCAGCCTTCCCACTGGAATGCACATTTCATGAAAGCAGGGACCAGGCCTGTTGTGGTCACCCCTCTGACCCCAGAATTTGGTTTTGGCTGAGAGTAGGCATCCCATCAGCACTATGCAAAGGGGCAGGAGTCTAGGCAACAGTAGATAAGGATAGAAAGGAGAAAGTGACTGTACTTAAGTTTCATAGCCTTATGAACAATTCCACTGCGTTCCCTCAGAAGGAAAGTAAATCTTTGAAAGTTTTGCACTTTGTTGCTAAGGTAGGTTTGGGAAAAAAAATTTTTTTTACCAGACTAAACATCTGAAAATAAATTGAGGCTCATCATCTAGTATATAATGGTTCATCCTTGACCTGATCTGGGCCATAATTAGGCAAATGTCATGCACAGACACAAAAAAATGGAATCCTTTGTGCATGTGACCATGGTGTATGCTAAGAGAAAATTATAACCAGACTCACCTCAATTTGTGTTTGGCCTTTGAGCTCATTCCCCAAGCCTTAACGTCAGAGGGAGCCACATGTTTTACCATCTACAAAAGGCACCTCCTGCTGCCAGAGACCTGTTGTATAACTTTGACATTGTTTATTTCAGGATTCTGAGAAACGAACCCCTCTTCATGTGGCTGCATTTCTGGGAGACGCAGAGATCATTGAACTCCTGATTCTGTCAGGTAAATAACACCTGTGTTCAACTCTAGATAAAAGTTTAATTGACCCGTTTACTAGACTGACTACTGCAGTAAGCCCAAACAAAACTTTCTTTATTATATTCATGGAAATTTATTTGATCAGCAATTTAATCTGTGAAAGAAAGACAATGCAAAAAAACTTCATGTTTGAAAAATGACTTCTCAAAACAAACAACAACAAAATAGAAAAATGACTTCTCTAGTAAAATATTTATATTACTTTGAACATTCAAATCCTGGTATCTAGTCAGGTACAGCATTGTGGACAAATGCAGTACATTTGGATATCTTTTGATTGGTATTTTAATTATAAAAAAATGAAAACAAGGCTGGGGATATAGCTCAGTTGGTTGAGTGCTTGCCTTGCATGCACAAGGCCCTGGGTTCAATCCCTAGTACCACCACACCAAAAAAAAAAAAAAAAAAAAAAGAAAGAAGAAAACTGGTTTAGAGTCTATATAAACATGCATACTACATGCATGTGATTTGTATTCACTGTAAATAGATTCTGTATATTTGTACCTTGTAAGTGCTATACGTACTTATGGTGAGTATATAAATTTTCTAAATGTAAATGCATACATATGTTTAAATTGTACTGCAAAATAATACTAAGCTAGCTTGTGGCTATAGAACTGTGACCATGTAATAAAAGTATAAAAATGTGGAAGGTAAGGGACCATGTCAGTTTCTGAATAGTGTCTGCCTGTGAGTAGGCAGGCTGAGTGAGGATGCCTTCAGGGAAGGGTATAAAAGGGACTATTACAACTCTCCATAAAATGTTTTATTTTTTAAAACCTGGAAGCAAATATGTCAAACATATTAAATCTAGTTTGTGTGCATACTGTTCTTTGTGATATTATTCTCTTTATTTTTCTATGTATTTAAATGCTTCATCAGATTTTAAAATGCTAATGCTTTTATTTCTGGAAACCTGTTTGCTCAGTACATCTCACCAAACAGGTTTCCAGAACCATTCTGTGCTTTCTCCCTTGAGTGTTTGCTAGACAAATCCCTGGGATGAATCTGAGCGCATGCACATGCATCATTGTAGATTATGTGCAGAGAGGCTATCTTTCTTCTTCCTTGTTTCTGTTTGGGGAGATTAAAATCTAGAGGAAATGCCTCTGCCCATGGACTAGGCAAAAGGCCTTTAATAAGGCTTTGCCCTTGTTTACGATAGTAAAGGAAAGTTGTTGAATTTTAAAGTAAATTGTACCAAGCTAGGAGCTGCAACATGTATTCAAGCGGAAGGGGAGAACATCGTGGGAAAGAATTGTGCTGTGATACACCAGGAAGATTCATGTTACCCTTAGTTTCGTTGTGTTCACATTCTGGAGGTGTTTCCCCAGGAAGCAAGTCATGTGCCTAATGCTCCTGACAGTCATGTGGAACTGGGGTTAGACTTTGAAGAATGTTGTGATAAGACACCTAACAGTCCCAACCTGCTGTACTACCATTCAAATATATCAGTTGAACATCCTTATCTGAAAGTCTAAAATCCAAAATCCAAGACACTTTTGAGTGCCAATATGATGCTATAAGTGGAAAATTCTATACCTGACTTCATGTGATAGTTGAAGTGCAGGAGCAATAAAAATATTGTGTAAAATTACCTTCAGGCTATGTGTACAAGGTATATGTGAAACAAATGGATTTAATGTTTAGACTTAGATCCCCCTTCCCAACATATCTCTTTATATTGCAGATATTTCAAAATATGAAAAAAATTCCAAAATTTGAAATACTTTTGGTCTCAGCATTTTTAAAAAATATTTTTTTAGGTGTAGTCGGACACAATGCCTTTATTTTATTTACTTATTTTTATGTGGTGCTGAGGATCAAACCCAGGGCCTCGCATGTGCTAAGCAGGCACTCTACCACTGAGCTACAACCCCAGCCCCTTGGTCTCAGCATTTTGGATAGGGATGTTCAATCTGTGTTAAGAGCTTTCCTCAGCTGGGTGTGGTGGCACATGCCTGTAATCCCAGCAGCCCAGGGAGACTGAGGCAGGAGGATCACAAGTTCAAAGCCAGCCTTAGTAACTTAGTGAGGCCCTAAGAAACTTAGTGAGCCCCTGTTTCAAAATAAAAAATGAAGAAGGGCTTGGGATGTGGCTTGGTCATTTATGCCCCTGGGTTCAATTCCCAGTGAGAGAAAGAAAGGAAGGAAGGAAGAAAGAGAGAAAGAGAGAAAAGAACTCTCTCACCATCTCAGAGGAATGTTTGTTTCATGAATGTGCAAATTCAAATTCAAAACTTTGTCTTAGACTCTGTGGTTGTTTCTATATCTGAAAAGGAAGATTTTATTTCTGCAGCATGAAATGGACCATCTGGGGCAGGTGACTGTTGAGAAACTTGGGTTCACACCACCTTTATGTAGGTATATAATCTCTTCTCCTGTGTGTGGCTTATTCAGTAGGTCTTGGAGAAGCTGTAGCATGTATCTTGATTTATACACCTGTTTGGTCTTAGAATTACAGAGCTCTTAATGTCTTTGGTATAATTTTGGTTCCACTCACTATGGAATTTTTCTTTCTCTTCCCCATCAAATTAGGAAGACTTAGAGTATGGGCAAGCATTGGGGAAGTCCTTCAGCAATTAAAAAAATCTGAGGTCAACTTTTAGGATTCACATTGTTTTTACTTTCCCTAAGCAGTCCTTTATTCAATTTAAATTTTATACTCGTAAAGAAATATCACTGTGAGAGTATAATGATTTCAACTTTTGAGCTTACATCTGGCAGCTGACCCTTTAGGGAATCCAACCGCACTATTTTCCAATTTTATAATGAATGAGGTGCTAATGATTCCCATGTTGGACAAATAATTTGGCCTTGCCAGAACAGCCTGTTTCAGCTATATTCTCTGCTGTTGTATAAACTTACAGAGCATGATGAAACCTAAACCCATTGAATTTCTACTGAATTTTTTCTGCTTTTAACCAGATGGATGGAGCCTGAGAGCCCAAGGTCTTGAGAATGAATGGAAGCCTTGCAGATTGCACCTTCTTATCACTGTCAGTCCCCCTCTTACATTGGCTTCTGTTTGGATCTGACTGAGTTAGGAATAAGGCAGAGAGAAGGTCAATGAGATCATTAAGAACCCTTCAGTGATGAGAGTTAAGAGACTCAGGTTGAGATATAGGAAGAGGAGCACACAGAAAAATGATGACAGTAGAGATATACTGTAGAGAAAACCAAGGTTGGGTAAGGGTTCCAGAGTTATGGGAAGTGTGCATCCTGTAATATGGGAGATTGTCAGGTGTGCCTAGTAAATAAAACAGTTAATTTATTAGAATTTATGCCACCAAATGAGTGGAAGTCTTGCAGAATTATTTCCTGTGATTTTTCAAAATTTGCTTACCACTTGTGATGCAGCTTGCCTCCAGAGCTAGTGGCACATCATTTTTTCGATTCCCTTATGCATAACAAATACACATTGTTTGAGGATGGATTTGATATATTTTTTTAATCTGGTGAAAATCAACAATGCTGATTTTGGCTTACAAATGTCATGCAATTATAAAGCAATGGACTATTTCTTGTGGATGTGTAAACTGGCTCTAACAGAAACTCCAAGGGGAGTTTTTTAAAATATTTTGAGCAATTGCCAGATACATGGAATTATCATACACTTCTCCAAGGCAATTGCTTGGAAAGACAGTGCTCTCGTGCTATAATAAGATTTTATCTCTATGTTAAAAAAAATCAACAGCGACTTGATCTCATTATAATATAATCATGTTTCATATGATATTTTTTTATGTGTGTTTATTTCAAAAATTAAAAGCCAGACTTTGCATAAATCAGCCTTAAGCTTTGACTATTGTCTTTGACCTGTAAGAATTTTCAGTCACTCAACCCACATTTATCACACCACTTCTTTTTTCTTTGTTCCACTCTTCCTAATGACAAGGCTAATGGAACAGAAATGCTGTCGCTGGAAAAGATGCCCAGATTTCCCTTTACTCCTGATCTCTTGGAAGTAAAATTAAGAAGTAACAGGGAAAAGATGGAAAACATGCTTAATTTGTATTTAGACTGATCGTTTTTAGCTGAGCCTTTGTTTCTGAAGTGTCAGTATAGCCTAGTGCTTATTTTCATGTTTAAGCTTTAAAATGTCCTTGGGTGAAAAGCGTTTGCCTTTAAATCATTAGACATGCAGACTGTGTCCTTCCATGCACAATGGTGCCTGACAGACAGGTAAATAACATGGAGCTTCCTTTCGAAAAATCAGTTATAAATATTCAATTCAGAGCCCAAACCATCTGACGCCTCCCTCTGAGAGGTAAACAAGATTCTGCAAAGTGTTTAGAGAAAGAGGATGGGGAAGCCAGCAGCAGGAGGACACTGATGAAATACGCATCCAGTCCCTGTTCGGATAACTTGGCTTTTGTCATAATAAATTCTCTCGGGGTGGGCCGTGGGGGAGGAGGTTTCCTGGCAGCTGCCTGTTCAGCCTTTTTGCAGGAGGGAAGAGACGCAGACGTCCTTCCACCCCTGTGTGTGTGCTTGGGGTCATTTTTCTCCTTGAAAGAATTTTCATATTGAAAGCTACATTTGGATCTGTATAAAGCTACAATGTTTTAGAACACATAGATAATAATAATTGTAGTAACAATGCCAGTGTATAAATATGTCTTAAACAATAGAAAAATGGGCAAAAATATGAACAAGTAATTCTCAGAAAGCAAATTACAAGTGGGCAGTAGACCAACATACTAGAAGATGCCCAACCTTATTAAACACAAAAACCGTAAAGGGGGACACCATTTCCTTCCTATCAGATTTGCAATATTCATTTAATTTAAAAACAGCATTATTGAAATATTGATCTACAGTTAACTATACATATTTTAAGAGTACGTTCATGAAATCATTGGCTCTGATCAAAACAATGGATGTATCTACCATCTCCCAGAAGTCTCCTTGTGTTCCTTTGTTTTATTTTTATTTGTTTGTGGGTGGTATCACATTATGAGATCTATCTACCCTCTTAACAAATTTTCAAGTGCATACTACAGTATTATCGATTCCGATTCACTTGAGTGAATCAACGAATCAATATCAAGTGTAGATGAAAACGTGGGAAACTGAGTCATCTTATACATTGTGAGTGCCTCGATGGGCACACATTGGAAAGTTGAGAATACCTATTAAAACCAGAAATGTGCACCACCTATGACACATAAGTCCATTTTAAATGATCTTTCCTAGACAAATACTTGCACATTTGCAGAAGTAATTTTATGGACGTTTTTTATTTAAGCATCGCTTAGATAATGGAGTATTAGAAATAATTAAGGTACCATCAGCAAAGGAATTGTCTAAAAATACATGGCATGTTTACATTGTAATACACGTTGCAGTTAAAAGGAATTAACTGATTCCATAAGTGTCAACCTGAATAAATATAAAAAGGCTCTAGTTAAGTGGAACAAGAAAATTCAGAGTGTTAGTGCAATATAATACAATTTATATGAAAAATACATATTGTGACATATTTTTAAAAATCATCATGTAACATTTTAAATATTCAAAAACTATTGTACTGACCACCCAGCTTCATTCTCAGAATTTTCTGTGGATACACATATTTGTGTCTGAAGACATAAAAGCAACTGGAAACTTAACATATTGAACTCAGAGCAGTGGTTAACCTCAGGGAGGAGGGGGTGTTCAGCACTGGGGGGTCATACTCGAGAGGATTTTACCTATATTTGTAATGATTCGTTAAAAAAAATTCATGTATTATTCATATAATCGAAATGTGAATTCAAATATAGGTCATCACATTGTCATTGTGATAGGTAAATTTTCCTAGTTTCAAAACATCAGTCCTGTTGAAGAGACATTGCTGGGTGTCTCTTTTAATCAGAAAGTATCCTTCAAATGCCAACTATTCATTTAGGTCTGTCCTATGCTTATAGCTGTTCCTTAGTCCCTGACTCTTCTCCCATAATTGTTATCAAATATAACAAATAGTTACCAAATATTTTATATATATATCATGTGCCCCGTGCCAGGCAATTATCTCAGGACTTTTGGGTTAAATCCTTATAGACTGTTTAGTGTTTTTACAAAATATAGGTTTGTTCTATCTGTGATATTTTAATACTTACTTTTATCACATCAACAATAGTTTCTAATCATGTCTTACGTTATAGAGCACTCCTCCAAACCACCATAGGTACATTCTATGGCTAGACTTTTAAACTAACTCTTCTTTGTTTAATACCAAAATTGTTTTCAGTATTTCACTTTTGTGACCAACCTTTAATAAAATACCCTTGAAGATTAGTCTTGACATTCGTCTATAGTTATTTCCTTTAGGAAGATGTTATAGAGTCACCAAACACACACATCAAAAGTCAGAAATGGGTTGTATGGGAGAGAGAGAGGGAGAGAGAGGGGTGGGGGGGAGTGGAGGAGAGGAGGAAGTGGAGGAGGAACAGGAAAAGGAGGAGAAGGAAGGAAGGGAGAGGAGAAAGAGGGAAGGAAAAAGAAAGGGTGGGGGAAGAAGAAAGAGATGGAAGGTAAGATTCAGACTTGCAGTGGCAAAAGTCTGAGTATAAAATACTCAGTCTGAGTATAAAATACTTGTAGGGCATGTGCCTTGCTGCCTTTGGTGTCTGGTCGTCTGGCTGTTGAGGGAGCTTCTGGAGTGAGATGCTTAGCTTCACAATATAGTGATAATCAAATGGCACTGAGATTGCAAAAGGTTCCCCAGATTCTGGAGCTCTCCCACCCTGGGGAGGAAGGGTTACAGTGGTCTCCTTCTCGGTATGCTCATCCTGCCTTACTGTGCAACAGCTGGGATGAGCTATAATGATTGTGGAGGGAGAAGAACATGAGAAAAAGGTAACATAAGACCAACAGGTAACATATCATTAAAATTTGAAATTTTCCTTTCAAATCAGACCCATATACCCAAGGTCATCTTCAGATCCAGAGGCAGCACTTGCTTTTTCCTCACCTGGAGCAAGCCTTAGGAAAATCTTGGCAGTGTATACTGTATGGCTGGGCCACTTTATATGGAAAGGGTGGAGAGTGTTGTTTTCTGTAAAGGGCTGCTAACCCAGAACAAAAATAATCTAAGAAAATGCAACTGAGTTTTATCACCCCTCCCATTTTTAGTAAACACAAAACCTCAAATGTCCTAGCTTTCTTTAAAAAATACTTTGTTAGAAAATATTTAAAGCATGTAGAAAGGTATGGAGAATGATATAATGAATATCCACATACTTTCTACCAAGCTTTAGTAAATCTTAACATTTTGTCATATTTGCATTGTGTCTTTTCTAAAAAGGACATTTAAAACATTGAAGGCCCAGTTATAGCCATCTGGTCACCCTAACTTCATCCCTTTTCCCACTCTTCCTCCCTAGATGCAACCATTGTCCAGAATTTGCATCTGTTCTCTCAACCATATTTTAGCTTTTATTTCATATCTGTGTACCCATAAACAACATATAGAATTGTTTTTGTAAATCTAAACACCTTATATAACTGGAATTATGCCACAAGGTTTTGTTCTGCAACTCAATTCATTTGTTCAGTGTAACAAGTACATCTGTGGATATACAGAACTTCAGGCCGTTCATTTCCATGACCATGTAGGATTCCATTGTACAAATCACCACAATGTACTTATGCATTTTCCCCTTGATCAACATTTAGAATTACAACTTCTTATTGTGTAATCATGCTGCAGTGAACATTCTTACATGTGTAAGGATATGATTGGGGTGGAATTTCCAGGTGGGAGGGGATATGCTCAACATACATTTTACTAGGTGATGCCACCTCGTCATTCCCCCAAAGGAGCTTATACCAATTCACCCTGCTACTGGTTTTATGCTGAGTCTTCTGTTACTCTATATCCTTGTTACTTCTAGGCATTGTTATATTTATCTTGTACCAATTTGTTGGATATGAAATGGTATGTTAATGCTGCTTTCATTTGCTTCTCTCTGGTGAATTTTGAAAAAGTATCTTTCCATATGTGTCTTGCCAATTGGGTTTCTTCTTGCATTAGCTTTTGAATTTACAAAAAAAAAAAAAAGAAAACAAAAAACAAAATTTACTCCTTTAGAGTCTATGGAGACTATGAATAATGGACTTGAAGCCAGTCCTCCAAGACTGCATGAAATCTGAATGGTGTTTGTTGTGACATGGGTACCAAAGAAACAGCCTAAAAATAAGTAACAAATGTGCATTTGGCTCACAAGAGAGATACACAACTTGAACACAATATGGTTAGACATTTTTATGACCCAAGAAAAGACATAACAAAAAGGTGGGTAGTTTTAGAAGGGTTGACTAACTTCTAGAAGTTTGGAAGAGGAAATACCAGAACCTGTAAGGATAAATGTTGTTTTCTTTCTTTTTTCTTTCCCCTTTCCTTCCTTCCTTCCTTCCTTCCTTCCTTCCTTCCTTCCTTCCTTCCTTCCTTCCTTCCTTCCTTCCTTCCTTCCTTCCTTCCCTCCCTCCCTCCCTCCCTCCCTCTCTCCCTTTCTAATTATGTTTGTTTCTAAACCAGAAAGGTAGGCTTAGTAACAATAATCTGGCACTCTGTTGGAACTCAGAAGAGAAAATCTGAATTTTAAAAAATTTATTTACTTATTTATTTAAATTAGGTATATATGACAGCAGAAAGCATTTTGATTCATTGTACATAATTGTAGCACAACTTTTCATTCTTCTGGTTGTACAAAATGTAGCATCACACCATATGTGCAGTCATACATGTACCTAGGGTAATGATGTCCATCTCATTCCACCATCTTTCCTGCTGCCATGCCTCCTCCCCTTACCTCCCTCCCCTTTGCCCAATCAAAGTTCCTCCATTTTCCCCATCCACTCCCCCACCCCATTATAGATCAGCATTCATTTATCAAGAGAGAACATTTGGCCTTTGCTTTTGGGGGGATTGGCTTATTTCACTTAGCATGATTTTCTTCAACTCCAGCCACTTACCTGCAAATGCCATAATTTTATTCTCTTTTAATGCTGAGTAATATTCCATTGTGTATATATACCACAGTTTTTTAATTCATTCATCTACTGAAGAACATCCAAGTTGGTTCCACAGTTTAACTATTGTGAATTTAGCTGCTATAAACATTGATATGGCTGTGTTACTATAGTATGCTGATTTTAAGTCCTTTGAGTATAGACTGAGGAGTGGGATAGCTGGGTCAAATGGTGGTTCCACATCAAGTTTTCTAAGGAATCTCCGTACTGCTTTCCAGATTGGTTGCACCAATTTGCAGTCCCACCAGCAATGTATGAGTGTACTTTCCCCCCCCACATCCTTGCTAACACTCATTGTTGTTTGTGTTCTTAATTAAAAAATCTAAATTTTTAAAAATTATATTTAAAAATTTTAAATTAGAGCTTTATAGTTATGCATAGCATTTGGGTTCATCCTGACAAACTCATACATGCACAGGAATCAATTTCAGTTCATCATCCCTCCTTTCCCCTCCCCATAAAATTTGTTTTAAGTAGTGAGACTTTGATTTTAAGATCCACCATTTTTTCTGTTTTAACAATATCTGGGTTTTCTTTTCTTTAGCATCCTCTGACACTTGAGTCTCTCTTTCTCTTAAAATGATACTTGCTTGTACAAGTTCTAGGTGATGATTCTCTGTGTTCTTAAATCTCTGTGTAGGGCTTCTCATTTTGGTAGGGCAATGGCCATACTTTTTACCCCCTGTGAAAGTCTGAGTTGTAGATCTAGAGGTAGATGAGCATTAGAGGTGATTTGGAAATAAGAACTGCATATATATATATATATATATATATATATATATTTAGTGTTTTGCAATTTACAAAGCATCTTCATATTCATCTGATTCTCCCAGGTACCCAATGCAATGAATAGAGAAGTGTTAGTATTATTGTTATTGGTAGACTCATTTACAGATTAGGGCCTCTAAATCACTGGGGCCAGTAGGCGTTAGAATCAGAACTTGAATCTGGGTCTTCTGACCATGGATCTTCCAACACCACGTTCACTTTACCCCAGAGCATTTAGCTCAGAGCATCCTGCTACTGGGGCCAGAGATGCGTGCAGCCTTTGCCCACCCACAATGATTTTACTGGAGGGAAAAAGTGAGGGAGGTTGAAACCTTTTAGGCAAGCTGGTACTAATGAGATTAGCTTTCAAATGATTTTTAACCTTGATATATACTAAGCAACAATTCATCAGTGGCTCTTAACCTTGACAGGATGTTACAATAATCTTGGATCCTAGGGAGCATTTTAAAAATATTTGTGCTTGATGCCATCTCAAACCAATGAAATCAGAATGGAGGCTGGAAGGAGAGGTATTTTCTCTCTCTTTGCTTTAGACATTGTGTTCTTGTTTTCTGTAGTTAATTGCTGTTAATGGTATTTGTTCTTCAGTTAAGACAGTGTGAGTTCTATGATTTGTTATTTCCTTTGGTTCATGCCTTAAACTTAACGTCAAGCTTACTTTTACCCATGAAAGTCTCTTGCTGCCTTTTTAAAGTTCTGTTTTTCAGCTGCCAGCTGGCAATGACCTCGAGGAGATTACTCAACCTCTGTTTCTACTTGACTTACTTTCTCGGCTCTTGTCCTTCTTTTCTTCCCCTCCCCTGCCTTACTGTGTAGTTTTTTTGGTTCATGCCTCCACTCTTTGACCTCCTGAGCTTCTTTGTTTGCTATCCTACAGCTAAAATGGGCTCTTCTTGTTGCATCTACGGAGACATTTTGCATAGTTTTCTCGTCCTCCCCTTCTGTAAGCTCTTTAATAGAACGTTTCATCTCTGACCAAAAGACTGATCAAAACCCCGAACCACAAAAAAGGAAGTTTGTTGTGGGTATTTTTGCTGTTCAGACATAGACTTGGAGGGCTTGCTGAACTGTGAGAGTCTCCTGGAAGAAGAGCATATCCTGCTTCCCCTGAATCCATTCAGGGGGAGCCTCTGCTCCATGATGATGACATGGCTTCATAAAATTTATTGGGTGTGAGGAGTATCTGAGTGTGAGCTGGTTCCACCTCATGCTTGAGCCTCTCTGCCCACTCCATAGCAGGAAGGGGCTGTGAGCAAACTACATAGGCTCCATGTTGTGTCTGTGCAAAAGCTTTGTGGAAGCTGGCATTTTCCTATCAAAATATTTGGCTAGTTCTAGAGAAAACATTGGAATTTTTAGATAAAACATTTTTACAGGTCCTCTCATCCCAGACAAAATATTGTCAGGACATGATGGATACCAAAAAAAAAAAAAAAAAGAAAGAAAATCTGGTGGTTATATCAGGCAAATAGGAGCAAGAGAGAGCATTTGAGTAACACTGGCAGAAGGTTCTTTGACTCCATTATTCCTCTAACTTGTGCCGTTTGGTTCCAGGAGCTCGTGTGAATGCCAAGGACAACATGTGGCTGACTCCGCTGCACCGGGCTGTTGCTTCCAGAAGTGAAGTGAGTGACTACCTTATTTAATCTAATATCTACTACCTCTAGGAAAAGAAGAATTCTTTCCGCTGAATTAGGGATCCTCAGTGGTGAGCAAAAAGCTTTTGACTCTAAATGAAAGAGGGTTACCAAAAATGAATTGATGTTTACTTGAGCACCTTCTGCATGTCAGTCATGTACAAGGGAAATTGCTTGGGGTGGTCCAAGCTGCACAGCATGAACCTTGACTTCAGTGAGCTCTCAGTCTGGAGGTGGAAGCAAAACAGGAAACAGATCAGTACAATATCCGAATTGAATCGGAGGAGGAAGTGACTGATGGCTTGCTTGAGTACAGGAAGCCTTTCAAGAAGATGTCCATGGAGCTGGTTCTTAAAGGATGAGCAGGGCTTGGCAGTCCAGGAGAAGGCGGGAGGGCTGAGCTAGGTGGGTAAACATGCCAGAGGAAAGGAGGAGTGAGTGAATGACTGACTGGTGGCTCAGGTGGATGTAACTGGAGTACAGAGTGTAGGGGAAAGCAAGTTTGATAGTGGGGGCTGGGCCAGAGGGCAGAAAGCCTGGTGTTCTCTGAGCCGTAGAGAATGATCACAGCAGTTAGTTGGTTCTTTTCAGGTCACTGAGTCAGGCAAACATGTCACTGGCATGTATGTTCCATGAGGACGGGGATCTGTGTTTTATATCTAGATGTAGTCCAAGCCTGGTGCATTCTAGAAATAGAATGACACTGAGACCCAAGAAATAATTTATTGTTGAATGCTGGAAATCCAGGTGAAGGTGGCTAACAGGTTTTCATTTTTTTTTATGTGGATCTAGAGACAGGAAGAATGATTGTGGAAAACATGGCAAGTATATCAGCTGGTTCAGGGGGAGAATAAAGGATGGAAAGAGAAGACCACTCTGGGGTTCTGCAGGGAGTGCTAGAGAATGTCAGCCTGGCAGCCTGGCCAGGTGCCTACCACCCAGGGACATAGGATTCTCACCTCAGAGGCACTGGGCATCAAACCAGCCTTTGTGGGCAAGTTTGCCAAGTGAAGGTCCTCCTCCAGTACTGGGGAATGAAATGTTCCAGATACACCTAGGAGCAGGGCGATGAATACGCTGAAGTAGCAGGTGTCTATGGCTGGCATCCATGTCAGCTTTTCCTCTTTGGCACCTGTTGGGAAATTTCAAAACATGCCTGGTAGGCGACAGTTTCACGTTCATAATCTTCCTTGCTATGCTATGTGGTTTGCATAGTTTTTAAAGAGAGGTTGGTTGTATTTGCTTTCTGATCAGCCCACATGGAATGAGGTAGGTAATAATCCTAAATTACCTTGTTCAGATGCTGGGGAATTCAGAACCTTCTTATGGTCCCACATTGCCTTTCTGTTTTATCTGAGAAAATAGTGTAGTGGGGCTGTTGGTGTTGGTAGAACCAGCTTCAGGAGGACAGTTCCTTCTTAGGGGAGTATTTCCTGGCCTCAATAGTAAGGCCACTTGATCTTTGGTGAATTTCTTTTAAGTGTCTTCGGGTGGGGGGTGGGGGGGAATACAGATAGAGAAACAGATAGAGATACAGATAGTGAGAGAGAGAATGAGAGAAGGACTCAAGACTTATTCTCTCTCAAAAAGATTGATTTAGCGACAAAGAGAATGATGGAGCAACATAGAAAATGAGATCCATGATCCCACTCTTAGGAAGCATGTGGGAGAGAAGGATAAAAAATAGATGGTTTCAGGCCGGGCACGGTGGCTCACGCCTGTAATCCCAGAAGCTTGGGAGGCTGAGGCAGGAGGATCGCAAGTTGAAAGCCTGCCCCAGCAAAAGTGAGGCACTAAGCAACTCAGTGAGACCCTGTCTCTAAATAAAATACAAAATAGGGCTGGGAATGTGGCTCAGTGGTTGAGTGTCCCAGAGTTCAATCCCCAGTACCAAAACAAACAAACAAACAAAAACCCCAAATCAGATGGTTTCAGTACCATGTGACCTTCCCATAATCTCTACCATAGGGAAGTGAAACATTCAGCAAGTCTCTACCTTTATTAGCTCAACAAGCTGTAAAAGTTCAATCCTCAAAGCATCCATTTTTGGTCAACCATCAACCTGCTTTCTTCACAAATGTTTAGTGTGTTTGAACCCAGTCAACCCAAAGTTAGATTGACTTGCAAGTCTAAGGCATCAATTGCTTATCCAAGTAACCAGCTCCTTCTGCAGTTTTGTCTTGGGCAAGGGTGGGGGGAATCCCTTGCAGGTATCTCTTGACAGGAAGGAACTGAATACAGATAAACCCTGAATTGTCATGATCATATACAAGGTCATAGAAGAAAATGTCTTCACAATAATATAGGTTATGCTCGTTGAAGAGTTTCTTATGAAAACTGGAGTTTCTGTAACTGTTCGTCGAGTTGATTATGCAGTGAACAGCTGAACTCCAAGCTCATCACTGCTGTGAAGTTCTAGTTTAGACTCCCTTCTTCTTTTAAATTTGGTCCTCTTGTCATTATTTTATGCCTCACTCAATAACTGATAATTGAGTGAAATGCAGTAGGCATGAGGGGAAAGGACAGAGAAGGTTTGGATTGGTATTTTGTCATTTGGCTGTCAGCACTTGCTAAAGGGGACATCTGGTTTCAGCATGAGAGCTGGCACATCTGCCTATGGCTCAGATTGACAAGCACTGAGATGACTTGCATGGGTAGGTATTGGAAGCCGTTTCTTCATTGAAAAGCTTCTAAATGTTACACCACCTCCAAAGCCTCTTTGCTTCCCATGTCTGGCATATCTGGGTTTCCCAGGTTGTAAACAATTTGGAGACAATTTGGAGCAGTCTCATCTTCTCCCAAAGGGTTCCACTGGCTCCATCTTCCTTTTTCTCTGAACCTTCCCCAAACTGTGAAGAAACGAAGAGCCTATAACCAAAATATTAGGGAACCCTATTTTGTAATGACTAGCTTAACATAGATGAGCAAGATTTGGGGCTGCCAGAGAGAATATTCTGAAGTATTCATGTGAGCTCTTTTATATTGTTTCTCCAGCTTAGCTTATTCTTATTGCTTCTTTGCTTTTTTTTTTTTTTCCTGGATAAAAGCAGCTGTAGGGAAAGGAATAATATGTCTACAAACCCAGAGAGTCTAACACATGCTTAGGGAAACTTAACACATGTTTGTTGAGGCCCACTGGGAGGAAGGCACTGTTAACTGCCATGTGGGGACCTTCAGGATGTACAAAGTGTGGCCTCTGAGGACACCATGCTTGGGGCTGGCAGCCAAGCCCACCGTGGCCTACATGTGAATGCAGCAGGCCTTTCACATGTACCCTTTCTGTAAAAAGCTAGGAGTAGCAAAGAGGAGACTTGCAGAATGTTTCACTTCCCTATGATAGAGATTATCTTTTGGTTAGAAAAGTTAAAAATAGTTGTGTCCTATTTTTGGTGCGTAGGCTTGGGGACATTGTGTCCATGTAAGTGTTGTCACTGAAAGCATTTATTAAGCATTTGCTATGTGCTAGACAGCGTGTAAGGACTTTCTATGCATCATTCCATTTTAACCTCTGAACCACCCTTTGAGGTATTACTCTTGGTAATGCTAATTAGGAAATACCATCTCAGAGAAGTTAAGGAAAGAGCCTAAGTTGTCACAGCCAGCAAGCAGAGGAGAGTGACCAGAGAACCTGCTTGCTTAACCAAGCAGTTCTCTTTCCTCCACCCCATATTTTTTTGAGGCATTGTAATTAATAATGGTGGGATTTGTTGATATATATTTGTGCATGCATAAAATATAATAATATAATTTCCCAGTAGCTCCCCTTTTCTTCCCCCACTGCATCCCCCTGGTCCTTTTCCTCTACTGTACTATTCTCCCTTTGAATTTCATGAGATACCACCCCACCTTTCTCTTCCTTTTTCCTCTCTATCTTCCACATGTGAGAGAAAACATATTACCCTTGACTTTCTGAGTCTGGCTTATTTTGCTCAATATAATGTTCTTGAGTTCCATCCATTTCCCTGCAAATGATATAATTTCATTTTTCTTTATGATTAAAGAAAACCCCATTGTGTATTTCTGCCACACTTTTAAATCCATTTATCCACTCACAGACATCTGGGCTGGTTCCATAGTTTGACTATTGTGAATTATGCTGCTATGAACATGGGTATGCATATATCATTGCAGTTTGATGACATTCATGCTTTTGGATAAATACTGGGAAGTGGTACAGCTGGATCATATGGTGGGTCCGTGCCTAGTCTTTTGATGAACCTCCATATGATTTCTATAATTTAACCACCATGTCTTACTGCTTCCCTCACATCATATAAGCATCCTCTGAATACTGTTCCAACCAAAAAAAAATGCATCTATTTTTGGCTTTTGTGCAGTCAAAAATTTCAAATATAATAAAGATCTTTTCCAGAGTTGCAGCATTATAAACATTTTAGTATAGCTTAATGTTTTAAAACTTATATTTCATTCTTTCCTTTAAAAACATTGTCATTACTATGAACAAAATGCTAATAGACTGGAGAATTGGAAATATTATATGGAAGATTAGAATGTGATTGCTTTCTTCAAATCATTTTATGGTTTTAAAAAGGTATCTACATCTAGAATATATTCGACTTGGACATATTAACTAGAATGTAGAAGTGTACTCCTATTTAGTGTGCGTTTAATCCATCAGGGGTGCTTGTTGAAAGACCCTGTTCTGGGAGTTCCTCTGTGATGGTCCTGATGGAGGCTATGATTGGGCCCTAAATCTGTACCTTAAAGAATCTGATGCCTCTGTTCTACATACCACACTTTGAGGCCTGAAACTGAAGACTGGGAATACTTTGGTGTCTGCCTTTACTAATGTTGAGAGTCAATTCTTCATGAATAGTGCCCTTAGAATTCTCCCACGTCTCCAAGTCTCCAGTAACTGCCTTTGTGCTACTAGTTCTTAGAATAATTGTACTCTAATAATAATTATAATAATTATAATAATAAAGGAGGAGTGTAGAGTGATGATGGATACTTCTAGAAGAACAAGCCTATTAATTGAATAAATTAGGTACCAATTTATATAATTCCTACAGAATATGAAATTGCTATAATCAATAGGGATAAAAGCCCCCAGTGACTACAGTATATAGTACAGGACTTTAAAGACTTGAGTACAGTCTTGGAGATGTCAGTCCTGTTAATACTTGCAGATTAGTATGTACAGAGTTTTCTGATGACTACAGCAATGAATTTATTTCATCCATTTTTTTAAAATATATAATATATGTGTAAGGTACCTGCCAAGCTTTGTGGAGAATACAGAAAGTTGTCTGTATTTAGATCAGCCTCTGATCTAAGCAACTTATAATTTATAAAATTTGACATTGTTTATGCCTGCAAGAACTATGTATAATCATAGCCATGACTTTTCCATGAGAAATATGACCAACATAAATGTAATGCACATCTGAGAGTAAAAAAACAATATGGAGGGTGAGAGTTTTTAAAATGTGTGTCTATTTCTTCTCCATGTGCCACAATGCATGTGTCTACTTTTTGTTTTGAGGTTGGAACCTGTAAAAAATGGAAATCAAGTGACTTCTAATGCCATCTCCAGTTTCGTCCCACATGACATTCATGAGTGTTCCTCCCTCTAAGATTCCTGCAGTTTGCTAGTATAAGGCAGCTTGCTGTGGGTGTCAAACAACACCTGTAGTCCTAAGACTCAACATTAGCAGTGCTAACACCTCCATTCAGGACAAGTGCCTTTTGCTCACTGGCATTCACTTGTTAAAAAAGATTCAAAGTCTTTAAAGAAGCACTATTTGCAGTGTGGCCTACACACTGGTGCCCACAGCTTTTGTCTTACGTGTTGCGTTAAGAGTAAACATTCAGAAACTTTTAGAGCAATGTAATAATTTTGTTCTTGTTAAATTTAATTACAAAACAATCAAGTTAATAATTTTTGTGTCTGTATTTTTTCATATTATTATTCTACTCATTGCTTTCTATGTATTTTATAAAAGTATTGACTCTTGATGCATTTGAAATAACAGAAATAATAAAAAAAAAACTAGTGCTGCACCAGATATCATTGGAAAAGCCACAGCTGAAGTATCTTTTCTTGATTCAGAAAGTATTCAACTTACCTTCTACCATGTTAGGGTTTTTTTTTTTTTTCATTTTCTTTATAATTTCTGTTAGAGAAAATTCCTGGATATTAATTTTTGGCCCATGTGTGATACCATAGAAGAGAGACTCCTTTGATTTAAAAGAGTTTTAATTTCCTAAATATCCATAACACTATTCCCTTGTAAAACCAAGTTAAAGAACTTCCAAGATTCAATTTTTTGAAAGAGAAATGCACTTCTTAAAGCAGAAGTTGACTTTTTTAATCACAACTTTGGTGTCACTCAACTATTATATTAAAATCCTATTAAATGTATTAAGCCACTTTGGTAGACTAAAATTTCAGATCTTAAAAGTGTAAATAACTATGGAAAACAAACATTTGAATGTATTTATGCCAGGATACTTGGCCAAGACTGTCCATTGAGTAAGTTCTGGCCTAGCAGAACATGCTTGAGAGCCAAGTCAGCCAGGCTGACAGGTCGTCACCCTGCCTTTAAAATGAAGATAGTACATGTACATGTATAAAATATACAGGTAGTCATCCTGCCTGTAAAATGAAGCTGCCTCTGAATGAAGGGATCAGCCCAGATGGCCACATACCTTCTCCATTTCTAATTTTTTATGTGTCTGTGAATCTAGTTCTATAATCATTGAAAAGGCTATATTTTCACTTAAAAACTAGATTTGGGGAAATTAAGTAAAAGTCTCCCTTTACAATGCTAAGTATTTTTTCAATGGAATTCTTATTAGGTAGATGAAAACTATGCAACTCATACATAAACAGATATAGAAATAAAAATGGAGAATATTAAAGTTGAAACAGTTTACAAAAGTAGAGAAATAAAAGTTTTGGCTCTTCTAGGTATCCTTGAGCTGTGTGAAGGGCTTGGTATGAAAGGCAAATGTGGTGAAATGCCTACTCACACGGGAATTGCCTGAAGTTCCCACAATACAGATTAGAGATCCCGCCCCTTCTCTTTTTCCATTCTTCCCCCTCTGATAATGAACTTGAACCTTTTCCTTTACTGATTGTTGCCGTGCAGCCCAGATGTCAGGATCGTGGTGCCTCCTAAATAGATATGATTGTCTAGGAGCTCGTCACCTTATCTTGTGCAAACTCTAACATTCTCCCAGTGGTTTAAAAGAATTTTCAGAGATTTCAGCTGCTGACTCTCTGGTTCCACAAGCCCGCTCCTCTTGTATTAGCTTGGTTTATTTGTCAGCCGTCCCCTCTTCCCTCTCAGGTCACTGATGTGCACCTCGGGTGTGCTGGGCCCACATCCTCCCCTTGCTTTCTGTCCTCACTTCTTTCTTCTTGCAGCACTCCAGATGCTGTCCCTCATGCAGCGCCACACAGCTCTGTGCACCCTCTTCTCAAATTCCCCATTGACCCTTACTGCACAACAAGGGCCTCGCTCAACACAGCGCCCACTGGCTCTTTCAACAGCACCTGCCTTCCTTAGGAGGTAATTTGGCTTCAAACAATATTTTCCTGATATATAATAAAATTTAATTTCAATCCGTTATTTTCAATTTGCAATAAGTCATACAAGAGGCTAGACCAAGGGTTTGGCAAACTTTTTCTGTCAAGGGCCAGAAGCAAGCGAGGATTTGGGGCTTTGATGGTGACACGCAGATTAGAGATCCGGCCCCTTCTCTTTTTCCATTCTTCTCCCTCTGATGATGAACTTAAACCTTTTCCTTTACTGATTGTTGACATGCAGCCCAGAGGTCAGTCAGGATTGTGGTACAAATAATCGTATGTGAGCAAATAAACAAGTCTGTGTCCCAATAAAACTGTATGCAAAACAGACCAAATTTATCTGAGTAAAATATTTAAACAATATTTTTGCAGGTATTGACTACTTAAGAATAAAGACTTTTCCCCCACAAACTTTAAAAGCATGTACTTCTATGGAAACTATAACCGGTATGCTAATATATGCTATCTTTGCTTAGCATGTTGCTTTGTGTGAATTGCAAATTATTCATAAGCTTTCATTTAAAAGTAGGACTTTTCCTAGACAATGTCACACTCACTCACTCTAAATTACTTTAAAAGTAATCACATTTTGTAACCCTTAAAATGCAAATTTCTCATGAATACTTTGGTTTTATCTCCAAATAGTATAAATTTTTGAAATGATCCTGTATGTTTTGTTAGTCTATCCCAAATTTACATAATATTCAACACAAAGAATGAATCTCTATAAGTACAGTAAAATAATAATGCAGTCAAAGATATTCAAGTGACAGTGTGTATTGCTATTTTGCTGGGAATATGTGAAAAGGATACTATACCACTTTTGGAGTATTGCTTTGAGATGGTTATCTCCAAACTCTTGGGTTGTATGTCTGCAAAACTTTTGGTATGCATCCTCAAAACACATATCTCATTTATTTATAAATTATATGTATGAACTAGCTAATATGTCAAGGCACCATATCCTTGAGGTGAGACTTTTCATTTATCATACATAGTCCTACTTAACTATTTAGATAATAGTCTCCTAATGATTTTTCTCTATTTTGGCCAAATTCTTGTCAGATCTGATTAAATTTGTCATTGTTTTTACCTTATAATTGTCAGTGAAAGAAAACTTTCCATAGGAGTAAGAAGCTTGGGTTCTGTACCGTCTACATTGTTAAAGTTTGCAAATTACTAATATTATCTTTAATTCTTGGGTTCTTTGCATGGATCTGTTCATTTTAGGGTTCTCTTGGTATGAAGATACATGTTAGAATCTACAAATTGATTTAGCAGGCTATTGTATCAAAGTGAATTCATGGCTCCCACCCACACTGTGGAAGCCCTCTTCTTCCCAGAGGTAATGTTCGACTAATGTAAGCAAGGTTGGCCCCTCTGCTATACTGACCAAAGCTAAATATCAGCTAAAATGATTTCCTTTTTAAAAAAATAAATATAGATAGAAGTTACAGCATTTTCTTCCCATTGCAATCAATCATACATCTAAATAAATCTACACTTTATGAGAATAAAATTGGTAAATTTTTATTTTTTTCTTATTCTATTAATTTTCTTATTCTTTTCTTATTCTATTAATCTTATATTGTGGCATATCTTGTGATTTATCTTTTTTATTTTTGTTCACTCAATTTAGTTTGTAGGCTAGAACCCAGCTAATGTTTCTTTCTACCTTTTTTAGCTATAGCAGCATTTCACATGTAGCATTTGAACATTAATAATGTATATATACATGTTTCACTCTAAAATGGGCTCAGGAATATTTAGTAGTACTTTACCAGTCTTTCTGAGGATGAGTGGCATATGTCTTTTTAAAAATTTTTGGTAATCTTAAATTATTTGTGTGGGCCCCATCAGTTTATTGGTTTTATTTATATCATTTAAATGGAGTATTCACCAGTTTTCACACTGTTCATTTAAACTGTATTGTCTAATTTTGCACAGTTATTTATTTTTTTGCTCTCATTCTGCTGTCCAGGTTAGCTATTTGTCTCAATATGTTACTACTGATTTATAAAACATCCCTTTTAATTCCCTCATTTTATGTTCCTGATAAGAGTGTTAATTTTGCTGAGTTCAAATCATTTAAAAAGTGGGGCACTTTTCTATGGCTATATGATAAAGACTGGGAAGTCAATCCTCTGGGGAATGAGGTGGCCAAGGGTGAGTTCTTGGTCCATGATGGGCAGCAAGAGCGTAGTATGGATGAATTTCACTGGTTTATTAATGCCACTACATTGACAAGGTGTCCATGAAGGAGCCTATTACCTGGTCCCAGGGAAGTCTCTAGAATTAGAGAGAAGCAACCAATAATCATTTCCTTCTCAAAAGGAATTATATCATTCACTTGACTGGAGAGAAGGAGAGCTTTACAGAAATGCTGGGGCCCATTAAAATCTCGGGGGTGGAACCAGGCATCTGTGTTTTTAAGAGCTCCCAGGTGACTCCATCATATAGCCAAGGTTAAGAGTTATAGATCAAGAGGCTAGTGAGCTGATTGGGCCCACAGAAGAAAAATAAAAACGAGAGGCTCAGTAAAGTTTAAGGACTTCAGTGTTGGTAAAAGAAGTTACTCATGAAAACATGAACAAGTTTGGGAAAAGATGGAACCATTTCAGAGCTTTTCAAGCTGAAATGGTAACAGACATATGACTTCACTTCACTGTTTATTGATTATACAAGACTGAGGGTTAAGATGTTGGCAGAAAGAACCAAAGATTTACAAACTGATGCAAGAATGTTTGAAGCCTTTTAACTTTGGGAGTTTTGAAGCTTGTTGACAAACACCTCTAACTTGAGCTGATCTTTTGGGGACCTTTGTCCTGTGGATATTTTACCCAGCTATGCTCACCTATATAGGAGTACTCTTTTTTTGGCCCAAGAATACCTTTTAAAGAAATACCTTTTAAATAAACCTTGGAAGCTTTATTTGATTTTACAGATGTGTTAGGACTCTTGGCCTGACAAAGAAAGGTGAAGCAAGTCTATCTTGGTCTGTGTCTCTCTTTGGTCTTTATCATATACTACTTTGCTTGTCTGGAGCCAGTCTAGGAAAACAGGGAGTCTTCCCTGTCCCTGCATCTGGTGAAGCATTTGTGGAAAGTGTTGACTGAGCATTTGTCAGTGACCCTTGCAAACTCTGCTTTTGTTGTAGGAAGCAGTGCAAGTACTGATTAAGCACTCTGCTGATGTCAATGCAAGGGACAAGAACTGGCAGACTCCCCTGCATGTGGCAGCAGCCAATAAAGCTGTCAAGTGTGCAGAAGTGATCATTCCCCTGCTGAGCAGTGTCAATGTCTCTGACCGAGGGGGGCGCACAGCTTTGCACCATGCGGCTCTGAATGGACATGTGGAGGTGGGTGTTCTCATCTTTAGGAACTGGGATGCTCCATACAGACCCTGAACTTTTAGACAATGTAAGAATAATATTTGTATGCCAAACTTAGGCAGTTATATCCATTCTTAAATTTAGAGACATATGAATTGAAAAATTCTTTGGTCTTTTAATTTGACACATGCCAAGGAATCTTCTGTGCATTCATCTTCCTGGTTTGTTGAACTCCAGATCTCTGACTTGCATTTAGGGTTGCTGTTAACATTAGATCAAGCTTAGATCACCTGCAGGCAGCAAGGAACCCTCACCATTACAGAGTATGTGCTTGATTTCATTATTGGTTGTCTTTCAGATGGTCAACTTACTCTTGGCCAAAGGGGCAAACATCAATGCATTTGACAAGAAGGACCGGCGTGCCCTGCACTGGGCAGCATATATGGGTAAGAATCCCATGCATAGAAAGCAAAATGCACACAACCTAACTAAATAAGCTACAGGTCTCTTGTTGATCACGTAAGTTTTCTCTCAGGCAAGTCTGACTTCAAGTTTGGGCTCCAATTAAATGATTTGGCTCATTTTACTGGCACACATAGAGTGCTCTAGTTGGGCACTTGCTTTGTCAGAGATTTATTTACCTTGTAAAGAGGAGGAGTTTGGATCATGGTCTGGACCTTTCTGAATGTGCTTCATTCCGGATTGGAAGTCTGCACGCATTGTGCTTATTTTAACTTGGTATGACAGCAAAATAAGGTTCTTAAGAAAGAGGACTGACTAGCAAAGCAAAGACACAAGTGCTGTTTGTCTTTTTATTTATAAATGTTTTGGGAGGAAGGAAGAGAGGAAAAGCCTGGGTTGTAGTGGGTGGAAGTGCTGTGGACTGAGCTAGGAGTATAATCCTCATTTCTGCCTGCTCCACGCTGCTGGAGAACATGAAGGAAGAGGTTACATCTCTATGCTTGTCCTTTCTTTGCTTTTGTTCCATAAACCCTCTGACATATGATATACCTCACAGAGTTGATGCTCAATGTGGACTTATAGGAAATGAAGAACTAAGATCCTTCCATTGAGAGAACATCTTAAGGTTTGAAAAGAAGATAGGATTCTATCAGCACCAAGTTGTAAACAACCTGAATGCCTATCCATGGGAGATAGTTTTGGTAAATTCTGGAAGTTCTCAGTGGGACACTGTGTTAACTATGGTATTGATTCCCATGCGTGTTTATTAACATAGAGATTCTGCAAGGAAAACAGATAATAAGTAGTATGAATTATAGCATCCTCATTTAAAAAAATAATCTATGCTATAAAAACAAATCTGGAAAATGTTATATACTGAAATATTAGCTGATTATCCCTAGGAATTAGTGATTGTGGGTGATTTTGCTTTCCCTTTAACACCTTTCTGCCTTACTGAATCCTTTTAAACAAGTATACAAGCCTTTTATCATCATTTAAAAAATTAGCATTAGTTGTAAGGGGAAAAAAAGTAGGTTGGAGCAGGGATGAAATAAGTTATATGGTTATCGATGGCTCTGAATGACTCCTAGGGCTTCAAAAACCTTAAAACTTTGGGAACATTAGCATTTTCTTCAAATGGCACAGACTTTTGAGTTAGCTGAAGCAGACTCGATGTTAACTTGGCTCCTCTTGTATTGGAGGCAGGGAACACTTGCCAGGGGACCGGTGTTTAGGCAGGATAGACTGTAAGCTAGAGCTGGAAAGGGCTCAGAGAATACGGGGTTTCAAGCTCATCCTTTGATGATATAGAGTTTAAACTTTTGGATAAAACACCTTAAAGAATTACAGTCATGGGGCTGGGGTCGTAGCTCAGTGGTAGAGCACTTGCCTAGCATGTGTGAGGCCCTGGGTTTGATCCCTAGCACCATACAAAACTAAATAAACAAAATAAAGATATTGTGTCAATCTACAACTAAAAATATTGATGTGTCCTCAGAATACAGATAGAAAGACAAAAAACAAACAAACAACAAACCCCGTAGATAACCATCTTTAGGGGATAATGAGACAAAACCAAGACAAATAGCTTGAGATAGCACCACTAGTAATGGAATATACCTTTCTATGTGTATAAATCCTGGGAGAAGAAAAGTTAAATTTTAATAAAACAAACCAATACCAAACAGTCTGTCTGTCTGTCTGTATCTCTGTCTCTATAGCTTAACCCTTCAGCTATCAGCCGTGGTTCGAGCAATGACCCTGAAGCTTCAAACAAGCTTCAGTCATGAAATCAAAGCAAATCATACTATACACAGTGAATTAGGGGACAGAGTAAAATATTCTTGAAAGAAATACACATTGGAGTTGAAATTAGAAGAGTTTTCTATTTAGCCATTCATGAGAGTACTTTGATGTCAAGCCATATGAAATTGCAATTTTTATGGGTGAAAAACCAACTAAACAACAGCAGACTCCTACGATTTAGCAATAATGTGGGGATGTTCAGATTAATTAATTTTTTTCTTTTTTCAGGTTTTTCCACACCAGATTGTTACTGTTAAACTTTTCAGTGATAAATGGCAATTGTTTTTTTAAAAAATTATTGCTTTCATTTTAGCACAAGTTTTAAAAGACTGTAGAATTCATATGGAACTATTAGTTGGGGCTGGTCCTTCTTTGTTGACATGATGACAGGAATTACTGCTACCACATCTTCTGAAGTCTTGCATATGAATCATCTTCTTTTCTTCCCACAGCATTTACATAATGTCTGCCACATAGAAGTTGCTCAGTAAATATTTGTTGAATATTTGCCATATGGCAACTTTTCATAAATAGCTCAGCAAAATACTGGTGGCAAAAAAGCTAATGGTGAAATGAAATAATCCTTTGGTTGAAATGAGTCATCAAATGTCCTGTGAAGGTTAATGATGCTCTCTGTTGCTTTTGTCAAGGCCACCTGGATGTTGTGGCATTGCTCATTAACCACGGTGCTGAAGTGACCTGTAAGGATAAGAAGGGCTACACCCCACTGCATGCTGCGGCCTCCAACGGACAGATCAATGTTGTCAAACATCTCCTGAATCTGGGGGTAGAGGTGAGCGACAATTCATGCATCCCTGCATGGCCTATGGGAGGGTGATTCTGTTGTCTGCCATTAAATACTGTTTGCATTTTAATTCAAGGAGGAGGAATTTATTTTCTAGCATCTTTTCTTTCTGAGTCTACATTGGTAACTAATAAAGAACAATGGGGCGGGGCATAGACTAAGCAGAAGAAAACCAGATGCAGTCTAACTTTCTATAGCAACCTAGGTAGGAAAATATATAAACATTTATATTCTGTGTAACATATATTAACCAGTCATTTGTATAAGACACTGATGAGGGTTCCTCATCTCATGTGTGAGACAATTCAGGGAAGTTTAGAGGTGAAATGATTGGGTTATGAGAGTCTTAACCTAATTAGTGTGTTAATCCCCTGGTAGGGATTAACTGGATGGTAACTGTAGGCAGGAAAGGTGTGGCTGGAGGAAGTGGGTCATGTGGGACATGCCTTTTAGGTATATATTTTGTCCCTGGAAAGTGGAGCTCTCTCTGCTTCCTGATGTCATGTTCCCAGATGCTTGTCTCCACCGCACACTTATACCATGGTGTTCTGCCTTACCTTAGGCCCTGAGGAATGGAGTCCTTCATCTATGAACTGAGACCTCTGAAACTGTGAACCCCAAAGATAAACGTTTCCTCTTTAATTGTTCTTGTCGTGTCTTTTGGTTACATCACCAAAAAAGCCGACTCAAACATCATCCTACCTTCAGAATCTAGAATTTGAAATTGTGCCTTACAGCAGGAAATCATGAATGGATGGAAGAAACAAACATCAGACATGTCTCAGACCTAGAGCTAGGCAAGTTGGCCTGTGCCATGTGCCTTCAACACGCAGAATCAAAGCAAGGGTGAGGCTTTGGTGCATCCTTCCCAGGGAGGAAAGGAAAACCAAGTTGCTAAACTGAGACCAATATGGTGACACTCAGTACCCAGAGCAGGTCTTCGAAAGCAATAGGGAGCCATGAACTAGACACGCCTCAGGGAAGATCCACTGTTCTGCTATTAGAATACAGCCTGGTGATGTGTCAGACTCCAGAGCAAAGCCAGAGTGGGCTCTGAGCTGACCTGTGTGTATGGGTTCCAGAGCCACCTCTCCTGCCCGCTCCTGCCCTTCCTCTTTATGCTCACTTTGCCCTGGCCTTGAGTTTGGGGCTCTCTTCTGGCTGCTGGATTCATGTCTTATGGCATTTTGAAAGCAGCTCTGCTTTTCATCCTGTGTCCTTTTCCTAGATAGAAAATGCTTTTCCACAGGATGACACCTCTAACTCTTCCTCCTGGGTCACTTTTTGTCACATTCACTCCCCCCCCCATCTTTACCTCAGGGTGACAAGCATTCCCAGGATAACCTGCTGTGGTGAGAGTAAGCTCTGAGTAATTATGTTGATGGATGGATATTTCCTTTCTCCAGTCACAGCCATTAGGCTTTTTGTGGAAAATGGAGCAAATTGGCTCCAGTGATTTTAATTGCCCTGTGTTGGACTCTTTTGCAGATTGATGAAATCAATGTCTATGGAAATACAGCACTTCACATCGCCTGCTACAATGGACAGGATGCGGTAGTTAATGAGCTGATTGACTATGGTGCTAATGTGAACCAACCAAACAACAACGGCTTCACCCCTTTGCATTTTGCTGCTGCCTCCACTCATGGTGCTTTGTGCCTGGAATTGTTAGTAAACAATGGGGCAGATGTTAACATTCAGGTACAACACTTAGTCTTTCTCTGTGTTAAATACCTTTGCATCGAGCTCTATTTGAGCAAAACTAACTGCTGTAAATTATACCATGTATAAATGGATTGCAGCCTTGAGCATCTCGAGGCACATGGCATTTTCCTGGACTGGAATGCTTCAGAAATAGCTATTTTGCTTCTACAGGTGTCGTGGGATCAGATGGAAGGCACTGAGGCTCTAACCATGTGTCCTTGGTGGCTTAGTTAATGCTCTAGGGAAAATACTGGGTCACAAGGATGTTGACTCAGCCCAGATTCTGATGCAGAGATTAGGGCACAGCTGCTGAGAATTCAAAGGAAGGACTAATGATTATAGGCCTGTTTCCAGAATGTCCCTCAAATACTTTCCTAGAGCAAGCTACAAATACTGGCAGTGGCTTCAGTGATGTAGCAATGACTTGGTCCTAATGGTCATTCCTTTATTTATCAAATTTATTAAGGGTTACCTAGAGCCCTTTGTTTGGAAATGAAGAAATACTCCAAGAGGATATATGGTTTCTGCCAGCAAGGAATTTGCAATATAGAGTACCCTGAGAGAGTAATAAAGCATTATGAAGTAGAAGAGATGGCCTGCTTCTCATCTGAGGATAAAAATGGAGGTTGATTTTGAGCTGAGAAGATTATCAGTTGAGAGAAGGGGCACAGGGATAATTTGAGAGAGGTATTAATATAGAGAACAGCAAAAGCACAGGAGATAGGAATTGTGAGTAGGAAAAGCTCAGGGTACACCTTAGGAAACTAGTTAGCTCGCTGTGATGGCCAACCCAAGCAAGCCTGTGCGTGCACCATCTATCATCTAGTTACACTCAAATGCCCTTGCATTGCAGCAGAACAACCTTCCTGCACTAGGAGACCATCCTCATGAGCAAACAGGAATCCTAAAGCAAAGTCCTAGTATATTCCATTTCTGATTTTGAAAAATTATAATTTCTAAGGTTTAATTTAAAAAATATCATACTGATCTATTTTAATGACTTTGTCTGTTTACCATTAAAATATTTTTACATTTTTTCTCATAATTTTTAGTATTGCATACATATGGGGCAAATGTTCAGAGAAGAAATTTGGCATAATTGAATATAGAGTTTAAGTTGGATAAAAGAGAGGAACCAGAAATAAATAACCAGAAATGAAACACAACCAAGGAAGATGGCTCATCTACTAGCTGAGGAATTTGGGCTTCCATATGCTATGGGAACATGAATCATGTGATCAAATGGGAGCAATAGAAACAGTAATCTGACCATAGAACACCAAGGGTAGAAAATGTAAAGGAAAAAAAATATATACATATATATTAGTCCATAATGATTTGAAGTTTTTATATGGCAAAACAAAACAACAACAACAACAAAACTAACAAAATCAAGAGGAACAACCAGGGAAAATTTTCTGCAATTAACATGCTAGGCACAAGTTAATATGCTTAATTTATAAAGAGCACATATAAACCAACAAGAAAATGTCTGATAATCTACTAGAAAATTTAGGCAAAGGCAGTTAACAAGAGAGAGAAAATAATATCCATTAAACTGATGAAAAATATTTAGTAATTAGAAAAATGAAGACAACAGAAATTAATATTTGCCTGTAAGATTGGAAAATATCAAAAAGAATAATGAGACTCAATGTTATCACAGAAAAAATATAATGCAATCAGTAACTATGATCCCATTTTTTAGTTTTAAAAATTATTTGTGTATATGCATAGAAAGATAGAAAAAGAAAATATTTAGATTATATACCAATATGCTAGCATCAGTTATCACTACAGAGTGATTAAAAATTATGTAGAAAAATTTTGTCACTGTAGGGTGATGAAATTATGATTCGGAATTTTAGTTTCTTTTTTGTATACTGTTTTTTATCTTCTGGTTGTGATGCAATGGACACATATTATATTTATTTATTTTTATTTTTATATTAAAATAAAAAGTTAACTATTCTTATTTTGGAAAAAAAGAAAATCTATGTGTAGTGAACCTAATGAACCTAGTGAGAGTTAATAGAGCAAAGTAGATAAGCTCTCAGTTCTGAAGATATAGTGCCTAGATTTCAATCCCAGCCTTGACTTTGAATAACTATTTAATCATAAGCAACCTCTCTGCATGTCTCAGTTTTTTTATCTGCAAAATTCAGGAAACAATAGTATCTTCTTCATGGAGCTCTTGTGAGAATTAATTGGAGTTATCACACCTAAATCACATAGGCTAATGGCTGTCACACATTAAGCATTTAATAAATGAATACCATTGTTAATATTCATTAAAATGGAATTCAGGAGAAAGCTGGTATTGGAGGAAAACCTGTTGAGTTTAGTTTTTTAGAGAGGGAAGGGAGGAGTTCAGGAGCCCATTACTTAGGATCAGGAGAGAGGGAAGAGCCAAAGAAAGGGATGAAAAAAGAAGAATAAGAAAATACTTTGTATACAATCAGTGACTTGAAAAATTGTGCTCTATATGTGTAATATGAAATGAATTGCATTCTGCCATTATGTATAACAAATTAGAATAAATAAATAACTTAATTTAAAAAAAAAGAAGAAGAAGAAGAAGAGAAGGAAGAAAGAAATGAAGGGAGCATAGGATTTCCTAAAAGTGCAAGGTGGGCAGGAAAGGGAAAACGGAACAGATGAAGAGAGCTTCAGAGTTCCACCTCCTGTTAGTGGATCCCACCCAAGTTCCCAAGAAGAGGTAGAGGAAGGTCCTTGGGTGCTGAAGAGACAGAGGAGCTGCAGCGCAAGGTAGGGAGAGAGTCTTTGGGTGGGATCACAGAACACAGTTGCAAGGGGCAAAAAGCACTCAGGTTGACCATCAATGTCCAGGGCTGTTGACATCTTCTTGCCATCCTGGTGTATGAGGGTTTTCCTGTGGATCCTTTAAAGGAAGGAAATTGTTAAAATTAAATAAAGTAATATCTTTACCACCCTCCAATTAATGAACTCATGGCTCACCATTTCCTCTGAAAAACATGGCCCCATTCTCTCCATGTGCCCAGTGTTTAAAGCTAGAAGGCTACTTTCTGGCATACTGGCCTACACCTTTTAGCTAAGGGATTGGTGGCCCATTCAGATTGGATAAGGGACTTCAACTGTATATGTACAGTGATTTTGGTAGTCTTCTCTTCTTTCCCACAAATGGACCTGAAAAGTATATTTTCTTAATTTTAATATTCAGTTTTTTTGCTATGGACTATTGATCTTAAACAGAATATAAGAAATGGGATTTTAAAATATGAGACTAGAGTTTATTATCTAATCAACATAAGGGATGTTTTGAATAAAATCTAGCCTTCCTCAATCTCCTTTCATCTATTCTGTCTACATGCTCTGATTTCCTAATGCCCTTTGAATCCTCCTTAGTGATTCCAGATGCACTCTGGATGCACGGATCATCTAACATTTCCGTAGAGCCATCCTGTCTGACTCTGGAGGTAGCTTTCTAATTAAAGTTGTTATCTCTGTGTACCACATTGCTCCTTGGGTTTTGAAAATGTTTGTAGATGCAAGACAATTTGTATTTGTTTAGATTTCCCAAAGTTTGAGGGAAATAGCATATTGAAATGCAGCCAATACCCACCCACATGTTCACTTTGTTTTCCTCTATTCTTACAAAACACTAAAAGTGATGTCTTCATGAGCAGTTACAAGATTGATGGGAAGAGGAGGAGGGATATGTGATCTGCACACATTTTACAGTCCTTCATTTTACATAGATTGACCACGGCCCTACCTTTGACTTTGCAATATTAGTTTAAATAATAAAGACATGGCATTTCATAAAATCATCTACTAAAGGTTCACTTGTAATTTACAAATAGGAAGAGCACATCATTTTTCTTATTCGTTACAGACCACATTGTAATTTCTGTTGCATCTTAAGGGTACTTTAGCATGCATTCAAAGTGAGGGTTAAAGAAGGCACTATACACATAGCCACGCTGGATAAGACTTAGGAAGAGAGGTTCAGAAATTGCTATAGCCTGGTTTGCTACCTCCCAGTCACTAACATTTAGCCTACCTGTGGTCTCAATTTCTTTCTGTCTCTGGGCCCTTGGATCATTTAGCCCTAATATTAAATGTCTGCTAAAGTGGGCCCATTTCCTTCTTTATATCTACCAGGACCCAATTATAGAATGGGTTGTAGTAGACAAGTTGAAGGTGCAAAGAGGAATAGCAAGAGTAAGTAGTGATAGGATGTGGCACTTGGAAATCTGGAGAGGAAGTAAGGAAGGGAGGGGAATGAATGTTTGAGCCAACCATGTACCATCTCTGGTGTTTAGAACCATTAAAAATAAACTGGTTTGTGTGTAGCTTTTTCAAACCAGCTTTTAGATGACTCTTTTACTGAGTTAGGAGCGCCTGTGGGATTTCCAACTGTGTTTGACACTCCTGCACCCCAGGTTGGCCTCAGTGTAATCCCATAGGAGGCTTCATTGCCATCCTGCAGGGCCACTGAGTTGTGCAACTTTTGGCAGCTCCATGGCTTAGAGAATGTTGTGCTTTCTGGTCCCTAGGGAGTACAATGCCTAGAAGTTTAGGGATGGTTTGGGGGATGTTGGAGGATAAGGAAATAAGGTTTAGGAATAGAAGAAAAAAAAATAGTGCATTTCTGAGAGAAAGAATGGTCCAGAAGATTGAAACACTTCATTTAGTTCAAGGATTGGTCTTCCTTAGATGAGATTGAGTTCTGCCCTGAAAAGGTACTACTGTTTGTTCTAAAATACTCTTAATGCTCATTGGTTTTCCTTTATGTTTTAGTGCATAGCCATACCTGAATCAACAAAAGAGCTTCTTGTTTAAGTGAATTCTCAAAATAAAAGTTTCTAAGCCTCAAATCTATGTTTCTAGAAAAAAAAATGTTTCTAGAAAATTGGACCAGAAATTAAGAAAAAAATTTATCAAAGGAAAGCCTATGAATAAATGAAGGACTTGAGTATAAGCTCTCTGATGAGAATGCAGGCAGTGTTTACCCTTGTCTGAAGTTCTTGATTCAAGAATAACAGCCAAGTCTTCTACACAAAAAGTTTCTTAGGCAAATAATGAAATCTAGTAGGATCCCTAGTTTCAACCTGAAACTAGGGATCCTACTAGTTTCAGGTTGAAAGAACTCAGTTGTCACAAAACTTAAATAACTATGCTTTAAAATGACTCAGACAGACTGAAGTCAGTCTGAGTTCTGACTTCTAGAGGCTAAATAAAAGGAATGATCCTTTTGAGTTCCATTGCTTTTCAATGACTTTTTGAAATAATGAGCTCCCTTTGTATCCACTCGTGAACAAAGCTGCCCCTGAATGGCTGCCACGATACTCTTCATAGTTCTGGTCCCCATTTTCCCTACCTCTGCCACCTGTATCCCTATGGGGGAAATTAGCAGTATTTGTGCCTTTAGCAGTGTTTGTCCCTTTATCAGAGGCACACGCACTTCTTGGAAGAAGAAGGGCGTGGTGTTTGCTATCCCTGAAATGGCACCAGCTTTGCAAACTATGCACTGCAGAGACCAGTTACTTCTGCTTTGGCTCTGTCTGCAATTTCACTAGCTACCAAGCCGGTCCTCCTTGGTAAGGCTTTTAAACTCTTTTCCAGGCATGGGAAAGTTCTTATATATTCATGAATATATTTTCTAAACACTGAAGTATTATGACTTTATATATATTTAATTAAATGATAATTACTTATGTTTTCATATTAAATTTAAGAGAAAATTCTGGAGCAAAATTTAAAGAAATAGCACCACCTAGGGACAAGTTAACGTCAACTCTGGAATTTCTCTCCTCTCTTTCCTTAACATTCTTGGACTGTCATCACTTTTTTTATTGGAAGAGTATGTTTTAAATCCTTATTCCAAAGTAGTTTCCAGGCTTTTCAGTTATTTGAATGGTAAATAGGAGTCTCGTGGATAGCGGTAATGACGTACCATCATGCTCTCAATTGCTTCTCCTTTTCCTCTAAAAATATTATTTTCAATAAAGCATCAAGCTTACTTCCATCCTCCATTCTCAGTATTTTCTTATTCAGGTCATAATCATATCAAGTGGATTCTATTATGACTTTCCTCCACCATCTATGTGACAGTACTTTATTTTCTTCTGTCAAGATGCAATGACTACTCTGATTAACTCTTTCTTTGGCACTGACTTTATGTGACTCCTTTCCTCAGGAATAGGATCAGAGGATAAAATTAAAATTCTTCTGTCAAAACATTGTGGGTTTATAAGCTATTTAAGTTCACAGTCTAAAACAGTGGCTCTAAGACTTTAGTCACTGTGTAGAGTTAGACGTGGCCACAATTCCAATTTGATAAGGGATTAGGGCATAAGCCCTAAATCCTTTTTTGGTGGTAGTGGTGGTGGGGTACCAGGGATTGAACTCGGGCACTCAACCATTGAGCAACATCCTTGTGTGTGTATATATATATATACACACACACACACACACACACACACACATACACATACACACACGCACACATATATATATGTGTGCATGCATATATATATATATATATATATATATATATATATATATATATGAAGATGTTTTCTGAGATATTTATATTGCTGAGTTGCCTAGTACTTCGCTTTTGCTGAGGCTGACTTTGAACTCACAATCCTCCTGCCTCAGCTTCTGGAGCCTCTGGAGCTTCTGGGATTACAGGCATGTGCCACTGCACCTGGCCTAGAATCCATATTTCTAACAAGAATTTTGGTGATTCAAATATGGGTGGGCTTTGGTTTACCCTAAGAAAATACTTACTTAAATGATTGTTTTTCAATGTGGAGTTTTTAAAATGAAGTCATTTTAAAGCATAGTTATTTAAGTTTTGTGACAAAAACGACCATGCATTTTGAAACTTCAAAACTTAACCTTAGGCTTAGAGAAATATGTCTAATAAAATTTAGAAAAGTAATAGTGACATGATTTTTTAAAAAAATACTTGAATGAGAATGCAGATTCTCCTTAACTTATGATAAGGTTAAGTCCCCGATAGATCCATCATAAGTTGAAAATACATTTAACACTTCTAACCTACAGAACATCACAGCTTGGCAACATAGTACACTGTTGAGTGCCCACTGTTTACACTCATGCTCTCATGACTGAGAACTTCTATTCCCTCTTGCTGCCACATATTGTTAGTCCAGGAAAAGAACAAAATTCAAAATTTAAAGTGCAGTTTCTAATGAATGTGAATTGTTTTTGTATCATCATTAAGTCAAAAAATCATTTAGGGGAACCATTCTAAGTTGGGAACAGTTTGTCCATTCTCTCTATATGCTTTTGGTCTAAAATAACATTGGTATTTTCTTTTGGGTTCTTTTTCAGAAGAAATTTTTATTTCTTAATTAAATATGTAGGACTTTGGTCTTTGGTAAGATAATGATCAATATATAGATTCTGTACATTTTTAATGCTTTAGCTTAATATGTGTTGTGAAGTTCCATAATTCCTATCATAAGTAGCAAATATATAAATTCAGCACATATTTCCACCTGATCATTAAAATGGCAATTTCCTAAATAGTTGCATGGCCTAATTCTGTGATTTCTATTGAGTTATCCAGAGCCAGGGATTCTCTTTTGGAATAGTCAAAAGTGTTGTTTTTCTATGGAACTGGAATGTAGGGGAACGTGGAGGGTTCCTTGTTGGTTTTGACAGTTGCAGTGATTAATAGCAGTTTTATCAACCACAGGTCAAATAGGAACCACACAAGTTCATACATCATTTGTCTTTTTTAAAGTTGAAAAAAACACCTTGAAGGAAACTTCCTTTGTCAGTGGATCACAAGAGAGGAGGAAAAAATATTTTGCATGATTGCCTCTCCAAACCTCTTTAAAATGTGATGTTATACAGTAACTTGAGAGGCCATTCTTGTTTTTTCTTTTTCTTTTAAAATTATCGGTCTTTGTAATTATTGATCAGACTTTTTAAAAAATTGAAATTGATGTTTCTGGGCAGTGTCAACAATATCCAGAGGGTTGTTTGAGATTGATGTCACCAGCACATAAACACCTTCCTTGTTTCTCCCTCTCTCCTGTTTTTAGAGTAAAGATGGCAAAAGTCCACTGCACATGACAGCTGTCCATGGAAGGTTCACCCGGTCACAAACCCTCATTCAGAATGGTAAGAGAGATGCTTCCATGGTGTCATTATTTGAACAGCTTTTTGGTCTGAGTTTGACGGTCAGTCATCTTAATGTGAAAGTTGGTGCTTTATTTCGGAGTTTTAGTAAGCATAGATTTACACAAGTCCTTGACAGACTTTGCTAAAAGCTCATTATCAGACATAGCATCAACATTCTCCTTTACAGAACATAAAGCCATAGTTTCACAGTCAATTCCCAGCCAGGCATGTGAGCTTTGAAATTGGGAGTGGTATACAAAACTACAATTATGGGGCTGGGGTTGTGGCTCAGTGGTAGAGCACTCGCCTAGCATGTGAGAGGCCCTGGGTTTGATCCTCAGCATCACATTAAAAAAAAAATAATAATAAGTACAGTACAGGTATGTGCTCAACTACAACTAAAAAAATAAGTATTTTTTAAAACCCTATGATTATGTACTTTTTACTCTGAAACAAATAATGACAAATAGCTTACATCGTCTAGCAGCAAATTATTTTTAGATTTTAGAATTCACTGTAGCTCCCTAAGCTAAAGTTCATTAAGTCACTTGGGCAGAGGTAGGAAAAAGGAGAGGACTCAGAAGAAAGGCAGGTAAGTATGTGATATAAAGGATCATAAAATCCCAGGCTTGACAGAGACCTTGGAAAGTCACATAATGTTGTACTTTTCCAGGCTTACAATAAAGGTGTACTTGAATCATCATGGGCTGTCTCTGAAGCCAAAGTACCAGGGAGTGTCACGAACTATCATATTTCATGTTACTGTTGTAGGTCACGGCCAGCATGCGTGGGTTGACTTTGATAATACAACTTATGTCGCCTCAGCAAATCTTAAGGACAGTTAAAGAAAAGAAAAGAAAAGCAGGTTGAGTTCATCTCTTAAGCTGACATTCTAGGTCAGTTTGGTAGTTCCTAAACTTTTTTTTTAGCTGACCCATATTTTCACTTCTCAAAACTCTAATGTAAGTCAGTTTTCTTAGATCTGTATTTTTCTCATCTTGTAAGAATTTTGGATGACATGCCCTAGAATGGTTAGTGCATTGAGTTATGTCTTAGGTGCTTATGTCATAAAACCGAAAGGCCTCTGGCATGTGGATAAAAGGCCAGCCAGTGAAATTATGCTTAGGAAGCAAAATATCTACAGCAAAGCAGAGGAAATTTATAAGCACTTCAGTGAGGCTGTAGGAGAAGAGAAATCCTAACAAGTTTCCAGTGAGCCAAGGAAGGTAAAATGGAAATTACTAGACAACATCCATTATTTATAATCTGAAATATGTGCCATGCCTTTGACATCCATTTTTTTGAAGGGAACTGGATATAAATATTGGGGAGAGGTGACCCTAGTCTTCCTCTTTTGAACACTTTTTCTTATCCCACTGTATTTCTAGACTGTTTTATAGAAATGATGCCAATCCCCTTAAAAAACAAACCCTTTTAAAAAATATAATGTGAATTTAATCAATGGGCCTTAGCTCTGTGGCCTAAAAATCTTTGTTTCTCATGAAAGCAGCCTCAAGCCACAAAGACAATGTTGGAGAGAGAACAAGTTTTTCACCTTTTAAATGCCACTTTCCTAGAGGTCTATCCTTTGCCCCGCCCCCTCGTCATCCCCAGAGCCCTCCTGGGTCATTCTAATACGCTTACATCAGTCCTAGAGGACCGCTGGCTGCTTTGACCTCTTCATGAGCCAGCATAGGGGCTCAAGGTCTTCCATGTACTTCTTGAGCATTCTTGCCGGACTTTAGAGTTGGAGCAAGACCTGAAAGAAACCCCATCTCTTACCCTCTGTGTTCAGGGGGTCTTTGTTTTTGAGCTTGTCTCATTCTTGGTTGGCCTGACTTATTGCTTGTGGATCAGGTGGGGCCCAAAGACCTGAATCAATGAAGAAATAGTAGCTACCATATATAGCCCATGATATATAACGATAAAGCTAACATTAGCTTGTGTCAGGCACTTACATAAATCCCATATAAACCCTTTCAACCACCCTATGAGAAAGAGGTGCTCTTATTAACACCCTTTTAAAATGGAGAAACTGAGGAAGAGAGGTTGACATTGGTATTGGGAGGCAAGACCGTTACGTTGAGGAAAAGGATCAGAACACAGGTCATCTAACATCACAGGTGCAACTCTTAACCACTGCCCTTGTCCACTCATTCTCTGGAAGAGCAATGATGTTTAAAAAAAAAAAATTTTTTTTTTTAACTATTTACTCTTAGAGGCATGTATCTTTGGAATAGGGTTGTCCCTGTGAAGGGAATTTGGTATTCCCTTCTCTCAGCTGACATTTATTTGCCTTCATTATACATGTGAGAACTGTGAGTTCTTCCATTTGACATTTTGGACATTTTTTTTTAATGCCCCTGGGGAGAATAGGAAGTTCTTTTTTCCCCTCCTGTTTATTTGCTTCCTTCTGGGAAAAATTCTGAGCTACAGCTGAGACCCTTCCTCCCCAGAGGCTCACACTTCAGGGCCTGTTGTCAGTCCTCCAGAGTGGGTCACAACACAAACACACAGGAGACCCTCTGTCCTCCAGGGGCTGGGGGTGCATTACCACAGGGCCAAAGGCTTTCTGAGCCACCTGCGTATACACTGAGGAATGTCCTTTGTATTTATTTGTCTGTTTTGTTAAGTTGCTTTGGTGTTTTGACTTGGTACATGGCAGCTCTGATTCCGATGCTGCTCTCTCCAATCAATGTTATTAATTCTATTAACTTTGTTTTTCTAGAATCATTCAGCTTTTATAAAATAATCATTTTAAAAATAACTCTTTTTACCTCTGTTGTCAAATCACAGTTTGTTCTCTGGCACTGCATTATCACAGCAAAGAGGGAACAGAACTGAAAGACGACATAATTTGGTACGAGGAGGCATTTGATCCAGCCATTGGCACTGGGCAGCTGTCTTAGATGCTGTCCAGCAAGTTATAAAAGTTCAAAAAATGATGGTTTCTTCACAAAGCTTTAAAAATAAATAAGAGTTTGTGCAGGAAGAGTCAAATACTAGGTTAGGATGACTCACAGTAAGATTTTTGACCTTTTGGATCACAATCCATTTGAGGCAACTTAATAAAACGACCATTCTTGTTTGTGCAGGGAAATACTAATTTCAGATGGGTGCTTACATAATACTGATTAATTATCCCTTCTGACATGCTCTGCATACTTTTAAACTTGCAAATGTTTATTTTCCTCAGTAATTATCAATGATCAATTACCAACATTTAACTTGTAACCCTCTGTTGAATGGTAAAGATACTTAATTTGCATTCCAAGCAAGTCTTAAAGATTTTAAAGTGGACTTGGAAAGATTTATGGAGTGATTATAAAATAGAAATTTACCTATGTAGGTTTTACTTTAATAGAAAACATTTTCAGATAACAAATATGCTGTCTTTTATTTTTCTGCTATTATGCTTTCCTGGAATGTATTTTAAATAACAACAAAAGCTTATGATGGGCTGGGATTGTGGCTCAGTGGTAGAGCACTTGTCTAGCATGTGTGAGGCACTGGGTTCAATTTTCAGCACTACAAAAAAATAAATAAAATAAAGGTCTATGGACAACTAAAAAATATTTTTTAAAAAGTGTATGGAGATGATAATTATCTATATTTCTATGGCTTCTAATTGACTTTTAAAATATTAACCACAATAAAAAGAGACTTTATCAGCTCAGACCCTCTATTCTACACTGACTGATATTTTTCACTGTTTTCTTTCTGTACTCAATTTTTTTATACTTGAAGCTGGTAAACTGGAGACTCTAATACATCCTAAGAATGGTTTGATGGCTTTTGGCTGGGAAGGATGTGTAGTGACAGTGTTTTTCAGGGCAAAGTCTTCTCTGAATTCAGGGACCCTCTCCCCATTTCCCAGATCAGTTCCATGTTTGAACCTCTCCGATCGCTGTGGACAGTCCTCACACAGATCCATGCACCCTAGATTGCTCTTTGGATTTTTCTGTTTATTTAAGAATGTATAAAAAGTTACACATAGGTAATTATTACTTTTATAGAAACTGTCACTATCTATTTATTTGAACAAGTTGTTTTAATAATAACCATTGTACCACAGAAACAAAGGTTTGAAAAAAGATCAGAATTTTAGGTTCAAGTTGCCATTTGTATCTTTCTGTCACAGTCAAGATCAAGAAAGAATTACCTCTTTTGCAAATAGCTATTGAATTGCACACCCCATGTGTGCACTAGATTGACTTTCAAGTGAATTCTTACACATAGAAGTCTTGGTGATAGAGTGAAGTGTGTGATCTTCCCTGTGTGCTGATGGCACTTTTTAAAGCATTTGCTCCCTCCACAAGGCCCACACATTTTTCGTAATTTTCACTTAGTGGCAATGATTCTCTTTCATTAATTCTGTGTTTTACCAATGTAAAACAAATATTTTTCAGAAAATAAATATTTTTCACTGAAAACAAGTCTTGGGAGGTTGTTGGTCATAATGCCCCAAAGTAGAATTTATGAGAATAAAAGGCTACTCAGATATTATTATCTATCAAGAGCCTTAAAAAATATTCATACTTTTGTGATCCAGTGGTTCTTCTTCTAAAAAATGTTCCAGAGAAATAATCTGAACTTTTTTGTAGAGGTGTTCATTTCTGTTTTTCTTAATAGCAAGAATTTGGGAATAGCTTCATTGCCTAGTAATTAGGCATTTGCTAAGTAAATTTTCTAAACACTAATATTCTAGACCCTGTTGCAGTTATATTAATTGAAAAAAAAAATCTGGAAAGTATTGTGATGTAACATTAAGGAAGAAAGTAAGATACAAAATTTTCCAGACTATGATCTCATGGGAAAATTTTACACATGCACATACACACACACACACACACACACATATTCCAGAATATTAATATTGTCTATCTAGAATAATCATGAAATTTATATGACTTCTCTCTTCCTTTTTGTATTTTGCTGAATTTTCTAAAGTTTGTATGACAAGAAAATGACTATCTCAATCAGAAATGTTACTTAAAATAAATGTATCATATCTTTCTAGATTGAACAAAGCCATTTACATAATCTTTACATTTCTTAGGATTTTAGATTTCTCATTCTGGAAAATATAAGTATATATGCACAGTTTAGATATACACACTGAACATTATAGTATTAGCTTACCTTATAACAGTATATTTTAGTTTAATATTGCTTATTTAGATCAATGTAATTAATAGTGGAAGCATGGTCAAAATTAATAGAAATTTGTAGATTACTTTGTGAAACACAATTTTCTGATAACTCCTACTCTAAAATACTTGATATCTAAGAGCATGCTGTGATAATTCAATAACTTAACAGATTTTCATAATGATGCAGAAATTTTTTCCTATACAGAATGGTCAATGAATAGAACATCAAAATAATTTACTTCTTTGCCCCAATATACTGGGTGTTTTCCTTTATTAAAGGACAAGTGCATATTAGCTCAGATAAGGGCAAGTATACATTGTGACCCTCGTCCTTTGATGTGCTTATGCCTCCTTTACTTCCTCATCTTTTTTTCTGTAGTTTCTTCAGATATTTCCATTTTTAACTGAAATATAATTCACATATCATAAAAGTTGACCTTTTAAAACATACAATTCAGTGGATTTTTAGAATTTTTTCAAGGTTGCACAACCGTCACCACTATCTAATTCTAGAACATTTCCTTACCCCAAATGGAAACCTCATGCCCATTAGCAGTCACTCCCCATTCCATTCCTCTCTCCTCCAGTCCCTGGCAACAGCTAATCTATTTTCTGTTTCTTTGAATTGTTCAGGTCCTTTTCTTGGACTTTGATTCTTTCTGGCATTTAGAGGACATTTATTTAGTCAGTCAACTAAAACATCATTACCAAAATAAACTCCAAATGAATCAGATGTTTCAACTAACAAATGAAACCTTTCCAGTATAGAAAACATGTACTAGTTTCTTTGTTACCAGAATGTAGAGAAAGCCCTTCTAACAACTTAAAACCCAAATAATAAAAGACTTATATATTAGCAAAAAAAATATTTCTACAGGATAAAAACACCATAAATAAAACAAACAAACAAAAAAATGAAAACCTGGGAAAAACTACTTGTGACATGTATTACTGACAAATTGGTAATTTCCTAAATGTTTAAGAGCTATGGAAAAAAATCAAGGAATAAAAGACCACACAAACATATTTTTAAACATAGGCAAAAGTCACAAAAAAATTTTATAGAAAAAAATAAATGGCTCTTCAATACATGGAAAGATGTCCAACTTCCATTGTAATAAAAGAAATGCAAATAAAAGCTCCACCGAGGTTCCACTCAACAAATGGCAGATATCCAAAACCTTGACAAGGCTGTGGGGAAGCTGGTTGGAGTGCAGAATTGCACAGAAAGAAATGTGGCAAACTCTGTCAAAGACACATATTCATTTGTCCTTTAGTCACGAAATGGCCCTTCTATGAATTGGCGCTACAGATGCATCTGACCAATATGAAACAGTGTACACTAATGTTATTACCTGCTATAATCTTCCTGATTATAGCAAAAACTAATACATCCTTGCAATAGAAAATGATGAAGCTCTATAGAAAAGAAGGATTAGCTCTAAGAAATGATCTCTAGGAGTGAATTCCAGGATATAGTAAGTGAAAGGAGTAACACAGACGCATAAACCAAGAGTAACAAAACGGTTACTATAGGAAGTGGTTGGAGATGAAATGGAAGAAATAGGAATGAGAGAGAGAGGCTTTTTAAAAGTACAATTTTGACTTTTGAAATGTGTAAATGTTTTACATGTTGGTAAAATAAATCAAACCTAGTAGTTTTTTTCAAAATAAAAAGAATCAAATGAATCCAACTATATACCAAAATGATAAAATAAGTACAGAGAGTAAAGAATTCAGGTCAATTCTGAACAAAGTACTCCTTGTATAAGCTAAAGTCATGTTTGGAATTGGATATTTGCACAGTCTCAAAGTATCACCACATGAATTGCTTATAAATTACAAAGGGGAAAGACCTGTCTGTACTGGGGTATGCTGGAAGGCACCTTTTTGTTTTTCTTTCTTTCTCTTTTTTTTTTTTTTTGCAATGCTGGGGATGTTACCCAGGGCCACACTTGCTAGGCAGGTGCTCTACCACTGAGCTACATTCCCAGGCCTGGAACCATCTTAATCAAATAATCATAAAAAATTTTATTGAAGTACAGTATACATAGCCTATAATTTATCATTTTTAAGAATTAACAGTTCAGTTGCATTGAGTGCATTCACATTGTTGTGCAGTCATCAGCACCAACCATTTCCAGAACTTTTCCTTCTTTCCATCCTGAAACTCTGTGCCCATTGTTAATAATCAAACTTGGTATCACCCAGCAATGGAATGACTCAACCTTGGTGCGTGCTGAGATGAGGTGGGAGGTACTCATCAGCTCAATGGCATTCTTGCTAAAATGTTTAGCCCAAATCTAATAATGAGAAAACCCTCAGGCAACTCCAGAAGGCAGAACATCCTACACAACCTGATTTGGTCTCCAAAAATCACCATTTATTTATAATATTTATATATTATAAATTTTGCCAGGTGTGATGGCACATGCCTGTAGTCCTAGTGGCTGGGGAGCCTGAGGCAGGAGGATCGAGAATTCAAAGCCAGCCTCAGCAAAAATGGGGTGCTAAGCAACTCAGTGAGACCCTGTCTCTAAATAAAACACAAAATAGGGCTGGGGATGTGGCTCAGGGGTTGAGTGCTCCTGAGTCAATTCCTGGTAACATAAATAAATAAATAGATAGATAGATAAACAAATAATAGATAGTTATATGTCATATAAATTATATATATATATATATATATTTATATATCACCATTTATTAGTTTAAAAAAAATAAAAGGCAGAAGGATTGTTTTAGATTAATAGAAATTAAAGATACAACCAACTGCAGAGTCTTTGATTGGATTTCATATTTAAACAACAACCAAACAACTATAAAGTATACTTGGGGAACAACTGAAGAAATTAGAATATACACTGTACATTACATAAAATTATACCAGTGTTAAATTTCTTGGATATAACAGAGAATGTGTTTATGTGTGAGAATGTGCTTGCTCTTAGGGAAAATATTCTTGGGGAGAAATATCATGATGTCTAACTTATTTTGAAATGGTTCCTCAGATAAATGATCAATTATATTTATTCAAACTCATATAGACACACATGAAAATGAGAGAGAAAGAAATGTGAAATTAAGGGGCTAGGGTTGTGGCTTAGTTACAGAGTGCTCGCCTAGCACGTGTGAGGCCCTGGGTTCAATCCTCAGCACCACATAAAAATAAATTAATAAAAAATAGGTATTGTGTCCAACTACAACAACAATAACAAAAAAGAAATGTGAAATAATTAAAAGTTGGGAGAAAAGGAGACAAAAATAAAATATTATATTAAAAGAATTATAATTAACTAGATAGCTACAATATATAGACATTTTTTGTAGTTATGTTTTTACTTTTACTTACTCATATTTTAAGTTAAATAATCAAATCACATGGGAATTTTTTCTTTATCTCTGTGTTCTTTTTAGTGCTTATGCTTTAACATGAAATTTCCATAGGTCTTTAATTTTTTAATTGAAATTAAATGACTTCAGAGTTACATTTTATGGAATTTGATTTTATTGTTTATTTAGAGCAGAAATCTAATTGTAAGATCTTTAAATAAAACAATACGGACAGATTTATAAATTTTTTTTTTTTTTTTTTTAGTTGTAGATGGACACAATACCTTTATTTTAGTTTTCTGTGGTGCTGAGGATGGAACCCAGTGCCTTCCACATGCAAGGCAAGCACTCTACCACTGAGCTACAACCCCAACCCTGGACAGATATTTTTACAAAGCATTTCTAGTAGACTTCTCTCTCTGCAGATATAGTGCTACTGCCACTTCAGATAGTGACTTGTGTTCTTAAAAAATATTCTTGTACTTGAGAGCAGATATGCACAGTGGAGTAGAAAAGAAATTCAACATCTGGCCGACATGAGTGATTAGCAAGAATGTAGTAACTGAATCGCCTGATTCCTTGTGTTATGCTGAATTAAAATCTCTCTTTCAGGAGGTGAAATTGACTGTGTGGATAAGGATGGCAACACTCCTCTCCATGTGGCTGCAAGATACGGTCATGAGCTTTTGATCAACACCTTAATAACCAGCGGAGCTGACACTGCCAAGTAGGTTACTGCAAAATACAGTGGTGTCATTGTCACACACAGGCATGCTGCCAAAGGGGTGCTGCTGCATGTGGAGTGTCCCCATTTGTCAGATTAAGGTGGATCTGTACTGTTAGACTAACCACAAATTAAATTTGAAATAAATTAAGTGACTTTAATGACAGTCACAGGGAAGAATCATTTTATTTTTCAGCTACATCAGAATGAGGCCCTTTCCAGTGGTTTCAATTAAGGAATCTTGAACTTGATTCCTAACTCTGCTTTCTAATTTTCTTCTGTTTTTTCCAATGCTCAATGTTAACCTAACAGGAAAAAAAAAAATTGGACGAATTTGAAATTTCTTCAGGATTCTTGCTTAGTTTTTTTGTGATGATTATGGGGTACAATTGAGTTCATTATCACATAGGGAAGGAGGGACTTACTTCATTTTACATATAGTTCAATATAAATATAGAAAGCCACCACATAGTTCTGTTACAGTGCCAGGTCCTGAGGGGAGGGGTATTTCAGAAGATGTTACCAGATTGTGTCTATAAGGTACTCATAATTTTCTTGGGGACCAAAATTCACTTAGGCCAAATAACTATGCAAAATAGTCTATATTACATGAATGGAAAGGCACTTGAGTGGCAAAATGTTTGGTGCATATGCTGTAGAACAGAGAGAGGAGGGGGAAAACACAAGAGTGGCAAAGGTTTCTGAAAAGGCTTCAAGGAGCAGACGAGTCTTAATAGGTCTGGAGGATGAGGGTCATCTGAGCGAAGTAGAGGGCAGCAGCCAGCCCACACAAGAAGGAAAACAGGAGCAACTGAGGAAGGAAAGTGGTTGCCTCCAGAGTAGAGGTATGTGACAATGCTGTGCTCTGTCCAGGGGTGCACGGGAGCAGGAGCGTGGGGAACGCAGGTTTGCTGGGCTCTCCCTGAGCTCCAGTCCAACCTGTCTTACTTTTGAGCCCACTGCACAATCCCTCTGTGCTTCGGCTTCCTCATTTGAAAAATAGGAGTGATAATAGTACCTATCTATAGGTTTGTTATGAAGATTAAATGATTTAATTACTAATTAAGCTTTCTGGTATATGGTAAGATCTATATGAGATATATAAATATATCTGTTAAGGTTATTAAAAAGATAATCCATTTGAAAAGCTCTTTGACCGGTATGTGGCCCGTAGTAAGCTACCAATAAATGTTAACTATTATTTTATTACTTAATAATATGTGATAGAACCAAATTAAAGAGGACTTTAAATGCCCAAATGTAGAGTTTAGCCTTCATCACACAGATTGTGGGTTACAAACAATAACTGAATTTTTAGAAGAACATGAGGGCAGCATATGTTAGGAATTCTGTGTGTTTGTCAAATGTTGTGCAACAGAATTGAAAATCTTGCTTGAAAATGAACCAGAATTTAAATGGTCCAGGGAAGTTGTGATGGGATCATATTTTAAATCAGATTCACAGAGGACCTGGTGTCCTGGGCTTAAAGTGAATTATGTGGAAAATTATATGGTGCACTCTGATGCTCTATAATGCTTTACCTTCATCAGTTCAACATTAAGTTGAACTGGGTTCTAATGGCCTTCTGGGCTCCCCAGTCTAGTGGCAGAGATAGAACAAAAGCAGATGACTGCAGTACTATAAGGTTTGTTAACAATGGAGGTTTGGACCTGGCTGTGGTTCACAGAGTTTGCGAAACACAATCTGGGTCCCCCACAAGAGTTGACATTTCAGCAAATGGAAAGATGTGTAAAAGTTTTCCAGGTGGATAGAACAGTGGGGTAGAAAGAGAGGAAGAAGCAAGGAAGGACCTTCCCTGAATAAGGAACATAAATTTATCAACATAAATTTATCAACATAAATTGATAAAGACATAAATATATGAATGTGGTAAAAGCAAATTTCTAAAGTGGGTGATCTGATGTGTGGGGAGGTAGGAAGAAATGAGGTAGAAAGGCAAGAAGAGCCTCATCTCAAGGGATCTTGCATGTCCTGCCAAGGAACTGGATTCCATTCTGAGGCATCGGAAGCTGCTAAGGGATTGTAAGTGGGTGGGGCTAGCTGTGTCCAATGATCCCATTTGTGTATAAGAAAGATCATTGTGATTAGGCATCCAGACGTTCTGGAAGCTGTCCACGTGGAGATCGTTGGCAGACATTTGCAGACTCTTGCAAATGTCCCAGGAGGAAAAGATGAGGTCTTGGGCTAAGGAGGAGGCTAAGGGCCTGTAGAGGAGGGAAATGCTGAACAAATAGTATCAGCAGCAGAATGTCTCCTCTAGAAGAGATAGGAACCCACTGTAAGCCAAGGCCCTTCTTGACTTGACTATTAGAGTAGTCCCTAAAAGAGGCCAGCTCAGTTTTGTGGCAAGAGTGTGACACCAGGACTTAGGAGGCCCTTCCCAGTTTCTGAAGTTCTCAGCCAGGCCCCAATCCAAAGCCAGAGATCAGAACTGCTCAGTGTTAATTAAGCAGAAGTAAAATTCTTACAGCCAGTTTTACCTGTCATGTGCCAATATTTTCAGTAGTATGTTTCCTTCAACTTTAGGTTATTGGGGAAGTTTTTGCCATCCATTTGCATCTATTTTAGAGATAAACATAAACTGGGACCGATATTTAATTAAAATTCCCCAGAAAAAAATCATTCAATAATTACAAAGTTTATTTCCTTGTAATTATTTTGCTTTCAATTTGTGCAAACACACTATGTAGTAAAGTGCCTTGGAAATGACATTTTTGTTCCAGTGGCCTTTCCTTCTCTTGGCTGTGCTGTGTCCAAGGAACAGAGACAAAGAAAACCTTGTCCCAACCTTAATAAGCCATGTCTGCTTTCTTTTGTCACAGTATGTCTGGGGATATCTTGGAATAAGCTGTGCAACATTGGTTCAGTGAGTGTGTACCTGTGTCTGGGTTTGTGCTTCTATGTACAAGAGAAGGAAATCCACCTTAGAAAGAATATTAAAATGAAGGGGAGGGTTTGGGGTTGTGGCTCACTGGTAGAGCTCTTGCCTAGAATATGTGAGGCACTGGGTTTGATTCTTAGTACTGCATATAAATAAATAAAATAAAGATCCATTGACAACTTAAAAAAGTGAAAGTAATTGGAGGAGGTTAATTTGCTAAAAGCCCCTCAGAAAATCTCTGGGTCCTTTTTGATTTATGTAGCATAACTTAATAAAGAGGAGAAAAACAGGCTTTTCCTTCTATAAATAAATTAACTAATCGAATTTATTAAAATGCCCCATCTCCATTCAGAATCAATATGGCCAAATGTATATTAAAAGTTTTTTGTAGAAGTTTTATCATCATTATTTTCTTGTGGACTTAGTTGAATGTCATTTTCAGCCCTCAGTTAGAATGTCCTTTTGTTTGTTTGTTTTCTTCTCTGCTTCTCTGAACTTGAAGTCAGGGCACTTTCTGCAGCATGACTCAGTGCTCATGGGACTTCATGTGGCCTCAGAGCCCTATGGTTTTCTTCTTCGCCTCTGTTAAGTGTGGGGCTCTTGTCTCCAGGATTTTAATTTGCCTTCCACCTCACCAGGTCTTTTCCTGCCTCCTCTGCAGCAGATTTGTGATGCTACAGTTATGCAGATAACTGGCTCTGGCACACATTCATCAGTTATTCGTGGAGAGCCTGTTAAGTGTCACATGTGGTGCCAGGTTCTGGGTTGAAGAGGTCCCTATCCTGAAGGAATTTATAATCTGTGGGCTGGGGGATTTAAACAAACAATCACAGTTATGCTAAGAGTGTGACATCAAAGCAATTGCCAGTGCCTCTGGGACCCGGAAAACATATCTGGGACATCATATCCTGTCTGGCAAGACTAGGGTGGGCTTCCAGGAAGAAGCAATGTTTAACCAAGACTGAAGGATGAATAGCAATAATTAGGCTTTGATAGAGAGAGTATTTTAGATCGTCTATATAGGCTTATTTTTATTATGATATTACTTGAATATGTATAATAATATGTATAAATGTAAATTCCTTTGGCTTTTGACACCAATATATCAACAATTCTTTAAAATTATAAAATATATGCAAACATGGGTTGGGGCTAGGGCTCAGTGGTAGAGCATTTGCCTAGCAAAGCTAGTGCAAGGCCCTGGCTTTGATCCTCAGCATCACATAAAAATAAAGGTATTGTGTGCAACTACAACTAAAAATAAAAAAATTAAATATTAAAAAAAAAAATTTATATATATATATGCAAACAGCATTCGTGTTGATTGCACAATTTGACAATACTGTAGTAGAAAATGATCATGAGTGCTTTACCTGTGCCAAGCACCACTCTGAGGGGGTACACTTAACTGTCACAGCATCCCCAGGTGGGCTATTAAAAAAACTTATTTTCAGCCCTTGATTGAAATGTTTTGGTTTTTCTTTTTTTTTTTTTAAGAGAGAGTGAGAGAATTTTTAACATTTATTTCTTAGTTCTCGGCGGACACAACATTTTTTGTTGGTATGTGGTGCTGAGGATCGAACCCGGGCCACATGCATGCCAGACGAGCGCGCTACTGCCTGAGCCACATTCCCAGCCCTGTTTTGGTTTTTCTTTTCGCTTCTCTGAACTTTAAGTCAGGGTACTTCCTGCAGTTTTACTCAGAACAGATGCTGAGTAGGGTCAGGACAGAGCCTAGTTCTTGTGGGGAAAGGAAAGACATTCACTGAGATTCTAGAATACCCATAGGTTGGACAATGGCCAGATCCAAAAAGGGTCTTTCTGGCCATGTTAGAGTATTTGGATTTATTCTAAAGGAATCACTGAAAATGCCTATAGACTACAAATAGCAATGATCAGATACCCATTGTTGGCAGAGAAACACAAATGCCTATCACTTAGTGGAACATAAGAAATATCTAGACGGGCATAGATAAATTCATAAGAAGCTTGATTTTTAGATTTAGACTGACAATTCAAGTAAAAATCATAAAAATCATCCTATTCTAAATTTAGGATATGTTTTTGTCTTACCCACTCAGTGAGCAAAACTAAACCAATCCTTCTTCCCTAGGAGATTTGTGAGATAAATGTTGTAAAATATTTAGAAAGATGGAAAAATAATAGAAATAATCACATTCATTCTTGGCTTCTAAGGAGTCACACACCTGATCTTAAGAAAGCACAACCTAATTGCACCTTAACATTCAGACTGCTGATTACCCCTTGAAATAATAATCACAAGGGTAGTGATAATATTAACATGAATGGTAAAGGCTTACCACATGCCAGATGCAATTGTTCTATAATTCAGACGTTGTAATTGTCTTTATTTTCCTGATGAGGGAATCATTATATACTTGCCAAAAATCAAAGAGTTAGCAAGTAGCAAAGGTGGGATTCAAAACCAAAGTTTCTGACCCCCAACACCTCAATTACAGTGTTCTCTTCCACACAGCCAAGAGGAAAGACTCTAGAAAAGAGAGGGTTAGGAAGGGGAAGCCATAAAAGAACCCATATTCTAATGGGACAAATGCCTTTTTTTCACCTCTGATAGCTCTCGACAAGGACAGTCTTTCAGACCTCATTTATTCTGAAATAACTGGGTAGGAGATGCCAACTAATAGCCAAATTAGAAATAGCTAAATACAAATGGGTTCCATTAATTTTATGACTTGTCAAATAAATGTAGCGATTTAACTGGAATTGGTCTCTTTCCTGTAACTCATGCCTGCTAACTTTAGGGTTCTTTGACTCCTTTTTTCTTGATGGGCCTTGATGTATACCTGATGAAATAGGAGCGATGCTTTTTATATGACTAAGACAGCCAAGTCCTAATTTTCTTACTAAAGGTTTTATAATCCTTCCTTGATAAGCAGTCTTATTTCATGACAACAAAGAAGTAGTTTTATTTTGAAATGTATGGATAATTTCTGACAAGATTCTGAGATTCTAAATTCTGCTTTTCTCTTTTTTTTTCCAATTATGACTTGATATTTAGTTTCACTATTTGAACCATAGTATCATATTCTGGTTCAAATGCCAATAGTACTTGAGTCTACACAACTACGTTTTCAAAACCTACATTGAGGTAGTGACTTTATTAACTAGAATAAAAAATGTGTACTAAGCAGAATTTGTGCTAGAAATTTTAAATTAGAGTAATTCTGTATCTCTTTTGTAAGTAAATTGAAAACAATGGAATAATTAGCTAATGTAGGGTATAATGAATTACCCAAAGACAGGGTAAGGTGGCAAGGTTAATGACAAGTATTAGTAATGAACTTTATGGGATATATTACAGTGTTGCTGCTGTTAAACTTGTCACTTTTTGTTTCACTCAATTGGTTTCTTACAGACTTTGATGCTATTTTCTCTTTTGCTTATGTTCTTTTATGTAAAGATATATTTTACAAAAATGTATATGTGATGCCTTGTGTGTGTGTGTTAATGTGTGTACGTATTTCAAGAATGAGGTAGGTTCAAAGAAATCTTAAATCCAGTCCTTGATTTCAAGTATGTGCTTTCAGGAACTTGAAACTATCCTATTCATTTTCCTTTTCTAAAAGTCCAGAGATATTGAATCAAAAATTTGTAACATTTTACTCCCCAAAACAAATAAAATGGCTAGGTAAAATTATACTAGCTTAAAATTCCACTTAGGTGCTTTAAAACATGTTATACATTTTTTTTTAAAAAAATAGTATGTGTCTATTAAATAAAGAGGGAACAATATAAATAACAGTATATAAGGAAAATCTTTTCCCCCATCCCCCAACTCCCTTTTCCTTTTCAGGAGCATCAAGGTCATCGCTGATGCAATTGCTTTTCAGAATTTTTTTTTTTTTTTTTGTAAATGATGAGAGAGGCAATTATAAGCAATTCTCCTCCACATGACACTGCCCGGAAGACTGGCAAATTGCATTTCTTGATGAATGCCAGCTATTATATACACTGAGCTGGAAATCTCCATATAGGGAAAGGAAAACTAACAGAGGGAAAATGGAACAAAAACACTAATAAATAGAAGTTAACATGGAAAGAGGGAGTGGTGGTTAATTGCTGATAGACTCACATTTTGCAGAACACTGAATACCATGAAATATCTGTGGATATGTATATACTTTCACACATTTGTACACCTCATAATAACTACTGGGATGGCAAATAAAATCTATGTAACCAAAGCTTAACAAATTCAAATCATACTATTTCTTTATGAAGCATGAAATCTGAAAATGGGCCACCTTGTTCCAGAGAAGAAACTTAGGTAATTAATGCTGCAGGGTGTAGATAGCCATAGTCCCATAGTTGCTCATGTTATGTAGAGGGTTTTTAAGATCTGAAAGGTATTATTTGATTAAAATGAGATGTTGTGGGAAATGGTCACCAACATGATAAATGCTATGAGCACACAGGAACCACCTTGTGATTCTGTTTGTAATGAACTGTGATTCAGCATGTGGCTTTGGGTCCTTGTTCAAGGAGAGGTGGTAGGGAAGAGGAGGAAGAGGATTTAATTCTGAAATCAGAAAGTACTGCCATCAGAAGGCTGCCTGTCCCTTAAAGGATCATCCCGATGGTGGGGGTCAATCTAATGAGTTATTTTCTAGACTCTTTCTGCTATTCTGTTGGGAAAAATATGATAGGCTTATAAAATATACCCAAAGTAATGTTTGTCACTCCTAGCAGTGTTTTTGTGTAGTGGTGTGTGTTAATGTGTAACATTTAAAAAAAAAAAAGCCTTATTAGAAAGATGGAATTTAACTGGAAAAAGGTAAACATTAGATTTTATTCCTGTAGAAAATTTTATTTTCAATAATAAATTTATTATTAACTCTTAAAGTGCTCATCACCTCATGGGCCAATAATAAGTATTTTTTTAATCAAATCAAAGAATAAAACAAATGTTTTTCAACATTTCTTGCTCATCACTGTTAGCACAAGTTCTTAGCACAGTATCTGATGCTTAGAAAGTGTCCTGCAGATACATGAGCGAATTAATGAATGAGACTTAAGCCACTAAGCTGAACAAAACAGGAAGGAAATTAATTTTAAAAAGTATTTGTTTATGTGACACAGATTTTCTTAAAAATATATATTTCTATGATTAGAGGCTTTTAATTTTCATTCAGATCCAGGATTTTATTACTTTAAGGTAGAAAATGATTACATCGGGCTGGGGTTGTGGCTCAGCGGTAGAGCACTCGCCTAGCATGTGCAAGGTCCTGGGTTCGATCCTCAGAAACACATAAAAAACAAAGTAAAGGTATTGTGTACAACTAAAAAATAAATATTAAAAAAAGAAAATTATTGCATCATTATTTATTGAATCAAAGAATTACAAAATTATTTCAGCCAAGAGTTCCTGTGTCAGAGAACTTCTAGAAGGGTGATCTGCGTGTATCTTGAGATCTGTTGTCATGAGCTGCTCTGTTGTTGTTCTCTTTTCCTCCTCAGGTGTGGAATCCATAGCATGTTCCCCTTACATTTAGCCGCCCTAAATGCTCACTCTGACTGCTGCAGAAAGTTGTTATCATCCGGTAAGTAAATCCATTGCCAGAGATGAGGCTTAGTGTGTCCAGTACATGAATCACGTGGCGTCAGGTGTCTGGACTGAGTGAGTGGCTACCTGTGCTTCGTGTAAACACCTGACTTGGCAGGATGAGGTGGTTCTAACTGCATGTGACAGCTCCCAGATATGCTTGGAGTTGAACCTGTTTAATGTCAATATTCCTGCCCCCAATTCAAAGTCTCATCTGATTTTCAAGTTAAAGCTTGAAATCTAAAATGAGAAAGAGGCAGGCATGGCCAGGAAATTTAAGTTATAGGAAAAGAAAACATCTTTGAGACTTAAAATGGTAGCTTAACATTCAATATTTTCAGCAAAGGAAAATGGTCAAATCCCCTACATTTTAGTGGGAGAAAATATCATGTTACCTCCCTCCTTGATGGGCAGTATAAAATCGCTAAGGCCAATTTCCCTCCACCTACATCTCATTTTTATTTCTTTTTTTATCATGAGACTGTTTGGAATCAAGAAATTATTTCTACTGTGGAGCTTTGCAAATTATGCTTTTCACCACTTTTACCAACCTCCATATATTAAGAAGTTCCTTGGCTTTCAAAAATGGTAGAGGTCTGCAAGGCGAAGATTGTTCATTAATTCATGCATCAGATATTCCAAAGGCAATTTTCCCCTTTAAGTAGTTTACCTATAGTTGATTTTGCTTTCTCTGCTTCTGGCATGTTTAAAAATAATCTCTGCATGAAAGCCTGTTTCCCAAATCTTCAACCAACAGAAAGGTTGGAATACACTTAAGAAAATATCTATTCCTACATGTTAGGATTACTCCTTTGCCTTCCATGTTTTCTCCATGTGTTCTGTCTGCCTGTCTATTGCCCTACTTATCTCAGATTGGTTTCATAAATTTCTATCCTGGGATTGAAAAATGGGGCTGTGGTTCACCCAGGGCTGATGTGAAAATAAATCCTTCTTGACTTCACGGTTCTTCCTATAAAATTGCCAAGCTTGAGCAGTTACCATTCGTTTCCATGACAACCTCTTTCTGACTACAATTGCTTGCTTTCTGGTTTTCCTACTAACTGATTTTTCTGTCTCTGCAATGTTTCTTGTGGTTTAACTAGGACAAAAGTATAGCATAGTATCCTTGTTTAGTAATGAGCACGTGCTGTCTGCAGGCTTTGAAATAGACACCCCAGATAAATTTGGAAGAACGTGCCTTCATGCTGCTGCTGCAGGAGGGTAAGTACTTAGCAATTTTTGTTATTCCATGACTTAATTGCATAATACATCTTAATTGACTCAAGTTGTCTGTGAACCAGAAGCAATTTCCGTAGTAAATTGGGTAAGAATCATTTCTACCAAATACCAAATATCACTAGTTGCTTTTCCAGATTACCTACTTACATTTTGTTCTTCCAAAGAAATGTTAGCTTATCTCATATAGCAAAGAAGGGCTTTTGTTGTTTTCTTCTTTCTGGATCTCTTCTCTGCTTCCTCCTCGCACTTTCTCTAACTGTAGATATTCAGGCTATAGAATATTTATCTACTTGAGTCCCCTCCACCAAAATAAATTAATTTGAAATTTGTTCCTAATTTTTGTTGTTGTTGTTGTTGGTAGGTGGGTAGTGATTAAGAGAACCTAAGATTGAATTAATTTATGCTCCTTTATAGGCATTTTTGTCCTTACTTCAAATCAGATTTTTAAGTCTTTATGATGACTAAATAAATACAAAGTTCAAGAGAAAGAAAGAGGGTTGGGTATATAGCTCCATTGGTAGAGTTCTTACTTTGCATGCGCAAGGCCCTGGGTTCAATCCCCAGCACCACAAAAAAAAAGTGGGGCGGGGGCAAGAAATGATTTAATCTTTGCCTTTTTTTTTCCTGAGCTGTAAAGAGAATTTTCCATTAGCTACTCTCATTTTCGTATAAGTGATTAGATTAATGCTCTGATTAAAAACATTGTTGATGTATGGCCACACATTGTCCAAGCATGGTACCTCTTGGATGGCCTTGTGAGGATGAGGTGTTGGTTCTTCATCAGTTTCCTACTCCTTAAGGAACAGCAGGGCTTCTCCATTTGTGTTACCTATTTTTCAGAGGTGGCTTAACTGTGTAGCTTTAGGGCCCTGATTTACATGGGTAAAAAGGCACCTTCCTCACCCCACCCCAAAAACCAAATGAGCTTCATGAGCCACACACCTTGTATCTGCCTCTGTCTTTGATCCTTTGCCATCTTTCGTTAAGTGCTTTATATTCAACTGGCACGCTACACCAACACTTACTTATCGTAAGAAATTCTTATAATTTATGACTGAAACAGCTGGTTCTCTGAGGAAAAAATGGCTATAAAGGTTGGAAGTGGAGTGGGGAGAGCCCTCCTTAGGCTTATCATTAAGGAGATCATTTTTCTTCTTTCGGATATAATAAAACAATAAATCCAGACCACTTCTTAGCACCCCAGTTTAGAACAATTATGATTATCTCTTTCTATGCCTACATTTAAAAATATATCAGACCTGTCTAGAAAGTGGTAACATACCATTCTGAATTCATGTCTGAAATCCCTATTAGAATTAAAATTTAGCTTCTGCTCTTCAATAGAAAAATCCACTTCAATGGGTCCTTTTCTCTCTATTAAATATGATTTATTGCTTCTGTGAATGCCAGAGAAGTTTTGGAAGACAATTATGCTTCATTACATCACTTTCAGCCTTGGTTCTACACATTTGTTTACCCGGATTACAAAGACAGGGAAATGCAACTGTTCTATTTTTCATTAAAGATTATCTAGTTGAAAGTGGTTATCATGGGGGATTCATTTTGCTGTAATAAAAGGTAATGCTCAGCCATTCCAACTCATTGTTTAAAGGTGACATGAAGTTATTATAAGTTGAAGTGATTGTTTCATGGTCTCTTGATGGTTTTGAAAAAGAATTTTAGGACAAATGATAAAACCATCACTGGAGGGTTTAATCATGATTCATTAAAAGAATCATTAAATTCCTTAGTGATGGAATTGAAAATGTTCTACCAAGCTCTTTAAATTATTAATTTATTAGCTTTGAAAAAGGAACTTTAGATCGTTACAATATAGAATTACTATTACACGTTCCTCTTATTTCTTGGGAGCAGAATTTAAACCTGGTGCTACCATCTTATCTTATGCTGTACCCTGCAGAAAATAGCTCTTTCTGAAGATAACCTAGTAACTAACCATTACCGTGTTAATGAGGTTTTCCCTGTCTTTCTAGTAATGTGGAGTGCATAAAACTCTTGCAGAGCAGTGGAGCAGATTTCCATAAAAAGGACAAGAGTGGGAGGTATGTACTCAGGGCACTCTGCCTCAAGTGCCCCCATAAAAGGCCTGGGGATCATTGAAAAATTGAGAAATCCTGTGGCATTGAAATGTCAACAAGAAGCTGGCTGGGGGCATTTCATCTGCAGAAGGAAATCCCATGTTGAAGGGAAATGCCAGCAAACCAAACATAAGATGTAAGGAAAGCAACTCCTCTCCCAGCTTCAGCTTAGAAGGGCCAGTTTTCTTCTTTTATTAAAAAGAAAAAAATCTCCTACATGGATATAATTTAGAAAATTCTGTTTATAGCAGAGTAAAACTTCTGAACTCAGAATCCGGTCATAAGGTCTAGAGCATTTTTAAGTATGTATTGGACATTTCATCTTGGGATAAATTTTTAGACATATTTACAAAATCAGACATATATACCCCAAAAGTGGGTCACAGAAGTTTTCCTACCTCTGTGGTCCTTTATATAGCTAAACTGTGCTATGATGCTACCTGGTACATGGATCCTTTTTCTTATATACACACATCACATGCATGTGTGTGCACACCCATGCACACATACACAAGTCATCCATCACATAATGACATTTCAGTCAATAGCAGACCACATACATGATGGTGGTTCCATATAGCCTGGATGTGTAGTAGGTCAGACCATCAAGGTTTGTGTTCACACAATGACAAAAATCACCCAATGATATTTTTCAGAACATGCCTGGTCATTCAGCAACACTTGACAGTATATATATATATTTCCCCTAACATCTCTCTACCCCTCTTCTCCACTGGCATCCTAGCTTTTGGGGGTTGCCTCAAATTTCTTCTATGACCAACCTACCTAAGACAGCTCCTACTCATCCTTCCAGATTCATGTCAAGTGACATCTTCTTGCAACTCCAATGGGAGTGGCTCTCCTGTCTGCTCCCCTAACACTCCACAGACTCCACAGCTGCAGCTCACATCACATTGTACTGGTAGACTCAGTTCCCTTGTCTTTCTCTCCACCTGACTGTGAGTCCTGAGGACAAGGACTGGATGTCATTTTCTCTTTATCTTTGGGCTTTGTCATATGGTTGATGCCTAATAATTTTCAGTATGGCTACTTAAAACAAAAACAACTTAATATATACAACTTATAATTTCCTTCTTTGGGACCAAAGAGGAAAAAATCAACTGAAAAAAAGAGCCCTTAGTTGGGCCAGGGTTGTGGCTCAGTGGTAGAGAGCTTGCGTAGCACGTGTGAGGCACTGGGTTTGATCCTCAGCACCACATAAAAATAAAGATATTATGTCCATCTACAACTAAAAAAAAAAATTAAAAAAGAGGCCACAAGTTTACCATAAAATGTAAAATAGTTTTTCTTTAAAATTGATTAATAATTCCTGAACTAAAGTTATTTCTTATATTCTGTTTGATTCTTATTCCCTGGATATCATTAGTCATATCAGAAAAACTGCCACATAATTGAGAACTAAAAATAAGTAATTTAAAACATATTTCTTCAGTCTTTCCTGGTCAAGGTGCTTATATTTCCTGATTGGTATTCATTTGCTTTCTCATAATAACTTCATGAGGTGTATGGAAAGGTTTACTGTCTTCTTTTTTATCAGATGAGAAAGCTGTACCCAGAGATACTAAATGAGTTGTATATGTACACAGAATTTTAGACCTAGAAAAGACCTTAGGGGACAGCTGCTCAAAGGTCCTTACTGAAGTAAGGATGAGGAAGCCCAGACCCAGACAGCAGATTTGGTCCTGTTGCAAATCTGCTCAGAGTAGAACACATGGTTCTTCCTATGAACCTACATCCCTACTCACCAGGAGCTGATGTTTAGAGAAGATGAGACAAATACCAGTAGCTAAAAAACAAGGCAAGAGTCGGGCACGGTGGCACACACCTGTAATCCCAAAGGTCTGGTAGGCTGAGGCAGGAGGATGTCGAGTTCAGAGCCAGCCTCAGCAAGAGCAAAGCACTAAGCAACTCAGTGAGACCCTATCTCTAAATAAAATAAGAAATAGGGCTGGGGATGTGGCTCAGTGGCCAAGTGCCCCGGAGTTCAAGTCTTGGTACACCCCCCGCCCCCCACCCAATCAAGACAATATGTGATGAGAGCTCAAGAGACTCTGACAATAGCTAAGCAATCACAAACTAAAGAAAGACCACTAACATCTGGAACATGCAGGATAAGTGGGATTTTGATGGGTAGACAAGGTTCAGGAAGGGGCCCTCCCACAAAGAAACCAAGATGGACAGAGGTGGAGGGAAGTATAGACATGATCTGGAAAACCTGAGATCATTCAGTTTAGATATACCAATGGGTATATCTAGGGGAGGGAGATACTCTATAAGAGAAATTGAGACCAACTTGAAAAGGTCTCAGTTCCAGGTTGAGGAAGCAAGCTCTTGTCGGTGGGGAGGCTTGAGGGTTTTAAAACAGAATTGTTGTATGTAGGAATTGTACATTGGAAAATCCAGTTCTTTGTTCATACCAACTAGAAATTAGGTGTGGGCTTAATTAAAGCTCAGAATGGTCTTAATGGGAATGGTCTTAATGGGTCTTAATGAGATGATCTTACAATGGTCCCCAAAAAAGAAATAGAGTAGATCTGAACCAGGGGAGGCTATAGCAATATAAAGAAAGAATGGACCCAACATGACTGACCTTGTCTTAAGGCTCCAGTCTTTGTAGCCTCTATTTCAATTTATACAGTCATAGGAAGGCATATCCTTTAGCCTCTACACTGAGAGCCAAAGAGCTTTCCACACCCATAGGAATATTGCCACCAGTGCTTGTGTTGATGATGGGTCTGTTTTCCAGGCTGAATGAAGTAATAAATCCCTGTTTGTTTTACAGGACCCCTTTGCATTATGCAGCTGCAAATTGTCATTTCCACTGTATTGAGACATTAGTGACCACAGGAGCTAATGTTAATGAAACAGATGACTGGGGCCGGACCGCTCTGCACTATGCTGCTGCATCAGACATGGATAGAAAGTAAAAACAGCCTTGCTCATGCTTCCTCTGGGGGTGGGACTAGGGATGGAGAGGCTCTGCTAGGTCTTCTTCATATTGCCTCCTGGAAACTGCAAATAAAGACTTTCATTCAGGGGGCTGGGGATGTGGCTCAAGCGGTAGCGCGCTCGCCTGGCATGCGTGCGACCCGGGTTCGATCCTCAGCACCACATACCAACAAAGATGTTGTGTCCGCCGAGAACTAAAAAAAATAAATATTAAAAATTCTCTCTCTCTATCTCTCTCTCCTCTCTCTTTAAAAAAAAAAAAAAAGACTTTCATTCAGACTCAAAGGAGTTAGAATAGCTTCATCACTAACCCAGGTTTTCCCACTCTCTGTCTTTATGTTTGATTATTACATGTCACTGAACAATTTCCTCTCTTCTCTGTTCTTTGGGTAGAATGCCAAGTAGAGCTGTCAAGCCCAGGTTTTCAGTCCATTCAAAGTCTTATAATTTATTTGACATATATCGTCGTTTTCCTTGTGACCACTTAAATGCTTCATTTTCCACAAATTTACATTTGCTAATATATGTGTCATATGAAAAAAATTTCACCTATGTATCATTCTCATAGCCTTCAAATGCAGCCTAAGTATAATTAAAATAAGCACTTTTGTTCCAAGTCTGGGCATGAACTCCTTTTTAGTAGCTAGTAGAGGTGAAATTGGTTGTCCTGGATGTGTTTGGATTCTAGGTGGCTAGGAATAGAAGTCAGACATTAGTGACTCAATTCAAGGGGGAAAGAAGGGGAGGTCCCCACAGTTTATGAAATTGTCCTCAAAGACTTAAGGTCGGGGGCTGGGGATGTGGCTCAAGTGGTAGCGTGCCCGCCTGGCATGCGCAAGGCACTGGGTTCGGTCCTCAACTCCATATAAAAATAAAATAAAGTTATTGTGTCCACCTAAAACTAAAAAGATAAATATTTTTTTAAAAAGACTTAAGGTGGGGCCTCCTTCATAGGAATGCTTTTTGATGACCGTGTGCTATCCTGTTCTGCACAATTCACTCTGGTACTAACCACTGCTTTTGTAGAGCAATGAGTTTTAAACATTTTATTTAATTTACTTTTTTGGTGCTGGAGTTTGAACCTGGGACCTCATACATGCTAAGCATGTACTTTACCACTGAGCTACTCTCCCAGCCCATTTAAACATTTTGAATGGTGACTCACAGTAAGAAATACATCTTACATCGTGAACTAATGCAAGCATTCACATATGTATGTGCATATAAAACAGAAATAAAAATTTATAGAACCATATTTACATTTATTATTTGTGATGCATTCTGATATTTTCTATTCCATTTCATAATTAAGAATTGCTGAGAGCAACCCACTAAATTTATTTCAGTATTTAGTAATGGGTTATGATCATTAGTTTGAAAAACATACAAGCATAAGAATGCTCTTCATTTTTATATTTATTTAATATAAGTATTATATAAATGTTATTTATTATATAATGATTTATATGATGATTATATTTATTATGTAATGATGATAAGGTCAGATATGTCCCTCAGGATCCCATAGCTATGCAGGTTATTAATTCAACAAACATTTATTGAGTAACTGCTGTATATAAGGCTCCATGCTATTTGCTTAGAACAAATAGGAATACTGGAAGAGATGGGACATTGGTGTTTTCCATCTGTTAAGGGCTATAAAAGGAATCCTGGATAATAAAGAATCATTCTGACAGATGAAGGGCAATTGGGACTGCACTCCTGGATAAGTGAGATGCTGATCTGGCTAGGAGGTAGCAAGGAGTGTGGTAGAAGTTAGACAGGTTTGAGCTAAATTGCTTCCTTTTTTTCTTGGGGAGTTTTAAGGTGTTTACTGAAAGGTAGGCAACTCAGTTGTCCTAATCTCTGACTTCTGGGTAGAAGTTCTTGGAAAGGCATGTGCTCAAGTGCATTTCTTGGGAAAAAAAACAGATTAGCTGAATGGCCTTGGAGAGAGCTGTATACATCATCAGTGAAAATTGGTGGTGCTTATTTTGGGGGGTTGGGGTCAAAATCACAGAGATATAATTGTACTATAATTAATTGCAGTTTTTTTTTCTATCCCTTATGCTGAGAAGTAAGACCATCTTGGGAAATGCCCATGAAAATTCAGAAGAACTTGAAAGAGCCAGGGAGCTGAAGGAGAAGGAAGCTGCACTGTAAGTTACTTCTTAGCTGAAGAACAAGATGCTGCCTCTCTTGCTTGGCCTGCTTCTCTGGGTTGCCACACTGCTTGCCTTTCTATGTTGGGGTTCCCCTTTCTATGTTGGGGTTCTATTTAGAATCTTGAGGAAGAAATGCAGGCGTGCCTTTTATGAAGAAGAAACTGTTCTTATTATACATCCTTCACTGGTGCTATTTTCACACAAGGAACTTCCTAAAAGTGTAACCTTTGCCCTGTCTGTCACTATGATTGGTCAGCAGCTTTAGACTTAAATATCATTTCTGACTCTGCCATGTCTCATATGCCTCAGGGACATAGTAAGGCCCCCTTCACAGCCGTAGGCCTTAGGTTCTGCGTTTATGACCTGGGGATAACCTGCAGTGGGTTCTCTAAATGTCTTCTGGTGGTGTGGAGTGTACCAGTCTTCCCCTCACTCCTTCCATCTTTCCGGCACATTGACTTAAAAACAGCTTCTTGCTCCATGTAAACAGCTTCCCCTGACCCACCTCATCCTACCTACCCGACTCTGGCTTCTGACAGAGACTTAGCTGTTGCTGTGACAGCAGTTGGATCACCTGTCATCTCCGCAGAGCGTTGATACATAGGAACTCCAGTGCTTCATCCTCTGAGATTCTAGTCACAAGAATTGCCTGGCACATAGTTGGTGTACAGAAACTGTTTAATAAATGAACAAACAAATGAGCAGGTGCCCACACTTTGTGCCACACCCCCAGGGGACCCAATGGATCCAGTTTTCTCTGAGTCTGCAGGCTCATGGTCCCTAACTCATTTATTCTCTGCTCCAATTGCCAAAGAAAGCAGTTTCTTTGTGACTTGAATGCTTGTGTCTACCCTGTGGTCTTCCCATCTCCCACTGGGTTCCGCCCTTTCACCCCCCCAACCCCACCCCATATTCAGAGCATCATGGAAGGGTGTAGTTATTGAGTGTGGCTCTGGTGCAGGTTACAGAACATAGCTTTTGACCATTTCTGTGGATAGGAGCACAGCTGTGAGTACAGCAGAATGAGACCAGGTTTTGCTCTGATACTCAAAAAATGTAAATAATAACATTAAAAGTTATAAAATTGTAAGTCACCTCAGCAAATGCTCCCTTCTCCAGCAAACTGAAAGTTTGCCCTGGGCCAGTCCAGCCCTCTTACAGCAGTGGAAGGGGAGGGAAGCTAGAGAGGTAGTCAAAGGATAGTGAACCAGCAGACCTGAGAGCTTCTGTGTGCAAAGGGAGGCTGTTCCCCTTGGCCAAATATAGCTGTCACTTGTACATCTTAAGTAACAAAATTGCTAGTCAGGGGCCTGGGAGGAACAAAGATAAGCGTCTCCAGTTAAAACATAGAATTCATTTTTTTCCCTTGGAAACTATATGGAGAATTCTATAGCACTATTGTTATTGTAGTGTAGTTCAGCTAACTCCCGGATTAAATAATTCTTTGGAAGCAATTTCAAATGTTTTCCAAATTACAAATACAACAGATCACTGATTTTTAGAATATAGTCTATTGAAAAGTTGGGATTTGTGTATCCACTAGGATGTTATTGCTCTTGAATGATTTTATTTAAAGATCCAAATTTGGTTTACAATGAGTCACACCTGGGATCCTATCCATTGGTATTAATTACCAAAATCAAAAGAACTTCCTTATAAGGTATAAATGACCCAAGACAGCATGATAGCAGGACTCTAATAAAAGGTTGTTTTAGCATGGAAACATTTCATGGAAAAATGTGACAGATAGTATTTTGTTTAAAAAAAGTATTTTCTATCAATTTTTCTAAAAAATTGTAAGAACCTGTTTAATTAAAACTTCTGTATATGATCCATTTAGTCCTTTTGCCTTATACCAAGAGATAGGTAAATGTCATGTAAAATTTTGAGTCAACTAAAGAAATTTTCTATTGAAAAGTCTTTTTTAAGGTATAAGCTTATGTTTAAAATTTTAAAAGCTTGGTGTGAGTGTAAAATCGTGGCCTCATAAGAATGTTTGTCCCATTGTTGTAGATATAGTACTGAAATTATGGAGTGCCACTCTCTGGCTACTTATTCCCTCTGTGCCATCAAGATCAGACCATTTGCAATTAGCCCTGAACAGAATGCTCTATGTCCCTGAGTATTTTTGTCTGGTGTTGCAGGCTCTTCAATAAAAGTACAACCAAGCTCCTTCCTCTAGCCTATTTCAAAGATTGTGACTTTTTCAGGAAAATTACAACTGTATCAAAAAAGCCTTTCAATATTATTTTGTTCCAGTCTATATTCCTTGTGGTATAATTTAAGCTTCTTTCTTCATATGTAGTTACTGAATTAGTCATTTATATATTTTAAAAGCTTATCCACTCCTTTAATCTTTTTATTATTCAGACTGTCCTTGGGTTGTTTTTCTTACTCTATTTTAAACTTTTGTTTTCTCGTCTTTTGATCTTAGTTTCCAATAGCAATGTTACAAATCATCCCCTCTCTGTTGGGTTTGCTGGGTTGCAAAGGCCTGACCACTTCTTTGTATTTGAGACTTCATCTTTTGAATACAGAGATCTAAGTCTTATTATTTGGAGATCTTGACAACAGACATTCTATACCTGAAGATGAGAAGAATAAAAAAAATAAATTACCCTTTTGCTTCTAAAGCTTTTCCTGAATTCTAGAATGGCTATTTTAAGTGGAAATAAAGATAGCTATGGAAAATGTGTGTGATGTGCACACACACACCCCCCCACACACACACATACACTCACTCACTCACTCACACTACCTTCCGGTGCAGAAAGGTTTATTGCAACACAGTTCTTAAAGAAACACTTAAATTTATAAAGTGCTTTGTGGAACATGAAAAACAGGGAGGATTCTCAGTAATTATCTTGTTTGGTCCAGAGATGTTTTCTAAAATAACCCCTCATATTTATACTTACAGATGTCTAGAGTTTCTGCTTCAAAATGATGCAAATCCATCTATCCGGGACAAGGAAGGCTACAATAGTATACATTATGCTGCTGCCTATGGCCACAGACAATGTCTGGAATTGGTGAGTTGTTTTGTCTTGCTTTGCTTTTCTAACACAATTCTGATTTCAAACTCTCAGTAAATGCTTTCATTGACTCAATAAGTCACTATTAGAAATCACCTTGAGGATATTCTCTGATAAATTTTTAAAAAGTTACACTTTACTATCTGTGGCTCTCTTTGTTCCTTTTCTGTCCTTTTTAATCTCACAGCTGACCGACAATTGACTCTTCTATGTTAATTAGGGGTAAGGAATGTGTATGGGCATAGTTGTATTTTAATTAATTAGGATATATCAAATAAGTTTAATACATATTTCTGGAGTAGAACTAGCACTCCAGTATTTGATGACAATATTGTAAGATGACTTATATAACCTTAGACATGTAGGTTTGTCATGCTCAGTCTCATATTTGTAGTTTAGGGAAGGAAATTATTAAGGGCACAATAGCAGAATTTACTGGAATTTCTAAGCCATATACCTGTAGTGACCAAGACTCAGATATTTGGAATCTGAAGCTCCTCTGTTGGTTTAGGTCATGAGACCCAAACTCAAATGTTCACAGGGATTGGAAATGTGAAGTAGAGGGATAAAGTAATCCCATGTATAAAATGATAAGGAGTAAGGAGGACTACAGCAAATAGAGCATGTGTTCTGTCTAAAGGGAGAAACAGCCAGTCAGGTCCAGCTGCTTAAGACCAGGTGAGAATGCATACCCAGGGTCACCAGGTGTCCACAGCTTCAAGAGAAGCTAGAAATCTCATATTTTTATATGAGATTTTCTATTTTGAAAACACTGGATGAACCAGGAAAAAATATAATAAAAATAGGAACGAGTGGGTTTGTGGCTGCATCCCACCTACATACAGGCCACCAATTGCCATCTCCTGAGCACCACTCTTTGTTTGCCCTCACCAGATTTCACAGGTGTCCCCAACTCACCTTTCCTGATTGCCCTCCAAAGTGTTCCCTTGCCCCCTTTCAAAAGAACCCCTACTTTTCCACAGCATTCAGAGCTGTGTTTGGGGAACACGTGGACTTCATCAGCTGCACAGTCTATTGAGAAAGGCTGAGGTAGAAAGACCATAGGCCGTGGCATTAGCATCTACATGGAATGACTGGAGGATGCCCTGGCTCTGTGCTTTACCATCTTGGTTGGTTCCACTTAGGATCAGTGTTACTACATTTCTTTTAACTATGAACATGGAAAAATTCTCATAAAATTCTCCGAGTTTGGAAACAGAAAAGGTGATGCTTCAGTGTTGTTTTTACCTTCATCATTCTTTTTAATTTGTTCTAATTAGTTTTATATGACAGTAGAATGCATTTTGACACATCGTACATAAATGGAGTATAGCTTTTCATTCTTCTGGTTGTACATGGTGTGGAATTATACCAGTCATGTAATCATATATGCACATAGGATAATAATATCCCATTCATTCTACTGTCCTTCCTACCACCAACCCTTTCTCCTCCCTTCATTCCCCTTTGTCTAATCCAAAGTACCTCTATTTTTCTCTAACTCTCCCTCCCTTATTGTGTATCTGAATATCAGAGAAAACATTCTGCCTTTGGTTCTTTGGTATTGGCTTATTTCGTTAGCATGATATCCTCCAGCCCCATTCATTTACCAGCAAATGCCATAATTTAATTCTTCTTTAAGACTGAGTAATATTCTATTGTGTATATATACCGCATTTTTCTTCATCTGTTGAAGGGCACCTAAGTTGGTTCTATGGTTTAGCTATTGTGAATTGAGTTGCTGTAAACATTAATGTGACTGTGTCACTGTAATATGCTGATTTTAAGTCCTTTGGGTATAAACTGAGGAATAGGATAACTGGGTCAAAAAGAGTTCTAAATTGTCTTTTCTGAGGTTCTTGTGAATGCTAAAGATTTCTTTGACCTTAGGGTAGATGGCACTTTTAAATGTTTATTTAAAAATTTTTTTTTGTTCTCCTAGTTATTTTTTCTTATTTTTTTATTTAAAATTTTGTTATACATGACAGCAGAATGCATTACAATTCATATTACACATACAGAGCACAATTTTTCATATCTCTGGTTGTACACAAAGTAGAGTCACACCATTCATGTCTTCATATATGTACTTAGGGTAATGATGTCCATCTCATCCCATAGTCTTTCGTACCCCCATGGCCTCTCCCTACCTCTCCCTCCCCTTTGCCGTATCTAGAGTTCATCTAACACCAGGTGGGAATGCATAGGATGTATTAAATAAGTATAATACATATTTCTGGAGTAGAACTAGCATTCTAATCCTCCCATATTCCTCCCTCACCCCACTCCCCAACCCACATTATAAATCAGCCTCCTTAAATCAGAGAAAACATTTGGCATTTGGTTTTTTGGGATTGGCTAACTTCACTTAGCATTATATTCTCCAACTCCATCCATTTACCTGCAAATGCCATGATTTTATTATTCTCTGTTCTTCTAGTTCTTATTCCATCATAATTCCTCTTTAGTTACTGTGGCTTCATCAAGTCACCCCAATAGTTAGTGACTTAAAATAGCAATAATCAAGTGTTATCTCTCACTGCTGGGGCCAGGACTTTGAGATGACTTAGCTGAGTAGTTTTAGTTAAAGGTGTCTAGGAGATTACGGCCCATAGTGGCTAGGGTGGCACAGTCTCAGAGGCTTCTTCACTTATGTCAGTCACCTGGGCTGGGAAATTCAAACAGCTGACATTCCTTGGGCTGTGCTTTCTCCATCTCCTCCACCCGCACTCTGCCCCATCTAGAATAGTTTTTTACTCTAGAACAGCAGTTCTAAAGTAGCTGGATATCTTACATGGTGGCTCAGAATCTAAAGGTATCCGCCCAGGGTCAGAGGAGGGAGGAGTGCTGTCTATGATCTATCTATGAAAGTCACCCAAGGTCCCTTCTGCTGCATCCATCCATGAAGCAGACATAAAATACAGAGAGGTAAAGGAGACTCCACCTTTTAAAGGGAGGAGTGTCAACCTGTGGGGGTATTTAGCATCTATTCACAGGAAGATATTGGAAGCCTCCTATAACATTGATTTTTAATGTCGAATCCCAAGTGGCCAAAGAACAGTACCTCATCTTACAGATGAGCAAAAACAAGTCACAAAGGCATTAACTGATTTTCCCAGTTATTTTCATAACTCTAGTCAGTGGAAGAACAGCACCAGGAATCGGGATCTCCCAGATTTAGATTTCAGAGGAAGTGTTTATTCACCATACCATGCTGTTTTCCATTACAGGATAAAGCCCCAACACCACCCAGGGCTTTTAAACACTGAACAAACACTTGGCAGGATCTGGTTAAGATATAAGGCAATATCACTCTTCTGCCTCCCAACACCATCTTTGTAGTGGAAGTTGATGTGGACCTATTAGCAAACATGCGTTTGTGTTTAGGTCTCCTATAAGAAAGGCTCCTCACATGGTGTGTGGTGGGGAGATGGTAATCAGTGGCAGAGTGAAGGCTTACTACTGTCATTACCCATTATGAGCCTGCCTTCCAAAATCTACTTAAAGCACAGCTGACTTTAATTGGTTTTCTCTATGAAAACCATATGCCATAATTGGAATATGAACTTTATTACAAAGTTTGTTATTATACTCTTAATAATGTGTGCTATTGTATAGAACTGTAATGAGTGGTTTTTAATCCCACAGTAGGCTAACTCTAAGAATAGTTATTTTATAACACCTTCTTCATATTGCACATATTGTTTCCATTTTTTTCAGAAAAAAATTTCATTATTTCTTTTATCTGACAAAAATGTTTTCTGTCCACAAAAAGGCTTCCCAGGTTCTGTCTGATTTAACCCTTTGCTTTGATCAACACTTGCCCTGCAAGTGTTATTCATGACACAAAATATTCAGAAATAGGTAAGGGAGGTTTTAATTGATCTTAATTTGCCCTGTTGGTTGAACAGGTCTGGATTATCAATATAAAGTGATAAAGGTGTCACCCTTGTTTGCTTTTAGGAAAGAACCTCTGTAGTTCATTTATAACACAAAATGGGATGGAAATTTTCCTGAATGATTATAGTTGGGTGGAAAGTTTTATGTATCACCATTTTGGAATGCATCCTAAGATTCCTCTTGGGTGCAGTTTGAACTATGCAAAGTTCCTGAGGGCTGTAAACATTCTTATCCCAGCCCCTCTCCATCAAAACAAAACTCAAAACAGTCTTGGGCGCTCCCTCCCCTGGGACTGGAATCACAAAGCCATTTCTTTGCAGGTGTCTTATGCTCTCTGCTAGCTCACCCAACTGAATGGATTTGGGGAGTAAGTGGGACAGGATGAAGGTTCTAGAAGGAGGGGAGAGGGAATAGGACCTGTCCTTGTTACAGGTATTGAATGAAGAAGTGGGTCTAGGGAGTGTGCTTTTCTAACGTATGTATATTCCTTTTATCTGTAGGAACCCAGTACCTTCATAGTCCTTAAATTCCCCTTTCCTTGGACACTACATATTAGGAAAGCAAACCAATTAGCCAATTGCACCAGAGGAGAATTTCTAAGACTTTTTACACTGCCATGCCAAATCTTCTCCCTCATCTCACAACAAAAACACTCCACCTTCCAAAGGGTCATCATTATTACAAACTGGACCTGATTCCATGTCAGGTACTAAAAACTGTCATGAAAAGACCTGATCATGGAGTCTCTGGTTAGCTTATTTGAGCCTCTGAGCAAAAATCGTGCAGGGAGACCTCTTGGTGATACCACAGGTTATTGGTGAGGAGTCCTGCTTTTTTTCATGTTGAAGTTTGAACATTAGAGAATCACGCCAAGGCAAACATATAAATCAGGGTTTATTCAAAAAGGAGTAACATAGACTTCTCCCAGGAGGAAGAAGGGAGTCGTAGCTGGTATCCTGGTATCCCAAGAAGTGAGAATGTTCTGCCTCTATGCATCCTAGACTTTGTTCTTCTGACTTCCTCCCTCTTATCTCTCCCCTTCCTGTGTACATGACTAGGCCTAGGAGAGCCTCAGTGGAATGGCCAAAAGATGAGAAGCAGACGGGCAGGGGGAAGGGCCAAAGGAGGGATCCAGGCAGGAAGCAGTAAGGGAGACATTAATTAACAACTTTTTTATAACTCCCTGTGGGAGGCACAATTCCTGGGACAACAGGAATTACCTTAGCAACAGGTTGGGGAAGGGACAGGTTATCTTGATAAGAGTGGAGGGAAGGACTCTGAAAACATTAACATTTCAATTCCTCAGGGTCAGTCTCCAACTTCCCCGACCCAAATTGGCCTCCCTTCTGTCTGTCCGACCTATCTACACTGACTGCCTGTCTTTAATTCTGGCTTCATTGGTATTTCACATCCCTGGACTATGCTTCTGGGCTGGAAAAGGAATAAAGTAAATGAGTATTTCTCTATCAGACCAAAGGCTTTGTCCTTTGGGAGTTGGAATAAGATTAAGTAGGATGGCGGCCCTTAGAACCAGATGATTTTTGCAATTTGTGCAATTTATATCATATTAAACGTGTGTCATTAAATTTAATGAATATTTTAATGTGACATTTAACTTAGGCTATGTTTGCTTGACATTCGTGGTTTGTGACTTCCGTCTGTGATGATCATAAGCTTAGAATTTATAAGCCATACTTTGTGTTCCATGTATTTTACTATAATCAACAAGGAATAGACATTATTTTAGTTATTTTTAACTCTACTTTCCTTATATAAACTAACAAAACTTACATTGAATTGGATCCAAAAACAGGATTTAAAAAAAAAAAAAAAAAACTTCTAGAAAGTGGTATAGACCGCTTAGCCTTGACAGACTAGCCAAAGTTCAGAGTTCTGCCAAGTCTACCTCCTTAAGGCCAGTGTTCTCAGCTGGTTTTGATAAAAGATGTACATCCTGTGTGTGCACCAAAAATCTGCCCATGGATGTGTACAGAGAACTGCAATCAATCATACTCAATTGGACTCAAAATGTCAAATCATAGTAGAAGGGTCTTGGCTACGCGAGCGTCTTATGTCTGAATAAAATGTGTGTGGAGTGGAGGAAGGGACCTGGCAAAGGAGAGCTCCAACCCTGTATCTGGAATACATTCTGTCTGACTCTGAAAAGAAAAATCAGGGAATCATACCCCTATTTGGAATTTTTGAGTTTTTGTTGGCATATGATTTTTCTTTTACAATACTGGAGATTTATATGTGAACCTAACAATATTTGTGGCTTTGTTACTGAAATGGAAAAATGTGTGTGCCAGTATAATTACATAAATTGCCTACAGAAATTTAGAGATTGTTTGGAAACTTGAGGACTCTGATTAAATTCAGTCTAGGATTTTGCCAGGCCAAATCACTTGGAATTTGGCTCCTTTCCCTGGACCTTCTGCAAACTTGAACTTCAACTGTGAGAGTCAGTGGGGGATGACAAATATTCCTGCATCTATATTCTAAGAGTTTCTGAAATTCTCTGAAGACAGTTATGTTTGGGGCAATTGAACACTAAAATTATGCTGCTTTCAAATGAACTACTTAGTGTTTTAGGTTATTTCTTGTGTTTATCACAGATTTTAGGAAACCATTAACACCTGGCTCTGGATAAATATATTTGTCTGTATAACGGAGTACCTACATTGGCAATGTCTAATTAGACTTTCTCCATACTAAGAAAACAAGATACAGAAAAAGATTTTTTTTTTAAAAAAGGAGAGCTACTAAGTGATCATCTGAGGACAAGAAGCTAAAAAAAAAAAAAAAAAAAAAAAAAAAAAACCAGCAAGTTTGAATCCCAGCCCTAAACAAGTCTTTGATGTCTTTCTTTCTGTCCCCAGAGGTGCTACTTAGAGATGGGCTTGGGGCTGTACATGAACTTCTCACAGGCAGACTTCTAATGGGCAATGTTCTCTGGGAACCTCAACAATGCTGGTCTTGTTTTTTCTTCTATTGATTTTGGTTGGAAGGAAACACAAAATCTTGTGAGGAACTCTCATTAAGGGAGGGGGTGGAGGATGGGCACAGATATTTTGTTTGCTGCTGAGCCTTCTTACAGCTATGAATGTAAGTTTTAAGCTACAAGTTAAATGTGGATCTATATTTGGAATGGTGAAATAGGTAATATGACAAATGTCCTACTTATTTCTTTTTCATGTGGCAGTGGAAAAAAAATTGTTTGTCTTTACCATGAACAAATTTGGCCATACATGAAAGAACCATTCACCAGAATATATTAAAATAAACAATTTCAGTTTGACCTTCAAATGAGGACCCAGGACAATGCCATTGCCTTTGCATTGCAAAGTGAAATACTAGTGTTTCACTCATGGCTCCTTCCCCATTTTTAAAGTCAGAGTTGGAAAGAGCAAGAAGCTTAAAATCACAGACAATGAATATATATATATTTAGTTGCAGTTGGACACAATACCTTTATTTTATTTATTTATTTTTATGTGGTGCTGAGGGTTGAACCCAGTGCCTTACACATGCTAGGTGAATGCTCTACCACTGAGCTACAACCCCAAATCCCACCCACCCCCCCACCCCCCGCCCCTGAAAATATTTTTTTGAAGTTAGCTCTACTCTGATTTCCACCACCTGCATAATGGGAGAGAGAGGGTGCTTTCTCTTCACTCCAGGTCCCAGTGAAGAAGTTTCAAGGAGATTGCTCAAATATCTGATATGTGTCCCCTGCATTTTGTTAGGCACAGAGGACTAGCATGTGATAAATCTAAATACTGCATGACTCTGACAGGAGCTTGCTTACCAAGCAATTAAATAAAAAGAATGCTATGTTTGAAAAATCACTCCACCCTGAACAATGATGGGTCAAAGTATATGTTTCCCAATGCTCAAATGTAATCTAAGGATAAGAGCTGGCCTGGGGTTCTCCTGGAACCTGCTCAAGAGAGCTGCCTGTCACAGTGGGGAGGCCCAGGATTCCTAAGATGGAGGGAGGAGTGTCAGCTACCAGCAGAGGGCTAGGGGAGAACTGCAGGCAAGAGGCATCTATGATGAGGGTTGGTGGAGCACCTACCTCAGCATCTGAGAGAGAAACAATTATAAACATCTGACTAAGTCAGGATATCACTGCCAAAGGTGCTCGTTAGAAAGACCATGGTGCCAGCTGCCTGTATGTCCTCTTTTTACCTGTCCCCTTTGGTCCTGGAAGAGGCAGAGACAGAGGCAGAGGCAGAGGCAGAGGCAGGCATTGAGGGAATTGGAGGAGAAAGAAATCTAGACTGGGAACAGAGAAGTTGGCCTTGGCCCTTTCCCCAGTACAGCCTTTGTGGCAAGGTAAAGAGAGGCACTGATGTTAAACAGTACTTAGGGTTTGTGGTCATTACACTGGAATGGGTGTGTTAATTAACAATGTGAAGTTGTGTTTGTCACTAAAATGTTCTGAGAGCTTTGTATTCTTTGTTGGAGATTTTATCTGAGGTGGCAGGAAAACAAAGGAGCCTCATAAATAAGATTGTACCTGGTTTAGGGAAAAGGAGAATAGAGTTATTGTTTGATTATACCCATGACTCACTGGCTCAAACAAAGACACACACTTACAGTCATTATCTTAGGAAAGATTAACACCCAGCTCTAAAGAAAAATAAACTGCTATCCTTTAAATATATGTGAATTTAAATGTCAACTTTGTGAGACATTAAGGTTCTAATAATGTCAAGAACATATTCGGCACCAGAAATTGTTGAATACACTGGTGAATGGTAAAGTTTGATTTAGAAATAAACTTTAAATACTAGCTTTTTAATAATAAAATTGAAATACTAGTTTATAAGTATCACGATGACTCTTATGTGTTAGGAAGATATTTCACAGAAAATGACAGGTGGGAGAGGGAATAAAATCTGCATTTCTGGCAAATGGTCTTTTCTTCAGATTTGATTATTTCTCAATACCAACTCATTTTATTGCAATATCACCTTCATGTTTTTCTTCTTCAAGATCTAAAAAGTTATACTAACATGTTCAATTAGTAAAAAGACACTCATGACATTAGAAGTCACACACACACTCACTCACACACACACACATACACACACATGCACACACATACACACACACACATCTCTGTAATTTCTTCTAGATGGATAATGAGCACTGAGGTATTCAGGGAATAGGCACTACTGCTCCTGATAGGAAAGCATCTAAGGACTCAGTGATATAGGACAATGGAAGATTTCTTTGAAGGGAGAAGACAGTTTAAAAGTTAGCCTAAAAAACAAAAACAAAAACAGAGACTGACCTTTCTTGCCTCACCCCCCAGCACTCCTTCCTTCCCTCACTATCTGCCTGACTGCCTGCCTTTCCCTTCTTTCCTCTGACTCAGTCACAAACCTGTTAGGCAGCTCTAACCAGGACAAGAAGGCATCCCTGTTGGAGATGGATCCTTAGGAGGAGGATGTCAAGAAAGCATCCCAGGAAGGTTTGGAACCCCATCAAGGAGGGTGACCTAAATGTGTTTATCCCCAAAACCAGCTTTCATATATGTGAAGCAAAAATTAAAAGGGTAAATAGAAAAATCCACAATTACAGTTAGAGACTGTAACTTCTCTCTCACAACAGTGGATGGAACACCTAGACAGGAGAACATTATCATGTAGAACACTCAATAAACCATCAACCAAAAAGTTCTAGTCAATATTTACAAAACACTGCACCCAACAACAGAAAAACACATATTTTTTTCAGGTGCCCATTCACTCAATCATAAAACAAAAATTAAAAAATATGAAGGAATTGAAATCATATAAAATATGTTCTCTGACCACAATGAAATTAAATTAGAAATCGGTCACAAATAAATACCAGAAAAATCTCCAACACCTGGAAATTTTAAACAACAGATTTGTAACTAATTCATGGGTCAAAGAGAAAGTCTAAAGGGAAATCCAAGAAACACATTACACTAAATGAAAACAAAAGTTCAACAAATCAAAATTTGGGGACTCAGCTAAATTAGTGCTGAAAAGACATTTATCGAACTAAATTCTTATGTTAAAAAAGAGGAACCAATCATCTAAAGTTGGGGGGAACTTTCTCAACTTGATGAAGAACAGATATCATACTTAGTTGCCTAAGACTGAATGTTTTCTTCCTAAAATCATGAAAAGCAAGTATTTCTGCTTTCATCATTCTTTTTCAACATTTTTCTAAAAATTCTATTCAGAAAAATAAGGCAAAAAAAGGAAATAAAAAGCCATAGAGATAAGAAAGGAAGAAATGAACTCTCCCTATTTGTAGAAGACATGATTATCTCCTAGAAAATCCCCCCAAAATCAACAAAAATCTTTTAGAATTCTTAAGTGAATTCAGCAAGATCACAGAATACAAGATAAACATACAAAAATCAATTGTAATCTTAAATATTAGGAATGAACATGTAGACACTAAAATTTAAAATAAAATGCTATTTGCACTTACTCAATAGAACATGAAATATGGGGCTTGTGTGCTGAAAAACACAAAATGCTGACCTTAGAAATCAATTAAAATCCTTTATAAAAGGGGGAGAGGGAGGTATACTATGTTCATGGATGACAGGACTCAACACAATAAAGTTGTTAATCCTTCCCAAATTAATCTGTAGGTTTAAGGAAATTCATATGAAATTCCCAGCAAGATTTTTCTTTTTTATAGATAGAATTTTTATTATAGATTTTTCTAAAACTTATATGGGATGTCAAAATAACTAGAAAGCTGACACAGTTTTGAAATATGTGGGAAAAATCAATCTACCTAATCAAGAATTATTATATAGCTATAGTGATCACAACTTTGAGGTATTGGTAGGACAGACATACAAATCAAAGAACAGAATAAAACCAAATAAAGACCCAATTGATTTTTGGATCCAAATATGCCCGATTGATTTTTAACAAAGACAAAATTAAATTAATAATTATAATACATGGGCTAGAAGTAGTTGAAGATTTGTGGGTCAATTAAAAACTTTTGACCTAAGCCTGACATTGTATCCAAAAATTAACTCACAATGGATTCACATACTTAGATCAAGCATAAAACCTAGACAAATCTGGGCTGGGGATATAGCTCAGTTGGTAGAGTGCTTGTGTTGCATTCACAAGGCCCTGGGTTCAATCCCCAGCACCAAAAACCCACAAAACAACAACAACAACAACAAAAACCTAGATAAATCTTCAGGATCTATAGCTAGGCACAGGCTCTTGACAGTAGTTTTTTAAAAATTGTAAAGTTGGATTTCATCAGAATTAAAAACTTTGTGAAAGACTTTGTTAAGAGGATCAGAGGACAAGTTGCAGGCTGGGAAAAAAAATATTTGCAACCCACATATCTGTCTAAGGACTAGTATCTAAAATCTATTAAAAATTCTCAGAATTCAACAGGTAAGAAAATAGTCCATTAGAAAATGAATAAAATACATGAATGTACATTTCACTAAAAACAATATTCAGATGAAAATAGGTACTTGAAAAGATGTTCAATATCATTAGCCATTAGAGAAATTCAAATTAAAACTTCAGTGAGGTCTCACAATTAAAAATTAGTGACACCATCAAATGGTGGTGAGAATATAGATCACTCATGCACTACTAGTGGCAATATAAAATTGTACAGCCACTCTGCAAAGCAGTTTGGCAATTTCTTAAAAACTAAACATGCAGCTTCCATATGACACAGCAGTGGCATCCCTGAGCATCTAATTTAGAGACATCAAAACCTAAAACCCATGCATATATTTATAGCAGCTTTATTTGTAACAGCCAAAAGCTTGAAATAACCCAGAAGTCCTTCAGTGGGTGAAAGGTTATGCTGCAATATATTCACATCATGGAATACTATTCAGCAATAAAAAGGAACAAATGATATATATAACAGCCTACAAGAATCTCCTGTGAGTGAAAAAGTCAATCCAAAGGTTAACATAATGTTTTATTCCACTTATGCAGTGTTAATGAAATTGCAAGTTATGGAAAGGAAAATAATTCACTTAGATTTGTCACTAACGGATAAAGTGGGAGGTTTGGGAAGCAAATTGGTGTGGCTATAGAAGGGCAACATGAGGGATCCATATGGTAATGAAATGTTCTATAACCTGACATTTATCAAGGTGTCAGTAATGTGTTTCAATATCCTGTCTGTGCTACTGTAGTTGTATAAGATATCCCCACTGGGGAAAACAGAGTTAAGTGTACCCAGGATATCTCTATACTGTTACTTATAATTGCATGTGAATAAATGATTACTTCAGAATTAAGTTTATTCAAAGAATACATTTATCTATAGAAAACTAAACTACTTTAGGAGAAAATAAGCAGCTTGGTAAATGAAGTAATTTAGCCCTCGGCTACATTGCTTTAATGAAAACTCGCAAGGAAATGCTACTGGAAACCCAAATTGGTAGCTAAGAATGTTTCACCTCTGCCATTAGACTGAGTACTCTGAGAAAAGCAACTTTCCCACTCAGTTTTTCTGAAAAGCAGTCTAGCGAAGGGGTGCAGTGTGCAGGACCCAGAGACAGATCAAATTTCACTTTAGCCTTTGACTAGACTAGCATTGTGACCTTGGTTAGCCTCTCTGTACCTTAGTGTCCTCATCTATACAATATGCATAATGATGGTACCTATCTCATGTGGTTGTTGAGAAGATTCAATAAATTAATGCATGGTTAGCACCTAGAGCCATGCCTATATCACACAGCGAGCCATTAACTTAATCTCTGCATCTCTAACACCTAAATCACAGTGAATGGTATTCACTGTGAACACAAAGTGTTGTTTTTTTTTTTTTTCTGAAAGAGTTAATGTAAGATGTAACTACAAGCTGGGCATGGTAGCTCAGGTCTGTAATCCCAGGGGCTCCAGAGGCTCAGGCAGGAAGATCACGAGTTCAAAGCCAGCCTCAGCAATGGTGAGGCACCAAGCAACTCAGTGAGACCCTGTCTCTAAATAAAATACAAAATAAGGCTAGGGCTGTGGCTTAGGGTTGAGTGCCCCTGGGTTCAATCCCAGGTACCCCCCCCCACCCACACACACAAAAAAAGATGTAACTGCATAGCTTTGAATGTATAATATTTTTTCCTGCAGAAAATTAGCTTTTTAAAAATTTTATGTTTTGATGTTAAAATCAATTTGTATTTTCTAAATATATAAACAGTATATTGGAGCAGGTAGGAAACATTAAGACAACCGAGGTGACAAAGCAGCCTTTGGTTAAACATTGTCTTTGAATAATTCCCTAATTCAGTTTTTCATGTATGTTACCTAAGAGTTATCTTTAACCAATACCTTGAATGCTAAGTTGTTCAGTATTTAAACTATACTAGCTCTTTAGAAAGACCACCTGAACCCAAAATTAGTGCATGAAGCTCACTTGTCCAGCCTGGCCCACTCAAATTTCTCCTCCAGAATGTAGATGACAGCGGCTTTTCAAAACTCTTTTCCTCTGGGGAGAAGCTTTTCCATCTTTATTTCCCACCTCACTCTCCGCCCTGATCCAGGCTCATCTATCACATTGCCACATGGACCTGCCCATTCAGAAGACTTGCTGGCACCCAGGGTAGGTCTGAAATTTATGGCACCAAAGCTCATAGAAATCTGATCAACAAAATAAGATCTTCAGACCTTCATCCCTTAAAAGAATTAATCCCTCAAACAAATGAAAACCCTAATTGTCTTTCAAAGCCTTTTCTCATGGGGAAGATTTTTTAACAACCATGCTTATTGTTTTTAATAAAGTCACAACAATGCACTTGTATTGCAAGCATATTGGGCTGGTGGGGTCATCACCTCAATTAATTTTTTTATTGTAAATTTCAAAAAATATTTTAAAATTTGTTTTAATCAGTTATACATGACAGTAGAATGCATTTGTGCACTTTGATATATCATAATAGATAGGATATAATTTCTCATTTTTCTGAGTGTGCATGTGGCAGAATCATATTGGTCATGCAGTCACATATATACATACATTATAATGTCTGTTTTATTCTTCTATCTTTCCTATCCACACATTCCCTCCTCTTCCCTCCCATCACTTCCCTTTACCTAATCTAAGGTAATGTTGTTCTTCTCTAGTGGCCCCTGCCTTATTGTGAATTAGTATCTACATATTAGAGAAAACATTTGGCCTTTGGTTTTGTGGGATTGGCTTATTTCACTTAGCATGATATTCTCCAACTCCCTAGTTAATTCTTAACAACAGCATTGCAAAGTAGCATCTGTGGTACAAAGAAATTAAGTAACTTTCTCTGGATCATAAAGCTCCTGTGATATAGAGCTCTGTCTGTCTGAAATCTAACTTGATACTTTTAATGTACTATACTGTTAGAAAGACTAGAAAATTCCAGACTTACGAAAAACAAAGCTATCCCAGAGCATTTGAATTTCATATCAACCAAGACAGTGAGAATTTTGTCAGAAGACCAGAACCACCCTGTGGCATTACCCACGAAGGGATGGACAAAGCCACCCCAGCTACAGCTGTCCAGGCCATCCTGGACATTTGAACTCTGCCATGCTAATCCCTGGACTTCTGCTTGTATTTTTATAAAAGCGCCCTTACTTAGACGCAGCCTCCTCCTGGAATCTCTACTCAGCATCTTTGTAACAGCTGCTGTCAGCTTGGCATTGCTGTTCTTGTGATCACAGCTGCCAGGGATGACCCTTTCCAGCTAGAACAGGGAAAGTGACTTCGCAGCAAGACTGTTTCTCCAAAGATGCCTTATCCCTAGCAGCTGCTAAGAACTCTTCGCTTGTGAAGTCGAGACCAGGTTCCTGTAATAATCCCTTCTCTTCTTGACCCTCATTCAGTTACAGAAAATGTAAAAGCCTGGGCATTTTTTAGTCAGAGTACGAGCTTACATACACACCTGTGCTTCCCGGTCATGGAGTCATGATGCTCCCCAAGAACAAAGAGCCATTCTAAGATCCCAGAGAAGGATTGAGACCGGGCCATCCGTAACAGCTGAAGGAATATTTGGAAAAAGCAAATCCCGCAGCAATAACAGAGATTTATTTTTTCATATGAGCAGATCCCCACAACCTAAGTGGTAATATCACTGGACTTAAATTCTGTGAGCCATTTAGCACTGGAAAAGTAGTTTTTTAATATGAAAAAAATAAAGTTCACTTCGTCACTGGGAAGGCAATTTAGTATATTTTAATAGCATTTTTTTTTCTAGGAAAAATTTGTTCTTTTCAAAACACATGCTATATTCCCTACAGAATATATTGTTTACATTTCATAAAGATATTTTTAAAAAATGTATAGCAATCTATTTTGGGTCCTAAATTCCTCACATTGATCTGAAATAAACTAGTAAGAAATAACCCAAAGAAATAATTTCAGATAAGCAGTGTGTTTTTGGCATCATTCTTTCTTAAAATATATGGGACTGTTAAGATGATATTTAATAGTGTTTCAGACTCCCAATAAGATTAGCCTTAATTGGATCAGTAGAAATTTTCTTTAAAGTGCTTTATTTATTGACTGAGATAGAATCACTAAAATGTTAATTGATGCTTAGAATAGGAAATTTATACTATATTTTAACATTTAAAAAACAGTGCCCAAAAGGAAGTACAAGCCCAAAAGCACATGCCTGTAATCCCAGTGTCTAGGAGGCTGAAGCAGGAGGATCATGAGTTCAAAGCCAGTCTCAGCAATTTAGCGAGGCCCTACACAACTCAGTGAGACCCTATCTCTAAATAAAATATGAAGTGGGCTGGGGATGTGGTCCAATGGTCAAACACCCCTGGGTTTAATCTCTAGTACCATAAATAAATAAATAAGATAGTATTTAATGGGTCAGTATTTCCTGTGTCTTGGACAATTTAAGGCTGTACTGGGTGCTAGCTGTTAGCAAAGTTCAGATCAGGGTCTACCTTTCAGCTTTTACAAGTTTATAAACTTTATTAATTTTCCTTATTATTCACTTAAGTCTAAGAAAGAACATCCTTCATGAATTTACTGTGAAGAGTCTGATGCAAAGGGGACCAGGGAATTCATGTTTATCTATAGCAGATATGTCCCCTTCCAGGAAGAGATCCAGTTTTACAAACTGTATTAAGATCAGAAGTTTTTTTGTTGAGTGTAGAATGAAAGTCAAAAGAATTGAGTGTGAAGAGCACAAGCTCCAGTGATTTCTGATCCTTATTCAAGACCCATGCCACACCAATGAGAATATCTTTAGCGCCCTGTCCAGGAGTCCTATCCTCTAGACAGGGCAGGGAAACCCTCACCACTGCTGCTATTTTTCCTAGACTCCATGGAAACTGACCTGCTAGACCAGTAGGACAACTTCCAAAATGTGACTTCTCTCATATTACCTATCTTTAGGATGGCTACTTTCAGAAATATAGATAACAGGGGAATGTGCTAGAAACTGTAACTGACACAGAAATATGTGAGGTATGCTATTACTTTCGAAGATTGGGAAGTAAAATATGTACAATACACATATTGCTCAAAATATCAGCCATATCTCCTGGTTCTACAGAGGTTAATAATAGGATTATGTAACTATCCTCACATTATTTATCTGGCCCTGTCCTTATTATTTAGCAGCCTGGCTCTGCTTCAGTTCCCTCTGAAGAGCTTTGGCATGGTTCCCATGTTCCCTGTGCACTTCTAGCAAGCATAGAACACCTATGGTCTTCTTCCTCTCCTTGTCTTGCTCTCTTCTATTACTGTTTGCACCTCCAAAGCTGTTGGGTTGCAGATGTCCAGTAAAGACACTGCTCCTTTTGCTGCCCACCCATAGCAGTTCAGAGGCCACACATGTCTGCCAGTGTGTGGAGTTTACGCTCAACCACCTCCCCAGAGCACAGTCCATTCCCTGGTACCTCCCCACCTACCAACTCTGCCTAAGCTTGTGAGAACTTGGCCAGAGGACAAGCCAAGTGGTACAATGGAAAGTTCAGGACTTCCAGGCCTGAACTGAAATACCAGCTCTGCCATTACCTCCCCACAAGCTCTATCAACATCTTATTTCACTTCCATGAGTCTCCATATCTTGCCTAATCTGTTAAATGGAGGTGAGGTTATTCTGAGTAGTAAATGGAAGAATGTAAGTAAATCCTCAAAGAATTAAAAATGAAACTACCATCTAGTCTAGCAATTCCACTTCTAGGTATGCATCCAAAAGAAATAAAATCAATATCTCAAAGAGATATCTGTACTTTTATATTCAATATAGCATATGCACAATAGACAAGCTGTGGAAACGAAGTGTCTGTTGATGGATGGATAGATAGATAAAATTTGAGATACACACATACACATGTTGTATACAACAGAATTTTATTCTACTTTTAAAAAGAAGGAAACCCTGCCATCTGTAAAAACATAAATGAATCGGGAGGATATTATGCTAAGTTCAATAAGCCAGACAAAGAAAGACAAATGTTGCATGAACTCGCTCACATATGAAGTCTAAAAAGGTTGACCTCATAAAGACAGGAAGTAGAATGGTCCCTGGAGGGGAGAGGGGCATTGGGGAATGGAAGATGTTGTACGAATGATATGACGTTTCAGTTATGCAGGTTAAGTCTGAAGACTCAGTGTATAGCATGGTGATTAATACTGTTATTGTATACTTGAAATTTGCTAAGAGAATAGATCTCAAGTGTTCTCAACACACACACACACACACACACACACACAAGGTAAGATGGTGGATGGTAACTAGTTTGATTGTGATAATCATTTCACAAAGTATACGTATTTCAAAGCATCATATTGTACACCTTAAATATATATAATTTTGTTAATTTTACCTTAATAAAGCTAGAAAAATAAGGAATATAAGTGTCTGTAACAGGTCCAAGGGACAGCTATTATCATATATGCATTGATATATCTTAATTGATGCACCCTATCTCCTGGACACTGCTGTTTGCCATGTCTAAAAAAAAGATGAAGAACCTATTGTATCTGGAAGCTATTACTATCCAGTAATATGAGTCAGATATTATATATCAGAAAAATATAATACTTGTTCTGCCTGGGATTCTGTATTTCTGTTATTGACCAAGATAAAACACAATGTCTTAGAAGAGGCACAGGTGATGAGTTATGAGAGTTCAGGGGAGGGCATGGCCCATTCTGGGTTCAGTAGCTAATGAGACACTGTCACTTGTCAGCATAATGTGTTTGCTATGTTCCCCTCTTTAGACTTCTTGTTTTGTCACCCTGCCATTTGTGTGAATGTAGAATAGTAGTACAAAACTTAAAATGAATTAAATGATGGAGAGCGTGAGAAAATGTTTGGACTTGGTTTGATGTATTTCAAGTACCTCATTTTCACACTATCAGAGAACCTGTTTCCATGATTTTTTTCATTTTAATGATATTTGCATTGCCTACTAAATAGAAAAGTTGTAATTGACACAGTACATTGGAGCAAAAGGAAAATAGATTCTGTGTCTGAAATTGGGCTGCTGAATCCCATCACCATCTGGGATCAGCCATTCATAAAAGATTAAATGTGAGGCAGGCACGTATCTGAATACATGTGTGTCAGTCTCTCCCATCTGTTTTAATTTTGCTTAAAATAATAACAGCTTTTTTACCCACTTGCTTGAATCTGTTCTGATTCTCTTAATTTTCATTAGCTAGAAGTAGTCTTTGTGGTATTTAGCTAGTGTTTCAGACTCCAGTAGAAATTTTCTTTAAAGTGCTTTATTTATTGACTGAGACAGAATCACTAAAATGTTAATTGATGCTTAGAATAGGAAATTTATACTGTATTTTAATATTTAAAAAACAGTGCCCAAAAGGACAGTCGTGTTCGTGTGCACAGACTGTGAGGATTAAGAGCAAGCAAGCAAAATGTCTTTCTGAAGGATTCTTTTTCATTGCATATTTTTTAAAAATTAATAATTTTAATATTCAAATCTATTTCTTTGGTTCTCTTTTTCTACAGCTTTGTATCATTGTCCTTCAGCTTCTATATCCTTCTCTAACCTACTCCTATCCTTCCAATAAAATCTCACTTGCCCTAGGCAAATAAATTTCACCTTGAGCTGAGGCAGGAAGTAAATTAATACAATGATCATATAATTCAGGGTAACTGGGAATATCATCTAAATGAAAATTATCATTGATTAAAAGAGGTAACTCTTAAACTTGAGAATTGCTCTCAAGTCACCATGGAAACATGAGGCCGGTAGTATTGTTTTTCATGGTAACACACAAAGAACTGTATATGCTTAGTAAGTGGAATTGCTCATATGTGACACCGTGATCCTGAATATTTTACAGGGTTGACTACTTGTCACCATTCCAATGTGTTTGTCACTTCATGCAATCAAATATTTTACAGTGCACAACTTGAGCTGACTTACCTCTGAGATGAGTACTTTTGTTGATAGACATGTGGATAATTGACAGGGGGTAAATGCATCTTAAATAGTACGAAATCCAGGAGACTGCTGCCTTTTATCTTAGATGCTGATTTGTAGTGATTAGGTCTCAAACTTATATAAAAACTCTAATAATTAAACCCCTTAGAGACACCATTCACGTTTTACCAGTGAACTGATGTTAGAAGATGAAAAATCAAGCTAAATAACATCAAATCTAAATTTCTTTTATTAAAATTACCTATTTTTCTTGTATGTTATTGCTTCTCTGTTTAAAAAGGCTTTAATTTGCAGAGCACAGAGAAATAACAATTCTATGCTTAAAGAAAAAAAAAGGCCTAAAAAGAATCATAGTCTTATTCAGGGAGGCACCACTCTGAACCCCCAGAGTTCAGCTCTGGTGATTTTGTCTGCTAATTTTGAGCCTTGTTTATTTAAATATTTGGTGACTCAGGCGTAGAATACAGCAAATAATTCCTGGTATGTGCAGTAACTGCAATCCCAAGAAAATTTTCCAGGTAGTACTCAGAAAGAAAATATTCTTTACTGTTGAAATAAAAAAGCTATTGTCTACAGTGGCACCATCTGGCGGTTTCATTTTCAATGTCATTGCATATGTATTAAGAACAGACAGTGTACCAGGTATGGCTCACTATAAAGTAGACCCAGCCCCATCCTATGTACTTAGCATACATCATGACTGTCAGAAATGCAGGAAATAAAAGAATGAGTTACTCGGTGGGCAATGTGTGTTTCTATAAGTCTCTGTCTTATTTCAACCTCCTGAAATGTTCCTATTTTGTTAAGACACACACAAAAAAATTAGAAGCAAAAAGAACTGTTATGAGGTTGCATCAATGTATATAAACTTTAGAAGATTATTTTTAATATTCTCTACAGTTCTTAAATTGCCCAAGGTAGAAGCAAAAAGAAAAGGATATTTTTTAGACTGAAAGCTTCCATCAAAAAGAACTGACAGTTCTAAATTCAGGGAACAAAATGTTGATAAATTAAGTGCAGCAATATAATACATCAAAACTAAGTGAGGCTACTCTAGGAATGTAAGGGTAGTTTAGCATTAGAAAATCAGAATAATTTACCACATTACCGAAAAGGAGGAAAATATCAAATAAATGTCTTAATGTAGCAAAAATATTTGGAAAAACTCAATGTCCTTTTATATTTAAAAAAATCTTAGCAAACCAGGAATAAAAAGGAACTTCGTTAATCTAATAAAGATTATCAGTAAAATATTTCTAGCAGATATCATACTTGAAATATTTAAAGTTTTTTTCCCATATAGTGGTAACAAGATAAATATGCATGCATCTCCTCTTTTCAACATTGGACTTGAAGTTCTAACTGGTACAATAAGGGAAGAAAAAGAAAAAGAAGTATAATGGATAGACTGCTCCCCTTGACTTCTCCACCTTGGATCCAATGAAAATGATACTTTACATAGCCAAAGAGATTGCAGATGTAATTAAGTTACAGACATTAAGATAGGTGGTAGGTTACTTTAAACATATATAGTGAGAAGTTGGCCTTTTCTTCCAACTTTATAGCATATACAAAATTCAACTCAAGATGGATTGATAGTTTTATATATACAAAGCAATGATGTTTCTACATACCAGCAATGAAAACAAACTTAAAATATTTCCTTTACAAAAATGTTATCATTTACATTAGCATCTAAAATATTAAACAATATTATTATATAATTGTTCCATAAAACTACCAAACTCTGAGAAAAATTAAGAAAACCTAATATAATGTCTTTACTCTAACCATATACAAGGTTAATATTTTTAAAATCTATTTCTTTTCTATAGCCCAGCACCATCAAATAGAAAATGAAATTTTGATAAGGCACCACTTACAAAAAAATGATAACTTTTCTATAGTATAAAAGTATTAAATGCTGTTACCATAAACTATAGTATGTAATAGTGAAAGTTAAAACTCTTCTTCAGTGCATGGGAAAACATATCCATAGATTAAAAGATGCAGTATTGTAAAGATAGCACCTCTCTTCAAACTGATTTATAGATTCCTCAAAATCCCAGTAGGATGTGCATGGACATGTATATATGTGCAAATTGAAATCTAATTCTTAAATTTTATATGAAAATGCAAAAGACCAAGAATATACAAGGCAATTTTGAAAAAGAAAAATCTGGGGACTTAAACTTCCAGCTATCAAAGATCTGTTATAAAATTATAGTAATGGAACTAATATGGTGTTAGAGCAAAGGCAGGTAAACTAACCAAAGGAATGGAGTGGTGAGTTGAACAATAAACCCACATATGTATATAAGTTTTATATATACAAAGCAATGATGTATACCCCTTTTATCATAAATCAGGATACCATATATATGGCATATGGTATCCTGATTTATGACAAAAGGGGTAGAAAATGGACATTTCCCTAAATTGTTCTAGGTTAATTGAAAAATCATATGGGGAAATGAATATTTTTTTCACCATACATAAAACTCAATTCAAAATGGACTACAGATCTATACGGCATGAAAGGTACAACAATAAAATTTTTAAAAGATACATAGTAGAAAAACCTTATGCCTCAAAGGAAAAGATTTCTTGAGTAATATGCAAAATTATAAGCTTTTAAAAATAAAAATTGGACATAATAGACTATAATAATGTTAAAATTTTCCTCACAAAAAGATGCAATTCAGAGATTACAAAGGCAAGCTTCAAAGGACAATACATACATGCAGAGAAGCCTTATAGCCACACATAAAGAACTTTTACAGAATATAAAAAGAAACACTAAAAACTAATACAAAAAAAGATGGACAACCCAATAAATAGACACTTCATGAAAGAGCCCAAGTGTTCTTACACATATGAAAGAACTGAGCCAAGTTGAGTAACTTTCATAGTCTCCTAGCTGTGAGAACCTCAGTGTGTGTGTTAGTGTTCTATCCTTCCATAATAAGTTGCTACAAAATTTAGTGGATTTAAACAACACAAATTATTTCATGGTGGATTGCAAATCCAATACAAGTCTCAGCTCAGAAAGGACGAAGGTTGGAGGGAATGAGAAATTGGACAATGAGTTTTGCTCTGTTGAGGAACCTTGAGCAGCTAAATACCAGTATAAAGGCATGGAGTGGATGAGGGTTCACTGTCCAAAGAACTGCCTCAATGCTACCTGAAAATCATCTCTCTCCCATATTCTGTGGCCTCCAAACATCTACCATCATCCCATCCCTACTGAAGCTATTTCATAAGTAATTCTTAACCAAAGAGCTACTAGAATTATTTTTAAAGAGCTCTGGAAACATTCATATGACTCTGCTCATTAAGCAGTAGAGTAAATCAAACAGAAATTTCCCAGTAGAAGTAGCTAGTGGACAAGATCACTTACCTCCAGGACCATTGTGGACATAATTTATTTCTAACATAATGGCTTATATCAAGACAGACCCACTAGCTTGGTGATAGGCATAGGATTTTCTTTATTTTGTACTTTAAGAGATATGTAATTATCCTTGTTTAACTATATTGACTAATTTAAGAGAACTTTTTTTTTTTTTCCAATGGTGACACCTATAAATATCCAGTGTGGCTCATCCTTTAAACATGAAATGGTTGCTGGCTGGTTTTTTTCTTTGTTGGTTTGTTTGTTGTTGTTTGGCAGGGGGAGTTGTTAGCTCTTGCACTGATATGCATAAGTTCAGTCATTTGAGTTTTCTTAATATGATAGCAAGACGCACAGTTTTTCTCAATTCTTTATTGACCATGATATTCAGGCAAGCCTGTGTTATTTCACACATTACAGGCATATTTTGTGCTTAACATAGACCAGCATCAGGCATGTTATCAACTTAAGAATGGCACTGAATATATACATTGCATGTAATTTTAGACATTGAGCTTACATATACTTGTATTTGAAATCCTTTTCAAAAAAGCTTAAGCATTGTATATTCAAAATGTCCTTTCCTTCTAATTGTATATGGCTGGAATACTTGTGTACGCCACGTAGTCGTGTATAGTCATATTCAAAGACTGAAATGGAGAAGTCCTTCAATCAACTAGTTCTTGAGTAACATGTTGACATTATCCATTAGCAACATGTTATATATCCATTGCTGTATAATACTGGGTGAGACTCTGCTCTGATTAGCATCTAGGACTACTTACTTGCCCATTTTCAGCATAACGGCCATGCCAATATTTAAAGGATAGCAGTATTTAAAGGCAGAACTGGATTATAACTAGAGAACAGACTAGAAAGGCAGAGGAGATATACATGATTGCCCTACTTCAGGTTGTTTTCTGATTATAAAATACGTGTTTAATTGTAGAAATTTTGGAAACATCGTAAAAAGAAAAGTGAAATTCCCTATGGTCCCACCTTCAAGAGATAACCACGTTTTACATTTTGGTCTCTTTGCTTTCACGGTTTTTCCTCATTGTGTGGGCCCATGTGTGTGGGTGTGTTTGTGTGTCAGAGTATGCTTTAATGATCTTTAGTTGTTATTAAAAAAAAAAAAAACAGAAGTCATCTTTAAAAAGAAATGAATTTAAATTATTAGTTAGGAGTGAGGCAGTCAGGCATCAATTTAATTTAAAGTTCAGCACAAGAAATATTTTATCTGGAACTTGGCTAAAAGAGACAAATTGGGGCCATCTGGTTTTAATCCTTCCTTTACCAGCTGAGCCAAGTAGCTCACCTTCTCCCCAATCTCCACTTCCCATACTATTTGGCAGAGCTAGATACACACTGGCATGATTACCAAAACAAATTAATGCTTCTTAAGTCTGCTTGTAATTAATAACTCCCGACAGAACATGAGTCTTCTGTAGCCTTGGAATCTTGCCTAATTTTCTCTAAGATAAGTAATTAGATGCTGAGGACTGATAAAGCTCTTTCCTCTGAGCATCTGCCAAGCAGCCTGCATCTGTAATATGGGTAAAATGATTAAAATCTGAAAATGGCTGGAGCTTTTCCCATGTGTCACAACTCTGAAGATATTTATTGCCCCCCCATCCCCCATGTCCAACACTTCCCAAAACAAGAAAGGATTTTTAAGTGGATCAAAAAGGCTATACCTGAAGCCATTCAGATGGTTTGGTTAACATCTGTTGTCTATCTTATTCTTTACTCCACTTTCAAATATGAAGGATGGCTCTGTCACTAGCTGTGAACAATGTTGAGTTGATGATTATACTTTTCTTTGGAACCTGGTCTAGATACCTGCTAAATTCCTTCTTGAGGGTACGGGGCACTCCCCTTGCAAGGCTTTGTTCAGCAACTTATCCTGTTATGAAGCTCTATGGCAGAGCTCTAAAACTGCCTGGGTGGTAATGCTTTCCAAATGGTCAAAGGGAATAATTTTTAAAATCCATATTATTTTTACTTCCTTAAGAAGCGTTTCCCAACTTTGGCACTTATTAACATCTTGAAAGGGATAATTCCTTGTTTGGGAGGCTTACCTGTGCATTATAAAATATCTAGTAACATCCCTGGGCTCTACTCGCTAGGTGCCTACAGCCACACAACCTGTTCTCCCTCAAGTTTTTATAATAAAAAATATCTCCAGACAATGCCAAATGTTGACAGTTCCCAGGATGAGAAACTCTGCCCTAGAGAAAAGTGTGCACATCTCAATGGTGAGAGTATGATAAAGTAGATCTATATCTATTGGTAAGATGTAGCTGGGGTTCCAAGCTACTCTTCATTTCTCTCTTTAACAAAGTTACTAGTAAATAAAATAGTTGATTGAACATGTATCCCAATTTAATCAAGCTAGTACCCACTAATAGCTGGATGTGATAGAGACTTCCAGTTTTGAAAAGACACCACTTTAAAGATAATAAAGGGAGGCCTGTGGACAATTCCGCCTGCAATGTTATTCATTCCAAGGGCTCAGCTCTGTCTCTGTCTCTTATGGAACCCAAGCACAGCTGAGCATGATCAAGGTATACTTATACTCTCCTTAAGTAAGAACTCTACAAAAAACAACCTGCATCTCACCAAGAGAAGAAAATTCTAATATAACTTAATTGGCTCAAAGTAGCAATCAGTTATTATTCAAGGAGAGGTCAATTATAACTAAGGATACTGTGAATTTGGAATGTGCAAAAAGTAGAATGCTCTGGTATTGGTGGTCAAGAAATGTCCCAGTCAAGAGACCACTAGGTTAGAGTAGAAGAAAAAGAAGTATGATTTCTTAGTATCCATGGGAGATGGGTCCCAGGACCTCCTTATGGAGACCCAAATCCATGGATGCACAAGTCCCTTGTATCAAATGGCATAGTATTTGATATACCCTGAACACGTCCTCCCATATATTTCAAATCATCTCTAGCTTACTTATGCCTAATACTCTGTAAGTGCTTTATAAATAGTTGTTATACTGTATTTTCTAGAGAATAATGACAGGAAAGGCTGTACATATTTGGTTGCAAAAAAGTTTGTTTGTTTGTTTGTTTCTTTTTTTTGTTTGTATATTTGTTCTGCTGTTGGATGACTCCACAGACACAGAACCCACAGACATAAAGAACCATTTGTATATGTTAAGATAGAAAAAGTATTCTAGGCATCTTTTTTTTCCTTTCTTTCTTTTTTTTGGGGGGTGGTATTAAAATTTGTTAAAGTCAAATCCTTCTCCTTTTTTTTCCTAATCACTATTTTGCTTTTTACCTGTTTACCTTTTTACAACATGTACACAATGAGTTTTTCATTCTTTTTTTAATTGGTGCATTATTAATTATTCAGAGTGTCGGGTTTCATTGTGGCATGTTCCTCTATGGACTTCATATAATTCAATCAGTTTCACTCCCCAGTCCCTTCCCTGCCCTTCTTTTGCCTTGTTCCCTCTCTCCCATTTATCCCCTTCCTAAGGTCAAATTCTTAGGGTACTAATTCAGAAGCATCTGGTTATCCTTGGGATACCCAAAGTATGAAAGTATGAGGAGAACATTTAAGGAGAAAATGTGAAAGCTAAATAAACAACAAAAATGTTCCCCTAACAGCATAGCCTTAAATATTAATGTCTGGTTATGTGGACGCTTTTGTAGGGTAAAAATAAGGACTTCTTACCTCCATGCACATAAGTCCCCAGTTACTCTCTACAGTGGTGTCCTGTGAACTTGTAAACGTTATGGAAAAATTCTTTACACACAAATTATTAGAAGATGGCAAATTTTTTAAATTTGTTTTACTTAGTTGTACAAGACAGCAGAATGAGTTTCAATTCATCGTGCACAAATGGAGTGCAACATTTCAATTCTCTGGTTGTATACCATGTAGAGATGCACCATTCATGCAATCACACATGAACCTAGGGTAATAATATCCATCTCATTCCACCAGAAGATGGTAATTTTTACCAATGGAAAATAGGTCTATTTTAAAAAACAATGTAGAAAATATTTTTCATTGCAGAAAATCCATAGAAAATATTTAGTCACATAGTCAAAAGGAAGTTTAAGTTCTTAAAGAATAGCAAGAAGTATTTCAATAGGCAAAGGTTGTGGGTCAGCAGTAGAGTGCTCGCCTAGCATGAGCAAGGCCCTGGGTTTGATCTTAGCACCACATAAAAATAAGTAAATAAAATAAAGGTATTGTGTGTAACTACAACTAAATATATATATATATATATATATATATATATATATATATATATGGAAAAAAGGGAAGTATTTCAACAAGAAATTGTGGATGCGTGGTGGTTTTTATTGGGTTTTATTGTTGTTGATGATGATGATTTTTTTTTTCTCTTAGAATTAGAAACTTTTAGTTCCAGAGGTCATTATAGGCAAACAATACAGTGAAGTCACTCTTAAATCCTCCCTCTTCCCCACCCACCCCACCCACAACGAACTTTTTGGAAAAGGCTACAAGTCCTTCTCTAAGTTCCTATGAAGCATCTTGAGTGTCTCTGTTATTAACAGAAATATTGTAGCACTAGTTCTATAAGATGATAAATCCTTCATTAATTTATAGCGGTTATTCATAAAACCAACAAGCCATTTAATCACTCAAGTGGTCATTCTGAGCCAGTCTGGGTATATACCAAGAGTAGTTAAGGCTAAATTTTTAAATCCAAATAGACAGATGCCCTAGTGTTTTGTGTCTACTAGCATTTACAGAAGATTACCTTTAGGTGATCATCTTAAAATAGCAATTCTAATAACTTTATTTATCAGCTGGACGTAAATATTTAAAGAAATTTTAATATCTTCTAGACAACTAGGAATACCTGTAAAGGCTTTTGTTTCATTTCTTTTCCACAAGTTGAAATTCACTTTTACTAAATTAGTGGTAAAGATGAAGCTTTATTGACTTAGTGGTGAAGATGAAGCTTTATTAACTAAATTAGTGGTAAAGATGAGCTTTTGTTAGAGTTTAAGCAAGACTCAATTCATAGTTTACTTCCTAAGGATGAGCACAGTAAAGATTTGAAAATTTGTAAGAGAATAAAATTCATTTTAGAAAATGTGCTTGCTACTAGAAAAAAGAATTGAAAGATATGTATACTACGCCAGCTCAGCATGAAAGAACAGCTGGAAATAACCACAGAGATATTTTTAATGAAGGAGAAACAGTTTCCTGTTCTCTTTGAGGGTTCAGTAACAGGCTCCTTGGAGAATAACTGCTTTGATGAACCTTGAAAATATAAACTTGGAGATAGGAGTGAATAATGTTAGAAATGATGAACTAAGACCAGCAAAGCATATCTGCAGGCACTGTACCTTAAGCTACTCTAAAATTTGATTTAAATTACTCAAAAGATTTGGCCAATTATAAATCAAAAGTTTAATATTCAGCTTCTTTCAGTTTATCATCAGGAAATCATCATGAATATTCATGAAGATTCAGCTATGTAAATGTTTACAGCTGTTAATACCAATGACAATACACCAAGAAGGGGACAATCTAAAAGTTCAACAATAAGGGAGAAAGTTAAATTATTGACTCATTGTTGCACTGATTTATCAAAATGCCAGATAGTCATTAAAAATGACATTATAAAAGAATATTTAATACATGGAAAAGAATATTTAATATTCACTGCATATTAAGCACAGAAAGAAAATTATAAAATAATGCCACATACTAAAATATTAATTGGTTATCTCTGGCTACTGCCATTCTGGGTCATGTCATTTGTTTTCTTCTTTTTACTTTTGTCTATACTTTAAAGATTTGTTTGTAGTCTTTCTCTCTCTTTTTTTAATTCATGCATTATGAATTAAGGATGGGGGTTGTGGCTCAGAGGCAGAGCACTTGCCTGGCTTGTGTGAGGCACAGGGTTTGATTCTCAGCACCACATATAAATAAACAAAATAAATATTTTTAAAAATATATATTAAACAAAAAACAAATGTATTAAACATCTTTTCTGGGCCAAATACAATTCTGGACTCATGGACCTTATTAAATAAAGAATTCCTTCCTGAGTATATCTTATTTAAAAGGTATATTTTGAAAATCAATGGAAAATGTAACATTTGTCAAAACAAAACAAAACAAACGTAAAGGAAAATTAAGCTCATGGAATGACCCGGGGTGTTTCGAAAGTAGGTTTCCAGGCCTGTTCAGATGGAGGAGTCTGTTTCCAGACCCTTTCTCGCTCCCTTCCTAGCCCTGAGCTGCTCATTGGCTGCCTGCCAGAGAGAATGAGCAGGAGTCTGGGGCTGGAAATAAACAGGATGCCACACACAGGTGGGGCTGTATCTCAGAATGAAGGCGGAGGATTTGAAGACTCCATTGTTCATGGTTGGTCCTGTTAAAAATAAAGTTCTTCAGAGCAGTTTAGGTGGTCGTAACCTGAACTCTTTATTGTAGGGGAGAACGTTGTACAACATTAAGCCTTCCCTACTGCAACCCAGGAAGGGAATTCCGTAAAAGAAGTCAGAATGATCATCTCCTGTAGAAAGAACTGTTCAAACCGAGTAAAGAGAAGGTGGCTGTGAAAATATCTTAGGACAAGCTGGTACAGCCCCACTGCCTCCCCTCTTGCTTTAGTTGAAAAGAAAGAAACAAACAACAAAAAAAAAGAAAGAAAGAAAGAAAAAGAAAAGAAAGAGAGAAAGAAAGAAAGAAAAAGAAAAAAAGGGTGGGGGGGAAGAATAATAAAGAAAAAGGGGAAGAGGAAGGAAGGAAGGAAGGAAGGAAGGAAGGAAGGGAGGGGCCAAGGAACGAGGGAGGAAGGAAGAAAATAGTTTATGGTTCAAACTGTGCAATATCATCAGGACCTTTAATTCTTTTGGCATTTTAATAAAGATCCACAATAAATATTTAATTTTAATAATTTTGAGTTAATCTTTTTCACTCCAGCACCCTTCCTCAGCACAAACTTGGAAACTTTTTTCAAAGCTCTTATAGTGAGTAAATGCTGAAATTAAACTATATTTATTTATTTATTTGTCTAGGCATTAAATTTCCTTTTTATAGCTCTATTATGGCACAGCTTAGAATTTGTGTGTATGAACTACTTACAGATCCGTGGCTTGCTTCAATACTTTAGGACCAGGTGAAATCTCAGTCTGTGCTATGGTATATTGTTAGAATTAGGGGGACATTTATTAGGTTTATGTCACTTTCCTGGCATATAATTAAAAATTGATCATCATAAATAAATGCAAGGCACCCTCCTGAGGAAAACATGCATTGTGGGCCAGACTTTTAAGTTGGAAGATGCAATTGGAAACTGCAGGGGGTGGTGTACAATTCAGTACTTGCTGTGTTTATCAAACACACAAGCAATTTCAAAATAATTTCGTATTATAAGAGAAATTCTGAAAAAGTCTTTTTACTGTGATAACGTATAGAGAAATGTCCTCAAATTTTTGTGCAGCCATATTCTTTTGTCATTTTTATTGCTTAATAAGTAAATTCCTAAGAGACATAGTAAATGGTAATACTCTACAAATTGTGATTTTTGTTTTTTTAAGATACACTCTTCATTTTAAACTTTGGATTGCTGATCCCTGGACTTAAAAAAAAAGAAAGAAATCAAAATCTGAAATCACACTTTGATCACAATTATTTTAATCTTTGACACAAGATTTTATAAGTAGTTCATTCTTATCTGTGAAAAAAATTTTTATGAAAATGTTTAATTTGAAGTAAAATTAGTGCTTTTAGTTTCAAATGTGTCCCTAGCCAATCTATACACTGATTTAAAGAATCGACCAACAATAAAAAAAAAAAAAAAAAAAAGAATCTATGGGACAGTGTGTATCCTCAAGGAGAAAACAAGGTCCAATTTTGACAACTGTGCTATTGCATAGCAAATAAAAGTAGTTTAGTCTCTACCACGTCAGATTAACAGTATTCCTACCTATTTTTTAAACAGAATTCAGAAAGTTTTTCAGTTGCCTTTCATCTGTACACCAGTATGTCTGATGTCACACTTTTTTAATGAGACAGGGTCTTATTAAGTTGCAGGAGCTGGCCTCCCACCTCAACCTCCTGAATCACTAGAATTACAGACATTTGCCACAATGCTTAACATGATGTCCCACATTTTTAAAAGTTAAAAATGAAACTTTATCCAGATTAAATTTTATAGTTTTTAGAGTGTACATAAAGTATTTTTAACATGACGTTTTGAATAAAGCCTTGTCAAAACCATAGCAAAGTCATTCTGTTAGATAACTGGTAACAAAAAGAAGCTCTAGAAGAATACAGATTGCATCAGTATGGCAACCATCAAGAATACAAACAATAATAAATACTGGAGAGAACATGAGAAAAAGGAACACTTCTACATTGTTGATGGAATTGTAAATTCCTACAACCACTATGGAAGTCAGTTTGGAGGTTCCTCAAAAGACAAGGCATGGAACCGTTATAAGACCCAGCTATACACTCCTTGTTATTTATCCTAAAGAATTCAAGTCATTTTACTACAGTGATACATGTATATCCATGTTTATAGCAGCACAGTTCACATTAGTAAACCACGGAACCAGCCTAGATGTTCATCAATGGATGGATGGACACAGAAAATGTGGTATATATTCAGAGTGGAGTTTTGTTCAGCTATCAAGAAAAATAAAATTATGTAATTTGCAGAGAAATGGATGGAACTTGAGACCATTATGTTAAGTGAAATAAGCCACATTCAGAAGGTCAAGGGTCATATGTTTTCTTTCATATGAAGAAGCTAGAAAGGAAAAAAGGAAAAGAAAGTTGCAGGGTGATTACATGAAAAATGAAGGGAGATAGATAGAATAGAGGAAAGAGACCAGGGAATGGGAAGAGTGGAGTTGGGGAAGTGCTAAGGAGGATATTGCCAAATTATATTGTTATATTGTGTGCATATATGTATATATGCATAGATATATATCATTCCACCAAGATGCACCAATAAAAAATGTGGAGGAAAAAAAGGGTATAGGTTACTGTTAAACAGTTCTTCTGAATAATACACAGTTACATTGAATTTTAGATTTTCTTTCATTACTAGGGACCAGGTGGTAATATAAGACCATGTGTAATAAAAACTTAATTTTAGTTCATAGTTTCACCTCTCTTAAACCATTTATTGGTGCTCTCATGAAGCACAGTGAGATTGGTTAGCATGAGAATTGTGAGAACTTTTATGATATACTTTGCTAAATTAAATATGCCCCCCCTCTCACACCTTCTGTTCAAAGAGCTAATTAACAGCCAGAAACAAAAGACAAACAACAGATGGGAAAGGAGGCATAGACATCCCCAAATTGGTACAAGGGCCTCTGAACACCATGAGTGGAATGGCTTTGTTTACATTCTGATGGCCCAAATTCACAAATTACAGTGTGTTTTATAGTATGCACACTATTTGCTTAAGATGCTTGGTTCTTTCCATCAGTTGAATATAACTGACTCTCAGAGTTGCTGGATGCCTGAAAAGTTCCTGAGACTGATTTTAAAACTCATTAAAATGCATGTGTTATTCAAGGGCTTTCTGGATTTCTGACAGCAAATTATGTTCTATATTGTGGGGTGGGGGATACAGGAAGCAGGGTATGCATCTTTCAGGAGAGACTAGTAGTTATTTATGCATGGAGGTTAGAAAGGATTTGGGAGAATGTTTTATTTTTATTTTTTTTAGTAGTGGAGAAGAGCAGTTTTAAAATTTTTTTATTCATTTATTTTTTTATGGAATGGGAAGATGAAATTAGAAGGAATAGGAATTGAATGAGTTTTATAAACAGTCGTCTTTCTTCTTTCTCCAGAATATTGGCTACTCTGGAAGAAATGGGTAGATATTTCCTGTTTAACAATAATCAAAGGGTTGTTATTGTCTGGGGTAGGATATGGGGTTGGAAAGTGAATCCAGGAGGGTTGTATTTGCCAACATGCAGGCCTAGAAGCTGGCTTCTAGCATCCCCTTCAATTAAAAAAAGGCATAATTGTCAGGGGTAGAGTGTGCAACTAAGACAAGCCCACAATGGAAAGACCCATTGGAAAAAAAAATTTTTTTTAAATTGACACAAAATCTGGCTTTGCAGCACCATGGTTTCATTACATTAAAGAAGATGGCACTATGACATGATTTTTGTATATCTTACCTTTTTAAAAATCTAAAAACATATTTTTCTTATATTTTCCTCATTACTGTGCTCATAAAAGAACTCTGGCACAATAAGTCATCTTACGTAAATGAAAATATGACATAATGAAATGAAATCTTACGAGCTTTGAGAGAAATGATTCTTTGAATTATCTTGTTTAGCTTCGATTCAATTAGTGTGCTCCTGCTTCCTGTCGTCAGTGATCTGTTCTTTTATCTTGCATGTCATTTTCTTCTGCAGTGAGATTTATTTTTGAACAGAGATAAGATGGAGGAGGAGAGAGGGGTCTGCTTACCGGGGGCTGCAGGTGATCTGAGGTTTAAGTGCTAACCGTGTCTGGCAGGGGTGAGGACCCTTCTTTTCTGCTAAGGATTCTAAGTAGGAAGGTGACCAGGAAAAGAGCTAGATGATGACTTGAGCGAGCTGAACAAGTTCAGCATTGTAAGGCAGAATGGGGAGAGAAAAGGGACAGTGTTGGTAGATGAGTATGCCAGTTAGTTCCAAGGAGAAAAATGAGCAAGTACCAACTGGAAGAACCTGTGTTTAAGCCAAGGTCCACTACTGTGCCCAGAAGGAGGTGGCACCCCAGAAGAAAGAAGCCCAGGGAGAGCCAGGAGAGGATGGCACATATGAAAAGTTCCTGACCATTGCCATGATTCTCTGGATAAAAGAGACTCTTGCAGAGATGAGGGGAACCCAATATCTGTCTCAGAGCTCAAGAAGAATTCATTGCAAATTCAGTGAGATGGATTTTCTAATCTTGGGACAGCACAGGTGTGTCTGTTCTATCTCTTGTCCAGCAAACTCCTTCGAGGGGGAGAGAGGCACCTTCTTAAATTCTCTCAGTACTCCTGCGGAGAATTAACTGTGAGGAGGAGGAATTGAGTATTGAGGGGAAGAGGCAGTTACAGCCATTTCCAAAGGATATTAAGACTGTTGAGGGCTTGTGTCAGAGTTGGAACGAGTGGACGAAGTCAAAGCATTCTTTTCAAAAAATTAAAAATATGATTCATATACATAGAGAAGAGGAACACATGTTAGATTTTTTTTTTCCAAAAATTCTATCAAGCAACAAGGAAACCAGTAAATTGCCAAAGCTCATTCAAAGACCATTTAAGGAGCAGAGCACTTTAATACGGTAATAGTGAATGAGATTGCTCCGTTAGGGGCTGGGGTTATGGCTCAGTGGTAGAGCGCTTACTTAGCATGTGCGAGCCACTGGGTTTGGTCCTCAGCACCACATAAAAATAAATAAATAAATAAATAAAGGTATTGTGTCCAACTACAACTAAGAAAATATTTAGGGAAAAAAAAGATTGCTCGGTTAGATAAAAAACTGATTAACATCCTAAAGGGCAATAAACTATGGCCTCTGGAATTTTCTTGAAAAAATAATTGTGTCTACAAGTTAACATGTAACTTCGCAGAGAAATGATTTGTGTCTACAAGTTAACATGTAACTTTGTAGAGAATAAGCCTTTAATTAACATTATACTATAAAATTAATACTGGGATAGACCTCTTAAACAATGCTTTTGAAAGGACATGTATCCCCATTGCCTTATTTAAGTTTGCATCTATGTTCTTATTACCCATGTCTAATAGTGGTTGATTGGCACAGACCTTTAGTCTTCCTGTCCCCTGCCCCTTTACACACACCCCATCACCCACACACAATGTAATGCAGGAATCCAGAGAGAAGAGGAGAGTATAAGAAAAGCAGGCGCCTCTTCCATAGATAGAATTCCATACTTTGAACTTAACTGCTGCTATAGAAGGGTGTCCTTGGCATTTGAAACTCTCTGCAAAATGCAAAAGAGGTCAGTGCCTATGGTTTAGACTAGTTCCTTGACTATGAATATCAAGGAATAGCCTAAAATTTCATTGTACTGAAATTTCCTTGCACCAGTTATTGCCAGATCCAAATGGACTTGCTGCTTTCATAATCATGTGCTGAGTAGATTTGTTAAGGGTGCCCAGGGTGTATTTTGCTGGTATCAGCGACCAAGGCATTCACCTTGTGTCTGAGATTGCTGGAATTTGCTGGTGGCTGCAGCCTATTGGTGTTTCCTCAAAGATTTTCTCTGGCACCCTTTTCAACTCTCTCTTTGTTATATCCTGTCTCCAAGACATAAACATTCTTTCCCTCTTTTGGCTCACCACCCACATAAAAGAATGAAAACCAAGTTCAGTAACTTGGCATCAAAGGGAATATTTCATTATTAAGGTGAATTATGCCTTTTGATTCGGTTTAACCCAGATATGATAATTTTATATTTTTATTTTGCATAAGAAAAATTGATAATTCTTGCAATGGTTAAACCATTTAGCTGCTATGGGACCTCTAAAATAATAAGGGAACACTTTGATTTTTTTTTCCACATTTGAGATGGCTTCTGCAGTGATTCTTTGCAACTCCTTCAAATTAATAAAAATTCTTGTCCCCCTGTAATCACTTTTGGCTTCTTCCATCACTTCACAGTACCTATCCCTAATGATAATTTGACTTATTTTTTATGCATTCATCTTAGTACTCTCATCTGGAATAGCTATGCCAAGATGAAAAGAATCATATTTTCTTGTGATTCAAAACTATCTTGTCTCTTCTGTACTAATTTAGGTATTTACAAACAGAAAATATGTTTGGAATTATATTAATGATATCTCACCTCCCCCATATATTGGTTCATCAATGAGATCAATATCAAAACTTAAGTTGGTATTAGCTTAATTTACTGGATAGATTACTGTTTACTTCTCTATGATCTCTGCAATTCAGAAGATCAGAGGATCATTTCATGATTAGTTATGATACCATCCACTAATATCATTAAAGTGACATTGTGGTAGAAAGACACACTTATCCCTAAAGCATTGCAAGTTAAAAGGTCATGCTTTAAAAGAAAAGATTTGTTTGTTTACCAGCTGATTGTTTGTTTGCTTGGTTGTTGTTGTTTTGTAAGACTTTATGTTTTGGGCTGGGGATGTGGCTCAAGCGGTAGTGCGCTCGCCTGGCATGCATGCGGCCCGGGTTCGATCCTCAACACCACATACAAACAAAGATGTTGTGTCCGCCAAAAACCGAAAAATAAATATTAAAAAATTCTCTCTCTCTCTCTCTCTCTGTCTCAAAAAAAAAAAAGACTTTATGTTTCAAGAACAGTTTTAGGGTCACAGAAAAATTGAGAGGGTGATACAGAGATTTATCATACACTCCTGCTCCTTTCCCATTATCAACACTTTACACCAGAGTTGCTGAGCCTACATTGTTACATAACTATTCCTCCAGAGTCCATAGTTTATCTTAGGGTCCACTCATTCTGTGGGTTTGGACAAACATATAATGACTTGTATCTACTATTTGAACATCATACAAAGCATTATCACTGCCCTTCAAATTCTCTATGCTTGGACTATTCTTCCCTCCTCCCTGCACTCCTCTCTTTTTAAATGCAACATGACTATGTCACTGAATTTGTTTTTTCTAAATTTTTTTTTTTTAGTTGTAGATGGACACAATACCTTTATTTTGTTTATTTTTTTTTATGTGGTGCTGAGGATCAAACCTAGTTTCTCACACATTTGCTCTACCACTGACCCACAACCCCAGAATAAAAATTCACCTAAAATATAAGATAGCAACAATGTTTTGGGAATCCTGCAGCATCAAAGCATACAAGCATCACCCTGTAAATAATTCCACTGATGGTCTCCTCTCGTTTACTTATCAGATTTAAGTTCAATTTAATAAACATTGATTGAATGCCTATGCATGATATAACTAGTCCCTTCCCCTAAGGAATTTGACATTTAATGACCATGAGGAAACGCACTCAACCAAAGGTGATATTTGGCCAGAATGTTATTACTGCTTTATAAAGATATACTAGTCACAGAAACATTAAACTTCTTTAATTTTTTTTTTTAATTTTGACTGGATATAACGCAGAATATAGCCAAAGGGACCTTGGAAATCTCCTGGTTTAACCATCTCAGATTTAAGTAAACATTTTTCTTATTCTTTATTAAGAGTTATGTTTATTTGTTGTAGAAAGCTTCAAATATGTGGAAAAGTGGAAACAAGAAATCAGAACATCCACAGTTTCATACACAACCCTCAATAATCATTATAACCTTTTGGTGCAAGTTTCTTTTTTCACGTAATTCACTTTATTTTTTAAGCATCTGTAAGATAACTTTGGACAATTTTGTATACTAATTTTTTCCATAAGATATTTTGACATCATCTTTTCCCAATGGTATTAAAGACTTTTGGTAAACATTTTTAATGGTTAAATAATAGTCAGTTATTAAAGGAACATAATTTAGCCATTAATCTTCAATTTAGGTTATTCATACTATTTGACTACTGAATAGCTTTGAGCTTAAAAGTTTCTCAGGATGGAGTCTCTGAAGTAGGTTTACTGAGTCAAAGTATATGAACGTTTTCAGAGCTCTTGCAAGATACTTTGGAACACCATGCATTTTGCATTTTGCATTCAGCTTATCTTCACAGCGTGTTTCATTAGCCTTTCCTCACACATACTACAGGCTCCTCTGCTTTTTAATTGGCAAGGAAATCACCAGGAACTGAATACACACTGGAGGGAGGAGATAAGCAGAGTCATCAAAATCAGCTCCCAAGAAGAAATAGAAACAATCTAGCTAAGCTTCCAGTAGCACCCTCCTTAATTTGTGTTATCACCTCTTAAATTTGCATAGACCTTGACTTTCGAAAGTGTAGAAAGTTAATGGTTCCTGACTTATGGAATAGGGGTGGTGGGTCTGAGGGGAGACCGAAATTAAAACAGATGAGATTCATACCTTGCTGGAATCACTGAGTTTCTGGTAATTGTTGTTAATGACAATTTCAGGCAACACAGCTTCTTCTAATAGCTATGAAAGGGGATGAGCAGCATCATTACAAAGACACAGTCACTGTTGTCACTGAGGTGCCACCACGGAGAAGTTGGTTTCTTTGGGGCTGGGCTGAAAATACTGTGGTTGCTTGCAAAGGCCCAGGGGTCCACTGGGGTCCTCTTGGCCTGTTCTGTCACATCAGTTCTGATACTGAAAGCTCTGTGGCATCTCCTGAGCTCTAACCAGGCTCCTGAGCTGCTGTTGACACAGCCCTGGTGGCGTGAAACTTGTGCAGCCACAGCCCCACTGCTGGCTTGATTGAGGGCAGGACTCCATTGGACCAGCATTGGCTGCACAGTGGTGTCAGGAGCGGCTGGGAGATTTCATTCCTAAACCCAGACAGGAGAAGTAGAATTTCTGACAGAGATGCTAACTGTCCAGGGACCTCGGCCTGTTTCCAACTCTTACAGATTTGAAGACTCATGAATGTCCTCTTGGTCTTCACTGCTGAAAATTTTTTAAAAATCCATTTTCAAATCTCTTCTCAGAGCACCTTTATTTACCTGGTCCCTGTGGATATTTTCTGTGGTTTTCTAGCTCCTCCTGTCCCTTCCATTTGTGGACCCTAGCTGTGTAGTCAGAGTCTATCTGGAAGCTACTGAGGAGTGTTGCCTTACAGACCCTCTGGCTACACTTTTCTGTTTTCAGAGTCTCAGCTGTCCTTGCTTTCTGTTTTCTTAAATAGCACATTTTTTTAACTGGTTTAGATTAGCTTGAGATCCCTTGGGACCCCTGGATTTTTCCCTCCCATGTTTTCAAATAGCCAGTCATCGTTTGTACTATTTATAAAGCTTGAGTTTCCAGCTCAAGTGTAATATTTATGTGTTCCCTTGCAAATTTTGATAAGGTTAGTGTTTTGTTAACCCAGCAGCCAGTCAGCTCACAATTGAGTTCATATTTGACCCTGATACTGTTATCACAGATTCGCTTTGTAAAAAGAGCACGCACAGCCTTCTGCCTCATGTGCTGCCTGTAGGGTGAGGTATTCTCTGTGTGAGTCCTCCCTCCAGTACTGTGGGGATACCTCCAGATTCCTAAAACGTCCGATGACTTGTCATCTCAGATGCAGTATTCTCCTCAGGCTAACATAACCCATCAAGCATCCCCACCTCCTGATACCCGCTCCAGGTAAATCAACAAATAAGATGGCCCCAAGGTTCTCTCGTTCAGCCTGGCTTCTTCTTCTCCATTCCCATTTGGCTTCCATTTTACCTCTCAGTGAGAGTTGGAAGTAGCTTATATCCCAAATCTTCTGATTTTTTTTTTTCCACCAGAAGAGAGTCTTGGCAAACTCATGGTATAGGAGGGAAACTAAGGAGGAACAAGCGGGGTCAAGCGGTGCTAAGCTGCATAAATGACTGATCAATTCAGAAAATAAATAATTGGAGGATTTTGGAGAAGATAAAGAATGAGACTAATCCAGGCACAGTGGTCCATGCCTGTAAGTCCAGCAGTTCCGGAGGCTGAGGAACAAGGATCAAAAGTCAAAGCCAGCTTCAGCCATTTAGTGAGATCTCAGCAACTTCATGAGACCCTGTCTCAAAATAAAAAAATAAAAAGGACTGGGGATGTGGCTCAGTGGCTAGGCACCCCTGGATTCAATCCCTGATACCAAATAAAAAGAGAGAAGAAGAATACTAAGTAGTTCAGATAAAGATGTTTATTCAGGCAGTCATTCTAATATACTTTTTAGGCAGAGGACCAAGTCAATCCTTAGAATGCATGCAAATTTTATGGTGTCCATAGAAGTCTATGGTGATATATTTTAAATGCACATGTTGAATTTATGACATATGGGATCCATGAGTATAGTTTAGCATGAATGCATAGGCTGTGTACATGTTGATGATAAGCCTGAGATATATTAATTAGATGGATACTTAAGACAATGTTAAACTCATTTGTTTTCTATTAGGTATATAAAATTATATTTTCTAGTTGTAACTATGTCCTGTGTGTCTCCCTTCTTTTTACAATGCCACCTCTTTGGCACATATTCTTATCTAGAATAACAGTGTTTCAAAAGAGCCATTCCATTTCTGATTTTGACAAGTTAGGTTGAGGTTGATCTCCATAGAGCATTGTTATTTTCCAGCCATATGCAGACCACCAGCTGAATTATGAGTTGGTATAATGAGTCATGGTATAAGCTTTCCGATTCTCTGGCTCCCATATGCCTCCTGGGAGAAGCTCATGCAGAATGAAGTATCTGAGCAGTGTTGAATGTCTGACTCATTCCTCGGACTTGATGTACTTAGGACCAAACTTTAAATTAGAAAGAAATTTAATTCAAAGTTTAAATGCCAGTTTTGAATGACTTGCCAAATGTTCCCCCCCCCAACAGTTTTTGTGTTGTCTTCCTAACAAAGAAGAATCATAAACGAAAGGAGGACACTGAGAGGAGACAGATTCCAATTAATGTCTCTGGTGATTGCTGTACAACTAAGATGGGAACTTATTTATCTTTAGGAAACAGAAAAATTTTAAAGATTAAAAACAAACTGTAAAGTTAGAGATTTAAAGAGACCTGCATGTTTAAATACACACATATATACACACTCACACACATAGACAAATTCTCTCTGTATCCTTCCCTATCCCTGCTTCCTTATTGAAATAGCAAAGAAAAGTTTCAGCTTATCACTTGGAGGCATTGTCATGTAGGATAAAGAGTTGGACCTGGGTTCCATTCCCTGATTTGTCCTTTATTGGCTGTTTGAACCTCAAGTAATAGATTACTTCAGGCTTGATTGAGATGATCCACGTAAGACCCTTAGTTGGAGTTCTTATCTCCCAGTAAAGAGCATAATAAATTTTGGCTATTTTCCGTTACAGTCTTCAGCAACATCATTTTATCATCCCCACAACCTTCAACATCATGGTGGTCATCACCACATCCACCACCATCATCATCACCATGATCTCACTCTCCTGGGTCACCTCTTGGCCCTCTGTCCATTCCTAGATCCTCTTTGCACACTCTCTTCCTCTTCCAAACCCCAAGATATTAAGGTTCCCGTGGGTTATATTCTAAGCCCTTCTCCTTCCTCTCACTACTTTTCTCCCTGGATAATCTCATCCACAGGGGGACCTCATGTATCAGCCATTGCTGATGATTCCCAAATTCATCACTTCAGCCCAGATTTTTCTTCTGAACCTCACACCTTATATCCAGCTACCCTTTGAATGTCCCAGCAACTCTTCAAACCAAAACTCAGTGCGTCTTTCTCTCCCTTGACCTTACTTGTTCTCTTTCTTATCTTAAAAGAGTTACCAAAGCTAGAAAGTGGGATGTCATCCCTGACTCTAATCTTTCCTCTTCCTCCAACATTTAATCAATGAAAAATTTTCATTATACTTTCTAAACTGTAAGTTCCGTATTAGCAAAAACCATATTAGAGCCGTAATCTCAGTGCCTGGCACCATACTCAATAAATAATTATTGAATGAAATCAGTAGAAGAATGAATGAAACTCTTGATTATGACCACCTCCTTCCATTTCCATTACCTCTTCTGTACCTCCGGCTAACATCAGTTCTCTCTCTCTTGTTCAGTTTCAATGTTCTCTATAGCTGAAAAGACCTAACTGCTTCTAGCATTGTAGTCTCCACCCCCAGAGCCACTATAGTTCATGGATCACACTGCAGCCAACAACCTGAACATGATCATGCCTCCTCCCTGCTTAAAGCACTTCAGTAACTAAATAGTGATCTCGATTTGATACCCAGGTTACAACTATTGCCCTAGAACACTCTCAGAAAATGTCCTGGATAGAACAATAATAAGGTGATCTTTCTATGTCTCATCTTTTCTGCTTACAGCTCCAGCCTCATTGTTCCTCATTTCTTCCTGGTTTTAGATTCTTAAAATTTTTCAAATTTGTTTTCCTCCTCGTTTCCATGTGTTTTTTTCTCCTGCCTTGAACATTTTTCCCTTTTCTCTTTGCCTGGCTGACTCATACCATCTAGGTTTCAGGTTAGACATTATTTTACAAAGAGATCTTTTGGGGCCCCAATTTTATGGTAGACACTTCTTTGTTTTTCCATAGCATCTTGCATTTCTCTAGTTCTTGCCTGTCTGCTTTAATGACCTGTTCATTTCTGTGGGTTCCCCATGAGCCTCTAAGCTCCATCAAGTTGGTGACCATATCTGCTCACTGCATAGTTGAATTCTGGTCCCCAATCCAGGGTCTTGAACATAGTTTGACACTCAGCAAATATTTGCTGAATGAATGAGGTAAAATCACTTGCTGGGAGAATGATTGAATTATGTGTGTGTGGAAAAATCTTCCCCTCTAATAAATGTCATGGGAACGTCCCTAATGGGTGGCTATAAACAGCATATTGTCTTCTTATCCCTGTTCATCGTGTCTATGATGGTAGGGGAAATGATTCTGTGTTCCTTTGATTAAAAGTTCATTCTAGGACAGGATTTGGAGTTGGTACACACTGTCAATTCCAGGAAGTCTTGCAGGTGATAATGTTGGAAAACAAAGCAAAGAACAGCTGTTTTTCTAGCTTTCTTAAGCAGTTGAGGCTACTTTTATTTCAACTATATAAGAGAGATGGGTTTTTAAGTTATTTACTTTGAAGTTAAAATTAAATTTGCTTTCATTATGCTAACATATTCTAGCTTGTTTAAGTTCCAAGTTCTTACACTGTTAAAACAACAAACACAAAGTACCTCATACTTCTAATACAGTTATTTGTAAATTTGAAATCGTATGCTTTGAACTGTTAATTTTTATACTGTTATTTGATCTACAAAAGACTAATAGCATCATAGCATCTTGTTACACATTTATTGACTGGAAAGGAGTTCTACCTATCGAAGAATCTATGAACAAAGATTAAGGACTATTTTTCCAAATAGAAATAGCTTTGATGTTTTTCTGATTATAGTAATAATACACAATTGCTGCAAAAAATTGAGAAATATGAGAAAAATATATTAAATCCATCTGTGAACTCACTTCTAGGTTATTGTGTCAAATGTACATAATACCCTAAAATATATACATTTATGGTATGTATTTCTAACTTTTCTGCATATATTATTTTATCAATACAGGTTTTTCTGGTTTTTGGTGAAAATAGTGTTATTCTATGCATATGGCTTTAAAATGTGTTTTTTACTTGAAAAGTTTGAGAACTGTCATGGAGAGAAAAATTGATAAAGTAGATTTTTAGAAAGTTTTGCTTTCCAGTGCGTTGAATGTATCATTTCCCACTCCATCATACTCATTAAGAAAACTTCTAGCTGGGTGCAGTGTTGCACACCTGTAATCCCAATGGCTCAGGAGGCTGAGGCAGGAGGATCACGAGTTCAAAGCCAGCCTCAGCAAAAGCGCGAAGCACTAAGCAATTCAGTGAGACCCTGTCTCTAAATAAAATACAAAATAGGACCAGGGATGTGGCTCAGTGGTCGAGTGCCCCTGAATTCAATCCCTGGCACCCCACCCCTCAATGAGAAAACTTCTATAAAAATCTGTATTACTTTTTGCATTATTCAGGCTTCATTTGAAGGAAACAGAAATGATGCTACCTATTTTAAGAAGAAAATGATTTAATTTTATAAAATTGGTGTTTAAAAGATTACTGGGAGGGCTGGGCTTGTGGCTCGTGGCAGAGTGCTTGTCTTGCACATGGGAGGCACTGGGTTCAATCCTCAGCACCACATAAAAATAAATAAAGCAAAATAAAGATAAACTAAAAGATTACTGGGAAGTTTAGAAGAGTGGGCACTAAGCTGGCGAACTGAACTGCAAGGGATGAGGGGCTGTCCCTTCCTTCCCCATGACCAGTGAGATAGGGAATCAGAGGCAATCCCTAGAATGACTGGCTCCATAGGCACATCACTGTTGCTGACATGCAGGGGTCTTGTCATTGCCATTACTATTGTCCAAGAGCCACACAGCCTTGTGCATGTGGTACTGGGGATTGAACCCAGGAGAGCTCTATCACTCCTTACTTTTTATTTTGAGACAAGGTGCTAAATTGCTGAGATTGGCCTCAAACTTGCAATCCTCCTGCCTCAGCCTCCTGAGTATCAGGCATGTGTCACTATGCCACACAGCTTTTTAAATTGAGCCACATGGCCCCAAAATGGATGCCCTGCATCCTTACCTCTTACTTCTTTCTCCTCAGTAGCTAGTGGCTTGTATCCTGAAAACTAAAAAACAAAGAAACAAAGGCCTCCATGACTGTGCTCCTCATTAGAAACCACATAGATTTCCTCTGCCTCATTCTTGACTTCAAAATTTCATGTTAGTGTGTTTAACTGGCAAGAATTAAATCACATCTAGAAATAACTCGGGGGAGCCTCGGAAGTGTGGCTCTTGGTTGTCCCATCTCTGCCAGATAGACAGCCCAAGCCAACCAGTGAGGAGGCTGGAGTGGACATTGACTCTCACCATATATCAGAGCTTTTGGTGTTGGATCTGGGCTCCTTTTGGATACATTGCTATATGAAAAAGAGGGACAATTTATCTGAATGGGGTAATATATACCACTACAATGTATTTAATCTAGTCTTATTGCTAGGTATTTCCTTTTCTTTCTATGTTTCATATAATGTTTTGATAAATTCTCAGAGTCATTAATAGCTTAGGCCTTATTTTAATTGACCCATCTGGACAGTTGACAGGACAGTTCCTTCTCTTAACACCCTTTCTTCACTAGGTTCCAGAACCTCTTGCTTCCCTGGTTTTCACCTGCTCAGTCTAAGTCTTCTTACTGTTCCTCCTCATCTCTCCACTCTTAATGTCCCTGAGACTGAGTCCTGGGATGTAGACTCTTGTTAGTTTACTTTACTCCCTGGTCCTATCCCCCGATCTTAAGGCTTCAAATATCCTGGACTCCAAAGCTTTATTCTTAGTAGCTAAGATGTATTTTTATTTATTTATTTTTATTTATTTATTTTTAATTTGTAAAATGTGTGATTTTTTAATTGATTTTTTTAAAAAAATAAATGACAGCAGAATGCATTATAATTCTTACTACACATATAGAGCACAATTTTTCATATCTCTGGTTGTATATAAAATATGTTGACACCAGTTCGTGTCTTCATACATGTACTTTGGATAATGATGTCCATCACATTCCACCATCCTTGCTAACCCCCTGCCCCCTCCCTTTCCCTCCCACCCATTTGCCCTATCTAGAATTCATCTACTCCTCCCATGTTCCCCTTCCCTACTCCACTATGAATCAGCCTACTTATATCAGAGAAAACATTCAGCATTTGTTTTTGGGGGGATTGGCTAATTTCACTTAGCATTACTTCTCCAATGTCATCCATTTACCTGCAAATGCCACGATTTTGTTCTCTTTTATTGGTGAGTAAAATTCCATTATGTATATATGCTACATTTTTTTAATCTATTCACCCACTGAAGGGCATCTCGGTTGGCTCCGAAGTTTAGCTATTGTGAATTGTGTTGCTATAAACATTGTTGTGACTATGTCCCTTTAGGATGCTGTTTTTAAGTCTTTTGTATATTGGCCAAGTAGAGGGATAGCTGGGTCAAATGGTGGTTCTATTCCCAAATTTCCAAGGAATTTCCATACTGCTTTCCATATTGGCTGCACCAGTTTGCAGTCTCACCAGCAATGTATGAGTGTACCTTTTTCCCCACATCCTCACCCACATTTATTGTTGTTTGTCTTCATAATAGCTGCCATTCTGATTGGAGTGAGATGATATCTTAGAGTAGTTTTGATTTGCATTTATCTAATTGCTAGAGATGATGAACATTTTTGCATATATTTGTTAATTGATTGTATATCCTCTTCTAAGAAGTGTCTGTTCAGATCCTTGGTCCATTTGTTGATTGGGTTATTTATTTTTTTGGTGCTTAGTTTTTTGAGTTCTTTATATACCCTAGAGATTAAGATATACTTTTATATTCTCTCTAAACACCTCAAACTTAATACTTCCCAAACTTCTGCTCTTTCCCTCTCTTTACTTTATTCACAGTTTTCATCTCAGTTCACAGCCCCTCCATCCTTCTTTTTTTCTTAGGACAGAAACAGGGAGTCATCCTTGATGTCTGTCTCTTACATTCAGCTTCAGTCCATCAGCAAATCCTGTTGACTGTACCTCCAAAAACATCCACGATCCAGTGATTACTCTCCGTCACCCCATTTCCTGCTGTTCTAAGCCACTGTTATTTCTCTCATGGACTGTAAATTCAGCTCCTGAGTGGTCTCTTCCATCCTTGCTTCCCTAGAGTGTCAAAGTTAGATCATGTCACTCCTTTGCTCAAAAGAATGACATCTTAGTGAATTTCCATCTCACTTGGAATAAGAATCCTTACAGCAACCCCCAGGGCTCTCCTCCCCTGCATGCTGGCTCACTTTATTCTTGCCTCCTTGATGTTTTTAAGTACCCCTATCCCTGAGAGTCTTTGCAATTACTGACCCCTCAGCTTGGGATGCTCTTTCCCAAGATACCCACATATTTCCCTCATCTCTCTCAAGAGGGACGGGGCTGTCGCCCACTCAGGAAGATCCTCACTGATCACCCTCCTTAAAATTTCCAAATGGTTTCCCCTTGAGCTCTCCAAACTCCCCTCCTCTGCTTCATTTTCCTCCATAGCACCTCAAACTTTCTCTTTTTTCTCTCACATTTTTTTACTGGCTCCTTACAGTTGTTCATATTGGTGGGATGTGTTTTTACATATTTGTACATGCACACAACATAACAATATAATTTAACCAATGTCACACTCCTCTGTACTTCCCCCCTCCCTCTCTGCCTCTCACCCCTTGGTCCCCTTCCTCTAATGATCCCCCTTTGATATTTAGGACCTCCACTTCCACCTTTGTTTTCTTTTTTCCTTCCACATATGAGAGAAAACATACAATCTTTAAGCTTCTGCATTTGACTTATTTTCACTTAACATAATGGTCTCTAGTTCCATTCATTTTCCTGCAAATGTCATTTCATTTTTCTTTGTGGCTGAATAAAACTCCATTGTGTGTGTATACCACATTTTCTTGTGTCCGTTCATCTGTTGATGAAACCTGGGCTGCTTCCATAGTTTGGCTATTGTGAATTGTGCTGTTATAAACATGGTTGTACAGTTATCACCGTAGTGAGATGACTTTTAATTCTTCAGGAGCACCTCAAACTTTCTAGTGAATTACATGACTTTTTTTCTTTTATTGCATGTCCCCCCCCTCCATGAGAAAATCTATTTTTAAATACTTTATTTTTGAATCCTCAGTACATTGTACAGTGTCTAAATACATGGTAATTATTCATTAAGTGTTTGTCAAAATTAATAAATTTCTTTATACATGCCTCATTGAGCATGAATCTATTTATTTATTAATTCCTAGGGTGAGAAATACACATATATTACCTAAAAAGGTTTTGGAAATTTGTTCTCCTGCCAGGGTTCTATGAGAATGTAGTTTTCCTGGCACCTTTACCAACACCATGGCCTGGCCACAGTGACATTTTTGTTCCTTGAACTTGCCATGCCGTCTCTACTTGATGCATTCTATTGACTTCTCCCTTCTCCCAGTGCTCTCTGCCACTCCTTTATCTGGCTTAGGTCTTATTATTCAGGACTCTAAATATCACTTCCTTGGAGAAGCCTTCCCTGACCTTCTGCTCTAAAGTAATCCTCCTATCACCGTATATTACATTATACCTATTTTGTTTTTACCATAGCATATATCACATCTAAATATTTCCATATATATATATATATATATATATATATATATATATATTTGTCTGTCTATCTATACTTTCTTTTTCTAAAGCGTAAGCTATGTGAGAGCAGGACACTAGGTGAAGATGGATTAGAAGAAGTGCACTGTTTTTCTGGATGAGCAAAGCAAAGCTTCTTTTCAAATATGAAGGCATTTTTAATAGCAAATGCTGAAAGATCTAGAAGTTTAAATATTCTTGTCGGCATATTTGTTTTAGATAAGCTATATTTGCTTTCTTAAAGTGTTGATAAGCTACACAGTTTCTTAAGTTTCTAAAGTCTCCTTTTTCACTTAGTTTCTACAAACTACTATTTCTTTTGTAAAATTGAATTTAATACTGTTGCTTTCTTTTTTGTCTCCACAGCTTTTGGAAAGAACCAACAATGGTTTTGAAGAATCAGATTCCGGTGCTACCAAGAGTCCACTCCACTTAGCTGTAAGTGAGAGGCTGTGGGCAACCTCCCCTGTCAGAAAAAGAATCCAAGCATTGCTAAAACTAGGCTGCTCTTGAAATGTAAGCATAGTAATGAGTAACTAGTGATATGAAAGTAAGACATGGTTAAAGGTCCAGGCTGCAGAGAGAAAGACTACTTCAACTCGCAGTCCCAGCTTTACCAGTTGGTGATCTTAAACACATTACCTACCCTGTGCTGAGCCTCAGTTTCCCCATCTGTAAAATGAGAACAAATGAAAAGATAAAATGTATATAAAATCTTTACAACAGCATATTTTATAACATTTATCCATCTTTAAAATTCAAAGAAAATATTTCTGTTTAAGAAATTTGCTCCTAGACAATAATATGCAAATTTTAAGCCGTTTCAAATAACACAATTAAAACCTATCAGGGTTTTTAAGCACCAAGAGAAGTGAACAGGTATAGAATTGCAACTGTATGTTAATTGGACTTGACATCAAGGTCTTAGAGTAAGTCTTAGACTCCAGTTCTTATACTAGGTAAGATCTGGGAGGGAGAGGAAGAAGAGTTGTCTTATTACCAGTAAAGCTTCCTCTCCATATCCAAGTAATCAAAGAGAAACGCATCAGCTCAGAGTGGGGAACCTGAGACTCTTCATGGGGCACCAACGTGGGAATCACTTCTGCTGCTCTGCCTTGCATCCTGTCCAGCTGGACATTGGTGATCTGTGGCTGTGCTGAAGAGCCCAGCTGTCTGGTGCCCACACTGGGCCACAGCCAGTTCTCCTGCCCAGAGTGCTGCTGAATGGTCACAGAGGTGGTGTCTGGATGCTTCTTTGCCTAGTAAAGAAGAGGCAGAACTCTGGGAAAAATGGGAAGGGGGTATGTCAAAGTTTAACTGTTGTTATGATATTTCACTTACGCATGTCTAACCAGTTCTTCAGTCGTGTTCTGATTTTAAAAAATGAGATGGAGAGGTAGGAGAGAGAAATTTTTTATTAATAGACACACTTAGGCATTCATGCAGAATGGGAGTAGACAAGGCCATCAATGGCACAAGGATTGGGAGTACCCGGAACTGATCACGGTGCATGCATGGAGCCCTCCCTTCCTGCCTGTCTCTCCATGTACTCAACAGCACACCTGCTGATGTCCCAGTCACAATCCTCTGCCACACCCACCAATACAGCCACTGTACACACTGGCACATGCACATGTGTGCCCACACACTCATGTTGAGTGCAGTGATATGGTCACCTCTCTGTTCCTGGAGGTGCACTTCAAGTGGAGAAATGGGTAGACAGTGGGATATTTATATGTAAAAAGCTTCATACCAGTTGGCTGTTAATACAGGTTGCTCTAAAGATTGCTCTTTAGAATCCCTGCCCAGCCATCTGCTATGCCTGGGGAAGCTTCCCCAAGAGTAAGAATTCACAAAATAGCCCTGGCTGCCCCCAGAGAGGCCTGTGAGGAGAGTTCTCTCAGAATTCTTGTGCCCTTTGAAAGTGAGGTCAATTGCACTGCCAAACCTGCTATTAATTAATCTGAGAGAGAGAGAGAGTTTCTTGGATTCCAAAAATTCTATCATCTCTCATTCATTTTTGTCAAAAATTATTTGGGAAGTGCTTACTGTGTGCCAGTTCTCTCTGATCTCCATGGGGCTCCAGCCCTCTAAAGACAGGGTGATGATATCATTGGAAAGATTTGGCTTCAGTTGTCCTGCAGCTGGCAGGGGTCAAGGAAGCACACAGAGAGGAGGTCCCAGCTAACTCACCTGGACATGGTTTTCCCACCTATAAATGAAGGAATAAATTAGCTGAGGTTTCTAAGGACACTTCCCAATTTGTTAATTTGTTTAATTGTTAACTGTGTGATCTGGGCCAAATACCTAATCTTTTGTGTCTCAGTTTCTCTTCTCAAAATATGAGAATAGTAGTACCTTATCAGGGATCATTGTGGCAATGGCATAAGTTAGTGCTTAAAAAGTGATTAGATGAGATGGCTTCAGCCTCATCATTATTAACATTGATATCATTCTTTCCTTCGACATATACTGACTGTGAGTACTGCCAAGCGTTCTTCTAGAAGCTGGAGGTGTTGCAGTAAAGAAATCCTGGTCTCTGTCCTTGGAGAGTTTCCTAGCTAGAAGAGACATTAGGCAAATAATATATACCATGACAGATGGTAGGGAGTGGCAAAGAAAATGAATGAGATCCATGAGAGAGAGAGTATCAAGGTGGTAGACAGGGTGCTATTTTACATAGCATAGAATCTCATATTTGAACAGAGACTTACAGAGCTGCTTATGTCCATGTCTGACAGAAGGTGTTTCTGGGCACAAGTGCAAAGTCCTGGGGTGAGGGCATGCTTGGCTTGTCCATACAACAGCAAAGAGGCCCCTGTGGCTAGAACAGGGTGGTAAAGGAGGTGGTGAGGAGGACACACTGTGGAGAATGTGGAGTGGTGGGAGGGCTGCCATGGATCCCAAGGGCCTCATAGTCCATTCTAAGAACTTTGGCTTTTACTCTGAGCAAAATAGGAAACTGTTTGGACAGTTTTGAGGAGACAAATGACATGATATGTTGAACATTTTTTAATATTTTTTTTATTGATTGTATTTCTTCTTCTGTGACGTGTCTGTTCAGTTCCTTAGTCAGTTTTTTGATTGGGTTATTTGAGAGGTTTTTTTTTTTAGTGTTAATTTTTTTGTGCTCTTTGTGTATCCTGGAGATTAATGCTCTATCTGAGGTGCGTGTGGTAGAGATTTTCTCCCATTCTGTAGGCTCTCTCTTCATGTTCTTGATTGTTTCCTTTGCTGTGAAGAAGCTTTTGGTTTGATTCCATCCCATTTATTGATTCTTGATTTTACTTCTTGCCATTTAGGAGTCTTGTTAAGGAAGTCAGTTCCTAAGCTGACAATGGTGGAGATTTGGACCTACTTTTTCTTCTGTTAGGTGCAGGGTCCCTGTTCTAAGGCTCACTTAACTTCTGTGTTAAATTATAAGGGCTCAAAAGCTGAAGCAAGACAACCAGGAAGGAAGTGACAATGATGACTATTCTTTCCCTCTAAAGTCTAACGCTTTTTTTTTTTTTTGAATCTTTTGCTTCAAGAACCTCATAAGTATGCCCACTCTCTCCTAGGTTCTCTAGTCTCTTTAGCAATTAACCTGATAAAACCCAAGGCACATAATTTCTTGAGTGGAAGCACTCTAGAAATGGAATCAGATGCCCCCAGACACCCTCAAACCTTAACTGCTACAAGAGACCTAACCTGCCTTAAGTCACTATTTCCTGTCTGAATGATTCAGGTCTCCAGGGTTGTCAGCTCAGTGAGTTTCATAAACATTTCATCAATTTGAAAAAAATTAAGAAAGAAGGTTATGCAAATGAAAGCCTCCAGCTGTTAAGATTTCCAGATGGACCCATTCTTTTCATGGACTCTGTTGAGGTCCTAATTCTTTCCCCTGTTGTCCTTAGTTCCTATGGAGAAAGGTTTGCAGAAATTAATCATGTTTAAGCAATAGAAGTTATCCTAATGAGGTGTTTTTTTAAAAGAAGTTATTTCTTAAAATCATTTAAAAGCCTGATTGAACCTCCAATGAAGGCTTTATGCATAAAGTTCAAGTGCTGCAAGGTAGACTAAAGGAAGAAGCATGAAAAATTCTATAGATCAATCTGGCCTTTCAATCATTCTGTCTTTAAGAGCATTTTCAAGTTCCTGATATAGAAGAAAGTATGGGTTAAAATTCTAAAACTTTTCAACTTAACAGATTCACTTTTTTAAAAAAAAAAACTACATCCCAAGCCCTTTTAATTTTTTATTATTATTATATTTATTTTGAAACGGGATCTCACTAAGTTGCCCTGGCTGGCTTCAAACTTGTGATCCTCTTACCTCAGCCTCCTGAGTAGCTGGGATTACAGCCATTCGCTTCATTTTATTTTAATATTAAGCTTCTTTAACACAAGCTGATGAGTTTATTTTTTGTTGTGAGGATTAAAGGGAAAAGTGCAGGGATCTTCTGCAGGGGCAAGTTCTGAAGTCAGCACCTCACTTAAGCACCCTGTGTTACGACTCTGTTGTTCTGGACAGTGCTGACTCCTTCCTATCAGTTTACCTCCTGGATCTTTCTCCTTCCCCTGTGTTTCTTCTCTAAACCTAAGTACATGAGCCATTGTGCTTTGGATACATGGATGTATTATAAATTTCCAATTCCATTTTCCTAAGCCAAGTCAAATTAACTTGTCCTTATTGTCCGTGTCATAACACTGAAGGAGCCAGTATTCGCAAATAGCATCTAGACCCTGCTGTTATCTACATGGGCTCATTTTCCTTTGGTGTAGAGTCGTAATTTCTACATAGGTTGAGTCAATGGCTACCATTACAGTTGAAAATGGGATGAAGCGTTTTGCAAAGTCATTTTTCAAATAAGCAACAGATTGAAGCTCATAATGAAACAAAAGACTGACTCACATCATGTTTTAGATGCCTCTATTACCACAGCCCTTTACATAAGATTAGATGCTCCCGAGTTAGCTTAAAATCACCTGTAGCCTGATTTGATAATGGCTGAAACTGATTGAAGGGTATATGGGAATTAATTAGTGTGTGTGTGTGTGTGTGTGTGTGTGTGTGTGTGTGTGTGTGGTGTGTGTGTGTTTGAAGTTTCCTATAATAAAAAGTTAAAGAGATACCCCCCTTAGAGCCATATAGCATCCTTTTCATATTCTCTCTTGAAAAGCCCGCAGGTAAGTCTCCACCTTTGAAACGCAGGTTCTCCATGAAAAACTCGGTCATCATTGATAAAATGAGGATAACAAGAATATCTAAACGCTGACTGTTGAGAGAATTAAATGAGGTAATACATGTCCAGTGCATGCTGTCTGATGCACAGTAGTCTGTCAGTAGAAGTTAGCTGTTCCTTTAGAATTCAGGTTGGAATGAAAGCTCACTGTCCCATGCAGTTATGGTTTGCACAGCAAGTATAGATTGAAAGTTAGACATATGGGAATTTGTATTTCTATTTCAAGAGAGGCTGTGTGTGCAGTAAAAGAGCAATAGTTCAGAAATTAGTCCCAGAGGTGTACCTCTTGCTCTATAGCTCTGTTCAAATCACTTTATTTCTATGTTGAGCTTTCTATAGCAGGAGTGTGGGTTTTGATTCAGTATTGTTATTTAGTCCTGTTCCATTACATGTAAACACAAAATTATTTAGATTGAAAGTCAACTAAATGGAATTACTGGGGAAAAGTATATGCTTCAAGCATGCTTTTAGGTCACAGATTCTGGATTTCAGAGCCTGATTTGTCACTAGCTAAATGGTCACAAATGAGTGCATTAAAACTGCTTGTTCTGTGCTTTTCATCAATGAAAAAGGATGTTTGCAAAGATTAAACAAGATGCTAGACCCTCATCATGGTGCCCCACACATAACAATCCCTTAATAAATCTTTGGTATTTAAAGAATGTATTTCTACCACAAAAATGAATAAATGATAACAGTCATTCATTTATTCATCAAATAATTGTTCAGTGCTAAGCATGATTGTAGGATACAACAGTGAACAGTCCGCATAAAGTCCCCTCAGTCACAGACAAACAAATCAATAGACACACAATGGATATCAGATGGTAATACATGCTATGAAGACAAAGTAAAGCAGGCTAAGTGGGGTGGAGAGTGGAGGGCTATTTCACACCGGCTTCTCTGGGAAACTTCTCTGATAAGGTGGTATTCCAACAGAAGCACCAGAAAGCTATGTGTCTCTCTGGAGGAAGAGCTTTCCAGACACAAGAAACAGAAAGGTGCAATGACCCAGAGTAGGAAAAGCATGTATTTAATTCAGAGGGGGCAAGTGTGAGCAAAGGGATGTGCAGAAGATAAGGGTAGGGGAAGCCAGATCCTGAGGACCTGACTGCTACTAGGGGCTTTGAATTTCATTACCAACGAGGGAAAAAGCTATAGGTTAGTTTTAAACAAGGAGCGATATGATCCAGCTTGGGTTTGGGAAGGTATCATCTGGTGTCTGTATCAGTAATAAATTGTGGGGGGACAGGATGGGAAGGGAAGCTTTTTCCAGGATTATGGCAAAACATTATGCATTATACAGAAGCTGAAATAGTGAGAAGTGAGTAGAGTCTAGACGCATTGTAAAGAAAGAGTAGAGATGGTGACACCTGGGAAGGGACATAGAGGGCTGCTACTTGAAAAACCACACCTTCATGTGAATTAGAGCAGGGATATGAAATCAGGTATCGTGATGCCTCCAGCATTGTTCTTTTTGCTTAGGAGAGGGGAGAGAGGCCAAGGAAGGGGATGTGGTCAGAGAATGATATCTGCAGGTATGAAAATGACACTGAAACCCATTGATTGGTACAATTAACGTACTAATAATTGCAATTAAAACTTAAAATGGGGGGGGCAGGTATATGGGTAGTCATTTTCCTGTGGATACCTGTGAATCCATGACCCTTCTGAGCGAGTAAGGAAAGATATGCCTTCCTCTCAGCAGATATGCCCCCCGTATCAGGGCATTCAAGGTGGGGGGAGCTATTCTTCAGTGCCCACTTGTACTATTGTCTCAGAACCTTGTTCAGGGCTATGGTTTACACTTAAGAACAGGGAAGACAAAAATAACTCCAAGCTTTGGGGCTTGTGCAACTATAACTATAAAGTTGCCATTTACTGAAATGGGAAGGTTGCAGATAGAACACGTTTGTGGAGGAAAATTAAGAACTGAGTTTGGGTGGAAGAAATAAAGGAGAGAAGAAGCATCAACTACACAGAAGACATTTAAGTGGAAATACCAAGAGGTGGTGGGATATACAAGCTAGACATAAAGGGAGAGATTGGGACTAGGATATAAATTTGAAGTTCATTAATTTATGAGTTATTATATTGCAGATTATATATAATATATGTTTAATATGTAAAAATAGCACTAATCATTAACAAAAATGTAATGATAAAGTCCTTTTTAAATATATCAGTACTCTTGGAGGTATTGAGCTATAGCTCAGTGGCAGAATGCTTGCCTAGCATGTGTGAGGCCCTAGGTTCAATCCTCAGCACCACATAAAAGTAAATATACAAAATAAAGGTGTTGTATCCATCTACAACTAAACAAACTTTTTAAAAAAATAAATAAGTAAATGAATCAGTGCTCTTAATTTCTATGAATTATTTGATATCTAGTGTTTGTTAGTGTTGTTAACATATACTCAGGGGGAAAAACATTTAAACTATTTTTTAAAAGCTAAGGTGAACTAAGTCCATATGCTCATTATTCTCTCTCCCAGTTCTAGAGGTAACCACTATTAATAACTTCTTTTATATCCTTCTGAAAATGTTCTATGAACATAGAACTATATATAAATATGTATATAATGCATATGTTTGCTTTTTATATAAATGAGGTCATGCTATATATACCATCTGCAACTTAGTTTCTTTAAAAAATTTTTATAGATACTGTCAAATCACCCTTCACAAATGTCATACCAATCTGTACTCCCACCAACCGAGTATCAGATTGCTTTTTTCACAGTCTCCACTAATATTGGACATGACCAAACTTTTTAATCATTGCCAATCTGGCAGTTGAAAATAGTGCTTTATAAATTTACATAGTTTTTCATATGTCTGTTGGCCTTTTACGTTTCTTTTTCTGTGATCTGCCTTTTCATGCCCTTTGTACATTTTCCTAGTTTTTAAAATGGTTTCTAAGAGCTCTTTTTATATTAAGGCGATTAATCCTTTGTGCTAAGCCTTTTTTCAAATAAAATGGGCCTTCAGTAATAGCTGCCGTGGAAAATAAAAGGTGCAGGTAACAAAAGAGGGGACTGTGACTGCTAGACTTTGGGGACATGCTTTTCCTCTCTATTTCTTTTTTTACTTCCCTCTCTGATCCATTTTTCCCCAGATAATCTTACTCCCCATTTCTCTTTTATTTTCAATGTCCCTTGCCTGTTGGGAGTGGGGGGTGGAGAAGGATATACATTTTCTACCTTATACACTGACTAAATAATATCTTTCAAAATTTTAGTCTTACTTTTTAGTAGTATAAAGTTTCTTAATCTTGACATATCATAGAATCTCATAATAGATCTGAACTTGGCACTGGTACATGGTATATATTTCCTTAATTGTTTCTATGGTTTGATTATAATCAGTGGAAGAAATAAAGGAGGGAAGAAGCATCAACTACACAGAAGACATTATGCAAGGCCCGTGTAATTTTTCTCTTTTCATCTTCACACCAACCCCAGGAGGCAACTTTTATTGCTCTCATTTGATAGATGAGGAAACAAACTCTAAGTGCAATTAAGAAAACTTGCCTAAGGTCACGTGGTCACATGGTTGATTTAGTCAAGGTTAGACTGGAAGGAAAGGTCTACCTGCCTCTGTGGAATTCCAAACTCCAGGATATTTTTAGTAATTTTTTT